>NC_067147.1:12939793-13539793 GCF_903995435.1 Acomys russatus
AGCCCCACCCAGTGCAGCCATGCTGTCAGCCACCTGTCTGTGAAGTGAGTATCTGGACCATCACATTGGTGTTAACAGCAAGCATTCCTATTCAAGTTTTCCTTAGGGACAAGGCTAATTTACATTACAATGCCAACATCAGCACCTTAACAGGCAGCACCCAAATCATGACAAATAGTCACTGGGCAAAAAGTCCTCATTTCTACCACAGACAGAATTCTGCCTAAAAAAGGGCAAGCTTGGACACAGGCAGAGTGGATGGCTAAACTGTCAAGACAGGGTAAGCAAGTCCTCAACAGTTCCTGCCTCAAAATATGTCTGTCAGATATACTGGGCCAGAAGACTGAAGAAGATGCTCCAACATTGTAGAGAGTTTGGGGTGACTATTCAGGTAGAAAACTGGCTCTGTCATCTTCTCATTTGGAAAGCTACTAACCTGCCCTCCCAGCATACTCAGTAATCAAGTTTATTCCTTCTCAAGTCTCTGAGGAAGTTGAAGACCAGGTAGCTTAGTTTTACAATGAAGCTTAATTGTTAGATCAGTAGACTTTGGAATGTAACTCTGAATTTAGAATGAGGAATACTTTTTTCAAATATAGCATGGCTAGAACTCTTTTATTCATGAATAGCAACTTAAACATTAGGCTAATATATATTTATATACTCCCAGGCAGTGGGTTTTTAGACCACTGCACAGTAGTAGACCCTGCTCTGTGGAGACGTGCTCTGCCAGTGGACTCCTAAAAGTAGATGTAGTTTGCAACATATCTTTTTGGCAACGACCCAAATTCAAATTGCAAGGGATACAGCTGTGTAACAATGTCTCACATGAACACTTACATATTATTAAAGTACAGTGTTATTTGATACCCAAATTTTCTTAAGCAGTTTGAATAACATCCCAAATCAACACAGTAGTAAATATATCATAAGCAAAGTCTTTGTACAAATATGTATTTTTATGTAACATGGAGGGTGGAGTTAAAATATACAGATGCCACTGTTAAACTAATCATTTCAACTAGCCCATTGCAAACTTAAAAGTTTCTATAGTTCTTACTACAGGGGAAATTCGAAACGTCTTTCTTACAAATTAAGTTACAAAGTAAGTCAATATAAAGAACATTGTAAAAGACAAAAATGGTGAAATTAGGATTCTAAGGTGTTATAAATGCTATTTTAAACTATAAGCTGGAGGCAGAATGGTGGACTTTATGAACACACAATTCTGAGACTAATCACTCTCTCACTCCTCAGCGGCATGCACCAAGAGCAGGCAGATCCAGCCGGTCACTGAAGGCAGCAGGAGAGCTGACCCATTTCACAGGCCTGTGCACTGCGTGTGCACCCGCAACTCCTTTTGGACACGGCAGAGGGACCATGGAGGATACGCAGATATAGAACAGTGAGAAACTGGGGGACACAGGCTGCTGACTTCGTCACCATGAAATGATAAAGTTAGTAAGCAAGGTAATAAAACTGTTTGCACAAGGAAGAAGTGCCAGAGGAACCAGTGTTGCATGCAGTGGGTGGTGGTAAGTACATGGAGCTTTCCAAGCCAGGAGAAGTCACATGAGCAGGCTGTGTTTGGGTTCAGTGGTGTGTGTCAGAAGATGAGAGAGCAGGAACTAGCATCGAAGTTCTGGCTTTTACCACATGGGCTAATTTCATAGTTGTAGGGCGTGAGTAAGGAAAAAAGATGGATCTGCAGTCTTAACACTTCGTAGATTTATAGGCGCCTATAAATTGGTCCAGCACACTTGGCTTGGTTTAGCAAGTGCTTGAGGGGGAAACATGTAAATATATGTCAAGCAGCGGGAGGAAACAGCATGTTCATGGTTGCCTTCTTATTTCCTGGAGAGTTCCTGTGAAGGGCTTTAAGGATTAGCTGGCCCAGCATTCTACCAAAAGAACATCAGACAAGGAAACCATCAAAAACCTCAGTTTAACTTGACAAAATGACATTTTCAGAGAGGAGACTTTATTTCAAGAGTCCCTGGTTAGGAGCTGCTTGGGGAAAAGTCTTTCTAGGGTAACACAGAAACATCTTTCCTGAAGGTCTCAGGGAAAAAGACAAGTGTTGCATTTCACTTTTTGATGTCATTTACTTTTTATTTCTTAGTGGGAACAGGACTGAATCTAGGATCTCATGCATACAGCAAGCACACTACAAGGCACACATTTCCATTTCTCCCCTTGCCAGTTTTTTTGTTTTTGTTTTTGCTTTTGTTTGTTTTGTTTTTGGTTTTGTTCTTGTTTTTTGGAGACAGGGTTGCCTAGACTGACTGTGAACTCATTCTGCAGCTCAGGATGGCCTACAGTGCTGATTTTCCTCCTTCAGCCAGTAAACCACTGGTATTACAGACTCAGCTTGCATTTACACAGTTTCAAATATGCCTAGAAGGGTGGAGAGGTGACCAGGCAGTTAAGAACACTTGTTGCTCTTTGTGGACTGAGGTTCAGTTCCAAACATCCATATGGCAGTTCAAAATTGGCCAAAATTCCAGTTCCTGGGAATCCACTGCCCTTTCTGGCTTCCACTTACACTGCATGAATGTTAGTGGTACACATACACATACGAATGCACACATGCACATAAAATAAAAAACGTCAGTCTAAAACTATGTCTGGACACTAGCAAAAGTGGCCTACAGCAGCATTTGCTCACTTTGACATAGGCGTGTAACAAAGTAGACACCAGATCAACGGCAGCATGAATACATCATAGTTATGTCCAGAGAGGACTTCTTCTTGAACCTGATTTGAAGTGTCCCAATACATAGAAGGGACTCTACTTATTTTCAGCATAATTATTTTAATATGCTAGAACATATCACTATTTATATTACATAAAGTGGGACTTTAAGGAGAAAAACATCCATCGCCCCACAAACTCAAGCTACCCTAGGAATATTCACTGCCAAGACTGGAATTATCCTAATTGGAGACTTACGAGATTATATGGAGTTTCCAGATCATGAAGGAGGTCTCTGATTTACTCAGGCTAGTTTGGAAGCTACAGGGTCTACCTCGCCTTTGTCGGTGTTTGAGGTACGAGTTTCTGGTGAAGGAGTCAGATGTAGGGGCCACAGCTGGGAAAATACAGCCCTTTCATCTCTGAATGAAAGCAATTTCTTTCTCTAAACTGCAGTGATGACACGGAAGCAAGTGTAAGCACCAGTGTAGAGCACACAGCTCATAGCACTGAATCCAAACTTCCATCACAGGCAGCAGGGCAGAGCCTGGTGACCAGCTGAGCCCCAGAACAGATGCCCTAGCCTACCAGTTTTCTTCTGTTTTCCACTCCAAGTATGAGAAGTATGTTCACTGTACTCCTAAACTAAAACAAATGTGACTAGATTTACATGATCTCAGGACTGTGTCTTGTAGAAAACAAGATGGAGAAACACTGGGCATAACACCAGGAAACACCTCTCTCCACTCCAAGAGGGTTACCACTTCAGAGGAGGTTCAAGGTTGTCCACAGGTGGGGGTGATAAAAACAGGTTAACACCCATCTGAGTGATTTCTCTTCACTCAACGGGACAGAAAACAATGGTTCCCAAGGCTGAGGTTTAATCTCATTTATCGAGTCAAGATCTAATTTAAATTTCAAATTGTCTGTCAGAAACATTTGTTTTTAAAACTATAAGAGTCAAAGGTAAGAAATCCACCTAACAAACCCAGCACATGTCCCAAAAATCCCCATCTCTACCTTCCTCTAGTACACGTACAAACATCAGGAATCTGGAAAATTTGGCTTTTGCATGCTTGCAGCCACCGAGGAATGGGCAGCCGGAAAGTTTAGAAGTAATGCTATCCTTACTTTACAATAAGGCTTAGAAAGGGTAGGGTGTTGCCTTGAAGCTCACTCTGATTCCAAAGGCCCTGTTTTTAGACAAGTAATGTATTCCAAATATCTCATTAACTCTCTAAAACTACCAAGAATGAAATCGCCGTTATTTCCCATCAACAAACTGTTGGTTATAGTGTTGTCCTTTCAGTATCATTCCAAAGGTGGCCTCACCAGTGACCTCCAATACAACTGTGACCTTCAAAGAATCTGTTTATGCAGCAGTGTCATTTTGTGTTGTATTTCATAAAACTAGTGATTTATAGACATTTATAAAACCATTTACAGACATAGAACATAGAAAACCAAACAAGGAGACCATAGCCTCAGCCTGAGCAGCACTGAGTAAAACTTCAGTCTCACATTTTAAAACCTCATTTGGATATAAATTCATGTACAGGTCACTTCAAACTAATGGAATCAATTGGTCTGAGGATTTCTGGCGGAGAGAGTGGAGAGCTATAGAGCTGCTGGAAACAACTCACTGGTGCGAGTTGCTCAGTAGCATCAGCATGCTGAAGCTTGGGAGGGGGGAGCCAAGCCCTCAGCAGAGTGCCTGAAAGAGCAGCAACACCCTGCAAAGGGTATAAGGGAACACAAATGTTAATGGACTACATTTGTAATTGGAATTACAAGGTCATTTGTCCAAGCCCCCCCTCAAAAAAATGTTGGGAAAAATGAGTAACAGATGTTGCAGGAACAGCTTGATAGAGAACAAAGTGCCAATACCTGACTCCTTTTATACAGATAAACAAATCATCGCATAAAATCCATAACTATAAAGGCAATAGGTACCGTCTCATGAAGATACCAGGAAGAAAATGAAAACAGGCACACAGCAGGACTACACAAAGTGTGAGCAGTTTTACTAAGAAGCATAAAACCTAAATAATCATTATGTCAGTGAGATATATGAACGGCAAAAAGCACATCAATGCACCAGGCATCGCGCCATATGCTTGTAACTGCAGCATTTAGGAGCTGGAGGCAGGAGATCGGAAGCCCTTCAAGGTCGCACTCAGATGCACAGTAAGTTCAAGGCCAATGTGAAACCCAGTCTTAAAAGATCAGAGGGGGGAAAGATGTTCCAGTACATCCTCTCCCCCCTCTTCCCACCCCTCTCACTCACACACACACAAAACCACACACACACACACACACACACACACACACACACACACACACACACACACACACACAAAACACAACATCAAAACTCCCAAAACAACAACTCACCAATTTAGCATCACTTCATGTATAGTGCTGAGAGTTTAAAATGGTTAACAAAACGAAGGGGTCGTCTACACAGGAACACTTTGCAGCCGTGTGAATCCAGGAGGGTGACGGGAGTTACTTTGTACAGTAATAGAAATGTTGCTATGTGTTTGGAATTGTGGTTTCATGGAAATGTATACCTGTATACCCTCAACTGAGCACCTAAGACCTTCCATTTTTATGCTAATTTTATGAAGACAAATGGGAGTACTGTATAGTGAACACACACATAACACAGAGTCTAAGGAGGAGTGGTGGCAGGACTGAGTCTTTGTGCAGTGATTTAGTAAGTATGCACCTATGAGTTTTGCTCCATGTATTTTCTGTTAGGCGAGCATGTCTGAAGCAGCAACATAATGCCCAGAGTCATCGGCCATCCCAGGGAGTAACAACTAGTTAATTACAGGAGGGAGCATGTCTCAGTGTCCTTTCAGCATACAAGCAAGGCACCTCAGAAGCTCCTTGAAAGGAACCATGTCACTGTTTTCATGGAAGGTACAGTCACAATGTGTTGAAAATTGTTTGTTTGCTTTCAGTTACTTGTCATTCGTGGGCTTATGTGGTTTCAGTGCCTTCCTACAGTTTGTGAGCTCATTAAGGCTGAAAGCAGAGACAAGACATGGAGATCCTTGATACCATGACCAGATGACCAGAGCTGTCCTTGGCTTCTCTGCCTACACTGTATTTGTGAGCAGGACACAGACTGCTCCAACTGGAACAAAACAGCTCTCACCATCTGCGTAAGAACCACTGACTTGCACAATACGTTGTGAGAAGGAAGTGCTTGCTGCCCTTTGTTCCCACTGTTATGCTTGAGTAACTGCACTATCTGGTGCCCTCCTGGCCACAACATTCCATCTTGTGATAAAAACCCTCCGTAATGCAGTGTTTCAGATGCTGCACAAGGCTGGGTGGTAGAAAGCTGTGCCCTTTTGTCATTTCAAAGTCAGTATTTATGTAACAGCCTGCTTCCCGGCAGAAGAACCAACCGACGGCTATTTAGTAGTCAGTCTGTCCTGCCAGTGTGTGAGCACTGCTGAGGGAGGGGTCCTGACTCTTCCACTGCCACAGTTCTTCCCAATTCAATTCAGGCGGAGGGAGGAGTCTTCCGGACTTAAAACTTGGGCTTGTGTCTTATCATAAATAACAATGATGTGAATCTACTGTTGCTGTGTACCTAGGATTACAATACAGGCCACATGTCAAAGCAAGGGTTACTAGAGTTATTTTTAATATCTATATAATTAGTTTACATGATATATTTAATAGCCTGTTCCATGTTAAGTTGGCAAATTGCTACCTTTACTAAACTTGTAATTTTAAGTCAGAAAATTACATTTCAACTTACTGTTTTTATTTTGACCGTATTCAAAATATATTGAGTGCAAGGCAATAAATGAGCCATTATTTCTCTAGAGCCTATAAAATGCAGATATAATGATGTCAATTGCATTAAAATTTCCTTCCAGCTAATCAGGGAAACAATTAAAGGAGTGTTAACTATAAAATTCAGGCTACATTAATTTCAATAAAAGAAAAAAATTATATTATATAGATATTTTTCAAACTTCAGACACAGGCCATATGCATGGTAACCTAATGCTGGTTGTATAAAGTAAGAACCATGCAGAGGTTTTACAGCTGGTTTTGATTGGCTTCCTTTGTTTAACATTAAGAGTTAACTTCCAGAAGACAATACAAGTTACACATCCTACAGGTGATGGTTGCCAGATGCAGGTGCTCTTTCTACTGCTGTAACTGATATCATAAAGAATATAATATGCTGGATGAAGGAGGAAATGACAACTTGAGAGGAGATTCTAGAGGACCATGTGACACCAAGGTTCTTCCAAACTGCACTGCATAGCAGAGTCTTCAACGTATGCACGTGGAAGCAAGTGTCTTCCTCAACTTTATGTTTGAGCGATGGGATCTCTCACAGAGCTGGAACTTGCTGACTGGGGAAGGCTGGTTGGCCAGTGAGCTCCAGGATCCACTGTCTGCTTCCCCAGAACTGGGATTCCAAGCGCAAGCCACCACCCTCGGCTAGTTTCATAGGTACTGTGGCTCCAAGGACTACCATGGTTGGCTCTTGCGTGGATCGTGGAACATGGGGGTAGAGCTCAGCTCTCATGCTTGCGTGCCAGCGCTTTACCAATTGAGTCATCTTCCCAGCCATCATTTTTGTACTCTTAAAATGTAGTGCATACAGTCAAACATTCTTAAACTAAATTCAATGCTTTCAATTATTAACTCCTTGATGTCAAAATGACTAAGTTGTAGCCTCCTCAGTTTCAGTGACTCTGTATAAGCACCTGTGAGTAAAATCTAAGCTCCTAGCAAGTCCTGGGACCCCATAAGTTCAATGTCTTGGCCGGCCCCAGAAATAGCTAGTCTGCCCCAAAACTAATCTCTGTACTGATACTGGCCTATCATCCAAAAATAGAAGGCGAAAAATGAACTCAAGAGCTTTGAATAGCTGCCCTCAGTACCGAGTGTGCTCTGGCAGCCTTTTCACCCCTCTCTATTTGCTCCTTCTCATGGAGGTCATGCTGGACTTTCTCCTGCCTCTGCCTTCTGATGTCTCAAATGAATGAGACACTACTACTTCTGAAGACAACGTCAAACTTCTTCCCTCCACAACCCCTTTGACTACTGTGACACATTGTTAGACATGACATCTTTAGAAATAGTGTGTTTACTGGTGAATAGAGCTTTTCCACCAGGATCGGAACCTCTCCTTTGGATCAAAAGTCATTCTCTGTTGTCCTGATGTAGGATTCCACTACAAGATGTGCTTGAGAAGTAATCTAAGGGTAAGTCAATCATGGGAGGGAAGGGCTGGAGAGATGGCTCATTTATTAAAAACACCAACTGCTCTTTTAGAAGACACTGGTTTGGTTTCTCACACGCAAATAGAGACTCACAATTGTCCATAACTCTAGTTCCAGGTGAGCCAGTGTCTTCTTCTGGGCTTTTTGGGCAGTGTATATACTCACAGCCATGCAAGCAAAACACTCATATGCATAAAAAAAATAAATCATTTAAAAAATAATAAAGAAAGAAAATTTTTTAAGAGTAAAGTGCCAATATGGGATATAATACACAAATGAAAATTTTTATAGATGTAATCAAATATTATATTATTGCTAGGAAAAATCCATACACTTAAAATTAAAGAAAGAGGAGATTAAAAGCAGCAAAACTGTCTTTCTCCCTAAAACATCATGCAATTTAAAGATGTATTTTTTGGTAGGAAAAATAAGAAATTGAAACACTCCTGGAAAGGGGGGTGGGGAAGCCAGTAGTGAGCCAAAACTTTGAGGAATTCTTCAAAGACAGAAACTAAATAAAATCAGATGGAAGAACTGACTTAAAAAAAAAAAACCCACAATTTAAAACATAAGAAAGACAGGACTGTCAGGTAAGTAGGATCCATTCCAGGGAGGCAGCAAACTGTAAAAAGGAGCCAGCAATCTGGTGACTCCTGCAGAGGAAGGGGTCAGTGATGCCGATAGGAAGGGACTTTCTCTGCAGAGCTGACAGAGCCCGAGAACAACTGGGTCCCCAGACTGGGAGACAATACATCCAAAAGTGTACTGTTTGGCACTAGGACCTCACAATTCTCTGCTCAGTCCTGGGTAGATCTGCGCAGGCTCAGATCATGCTCCAAGTATGTGTGCCCCTTAGCTAGAGCCTGGATATGAGCAGGACCATCCACATACAAGCATGTGATGCTTTGTCAGAGGCCAGACTAGAGAAAGGAAGGGACAGACCATTGCCTTCCTGCATGAAACTCCATGGGATCATGACATTCTAAACTTTAAGCAGGAAGACTAAGGTATTGGAGAACTATTTTGTTGAGGTATGGTGTGGAAGACGTTTTATGGAACAATTAGCTCGATACAAACTTCAAGATATTTACCCACACCAAACACTAGAAGGGCCAATCCGTGCTTTCAAAACCAAAGCTCACTACTTTATTCCACCACTGGCTATACAGCATACATATCATGTAAAAAAAAAAAAATCAAAGATAATGGCTGCCTGCCCTGAATGAAATACAAAGAACAAACCTTAGACAAACACAAGTATTCAGCAGACAGAACTCCAAATAGCAACAGAAGCAGACATCAAAGTTAAAAGTAAACGTAAGTACAACACCTGACTGACTTGAATAAAATACTGATGTGAAGTCTTGACATAAAAGAAATCACATGGCTAAACATATTGAAACTAAAATAAATCTGTATATTGGTAAAAACAAGCCTAAGTGCCTAATACGTAGTTCTGATACTCAGCATACACACGCTAGTTGGCCATGGGGGTACATGTCTAGAACCCCAGATCACAGAGCCTCAAGTTCAGTGAGAGAGGCAAAGAGCACAGATAAGTAAACAACACATGTCAACCTCTGGTCTGCACATAACCTGTGTACCCATGCACACCCCACATGCACACTTGAGCACACCCACAAGAGTGCACAGATACCGCCATACACAAATAGGATCTGACAAGCACATTCACTAAGAGGAATGAAGACACGAAACGCTAAAAGCATTAACAATTAGAAGCCAGCGACATCTGATAAGAATTATACACTAAGATGAAGACAGTGCAGAACAATAAGAACATTCCAGTATCAGAAACCCTATTAGCCTTAAGCAAAGAGAAGCAAAGGGGAAAGAGTCCCATCTCAGTAACCTAGACTCTGATGGCAAACAGGCATGAAGTGTAGCAGTAGCTAAACAAGACTTCCAACCCAGCAGAAGAAAGCAACATGCTTCCATTTAGTACCAACTGATGAGTACAGCTCTTCACAGAGAGATGGTAAAGCCCTTTCCAACTAAACCAAGATTTCCCACATGCAGCACTAAAATATACATAAGATCTGATGGAAATATAGCTGGAGGCTATAAGTAGGCAGGTTATTCGTGTGACTCAAGATACACAAAAGGCATTTGTCTCACTAGTACCTAGTGACATGCACTCAACACAGCAGTGAAGTCCATTGCGTATGCAGAGTGCACAGAACTTGTAGGCACAAAGATCCCTCCCTGGTGTGGTTAAAATGGTTGAGCGCTTCTCAGGAGCTATGTGCTAGTATTTATCAGCATGCTCACTGCTCAGTGAAAGGCTATGTGCTACAAGGCTCTCCGTGGAAGCATCCTTTGTTTAATGAAGTAAAGCACAATAAATGCCCATTAAAAAACAGCTGATTCTGGTAAATCTACACTAGGATATCCTGTTAGTTAACGACAACAAATGAAGTTAAAATTAGAAAGCAAGGAAAAAGAATGCAATGGTAACATGTTAAGATGAGAAGCAAATAGCAGAAAGTGAAAAACATTTACATAACATGATCCCAATTTCACAGGATGATGGGAACAATCACTGTGTGGTCATAACTTTTGCAATGTACTTGGGGAGAGTGCCATGGAATGCTACAGAGGAAGAAAAGAGCAGAAAAGAATGGAGAATACAGGAAAAGGTGCTAGGGAGATGACATAATCAGTGTAGCATTTGCCTGGGGAGCATGGAGTCCTGAGTTCAGATATTCAGCACCCACATAAAAAGTGGTCCCTAATCCTGGTGCTGAGGAGGCAGAGGAAAGATTCAGCCACTCTAGGTGAGTCGATGAGTGCTGGGTCAGAGAGAGAGAAGAGAGAGAGAGAGAGAGAGAGAGAGAGAGAGAGAGAGAGAGAGAGAGAGAGAGAGAGAGAGAGAGAGAGAGAGACAGAGACAGAGACACAGAGAGAGAGAGACAGAGAGAGAGAGAGACAGAGAGAGACAGAGAGAGACAGAGACACAGACACAGAGAGACAGACAGAGACAGAGACAGAGAGAGAGAGAGACGGACACACAGAGAGAAATTGTCTCACAAACTAAGGTAGAATAAGCATCTGAAAAAAAGCACTCAACACAGACCTCTGGACCCCCAGGCATGCGCACATGTACCCCCATGCACACACACAGTGGCCACAAACGGTATCTATGATGTGATCTATTTATTTAAATTACATTCAGTTTCTGTGAGCCATTATGAGCCTTCCTTAGTTGATTCTGTGGGATGTGTTCTCCTGGTGTCCTAAACCCCTGATGTCTACAATCCTTCCTCCCCCTCTTCTGTGTGGTTGCCCTGGCTCTACCTAGTATTTGGCTGTGGGTGTCAGCATCTGGTCCCATCAATTGCTAGATGACACCTTTCTAATGACAACTGGGCTAGGCACAAATCTGTGAGTATAGCAGACTATCACAGTCATTATATTGCCTTTTCCCTAGGCTTGTTAGGTTCTAGCTTGGGTATCTGGGCTATCCTGACTCTGGTTCCTGGCTATCCATGCAATGTCAAGCTTGTGGTAGGGCCTCAAGTTGGGCTAGTCATTGGTTGGCCAATAACACAAGTTCTATGGCACTAATACCCTAGCACATCTTTCAGGCAGGACAGAATGTAGGTTGAAGGATTTGTGGCTGGGTTGATATCCCAGTCCTACTGCTGGGAGACTTGCTAGGCTATAGAAGATGGCCAGCTGGGGCTCTGTATCCCTCATTATTACAAGACTTTGCTTGGGTCAATTGCATAGACTCCATGGAGTTTTTACTGCCCTAGGTTTCTCCATTACCTCCCAAATGCCAATAGTCTCTTCTAGTACTCACTCCCTAGACCCCTCCCACCCACTCCTGCTTGATCTCTATTTCTATCCCAACCTACCTGCAGCCCACCAGCAAAATCTATTGTATTTCCTCTTCCATGGGAGAGTCACGTATTACTACCTTGAGCCTTCCTTGTTACATAGCCTCGCTGAGTCTGCAGGTTATAGCATGCTTATCCTTTACCTAACAGCTAGTGTCCACTTATAAGTGCATACCTAACATATCTGTCTTTCTAGGTCTGGTTTACTTCACTCGGGATGATCTTTTCTGGCACCACTGGTTTGACTGTAAATTTCATGATGTCATTTTTTTTAATAGGGGAGTGCTACTCCATTGTGTAAATGTACCACATTTTCTTTATCCATTCTTCAGCTGAGACACATCCAGGTTGTTTTGAGTTTCTGGCTTTTATGAATAAAGCTGCAATGATCATGGCTGAGCAAGTGTCTTTGTGGAAGGATGGACAATCCTTTGGATATATGCTCAAGAGTGAGATAGCTGCACCTTGAAGGAGCTCGATTCCCATTTGTCTTGGGAACCATCATATTGATTTCCACAGTGGCTGTACTAATTTGCACTTCCACCATGTACTGTCACTTGGGTTTTCATCTTAGCCATTCTGACAGGTATAAGATGGAATCTTAGTAGTTTTGATTTGCATTTTCCTGATGTTTCTCAGCTATATGAGATTCTTCTGCTGAGAATTCTCTGCATAGATCTGTATACTATTTTTTATTTGGATTATTTGGTTTGTTGTATAGTTTCTTGAGTTTTTATATTTTTAGATATTAGATCTCTGTGATATGTGGAGATGGTGAAAGTCTTTTCCCAATCTGTAGGCTGCCATTTTGTCTTATTCACAGTGTCCTTTGCCTTACAGAAACTTTTCAGTTTCATGAGGTCCCACTGGTTTGGTGTTGTGTTCAGAAAGTTGTCTCCTATGCCAGAGTTCAAGGCCATTCCCCATTTTGCTTCTATTAGGTTTAGTGTATCTAGCTTTATGTTGAGGTCTTAATCCACTTGTGCAGGGTGATAGACATAGCCCTCCTATACACAAATGACAAAGGGGATAAGAAAGAAGTCAAGGAAACAACACCCTTCATAACAGCCACAAATAATGTAAAATATCTTAGGGTAATTCTAAACAAGCAAGTGAAAGACTTATCTGATAAAAACTTCAAGTCTTTCAAGAAGATATGAGAAGATGGAAAGATCTCCCATGCTCATGGATCGGTAGGATTAACATAGTAAAAATGGTTATTCTACAATAAACAACCTACAGATACAATGCAACCGCATCAAAATCCCAACACCATTCTTCACAGATCTTGGAAGGACAATACTCAACTTCATATAGAAAAACAAGAAATCCAGGATAGCTAAAACAATCCTGCACAATAAAAGAACTGGTGGAGGTATCACCATCCCTGATTTCTAGCCATACTACATAGCTATAGTAATAAAAATCACATGGTACTGTCATCAAAAGACAGGTTGATCAATGGAAACAAATCAAAGACCCAAATGTAACCACATACATATGGACACCTTTTTTTTTTTTTTTAATAAAGAAGCCAGAAATACACACTGATAAAAAGACAGCATCTTCAACAAATGGTGCTGGTCTAACTGGATGTCAGCCTGTAGAAGAAAGATCAGGACTTAATGCAAAGGAAAAACATCATATTCACGATGATCTCAAAGTGACTATTACCTCAAAATCTGATGGCTTTTCTTTCTTGTTTTCTATGTACACTTCATGACCCAGGTGTGCTGATAACCCTGAAGAAGAAAAGCTACATTCCCTATGTGAAAATCAAAATGAAGAGAGCCACAAGATGGGCGGGGACAACAAGTCACTGAATGATATCTCAGAGGGTGAAAAGGGCACTATATATTGAAGTTCAAACTTTAATTATCTAATATAAATAAAAATTAATTATTTTGATTTCAGCCTTCCATGCAGTCTATTTTTCCATGATAGTCACTTAAGCACCTGCTAGCTCATGTATTTATCTGGATTCATACATCTCCCACATGTCAGTTAGCGGGAGTAGTAACCATGAAGAAATTATCTGCTTTTACTTCAAGCTATAACACTGGCATATTTTCCACAATAAAAGGTAAATATAATAAATTTGAGCATATAAATCCATAAGCTCCTGTGTATTAAATACTATCATTACTTAGAGATAGATCACGGTAACCTCAATATATCTGCAAGTTCGGTGAGAGTTAGGAGTAAGCATCCTTTACATACGGTGGGGCATAAGGTAGCAGCTAGTGCTGCAAATCAAGCCTTTCTTCCACATTTACTTTGGTTTTCATTTGAAAATGTAGATGATCTACTATACTAAAGTCAATTTGAAAACAAGGGAGAATTATTGGAACATGTATTATCTAATTTTTACAAACCTTTAAAAATGTTAAAAACCCGTTTAAAACATGCACATCCTTAATTCCATGTGTTCAGTTCTGAAACTTCATCTTAAAGACAATGTAGAATAAATACTTCAACCACCACTGTGTACAAATGTTCTTTGCATTGTGTTTTAAAGTGATAAAGACATAACAGAATGTTCAGCATTTGGAAGTTAAAAGCTAGGAAAGAAATGTATTTCTCCCACTGATACATAAACTGACCTTGGTGATATGGAAAAAGAGAAACAACAAGATAAGAAAATTAGTCACTTTATCCAGCACAGTGTTTTAAGTGCCAGTGGTCACACAGGTCATTGAAATACTTAGGAGCCAAGGACACACACAGCTGGAATACAACTGGCAACAGTAGCTGGATGGGGAAGAAGAAGGAAACACTCCTGAGCAGAATGGCAGCTAGAACAAGGCTACCATCGGAACCTGCTAAGTCTGCAGTGGCATGTGCACCGAAAGTAAGACAGAGCACCAAAGACGCTGTGGATGCCATGTGGAGAGGCAAAGTTGTGGGCAGAGCAAAGCGCTCATAAATGCCTTGCTATAAAGGAGCCATGTATCTGGCAACTGAAATTCAGGAAATAGTAGTATGCTGGGACTGAAGCACACATGCAGATTTTATTAATAACTAACTATAGGTACACATATAGAAAAGAAAAGAAGGCGAGGCGTGCTGGTGCACAACTTTAATCCCTTCACTCGGGAGGCCAAGGCAGGTGGGGCTCTGTGAATTTGATGCCAGCCTGGTCTACAAAGCAAGAAATCCTGTCTTGAACACCACCCCCCAAAATAAACCCCAAACAAACAAAACAACACACACACACACACACACATACACACACACACACACACACACACACACACACACACACACACACAAGAAAAAAAGAAGAAAGAAAGAAAGAAAGAAAGAAAGAAAGAAAGAAAGAAAGAAAGAAAGAAAAGGAAAGAAAAACATATACTAACTTAAAAAAAATATGGATTGGAAAAATAGTTATATCATTTCACTATGTAGAGCTAATTAACACTGTAATTACCAATCATATTAGAAATTACAATTGTAAAGCAACAAAGCGAAGCTTTCAGTGTAGAAAATCACACTGAAGCAGACTGTAGAACAATGGCTATACTCAACTACAACGGCCATTACTAATAAGAATGCCCAGCGCTGATCTGCAACTACTTTTGCTATCACATTTAATGCAACATTTAACTGTGACACCGTAACATATAACCTCCAAGAGTCATGGTGTTTGGTTTTTATAGTGTTAGATCCCCAACACCAGGAAACAGTGATTGACACATTCCTCAGCAAATCTCTGATGAACAAACTTGCAGCTGAGCCAGGATATAACCAGTAGCCCTATCCAATCAGCTCCAACTCTTCTGTGCAGAGTACAAGTGAGGAAACAGGCAGGGCGCCCCTGGCAACCCAGATGATGCACTATTTTAACAGTTATGCCCTAAGAATGCAGCATAGGAATCAAAGTAGTTACAGAATGTTTTACTCTTGGGCCTGACAGAACATCAAACGAGAAACTCTTTGAAACTCACTGCTTGCTTTCGCCGTTTCAGCCAGCTGCACACATACAGAAAAGAGGCTTTATGGACGGTGTTTATGGAACGCCCAGTTCCTATCTCAACACAAAGGGTCTGGGACATTTCTAAATTATCAACTTAAATTTAACGAGACTATGGACAATGTCCCCAACAATAACTAAGTGACCTATAACCCCTGGATGTAAGTGGTAAATTCTCAGGGATTTATGCCAGAGAAAAAACTAAGAGCAGCTGGGAACCCATTTCTAAAAATGCGTTCATTCTTTGGTGAACTTCGTAATTCTGAAAAACAACTATTCAGAAATTATCTCTAGATGCTTGCAAAAAAAGGGTCGCATTGGCAACGTACAGGAAATGATGTGAAGCGTTTAAAGCTTCCTCCTGCTGTCACTTTCTTTGCATTCTCTGCATCTCTCCGGCATCTTTTCTGGGAACCAAGATGAGATGACTGGCCACTTCTACTCTAATCCACCCGAAACAATGTCTGTGACGGCAGGTAAGCTGCAAGTGCTCATCAAAGGGGAACAGTTTCTGTTTGCTGGGGAAGATGCTCATGAGTGATAGAAACTGTATGTGAGATGAAATGAAATAAGAAAGCGAAAGACACTAAGCACACTGTAACTGCCACAACAAACTGCCATGTCTCCTCGCAGCTAAATACCCAGAAGTAGCTACACACATACAGAAAACAGTCCTATACTTAAAGAGTTCAGTTCCTAAACACAAACATAAGATTCCCATTAGAGAGACATTTCATTGTTTGAACACTTTGAAGTTTGAAAAAAAAATTTCTATTATGAACAACTTTGCATTTAGTCTTTTTCACTGACTTGCTAAGCTTAGACATAAATGTACAATCTTAGTAATAAGTTATCCTAACAGTAATCACTCCGCATTTTAATGAGACTTCCACAGTAATGAGAGGAAGGGCTGGAGAGGCCTAGCAGCAAAGAGTGCCTGGGCTCAGTACCCGGCACCCACATGGCAGCTTACAGCTACCTGCAACTCTAGTTCTAGAGGGACCCAAGCCCTCTTCTGGCCTCTGCAGCTACTGTGCACATGTGGTGTACACACATGCAGGCAGGAAAACACTTGTACACAAAAATAAGTAAGTCTTTAAAAACTATTGAGCACATTTTGTTGCACATACTAGCCACCAGTATCTATATTGTATGTAACAAGTGCACAAATTTACTCCAAATTAGATGGTATGTGTTCATCCATTAATGATAATCTGAAACTTATCGAGATCTTCAAACACTTTCTCTATGACATTTGGGGCTTTAAAACCCCAGCTTCCAAAAGTGTGGCTTGCAACTATACATGGGGTTGTGACAAATTTGACAACAGAAGCAGCTTCCTAAACGTGCAACAACCAAACACTAACTTGACGTCAACCACGTGATGACTCCGAGCTGTGTCTGGCAGTGCTCACTGGGGTTGGGTCACAACTCATGGTGATATGGTTGGGGGCGAGTTGGGCACACTAAGTAACACCAACACTGCCTGGAGGAGCTCGGCTCAAATCAGAGACTATAGCATTGCACCTGCAGTGATTTCCTGCACATGCAGGGTGCTACTCCCCCAGAAGCACAGCACTTTAACCAAGGCAAATGGAGCTCCACTGTCTCCTGATGGCCACGCCCTGGTGGGAATCTAATTAGTCTGCCTAGGGACTGTAGTGGGTTAAATGTGTGATGTTAAAAATTGCTGTCTGACGTTTATCAATGAATTTTGGTTTAGGATTAGAATATATTTTCTAATAATTCATCAATCAACTCTGAAAAGTACTGAAGATGTCCTAAAAGCACAGTGTTAGGCACTTCTGATTTATTTTTCATGTAAATTTTTCATTAGTTTGAAGATTTTTAAATAGATGATAAAATCTATACACACAAAAGAACTGCTTTAGTTTTTAATGGTTTATTTCTGTATTTCAGTTGTTTATCATATATATGTAGATAGATAGATAGATAGATAGATAGATAGATAGATAGATAGATATCTGAACATGTGTAAAAATGTTCTGGGTGAAAATGGATCATGCACGGAGATGGCTCAAAGTGTAAGAAGCCCAGACCCTTAAGGCTTCACAAGAGACACTGAAAACACTGCAGGGCAGATCTCCCAAGCAGTCTTGCTGTACCCTTCCTGACACGTGAAGATCACGGCTTGCTCCATTTCTTTGGTGCTTGTGTAACTGAACATGGGTCTGCTATCTTGATGACCCAGGGAACAAAGTCACACAAATGAAGTCATCCACTAGACCTAGGGGCTGAAGGAACTACTCGAGTTACACAATACCAGTTACAAAGCAGACTCTGAGAATCTTTGTTTTTAAAACTCCTTTCAGTTCCTTCACTCAATCTATGCTTCTTATGCACTTTGTCAAATTCAAGGTCGCAGCCAGCTGGTCTGTCATGGTGTCACGTAGGTAACAAGGGAACTGTGACTCCAGCATAGGAAATAAGATGGAACGATCTGTGTTCAGGTGTACTTCTAAAAAGGCGTTACAATGGAAATCTATTTCCATAGCTACTAATAACTAAAATTCAATATTTCAATATCAGAAATAGTGAACACTAGGTGTCAGTGTAAGAAATGAAAAATATTTGTAAAATCCCGTTGTTTCCAATCAGGTGTGTAACAAAGAATATCGAAAGCAGCTGCAACCACATTTACTTATAATTGCATAATTTAGCTAACAAGCCAATCTTCCTTTTAAACTCAAGTTCCTGCTCCAAAACCACCAAGAGTTTAAAGTCACATTGAGCTGATTATTAGATATTACAGGTGATTTGTGACCTCAGTTATAGAAGGCACAGCAAAATTTGACTTCTAAGAATATATTTTGAAGACAATTTTACTTTAAAGAAATAATGCTTTTTAAAATATATAATACATTTAATCCTAGTATGGTGTAAAGGTTTCACGTTGTATGATTTGGGGTAGGAAAATTGCTTCAAAATATCGCTGGGTAGCTTTTAAAGGGCATCAAGCATAAGGCACTTGTCTGCCGTATGAAAGGCTCCAGGTGCCAAGCCCACTGTGGTAAAACCAGACCCAGCTCCTGAAAAAAGTGCTGAATTAAAAAACTTTCATGAGTGGAAGGCTCCCACATAAATGTCCAGGCATTACAAGTTAGGTTGCTTTAGGGGTATGGGCACACCCTTGTAATCCCAGCACTGAGGAGGATGAGACAGCATGAAGTTTGAGACCAGCCTGAGCCACATAGCAAAGGCCCTATCTCAAAATCAGTAATGTTTTTAAATTTAAAACTAAACACAAAACCAGAGTTAAGATACGTGAAAGTTAATGCACAAAGAAGAAGACACAATTCTTAGAAATGTAATAGATTCTTCTCAAATCCTGGTACTTATAGGGTACTTATAAAACAAGCTGGGGTGGATGTCTCCCACCCTGGCACCCGGAAGGCAGGTGGTGGCATGGTGAGGATTCAAAGGCAGCCTGGGCTACAGGGTGAGCCACAGTCTAAAAAGAAACAACAGTGAAATACAATGGAATCGGCATGCTAATGGCATGACTAGAAATGCAGCCTGACACCTCCATCGGGATGACAGCTCAACGGTTTCTAAATAGGCTTTTTGGGGTAAAGGCTTTAAGCGAGTTCCTAAAGAGAAACTATTTAACAATTTATAGAGCTAATGATTACTAGCAATAATAATGAAGAAAAATACAATATTATATTGTATTGGGAGGGGGAAGTCGAGACAGAGTTTCTCTGTGTAGTCTTGGCTGTCGGGAATCGCTTTGTAGACCAGGCTGGCCTCGCACTCACAGCGATCCACCTGCCTCTGCCTCCCGAGTGCTGGGATTAAAAGTGTGTGCCACCACCGCCCGGCCAATATCATATTTTACAAAGTACAGTAACAGCATTGCTCACTTGTGATCTAGATTCATGTGTTTGGAAACACGTTCAAAGACTTTGCTGTAGATTTTGAAATCTACTATTGTTGAAAAAGGAGCAAAATAAGCATAGTAGCCATCACCACAACAAACTCTGAGGACTCAAAGACCATGAGAAAGCACTCAAGGATTTTCTGGAGAAGCATAAATATTTCGGCTGATGTGAGAATAAATTTCTGTATGTGTCTGTGTTAATGTATGCTGGTGCCCACAGAGACCCCAGGCCTGATGTCCTGGGGCTGAAGTGTAGCCAGCTGTAAGAAACTTGACTTGGGTCCTCTAGCAGAACAGCAAGTGCTCTTAACTGCTGAGCCATCTCTCAAGGTCGCAGCTGACACTGTTCCACTGACACTCATGTTCTAGTTGTCTTCCCAAAAAGCTAACAGCTAATGAGCTGATAAAATATACCATGCTCTCGGTCGGCCCAGCTGTGCACAAAGTGACATAAAGTCAAGATGGAAACAGGCAAATACAGCCACGATGATTTATCTAAACTGATATCTGAGTATTGCATAACACAAGAAATAGAGAACAGAATCATACACGGCACAAAATTCAACGCAGGAAAGTGGCCCCCAAATGCCTGCAACACGGGACTCTAAGGTTTGCCTGACTTTTCTGTGCCTTGGCTCTTGATACTTAGCCCTATGACTAAAGTTATAGATGCCAATAAATAAATGCTGCTTCCACTGGTAAATGGTGTGGATAAATGCTAGTTGATTTATATATATTACAGTAAAAATGTCTGAGGTTAGTGAACTCCATAGCTTAGCAAACAGAGATTCCTGGACATGATAGGATAAGCTCAAAACTGTAAAATTATCAAACCATGAAGCCAACAACGCAAACCCAGTGATGCGTGTCCCCCTAAAACCTGCTCCACCAGCACTCCCAGCTCTTGGCTCACAGTTTGTGGAGCTTGTGGCTACGGCAGAAGTAACAAGGAGAGGCACATTTGGATGATGAGTCTTCAAACACAAACACACAGGACGTGCTAACTCTGTGTCTCCACAGCCTCCACACTGAGATGAACACTGGTGTTGTCACAGCAGTGATGGCTGATGCATGCGGTTGGATGCATTCTTCTTACTGATAGAGAATTTAGTTTATAGTCAGACTAGTATTTATACATATCACAAGAAGCAGGGCCTTAAACTAAGAAAATAATATTAATGCAAACAACTCTATTATTGTTCTTGACCAGAGTAAGCTACATCCAATATGATTTCAAAATTCACACAAACAGAAAAAGAAGCAACAAGACATGCTTATCTTTGGTTTATTTAGGCTAGAAAAACATCATTTATTACAAAAAGCTTCACAAGACTAGCCTGTGTTAAAACAGTAGTGAGGAGTGTGCGTGTGCATGTACACATGCATGTGTGTGTGTGTGCATGTGTGTGTGTGAGAGAGAGAGAGAAGGAGAGGAGAGGAAAGAGGAGAGGAGACAGAGGGAAAGAGAGAGGGAGGGAGGGAGAGAGAGGAGAGAAAGAGAGAGAGAGGAGAGAAAGAGAGAGAGAGGAGGGAGAGGGAGAGGGAGAGGGAGAGGGAGAACAATTTGGAGAAGTCGGTCCCTCCCTTCCATCACATAGCTCCCTGGGTCCACACTCAGGTGATCAGGCTAGGTAGTAGGTGCTGGTCCTTTGCTGAGCCATCTCCCCAGTCCTTTGTTGTGAAAAGGAAAATTGGCTACTACAGATACAAAGGAAGAATTAAAACATTGGCAGATTTGTAGCATAATAAAGCTGATTTTTCATTCTCCCTCACAATAGGCCTCAATGTTTCCAGCTTTCTTCTCTTCTAACCATGTCCCTTCCTAGAGAGACGGCACACCCCAGGAATGCTGCCCTTCAGTGTTCCCTCAGTCCCTCAGCTGCAAACTCACATTTCTATGCCTTGATCTCTCCCCACCACCTGTTCTTTCAGGCCCCTCCCTCCAGGCAGCTGCCTTCTGCCTGATGTTCAGCACCACATGCCCCTGGCTGGTCCTTCCCTCTACTTCCCTAGCAATGCCACCTTGCATCCTTACGTTTCATGTGGAGGTTGCTTTGTTTTGATTTTCCAGTGCTCCCTACTCCTTAACTTTTCATTCAGAGTCAAATACTATCAGAGCGAGGCAAATGCTTCTATCTTAAATCTTGTATAACGTCCTTATATATTTCTCCAGGAATGGCAATGATATATTCACTATACAAAAGAGCCACATTTTCTATTTTTTTTCCCTCTGCCATTCTAAAGCCTGCAACTGCCTGCAGCTCTCTATAAAATTATCCAGTTTCAAATGGAATGATCTTGAAAATCTGGTCCCACTTTTCTCTCACCCCCATCTGCACTGTACGCTGAGGAAGCACTGCTCGTGCTCCAAGCACAAGCCTGGGCTTCACCAGAGGTGCCTTCATACAGATGAACGGATCTGATTTCTGGCATGAAATGTAAAGCCTACACAATCTATCTGACATTTAAAAATAAGCATTCAAACTCCTACAGCGCCATTCAGAGCCATTCTGACATCTCAACATAAATGCAGTTGCTACAGCGACTTTTGAGACATAAAGACCCAAATGAAACAAGGAAATGGGTCAGTTTGAAGCTCTAGTGTAAATACAAGGATGATTTACTGATTATGATTCAGATTTTGAAAACTGAGGTAGATAAATGCTTCTAATGGTACACAAACCTTCGATTTCCTAATTAGCACAAAAGAGAAGAAATCAGATATGTTAAAACAAAAAAGCATAAATTAAAATATTTTTTCAACTAAGAAGACATTTAAAAATAGACCATTGCTCGCTCTGACTACATATTGCAGCTATTTAATAAAATAACTTTGCCTACATACTTCTGTTTTTAAATTAAAAAAAAAAAGAGTATCCAATAGACATAATATACCCTAACAACCTCTTAGCAACAACATCAGATGCTGGTGTGTTTAGAAAAAAGGAATATGGCAAAAGAAGAACAAAGCTGGGTCTTTCATCATGGAAAAAAAGTTAAGCCATGGACTTTTATTCAAAATGTATGTGGACAAAAGCTTTCCTAGGAGCATTATTACATATTTTGTAGTGCTCATTATTACCACTGAATCCCATATTAAGTCTAGAGCTCTTTCTAATAAAGATTGCATTAAGGGAATCTTCTGTACTCAAAGAAAAAGACTTTACTAGGACTTTTGTTGTGAAACGGACACCAACACTGCAGGGTTTGAAACAAGTGCACACACACACCTGTGTGTGTGTGTGTGTGTGTGTGTGTGTGTGTGTGTGTGATTTGCTCTGGTTCATCTGCTTGTCCTGTGCACTGCAGTAAGGAGCAGAATGAATGCGACCACGGTAAATAGTTGCTAAGGCAGCTGCTGACAGGGAGCAGCGTAAGTCATACAGGAGCTGCAATAAAGTGATCGCTAAACCCCAGTTAAACAAAAGTATAGGATACCTAACTGGCTTGCAAATAATATATATACATTATATCTTGGCAGATATATACTGAAATGGTGAAAGGCCTCTGACTTCCAAGCCCAGCACTGGAGACTGAACAAAACACTACACATAACTGAAGGTAGCATCATTTTGTATAGGACAGAAGGCACAGGCGCGCACGCGCGCGCGCACACACACACACACACACACACACACACACATACACACACACAGAATTTAACTATGTTTTAGTCCAGAGATGTCTCCAAGGATAATAAATATCTTCTTGAAACAGAGAATATGATTTTAAAATTCATCTACAGATGTAAAAATAACTGAAAATATTTAAGACCATCAGCATAAAAAACAGTACATATCACAATGTAGTATAATAAAAATCTAATGGATATGATGGATATGAATTCATTTAAGAGTGTAAGTGGATAAAAATACATAGTTTAAAGAATTAATTTGTTGTGTAAGCATAAAATAAAATACTTCTATCTGATAAATAAATAAAAGTTTGTAATTATATTTACATAACAAAAAAGGTTAATGAAGTTTAAATTCTTTTATGTTGTCAGCCCACAAAGATATAGGTTGTTAAAAATGCATAAAATCTATGGAATACTACTTAGCTATTAAAAACAAGGAATTCCCGAAATTTGTGGACAAATGGATTGAACTAGAAATGATCATAATGAGTGAGTTCACCCAGAAGCAGAAAGAGTCAAATGGTATATACTCACTTATATCTGGACACTAGCCCAAGGGGCATGTCCCATGAATGTCTTCACTTATCAGGAAAGTGGGACAGAGGCAAGGACATCCTATTGAGACTCTAGGTGAGAGAAGCATGGGAGAATGTGGAAATAGAAGGATCCAGAGGGTCATAGAAACCTACAAGAAGAACATTATGACGGGCAGATCTGGGCCCAGGTCAAGCAATGGCACCAGCCAAGGACAATATGAGCAGTAAACTTCGAACCCCTAGCCAGATCTAGCTAATAGACAGGATATTCTCCACAGTTGAGTGGAGAGTGAGGTCTGACTTTCACACGAACTCTGATGCCCCATATTTGACCATGTCCCCTGGATGGGGAGGCCTGGTGGCACTCAGAGGAAGGATAGCAGGCTACCAAGAAGAGACTTGATACCCTATGAGCATATACAGGGGGAAGAGGTCCCCCTCAGTCACAGTCATAGGGGAAGGGAGTAAGGGGAAAATGGGAAGGAGGGAGGAATGGGAGGATACAAGGGATAACAATTGAGATGTAATATGAATAAATTAATAAAATATATTTTTAAAATATGTAAAATATATGTGTGTGTACACCAATATACAATTTAATTATTATAAAAAATCTGTTGCAGGCTGGCTGAACATTAATGGTCTTATATTCCTCTTTTCTTTATAATCCCCATGTTAACAAGAATAACATCAATATTGGGAAAAGAAGACATAAAATTATTAATAAATAAGAGACTTCCAAAGACTGTGGAAACGATCTAGAAAACTTTGAAACAATCTCTTAGTTCAGAGTTAAAGAGAGCACAGGGGACCTAGTGCCACAATGAGAGGATGTCTCATCCAGAAGGGACACAGAGTTTGTAGCATGAGAATATAGGAGTTGGAAAATGTTTTTGAAGCTAATAAGGACTAGAAGAAAGAAATAAGTGAATTACAGAGCCAAGGAGGGAGAAAGGCAGCGGTATGAGTGCACATAATCCCAACAGGTGAGCAACAGTTATTCTTCTTTGCACATTGAAGCTTATCTGTTAAGCCTTGCCATTAAGTTAAGGTTATTATTAATATCAACACTAATCCTGAGAATATGATTACATATGAAAGCTGTTCAAAAATAGATGTCTTGCTATTTGTTCATAGATTCATAAAGTGAAAATTCAATGTGATTTTTAAATGCCATGTTAAAGAATTGTATTTTATGTGTAAAACAAGGATAGGTTTCAGATTTTAACTTTAAATACCAAAATGAAAGCAGTTATGTAGCTGTGAGAAAATACTGGACATTACTCTAAAGGGGGAGTCCAACAGTGTGGAGTCAGTTCTGTCACATTCCAGGGCAGCAAATATGATGTCAAAGTAAGATTTTTTAAATGTATTGAACGTTAGTGGAAAAAATGTAAATGAAAAAAAAAAATGAAAGGAGATATTAAGTGGAAAAGACTGGAAACTTCTTCCCAACTGATCCTCCTGGCTTATTGGAAACTATGAACCCAAATAAACCCTTCCTCCTTTAAGTTGTTTGCGTCAGGAATTTTGTCACAAAATACCTATTTTGACACAAAATACCTATATAACCATAAAATCAGGTTGGATTTGAACTTTAAGGAATTTTGACAATGTAATAACACAAACACACATAGAATTATCAATTGTGTGAATCTCTACTTATTGAAAGTCAGGAGGGGTCACCCTGGAGAGGCGGGGAAGAGGAAGCTTAAGGTCTAACAACTTGTACATCTTCCTGGTAAATTTTGAACTCCGTAGGTACTTTGGACCCATCTTTTATCTAGATCACACCAGTAAGTAGACTGTGTGTAATAACCACAGCAACCATTTTTTACTGCTAGTTGCCAAGCAGAAAAGGGCATTATATCAGCTTTGCTGTTCCTTACGAACAATGCCAAGGTCAAGTGCTAGCACTGTGACGTGGCAAAACTGTGATGACTGCACTGTCTCCTGTCTCTATTGAGGTCTAATTTGAATTCTTCAGGCCTGTGAAATAGCCAATACTCAATCATAATAACCTATAAAATGATAATTTCATTTTGGGCAAAGTTACATGATTTCGGAGGTATGAGTCAACTTGAAAAAGCTATTATTCTGAATGTCGGCACAATAACAGTGAAAGAGTGGAAGGGCTTCCCTAGCGATACAAGGTATGGTTTTGGTTGTTAGTGCCCCGTAGGCAAAGTTATATGATTTTGCTATTCTAATCTGTTCTAGAAAGGGAAAAATCAATTGCTTTGGTGATTCTAAACTACCTATTTTTATTAGTTAACATAGTCTATAAGCTACATGCAGAAATCATCAAAAAGCAAGCAACAAGGCCTAAGCCATTCATAACTATGAAGGAGAGTTACTTGGAATGGTGGGAGCCTTATTAAAGTGCTGAGTAAGAAGTGGGAGATGGTGGGCAAAGATTACATGGAAAATGTATGAAAAAAAGGGAGGACCACAAATTTAGGGGGAAACTTAAGTTTACTGTAATAGCTGACTTGCCTGTTTTCCCACCTGTCTGTCTTCCTTCCTGTGCCAGTCTTGGCTTCACTATGTAGCTCAAGCTTCAAGTTTATAATCCTCCTGCCTCGACATCCTAAGCCGGAGTCGTGCTGCTTGTACCACCACTCCAGAATTACTGCCAAGTATTTCTCAGACAAGTTGTTACATAGCCACATGTTGGTTACTTTAATTGGCCATCATCAGAACCGGAACCATGTCAACTTCCAACAATAACCCAGTTGCCAGATTATGCAATGCAAGGAGAATCCAACGTCTTTCTACTTTCCATGTTGGAAGTGTGGCCTTCCTCTTTGAAAGCACTATCCTGAACACCTATTAACAGAATAGTGAAACAGTGTCATCAGAGGTTAAAAAGAGCATATATAGCTGACTATGGAAGAAATGATACAGAGCAAAAGGGGTGGGAAAACCTATGACAGAGGCCAACTTCACTCTCTCCTTGTCTGCTTGGCGATGCCATACAAATTGATCAAAGATGGGCTTAAAAGAATTCTGAGTGAAGCGAGTGGGAGGTCTTAGAAGTTAGTAGGAATCTTTCAAGGTGAATATTTGGGCAACATATGTCAAGCCATGAAATAAAGGAATAATTACTGTGGCTGGTATGTATTATGTAAGGTTAAATTTGATGATTAAATTATATAATCTTCATAATTTCTATTATTTCTCTATGCCTTTAAAGTGAAGAGAATGCAGTCTATGAACCTAATAACACGCATTATTTATGTAAATTACTCTAATGACAGTATTTTCAGCAAGCATTTAAATGAACATTAACATATGTGGCTATTTGCACTCTTTAAGCATTAGTGAAAGTTTTATGCTATCTAAGGTGTTCTGTTCTGAGAGAGAAAAGTATGTATTGGTGAACAAAGTACTCATTTCATTAATTTAAGAGTCAAATTTCATACTATTAATTAATATTTTGGCACAATAGCTATATTTTGCTCACCTAATTGATGTATTTAATGCTTTAGGTTTAAAAATAACCTGGCAATTTAATATTCTGAGCCTAGTTATTAACCACTATTCTAAACTGATACTTTCAAAGCTGAGATTTGCACTACCAGGATGTCAGAGATAGTGAGGGCATATTTAAAATAGCAACTCCTGATCCTAACCATTGCCTCCTACAGAAGACTCTATTTGGAATATAGACCAGGAATCTATATCTCTGCTTCAGAGGAGCTAAGATTGTTGGAGGTTTAAGAAAACCAAACAACACAACCTGAACAGCTGCCATAATGGGCTTCATTAGAGGGTAAAGCGCTCGCCTTGCAATGATGGCCAGAGTTCGATTGCTCACACACATGGGCAAAAGGAATTAGCTGGGCACAGTGCTACATACTATGATCCTAACACTTAGGAAGCCAAGGCAGGAGGACTTAGGCCTCGCTGGCCAGTCATTGCACTTGACTTAGCAAGCTACAACTTCAGAAATCCTGTCTCAAAACATATGATGGACAGCAATTCAGGAAGGCACCAGACGGTAACCTCTGCTTTACACACACAACACACACACACACACACACACACACACACACACACACCACGGGCGTGTGCGCACGCGTGCACACATGCACAAAGTTGTAACTATGCTGAGACATATAACATAGAACTACCTAATATATAACTTGAATCTTGATAATAGAAAAAAGTAGAGACACTGAAGACAGCTATAAAAAAGTGGAGGAAAAATATTAACTGCCAATCCAGAAGTCCATAACATTTCAGGTATGTACAATTCTTTCATTCTTGTCTCTGTATTTTTCCCATACCTTTAAATTATCCTTTCCCATTGGTTAAGAAAGCCTGTTGGCTTTGAGGATTTATGCTATGACTATCCAACAGTTTGAACCCATATTTCTTTGGTTTATCCTATTTTGAGTTTGCTCTGCATCTTGAATTTACAGGCTTATGTTTTCACTATACAATTACAAAAGGAAAAACCCCACTATAAAGCCAATGAAGAACAATAAATACTTAGGAAGTAATGTAATAAGAAATATGTAACCATAAAAACAGGAAATGCTGAAATATTCCTATAAGGCATTAGCAGTCTTCAACAACTGTACAGACCCCAGGTTCTTACAAAGAACAAGTCAATACTCTGAAGATGAAATTCTAAGCTATAAACTCATGTGACTTCAATAAACATATTAATAAAATTGCTAGATAAGATAATAGCAATATTTATATAAAAATAAGTAAACAATTTCTCCTTCCATCTGGGCTACATTACTTCCGACACCGAAAGGGGATTTGCAGGAGAGCAGAGAAGTACAAAGCCTGTGGCCACTAAACTCTTCCTATGCAAACACATCTATAGCTCACTACATGAATTAGGCACAGTAAGAGTTCAACAGAGAAAAATCCACCTAAGTATACACTAGGAGGGGCAGGAGAGATGTCCCAGTTTGCAGAGGACCTAGCCAGTTCCCAGCACCCATGCTGCATAGCTCACAACCACTTGTAACTCCAGCTCCAGGTGATCTGAGATCCTCTTCTGGCCTCCAAAGAAAACTTGCACTCTCGTGCACATATACCTACACAGACACATACACAGACAGACACATACAAACACACATATGCATAATAAAAATAATCTTTAAGAAGAATATACTATGGAAAGGTTATAAAATGTTTCATTCCTCTTAACATAAAGTACTTGAACACCAGAACCTTGAGAAGGCCAATCACCCTGCTAACCACAGAGGCAGCTGGTTGCCTGATAGGCAGGTGGCACATAGAACACAGATGCTGGGACAGAGCTAAGCTGCTTCCCAGCTAAGGGGATGTGTATTTTCCTAACAATCCACACAATGAGTTGCAATTGAAAATGTATAAATGTTCACTTCTGGAATTCTCCATTTAATATTTTCAGGCTGTAGTCAGTTACAGGTAACTGAAACCTTGAAAGGGTAAATGATTATATCAGACCGGCAAAAATGTGCTAGGAAAAAGAGGGAGTGATATAGCCCAAGACCTCTAGAATACACCATACATCATACATAATAAGGAAATGTCACCCAAGTACAAACACAGATAAACTAGCCAGACTACAAACTAAGAGCTATACCTCCTGCCATCTTTTTGATAAAGAAAGCAGTTTAAGTCCCTGGGGGAAAGGCAGGCTTTTCATGAATGGTGACAATAAACAGTGGCACTCACTATTCAGCAAAAGGCAAAAATTGATTTAATATATAAAAACACGAGTTAAGAATTAAGGATATAAGGAAAAAATGAAATCATTTTTTAAAAATCCTATAAAGCCATGTAAGTAAATTCCTTTTCGAATTCACTATATAAACTGGAATTTGAGTCAGACTTCAACATCAGTAAAGATCTATGCCTCTGAATAGAGTAAAGTAAAAATATTTACAAGCTAAACAAAATTTTTGGCATCAAAATGTAAAGATTGATAAAACTGACACAGTGGACGAAGGGTAGATTTGTACCATCCACCACAGATGAAGTGCTGGGACCACCATCGTACACAGAACATGAGTTGAGGGAGAAATGGATGTGCTCCACCCGCCAGCACTGAGATGACGTGCTCCACCCGCCAGCACTGAGATGACGTGCTCCACCCGCCAGCACTGAGATGAGGTGCTCCACCCGCCAGCACTGAGATGAGGTGCTCCACCCGCCAGCATTGAGATGACGTGCTCCACCCGCCAGCACTGAGATGACGTGCTCCACCCGCCAGCACTGAGATGAGGTGCTCCACCCGCCAGCACTGAGATGATGTGCTCCACCCGCCAGCACTGAGATGGCCTGAGTGATAAGAATCATGATAACATAGGATAATGACACCTAGGAAATCATTTCAATATTCACTATTTATACTGATACAAAAATTTAATAAGCAGGAGAATAAGAAAACATTTAAATTTAAGAAGAATATCAAGTAATAAATAGAAAAGAAAAAAACAGAAAAAAAATCACTCCTGTACAAACATTATAGTAATAATTTTATAAAATATCCTGATGAGTTTTAAAGTTAATAAGTAAAAAAAAAAAAATACTCAGGAAAAGAAAATATTTACTATCTATCCCAACGTATTTTACTAACCTACCCTGAATATTTAAAATGATAGCAATGTAGATTTGCAATATAGCTCAGGACTGCTGCAGGCACTGAGCACGCACAAACCCCACAGTTAAACAAGTACAGCTATACAGCGAAATGACTCAGCATCTGACACTTTCAGTGGGTGATCTAAGAAATGTCCCACTAAGACATACCAACAAGAAGACAGGACACCCTTGACATGCTTGCTGCACTGAGTAGATGCCCTTACTTCCCCAATGTTATTGTCCAAAACGTGTGACCACATGCTAATATAAAAGCAGACTAACAGAGAACAGAAGAACACTCTGCTTCTCAAAATGTCCTGGTCATAGAAGGACAGGAAGTACTGCAGGCTTAGCAGAGACAGAAGGAGACAGCCAAGACACAGCCACTCATCTAACAGCCAGTGAGGGATCCCTGATTGGGTCTCTGAAAAGAAACAGAGTACTGGCAAAGAAGATGGAATTCAAACAAGATCACAGAAATCATTGTGCCAGGATTACTTACAGGTGTTCACAACTGTTATGGTTATATAAGATACTGACTTTAAAGTGAATTCTAAGAAACCTCCGGTGAAAAAGAAGCACACTGCTAAATGTACTGTTGCTATGGCAATATCCCACTGTTAAAATGCATCAAGGTATTCACTTAAACTGGTATTTATATCATATTTCAATAAAGCCAAAGATCTAGCTATAAGTAAGACCTCTTTTTAAAATGTGTTGTGCTCGAACGATAAAAACAGAATGAAAAGGAGATTGTGCGTAGGGTCCTATGTGGTCTTACCAGGTTAATCAGCTGTGTGTGAACTACATCTTCTACCAAAACGGCTGTTTCATGGAGAGGCCTCCTCGCATCGCCTAAGGAAAACCTGCAGGGAAAATTAAAACACACCTTTATCAAGGTTGCAAACCAGGTGATACATACTTCTCATTACAGTAATCGGCTGTATAAAGAGGCAATAAATTGTCCTTTCAAATAATACAACAACGCACACTTACTTCTATACTAAGAAAATAAATTTCTTCTTTATAAAGTGTAACTTCCAAAGAAAGTACACAATTATCTGCATTCCTTCATGGTTTACAGAGTATTTTTAAAGGTGATTTACTCTGTCAAAACGCAAAGCACAAGTTCGCTTTCTAATATCCACAGCAGGAAGTTCACAACTACCCATTACTCAGTTCCAGGCATAACAACACCTCCAGCCTTGCTTGGACCCTTGAGTTGATAGCCACAAACAGACAAACACGCATACACTTAATCTTAAAAAAACATAAAAAATATTTTTGAAAATGGAAAATACCACCAACTATGTCACAATATAAGCACCGAAGCACCAGTAACAAATCTACACTGTCACTATAAGAGCAGAGCAATTGTTGCAGGATATTTGATTACACTGTGAACTCCAAGATTGTGTTATTAACTGGAAAAACCTGTTTCTGGTTGTGGTATGGATCAGCCCTTGCACACACCGTTAATCCAAGTGCTTTCTTCTTCTTATAAACAGGAATAAATAAAGTCAACTATAGGTCAAGAGGTGGAGCAAGTAACCAAATGACAGTGAGAGAACATAGGGAAAAACCATAGAGAGTATAAGGAAGTCAGGAGGATGGATAGAGAGGTGCACAGGAAGTAAAAGGGAGGGATATTTCAGTTTGAGGGTTTTGAGACAACATGGAGGAGAATTTCCTTTTCTTTCTGGAATGTCAACTAAGGAGAAAGGTCAGCTGGGCGCTTTCTCTGCCTTGCTGAGCTAGTAGCCTTTCACCCTAGCATCTGGCTCCCAAGTCTTTTTGTTGTTGTTGTTAAATCACACATTTGAGATTTTGTTAAAATCAATAAACAACAGTCACATAAGATATAAAAAATGGAATACAATAACAGAAGATTGCTTAAATATGAAAATCGTACTGCTTATGATCTCCAACTACACATAAACAGAATATAAAGTATTGTTTACAATTTCTGTTTACAACATCTATGTACAAGATATACAGAGACTCTTTCCCTCTTAAAGAATCCTTGAAACCGTACAACAAACTGACGCTTTACTTAAGCCTGCATTGGCAGAAGAGAAGACCAGAAATTCAAGCACGACGAGAAGACTGGCTCTCACTTGAGTAGAGAGCAGTGACCTTATGTTTGTATTTAAGGTACATACTTCACTCACAGCAGCCTACATTCAAGAGTGAACCAGCATAGATTTATTTCAGGGTACAAGAAAGAATGCAAAGACCCCATAAAAAAGTAGGAAATACATTTGAAGAACCAATATAAAGATGAGAAACCAATCCCAGTGATCCTGATATTTGCAGCGTGGGAACAAGGAAACTGCATCCTTCCAATGGCTGTTACCTACCAAGGCTTACCACCGAGAAGATCAAAGACAGTCTTCCCTAAGAATTCTGCTGTTAGCCATGCATGGCAGTACAAGGCTGTAAGCCAGCACTCAAAAGGCAAAGGCAGAAGAATCATTTGAGTTCAAGGCCAGCATGGGCTACAGACTGAGGTCAAAGTCAGTCTGAGCTATACACAGAGAACTTGTCTCAAATAAAACAATACACAAAACAATACAAATAACAAGAAGAAGAAGAAGAAGGAGGAGGAGGAGGAGGAGGAGGAGGAGGAGGAGAAGAAGAAGAAGAAGAAGAAGAAGAAGAAGAAGAAGAAGAAGAAGAAGACAATGACACAGGCATACACAAAAGATAAAAAAAGAATGATATCACTGCCAAAAATTGTTAGTAAAAAATTAAATTTTATAATGGCAGAACATTTGCTTTCTCTATACAGACAGAAAAGATAATTAATAAAGCCATACATTAATTTAAAGTGATTTGTATTTATACTAGTCCCAGGTACAAAGTATCATCTCTTTATGAACAAGGGTAATCACAGATTTAAAACTATTCCCAAAGATAACATATCAAGGACCATTACTACATATACTAGGAAATAAATCATCATGAATGAGACAGCAGAACAGCCAACCACAGAATGAGACCTACACACACCAGAATAATTAAATAATAATTATTAACTGTGTAATTCATGCTTTAGGACATACCTACAGCCCCAGAACAAGGACTATTATGCATGTGCATGTTTAAGGGCAACCTGGACTACATAGCAAAGTTCAGTGTCAAAAGAAACAGACCGAAAACAGACATATTAACAACAACAACAAAAACACACTACCAAGTTGGCTGATCCTATTTGAAAAAGCACACAAAATTTTCATATGAGAAACATGATAGCAACATTAAAATAAATATACAAACAAACCTGCCTATGGGAACCTCCTTAATACCACAGACTGACACTAGAGACCCCCACAGAAAACATTCAATAGTGAAAAACATGACATAACATGGGTGATCACTTCTGTCCCTTCTATTCAACCCACTGCTAAAAGTTTTTCCAGAGCAACTGGAAGAAAAAAAAAAAAAATCCAAGAGCAAAGAAGAGAAGAAACATTATCTTTGTTTATAGATCATATGATCTGCCATACACTATATAAAGTATCCACCCAAACCAAACAGACAAACAAAACCAAGCAAGAGCCAGAAAATACACAGCAAAGCTTAAAATCACCATGTTAAAGTCAGCAGTGCCAGGGCTGGAGCAGAGGCTCAGCGGCTGGAGTACTGGCTGCACCCACACAGCAGCTCGCAGTACTTGCAGCTCCAGTTCCTGGGGATGCAGTTCACCTCTGGCCTATGGCAATCAGGAATGCATGAGATAAACCCATCAACATAAAAATAAATCTGTTTAAAATTGGTTGTATTTCTATACACTAAAAATTAAAAATATGAAGGAAAATTTTTAGAAAATATGTTTAGAAAGAATATAATACAGAGGAAGGCATTTAACAAAATAGGCAAAAGACTTACTAAATAGAACTATATGAGGTTGCTGAAATTAAGAAAGATGAGATCCATAAAAAATAAACATATGAAGATGAAAGGAAATCCTTTTCCACTTGGCAGAATACTGTTAATATGACCAAACTGCCTAAAGTCATAGATTTCATAGACTCCCCATCAAAACCCCAATTGTGTTTGGTACATGCTTGTGTGCGTGCCTGTCTGTTTTAAACAGAAATTCTTGACAGAAACAACTGAAAAAGAAGTAAATATTTTGTTATTTACCATTTCTAGCCCCCTGTTGCCGGGCCCTGTTTAGTGGGCCTGTGGAAAGTTACGGAGGAACAGGGAGGGGCAGGGAGGGGCAAGGAGGGGCAGAAAGGCATGACAGAGCAGGGCAGATAAGAAGAGGGGGTGAGGAGGGAGGGAGGGGAGGAGGTGGGAGGGATGGAAGGAGAGAGAGAGAGAGAGAGAGAGAGAGAGAGAGAGAGAGAGAGAGAGAGAGAGAGAGAGAGAGAGAGAGAACGGGGTGGGGGTAAGAGGCCACAGGGAAGATGCACCTTTGAAAGGCTCCTAGTGACCCTCTTCCTCCAATTTCACATAGCCTAACCTTTTTCCCTCTTTCATTTCTGGTAGTCTATTCACTTTCTGATTCCCTCAGTGAATTAACATGGACTATGTCAGAAAGATAATACTGAACAGTCTTCTGCCATGATGCCAGAAGTGGGTTCACTGGCCTTCTAGGTGCCCTCAATGCAGTGAGGACCAACCACCATGCCCACGCCTGGGACCTGAAGATGGCACCTGTAAATGCCATCAGGTGGTCTCAGCTGGCATCATGCTGGAGTTGTGGCCTGGAGTCAGGGGAGTAAAGGCACCCAAATGAAGTGGCCATAAAAGACCTGAGCCCAGAGAACCTGCTGTAGTCGACATGCCCTAGTAATCAATGACTGACAGCAATGCAACCGAGCCACCCACTGCACAGGTGGGGCACTTCAGTCGGGATGAAAGAGAAATGCTCTGGAAGTCAGGTGACTGAGCTTAGTCCCACCCCTGTCACTCTGTAGTACTGAAACTGGCAAGTAACTTGGGGTTTCAAGGTTCCCCAAACCCCAGGACACTAAAAGACGCCTTTCTAATTTTACAATCCTGAAACAACATCTTTACGAATGAGAAAAACTCCATCTTATATAATAAACTAAGCAATAGTCATGAAATAATAAAGAAAGAAAGAAAGAAAGAAAGAAAGAAAGAAAGAAAGAAAGAAAGAAAGAAAAACAACTACACTGAAACATGTGAATATGAACAATGAGACGAAGGGGGCTTTAATCCATTTCTGCTGCTATAAGTGGAAGTCATTTCCAAAAATCATCTCCTCCTCCCTTAAAAAATTTACTCTCAAAGGCTGGAGACATTATTCTAAGGTTTTATATTATTCTTTTTCAGTACATTTATCAGGTCACTAATCTAATTTAAGTGTTTGCTCCCCAATTCTTACACCCTGATTAAACAGAACAGAGGGGCTGAGTGTGCTGGAATTATGAGCTACTAAGAAGGGCGTCAGTCTCTGGCACACAGCTCAGCCAGGGATGGAGGAACTCAGGGGACACAGTAGGTCTGCCCCTGCTGTGGCCACCAACCAAATCTACGAGACAAGACCTGGAAGCTTTGCTGCTGCCCTGTGCGCCCTCCGATGCTGAGTTGCTTTCAGTATTTCCCATGGCTACACATGTTAATGCACACGATGTAGTCCATTATGCTGATGCTGTGCTTAATTTACTGTGGCCTGCAGAGTCATTTTTTTTCCCCTTAACTCTGGTCTTTTGGGACATTTCTCTAGGCCAGGTAACACATTACCTTGTAGTAGACACTGTAACAAACCGCTTGGTTTAAAGAAGGTTTTAGATGACTTTCTGTCTTCCTCACCAAAATTTCCTTTTTACCTTCCAGGGCCTTAGTTGACTACTCTTTTGTAGGTAGGTGCCACTATAATTCCCAGGGATTCCTCCCAAGTGGAATGAGAGTGAAGGAACAGGTTACAGCCATAGCATGAACCCAGTCCACTAAGCTGCCAGTGGACAGTACAGGCACAGCACACCCATCAGGCCATGGGTGTCACAAATATATGCCATCACAGTATCTCCTGCAGACCTTGAGACTGAATGCCCACCGCCTGCGGGGGCAGGTGGAGAGGTCTGGACTTGATCAGCCATGTAAGACAATTAGAGTCACAAATATATGCCAATTAGACTTAGACGTCCTCTTGAATTTTGTTGTTTCTAAGCTTCACCATTTTTATCTGTCTACTTCTCATAAACTTGATTAACAAAAGATTTGTGAAATCCAAGGCTATGGTTAAGCCAATCTATCAGACCAAACTGAGACAAAAGATTTCCTTGTAATAAATGTTCTCTTGTATGCTTGACATCTTAAGATCCATCTCTTTATTATATGAACTTCAAACAAGTCACGGGTCAAATGTTGTCATATCCTATAAGACACTTTACTGAGGAATAGAAAAGATGAAGAAAACAAATTACAAGCACTGATGCTGATGTCAGCCCATGCATTCTGTTTTAAAACCATCTCATGGTCCTGAAGCCAGATAAGTATGAAAGGCAGGACCCTGACTGTACGTGAAGTCTTTCTGTGACGTGCAATGTTACATGAGTCAAACTGTAAGACACTAGAGAAATCAACCCTAAGTGATCATTTATCAGAAAAGACTAACAAATTAACATAAAGGATTCCTGGTTCAATTATTTCATATAACTAAATCTTACAAAGCTTTTGAAGAAAGAAGCAATTACTTCAAGAAAACTGTTAGTCTACTATACCCCCAAAACATTTAATACTGCTAAAACATTATTATTGTTACTAGAACATAAAAAAACCCTCTCAATTTGTTATAATGTTAGAAATACATGGCATGTAACTTCAACAAAATCTGCATTCAATGCTGTCTAAATAATCCATAGGGTTGGTAGTGTAGTTCACTGACAGAGTAGGCGCCTACCAAATTCAGTCTCCATGACTGCAAATTACAAGCAAAATATCCTGTAAAAAATGTAAATATATATGAACCTGGAATCATAAAGATTCATAAAAATAAGTAGTTACCTATGGGAAAAGGGAGAGAAAGTAACACACGATTTAGATGATTACAGAGAGGAGAGTGCCGCATGCACTGTCAGACCTTTATTTAATCATGTGAATGTACACAAATGAGAAATATTCTTGTAATGCCTTCTTGACTTTTTTAAAACAATTTATTCTTCAGTTAAATGAATTTGGAAATATCCCAGCATTACTGTCCACAGCTGAAATGTACGTTACCGTACGAAATGCTCTCAGATGGTCTCCAAGAATGAAATGTGATCACCAATGCACTTGCCATCGCATGATTATTTTCTAAGCTATGTTAGTTATACAACATTGGACTTCAACTCAGGAACACTGACTGCAGGAAAAGACTCCAAATGACTTAAGGCTCTAGAAAAGAATCCAAATACACTCCAGGCCAAGATGCTAGACCTTCAAAGCCAAGTTCTTCAGTTTTAAACAATGAGATGATGGTGGTAATGAGAGCAAACAGTGGGGCTTATAAGGAATTCTTAATGCATTCAAAAACTATTTCTTGTCTACATCACAAGGTCTTCTTACACACTGGGGAACTCATTTTTCTAACTAATAAACTAATGGTATTTTTTTTCAGTTGCTGTTGCATTAAGCAGCCCCCACCCAAAGTCAACAGGAAGCATTCCTTTCAATAAACCTATCTCTGAATAATGAACAGCGTGTCCTTTCATGGAGACTTCTCTACAGAGAATGTCAGCCTCCAGAATGCCAGCTCAGGACGTTCATGCTTTCTCAGAACAGGAGTTGGCGTCTTCACTTCCAAGAAACTCCCCACACATGTGCACCTGATAAGAAGAAATGGATCTGATCCCACCTCTTATTTCCTGTGCTGAATGCGCTCGATATTTCTGACACCGTGTTAGAGAAGCCTGCTGTCACAAACCTAGTCAACCGCATCCTGTTCTTTCCACTTTTATCCTGAGATATGTTTAATCAAGAGACAAAGTCAAAGGCCTGAACAACAGACACTTATATACAACCTGTGAGAAGCCTCTTCATCACATCTTAGTGCCTGTGCTCTCTTTCTCAAATTCAAAGTTTATACATACACATCTGTATCTATGTCTATTTTCCTTTAAGGCATTGATATGCACTGAGTGATCTGCATGTCTGCACGTCCAGGCGTTACTACATGTGCTGAGCCATGGAAACCTACTGCTCTCTAAGCTGCCATTACTGTGCCTGGCACTGCCCCCAGGGGAGATGTTCTCTACTTAAGTAGATTTCTGATGCTTTTGTGATTTCCAAACATCAAGCTCAGTTGAAAATATAAAATCCTACTTTCAAAACTATGAATAAGCATTGTTTTACAAAGTTCTGTTTTGTTTGCTAAAGGGTCTCTTTTAAAACCAGCTTGAGCTATTATTTACATAGTCTGAAAACTTGATTGTTTAAAGTACACAATTTTATGATTTTTAAGTAAACTTACAGAGTGGTACGCCCATCTATACAATCCAATTTTAAGACTTTTTTCTTGTACCCAAAAACCTTATGTCCCTTGACAATAACCTCCTATCCCTATCCCCAGCCCAGGGCAATCTACGAAAAGACCTAGTTGAGGTCACCAGACCTCATGTTTTGCTTCCAGGTTCAACATTCCTCACTTCTTGGCATGTAGCTCTGTTGTACAGCCATTTCCTCAGAACTGAAGCAGGCCTTCCTGGAGGGAGAAGAGGGGATTGGACATTACCTGGCCCAGGGCCCTGACAGAGCCACGAGACTCACCAGGCCCTATAAACCAACAGTCCCTGAGGCTCTCCTGCTAGAAAGGCCTGCTATTATACCAAGAGTCCTAGAGTGCGACTCTCTTAAGCAGTTTCTCACACAGCTGTCTTAGAGTCACCGTAGGCTCTCAGGTTCGACAACCAAGACTTGGTGAATTATTTCTTTACCCTGAACTCACCACACTTTCTAAAGTGAACACACATCTGTTTGTATCTCCCCCAAGAAAACACATGGTAAGGTCTCAGGGTAAATGCTACAGCCTTTGGGAGACATTCCCAAAGACCCAAAGACCACCACTGTCAGTTCTCAGTTTAATCACAATAGTTTAGTACTCACTTGGTTATATATTGAGGCTTAAGTTTTGGGTTGAATAGAAAAATTCTCAGTTTTTAATAAATAAGCAACAAAGCAGCCCTCTAACATAGTGAAGAAGTCAAACATGGCAGCAGATCCCACAGTCCACACTTGTGTGGGCCGTTGAGAAGTGGACTATCTCAGGTCTGTCTTTGAGCCAGTTTGTCATCGTCTCCATAATGACATCATGTAAAGCAACATGGAACACCCAGCTGAAATTTCTACCTCATGGCACAACATTTCCCCTTACACATTATTTTATAAACCCTAATAATTAGAGATCCAGAACTTTCTTGAGATTAGTAAGTTTAAAGGGTTCACAGGGTGTGATGGTGCATGCCTGTAATCCTAGCACTCTAGGAGGCAGAAACAGGTAGATCTCTGTGAGTTAAAGGCCAGTAGTTTACAAAGTGAGGCTAGGACAGCCAAGGCTACACAGAAAATCCTTGTCTTGAAAAACAAAATACAAAAACAAAACAAAACAAAACAACCCCCCAAGAAACCCAAAACCCAAGATAATAATTTGTATTACTATTTAATTAATAAAACTCCTATGCATTTTCCCTGATAATTATATTCACAGAAACCAAAGTATTAGTCTAGTACAATACAAGAGTGTGTAAATGAAGATATAAATAAGGAAAACTCTGCAAAGTCATTGTAGACTCACTAAAGAAATTGAAAATTAATTGTGCAAATATCTGTGACTGCCAAAAGGAAAATACATCACATATTCCAGTTGTGCTACATAATGTATTCCATTTGCTTACTCAGTAACAGATTCCACTTAAATCCTGAAGCATACAAGACAACTGTCTTTGTAGAATATGTAAACTAGACAATGATCAGTCACTTTTGTTCAGAGAAAGTAAAGAAAACATTTACCTCTAGTCTCAACAATATTCCTCAAATCAAAATGGAATTTAGTATACCCAGAAAAAAAAGCAGTTTCAATTTATTCTCCAGAACATGTATAAAAAAAGATGACATGAGAAAGAAGTTAGGATATAATTATATGTTATGATTCTATTGAGAATAAACACATAGCATACATTAAGTGATCTTTTGGTTTCACATTAGATTATAGACCAGAATTTCACATTTTGGTATGTATAAATAACTTTTATACAAGTCTACATAAGCTATCATTAAAAATCATATATTAAACTGTACCACCAAGAGCTTTGTCTGTACTTTAACAAGCTTACCCTGAACATATGCAGGCATCTAAGTATACTAAAAATACCAGTGAAAGCACAGTACTGTTTCTCAGTATCTATAGAGCACTTAGTTTCAGGTTTCATGGACACAAAGATGTGAGAACAATTAAAGTAAATTATGTACAAGTGTACAGCATTTTCACATGGCCTGGCTGGATACACCTTTTTGTGAGATTAACTCCTACAATATGAATGCTACATAAGGATTTCTTATGTAATATTATTTAGGAACTGACGATCAGAGTCTGAAGATGAATCCTTAGATGCTAAACCCACAGATGTGGAGGACCAGCTATCCCAGGTACCAGCAACCACCAGAGTATGTGTACAGTCATCATCACAGATACCAATGTTGAGCTAACATACAAATAATGATTTACAGGAGCATAGTAAATCAAAACTGGGGTAAGACCTATACTATTAGTTCCTTTATTATAATTATTATTAATTTTTATTATTATTTCTATTCCAGGTCTAGATTACACAAGGGCACATATGCAATTCCCAGTATTCTTACTACAAGCTCTAAAAATTAACTGCTGATTACTTCATAATGGTGTTTCATTGAAACCTTAGACACTTCGGCTATTTCAACTTCTATCAGAGAAAAATGAAATGGGGTAAAAGATCCAAGTATTATCCAAACTGAGTAGCGTGTAGTCGACTTCTGGATGACTTTTTGACAACTAAATGTGGGGTATACAGTTGTTTTTAAAACAAAATCTCAAAAGTTCAATTTTACCAATAACGACCTGGGAGCCAGCCGCTGGGGTGAAAGTCTGCTGGCTTAGAGAGGCAGCTCTTTGGCTTTTGTTCCTATGTTCACTTCCTGCCAGCTGGTTGTTTGCTCTGCCTCTTGTTCTAGGGTTAATTTTATTCACTCCTGTTTACAACTCAAGCAAAAAGCTCCTGGATTAAAGGTGTATGCTAGGGCTGAGCCACACCACAACTAGAAACAGGTTTGTCCAGTAAACAACACAATCTTGGGGCTCACAGTGTGATCAGATCTCCTGCAACAACATTCAGAAATGCAACTCATGTGTAAAGAGCACAGCAGCTGAGTTCATGAAGGTGAGAGGACAAGGCACTGAAATACCAAAGCCCTTCACACCACTAACCACAAAAAGGGATCTAAATAGATGTAAACCAATGGCTTATCAACTGGGCTGCAAGCCTGATGGTAGATGTCAGGATCTGCAGCACCCACAAACAAGCCTGGGGGGCGTGGCACCAGTCTGTAATCCCAGCCCTAGGGGAGACACAGTGGTCCTGGGGCAAGCTAGACAGTTAGACTAAGATAAACAAGGGAGCTGCAGATGCAGAGAAAGGCCTGCCTCAGAGAGCAACAAAGGAAGACGGTGGGTGCTAACCTCAGGCTTACAGGCACACACACCACACACAAGACAACAACTCCAAATGCTTGTGTCTCTACCACATAAACCTTGTCTTGCTTTTTAAAAGTCTTAGGAATGCAATACAAAAATTCAAATTATGTAATTACAATAATAATTGTTGCCATTATATATAAATTACATAGAAACTTAAGAAAAATTCAGAATTGCTTAGTGTGGGTAGAGAGGTGAAAGGTGAAGGGAGGGTGGGGGTGGAATGGCTACAGTCTCTCATATGTGGGGCTTGAGACTTGCACGACTGAGTGCGGGTCAGTAGTAGAGGCTTGTAAGAAGGACATGATGAAGTTCAGATACCACTCTGCTAATAATAAAAATGCCCCTACTTAAATCTCCTTAAAATAGTACTTTAGTCACACGGAATGGTAGTTCATCCTGTAGTCCCAGCACTCAGTGAGGGGTGTGTGTGTGTGTGTGTGTGTGTGTGTGTGTGTGTGTGTGTGTGTGTGTGTGTGTGTGTGTGTGTAGATGTATGTAATGGGGCTTGGGAGATGGCTCAGTAGTTCAAAGTGCTTGCTTCTCTGCCAGTGGATCCAAGTTCAGTTCTCAGGAATCACTTTGGGTTGCACAAACTGCACATCACTCCAGCTCTAGGGAATCTGACACTCTCTCCTAGCCTCCTAGGACACTTGTGCACATGTGTACACACACACACACACACACACACACACACACACACTTTTAAAAAACCCACTTTACTGCAGAAATTCTACAACAGTAAGTGTAAAAATAAACCACATTGCCAAAAGATGTATCATATTTTACAGAGATAAAATTTTGGCTAGGGAATGGGTTAATTAGGTATGTGACTATTATTCTATTAGGGGTGTGATTTTCTTTGCAGCCCAATACATCAATCCCTTTCCTACTCCATATGTAAAGGACAGGCAGAGAAAGGTCTCAGAAGATTTCAAAACTAGGCCTTCCTCAGTCTCTCTGAATTCCAAGCACTCGAGACTATGGAAGTAACAACTGGAGCCTGCTACTGTCACTACTTTTCCTTGCTCTGGCTGCTTAGAGAATGCTCCCTCAGCCTTAACAGAGAGAAGACATGCTCAGCTCTGAGGGAACAGTGTGTCCAGGACCTGCGTGAGTGCGAGCAGCTTACCTCTCACTGCCATTACAGAGAGACAGACCATGGCATGAATGGCAGGCTCTCAGGTCTGGACCCTTCCCTTCTCTCTGTCCCTGACTTCTAAAGCCTATGCTTTAGTTTAGGTGTTGCCCAAGCATACTGTTCACAGCCACATGATTCAAAGCAGAGTCTAGTATTTAATATTAAATTAATTTTCCATAACTTAATATGCTATTCTACCCTAAATTTGCATAGCTCATCTCTGCTTACTGATTTCCCCTTGCAAAGTCTCAGTTAAAAAAAAAATCAAGAAAGCCACATAGTTGGAGGCTCAAGCCTTTAATTCCAGCACTTGAGAGGCAGATGCAGGAAAGTGGATATCTAATCTTTGAAGTCAAGGCCAGCCTGGTCTACAAAGAGAGTTCCAGAACACCTAGAGCTACACAGAGAAATGCTGTCTTTAAAACAAACAAACAAACAAACAAAAAGTAAAAATGAGGTTTCTTTTTCAGAGCTAAAATAAAATACTAAAGTGAGGAAAGTGTGCATTCTACATATGTAAGTTTCAACCTCAAAAGAGAAAATGTGATATCAATATGTTTACTGTTACTAAATTTTCACTTAGGTGTCACCTTTACCGTGCTATTGAAACAAAATAGCCTACAATAATCTGTTCCAGGTATGGAGTCAGGGAGGGGTGGGGATCAGTAAGGGAGAAGAAAACTAGCAATGCTGTCTGTAACATTTTTATTACATGTTATAAGAATAACATAATAGAAAAAAGACTGGTTTGATTCAATGTAACTATATCTTTTTTTTTTTTTTAATTCAGTGTAACTATTTTTTTTTTCTTTTTCTCTTTTGCTTTTTGTGGGGTTTTTTGTTTTTTTGTTTTTGTGGTTTTGTTTTTCTAGACAGGGTTTCTATGTAACCTTGGCTGTCCTGGACTCATTTTGTAGACCAGGCTGGCCTCAAGTTGGAGATCCACCTGCCTCTGCCTCTGAAGTACTGGGATTAAAGGTTTGCTCCACCACACCTGGCCAGTGTGATTATTTCAAATTTCTAAACATAACATAATTTAAATAGCTTCTTTAAAAGGACTTTAAAAATGCAATTTAATAATGATTTTGTATCACCATTACAGTAAAGACAAAGATTTTATGTGATACTGATTTAAATGTCTTTCTCTTACTCTGCTCTCTATGGGAACAATGCACTCTACAGGGGCCTAAACTGCCTCACAAATGTGCCTGGCACCCAGCCTTATCAGAAGGATTTGAGAATAAAAGTAAGTTTTAACAATAAATCTGTTCTTAATGCTAATTCTAATGATGCAGAAGCTCATTGCATTGTATGATCTTTGGGTCTGCTCAATTTTAGTATGTGATATTTTCAATTATGTCCAAGATTATTTTTTCCTAATAAAGTGGGGGGAAAAAAATCACTGAGGAAATTCCCTGGTGCCCCACCCTGAGATAAAGACCTACAGAAATGAACCACTGCTGAGAAAAGGAATACACACATACACACACACACACACACACACACACACACACACACACATATATATATATATATATATATATATATACACACACACACACATATCCACACACATCTATATATATAGTGTGTATGGGTATTTGTATAAATGTAACAATAATAATTAAAGAAAAAGAGGACATGACCCTGAGAGGGGAAGTTTTGAGAGGGGTATGATGTAATTATACGATAAATAAAAGTAACATATTTTAAAATAAACAGTGGATTTGGGGACTGTAAGATGTATCCAACTGTAATATAATGTAAACATAAAAGTATAAAGTAATTTATAAATAGAATAAATTATCACACATGTAATTAAAACAATTTGGATACAAGAGTGTTCTTTCAGTTGTGCAAAATGGCATTACTTTTAAGTTATAAAGATGAAGCAATTGGGAGTATTGTTGAAGATTCATACCATTTTTTTTAATTCAAGAAGGCAGTCTAAATTTCTTTTAGACTATTCTTTCACACTCAATGAACAATAACTGTGGGCACATTCCAAGTTCTCAAACATGTTAATGACATGCCTGAGTATACACTATGGAAATGGAGTACACAGCTTCTAGATGTTTACATGTTTGAGAACTTAGGTTAAACATCACCTCATTAGCCCAATTTTCTGACTACATAGGTCAACTCCAAAAGCTTACCTACCAACAATGAAATAAGCCCTGTTTTCTATTTGGGTCCCCAAATAAAATGTCTACTATATACATGTGTGTGCATATTTATATAATAACCATAATCTATATACAAGTTTAATTCATCTTAGCAATATTCTCTGATGCAACCCTGAATAAAGTGAAATCCTTGGTCTATATATGTTTGGACACTCCCAAGGACTTCCATAAATTTTGCCTTCAGTTGGTCTAACATAAAACTGTATTGAGACAACAGAATATGTAAAATTTTAGAATAAGCTTTAAATTATACACTTTCAAAACGAACTTTAAAATATACTATTATGTTATTTAAAACAATTTTAATGGGTGATAAAAAAAAGTTGTTGCTACAATTCAGAGGTCATTTACTATCTCACTTTTCTGGAACAGGGTTATAAAGTATTTGTTTCAAATTCACAGCCCAGCATAGTGACAAAGTAGCAATGCAGAAACACGTGAGTGGGAGCAGTCATGGTCTAGTTCAACTGTGGGATTAGATCCTGAGATATGAATAATAACTGCTATAGATCATGAAATATTACTCTTCTTTTGTATGTTTCCCAACAATTTAAAAATGTGAAAAACAAAAAGTACATTCTTAATTAAACAGCTGTACTGGCTAGTTTTGTGTCAACCTGGTACAAGTTACAGTCTTGTGGAAAAGGGACCCTCAATTGCCCACACTGGTTGGCAAGCCAGTGGTGAATTTTCTTGGTTGATGATTGATGTGAAAGGGTTGATGGTCACTGTGGGAAGGGTCACCCCTGGGCAGGAAGTCCTGGGTGCTATAAGAAAGCAAACTAAGCAAGCCATGGAGCAGCATTCGGCCATGGCCTCTAGGTCAGTTCCTCCCTTAAGACTGCGGCCCTGATCTTCCTTCATGATGACGGACTATAAAGCTGTCCATCCCCAAGTTATTTATAACCATGGTATCCATCATGGGAATAGAAACCAAATAGTACCTAGTACCTCCAAATTTGACTGTCCTGGAAATAGGATCTTTACAAAGGAAATAAATGTAAAACGATGACATTAAAGTAGGTTCTAACACAGTATAGTAAGTGTCCTGATTAAAAGGAGAAAACTGTACAAGAAACATACAGATGAAAAATAATGTGAACACTTAGGAGGAGAAAGCAATGCGACCAGAGCTAACCCTCTGAAAGCCAAGGAGCCTCAGTCAGAGAGAAGCAGGAACAACGATGCAGTCTCTCCCTGACAGGCCCTACACTCATTTATTCATGACAAGAACTCATGTAGCCCAGTCTGGCCTAGAAACTGCCACACAGCAATTCAGGCATGACCCTGAGCTCCAGTCCTCATGCCTGCACCTCACGAGTGACAGGCTTACGCACGTGTGTCACCACACCTGCCCAACATCTAACCCCTCAGACTGTGGAAAAGAAATTGTTCTTGTCTTACAGTTTTGACGCTTTACTAAACAGTACAGAAACATGGTCCAACATTACAGGATTCAAACAACATCTGTCATTATTTAATAATCAAGTAAACAAAATGACTAAATCCAAAATAAAAGGAGCCATGGATTATACAAAGCTGTCAAGCTAAAATTAAGTCAACTTTCTATGCATGGTACAGCTATGAAGCAGGTCTCTTTTTCTGCCTTCAAAATAAGTATGCTGTAGTTTGCTCAATGGCTAGTAGGCAGAAGGAAAGACAAAGGCCTAATTACCTCTCTCATCTTGGTGTAAAATGAAAACATCCTGAATGAAGGAGATGCATTGCCACAGTAACTAGGCCCTGGATGTTCAAAAGGTCTCAAGGGGCATCAAGTCTATCTGGTTCTAAATAAGTCAGGCAAAGACCCATAAGATGACCTCCTTCTCAAACAGAGGGAGCACAGGCAAACAAAAAGTTCATTTAGACCCATGCCACTCTGGTTTCCTTTCTCAAGAGTAAGCTTCACATTAAGAAATAAAAGAAGGGTCTAGGGAGATGGCTCCGTGGGTAGGCGTGCACACTCTGAAAGCATGCAAATCCATGTTCCAAACGCCAGCTTCCATGCAAACGCTGGCCATGGCCCTGAGTACTGTAAACTCTGGTGTTGGGGTTGGCAGGAGGAGGATCCCTGAAGCTCACTGGCAGCCTGTCTAGCCAAGAGTGAGTTTCAGGTTCAGCAAGAGGCACTGCCTAAAAAAATATGGTAGAACGTGATAGAGAAAGACATGCAATGTTCTTATCTGCCTCCACATGTGTATGCATAATTGTGCACACAAAAAACTAAGAAAATAAATGATATTTTTGTTTGTTGTGCTTTTACAAGTTCATGGTAGCGCACCCTCACCCCAGGATCAGGGGAGGGAAAAATAAATGAGATACTGCTTAGTCAAGACATTATATACAAAGGTGAGACAATAGCATGATGGCTACTACAAGAGCTGTGTCATGGTCTTTTTTGTTTTCATACTAGGGAAAAATTGACTTAAAATCTTTATAGACTGTAGAACACTATGACTATAAAAATAGACTCAAATTATTTGTACTCTTTTTTTTTTTTTTCAAAGAACCTGACAATTGTAAGCTCAGAGGGTGTGCTAAGAAAAAAAAAAAAAAAAAAAAAAAAAAAAAAAAAAAAGCCTACCTTAATTTTCAACTTGAGTTCTTTATTCCTCCAGAGGACAATGATCAACCTAGGCCAGACCAGCCATGACGACATCTTGTTTTGCAAACTTTCTTGGGATTCCAATTAAATCAGGAATCATTTCTACTCTGCCCTCCAGGCTCTATTTTCTATAATATACAGAGTTAAACATGTTGGCTACTTCTAAAGCAAGCTGTTAGCCATCATACTGAAATTGTAATGGCCTAAAACGTTCTAAGACTGAAAACAAACAAACAAACAAACAGTATGTGTTGCTCTTCGCAACAGCTATGAGCCATAGAAAAGTAAAAGAGAACGTTGTTCTTGAGTTGGAGAACCCCAAGGAACAGTTTGGAGATTCAGATCCCACTGATGTTTACAGCTGAAGTCAGCAGTTCAGCACTCGGTAGGTCATACACAGATACGGGTTTAACCATATCACCTGGGAGTGGTAAAAGGAAGCCTGTCCTAAGTCCGAATGCCATAAACACAGCAACTTCAAAACCTGCTGCTGACAGAGTAGCCAACACATCTCATCTCATGACACCATGTACGCCCTAGGGAAAGCTTTTCCATATGCTCAAAACAAAAGACAACATCACAAGGCTTGTGTCTGTTTTACAGCAGGTGGGAAGTGGGCAGTGCTTTGGGCAAGGGAAGATTAAGTGTCAGGAATGCTGAGAGTCTCAAATCGCTTCCCCCAGAAAGGACTTAACAGATTATGGCATGGCAAAGCGCCTTTTCATACAGGGCCAATTATCCATTCTCTTGCGTCTTGTTCTGTTTTGATTTGTGATTTGGGGGAACTTGGGATAACATGGTATACAGACTTCCATTTATACTCTGGCCTTATAAATTTGGGTGGGCTTTTAGCAAAACTTGAATTACATAGATTACTGCTCAAATAAGATCTCATTCTGTGTGTGTGTGTGTGTGTGTGTGTGTGTGTGTGTGTGTGTGACAGAGAGAGAGAGAGAGAGAGAGAGAGAGAGAGAGAGAGAGAGAGAGAGAGAGAGAGAGCGCTCTCCATATATATATATGTACATATAATTCAAAAGAATAATACATTGGGAATCTTTACATTGAAAAGACCAAGTACTATATATTCTACATTATTTTAAAACAACGATGTCTATCCTGATATAAAAGATTCCAGTAAAAGAAGATCTAAAGTTGTATTACTGTTTAAATCAAAACTCATTTCCAGTTTCTTTGTGTTTCATCCATAAAAAATGTTTTCGCAAAGGAGATCTGCATAATGCTGGCTGGACCCTCCAGAAGGCCTTGGAAAGGTAACATCTTGCAGGATGACCTGCAAGCTTCTGCCCCATGTCTGAATTCAGATCTGCACAGCTCCTGTCACCTGGATGTGCACATTTAAGCTCCAGGGCTGCTTATCAAGCACAGTGACTGAAAACCTGCATCACACTCTCAAGTGTGCAAAGGAGCAAATGCCCACTGGAAAAAGCCCTGATTTACAGGGTGGCCCATTTAAAACGTTCCCATTTAATAATGTGGCTGTGCACAGGGCCTCTTTTAAATGGGCCACCCTGCATGAAGCTTCGGTCCAAGATAAAAAATGTCCTCCCTCGAGAATTTTTAAAAACCAAAAACAGTGTAGGTTTAGTGGTTATTTTTAAGGTTTGAGATGGTTTCTTTGGACTCCTTTGGAACTGAAAAAAGATGGATACACATTTTAAAAATGAAATGTTACAACCACACATCTGCAATGAGAACCGGTGCCAGTGGATATTTTTAAAACAAATTAAAATGGTCAATTTTTTTTTAAGTTAGGCAAACAGCTGCTGCATACACAGTTCACAGTAACTACTTTTCAGCAAACTTTCACAAGGAATTTCCTAATGAAGATTTATAGGATGTTCTGAGATTGATAATTAAAGGCTCCTCCAAAAGATATGAATGACAACATCAGAGATGTGAGGGTGGAGCGCTTGCCCTCTAAGGGAGGGACCAGTGACTTAGAATAGAAGATGCATGGCCCTTAGCACAGACAAAAACTATGGCAAAACAGGCTTAGAGCAAAGCTTTGCAGGGGCCCTTTTTCCTCTTCATATCAAGGGCTCTAAAAGACAACCACAGTGCTCCGCAATGCACATGTCTAGAATTGAACTCCTCATTTAGAAGGGTATGGTATGGAGAGAAAGGGGAAATGCTTGTCTTTAGAATACTCCGATGCTGAGACTCACAGCCAAACATTGGGCAGAGCACAGGGAGGCTTGTGGAAGAGTTGGGGGAAGGATAGAAGGATCCAGAAAGGACAGCAGCTCTACAAGAAAATCAACAGAGCCAACTAACCAGGGCTTAGGGGTACTTGTAGAGACTGAAGCACCAACCAAGGACCATGAATAGACTGGACCTAGGCCCCATCCACAGATGTAGCTAATGGGCAGCTCAGTCTCCATGTGGGTACCCTAGTAAGCCCTGACATGGACTTGGTTGCCTGCTTTTTGGTCACTTCCTCCTGGTGGGGCTGCCTCTCCAGGCCACAGAGGAAGAAGTTAAGCTCAGTCCTGATGCAACTTGATGTGCTGAGGTGAGTTGGTGCAGGGGGGCACCTCCCCTTTTCTGAGGAGTAGAGGAGGGGGTTATAAGGGAAAGAGGGAGGGAGGGTGGGACCTGGAGAAGAGGGAGGGGGTTACAGTTGAGATATAAAGTGAATTTAAAAAAAAAGAATGCTCTGACAAAAAGATAATAACTCTCAAATTCTGTGCCTGGTTCATTTTGAACTAATACTAGCAATGGCCAAAAAAAGTGTAAGGATGATGGAGTGTTCTCTGTGCCTGCCAGAAAACAGGAGCCTAGCAGTATTACATCACTTAATCCCACTACAATACTATTAGGTAAGTATGGAGATTTCCATTTTACAGACAGGGGAAGTAACATACTAATATATTACATAGTGTGTACAAGGTACACACATAGAAACACAGATACACACACACAGACACACACACACACACACACAGCAGTGCAGTGTGACATGTCAAAGTGAAACTCTGGTTCTAGAGTGAGGACATTAAGTGCAGAGGGCATGAGGTCCTTGTGCTCACTGGTAAGCACTGGGGAAACCAGGAGTGTTAAACGCACAGTGCTGTCTCTTTAAAGAAAGAGGTGTATAGCCTGTTTTCCTCCAAGAAGGCTAGGAATGGATGTGGTGAATACCCTGATGTGCTATCTGTATGGCCAGGCTACCTCTGTCTCCCCAGACCCTTACATTTATCTCAGTCACCCTCATCTCACCCTTATCTTGAACATTATTTATTAGTCAATATGACTCATCTTTATGAAAGAGGTCACATGTACTTAACAAAGAATGTTATGTAGTCATGCCTTAAGTTTTATTGTGCACATGGGGTTGGCTTAATTATCACCAGAAAACTTTTTACAAATTGTGCTGTGCATAAAGATACCTGAAATCAACTACCCAGGGTCAGACTCGAAGTTTGGACCAGCATGGCTACTGAGTCATGCTGACCCATAGTTCCATCGTGCCTCATGCGGGATCATTATTCTGCTGGTTGTGGTGTTTACAGACACAGATACACACACACACACACACACACACACACACACACACACACACACACACACGAGGGGTGAGAGAGAAGTGGGGTCTCCATTTCCAAAAGGAACGAGAGCACCAGATCCCATGACAGTACCCATGCTCTAAGGTACCCATTTGTAAGTACTGGACTCTGAGCATGATATATCCAGTGTCTTCCTCAAACATACCACATAGGCTCTTGTTACCAACAGGTACCCCATCTGTCAACTCATACAATATTCTAGCTAAAATATTCTAAAACAAAGAAAGAGAAAACAGGAAACCAAATCTGTACCAACTATGTATAGATTTTTAAATGTCCTGGTCATTATTCCCTAAATAGTATAATTACTAATATGACATATTAATGTATTATATTGTGCATTATAAAATGCACTATATTGCATTAGATAGAGAAAGAAGTCAAGAGATTATGTGACGTATATTAGACCATATGTGAGGATTACTATGGATACACTATGCTCATTTTCCCAAATAGTCCTTAACACCTATAGAGTAGGGTAACCCGGGGGATCCTGGAAACAATCCCTACAGATTCCAATGAACAAATGTAGTGCACTCATTCAGCACACATGTATTGTGCACTTCTTCATGTCACTCAGTCTTCTAGGCATGTCTCAGCAAGTAGAGGACGAAAAAGCCTGAACCCTTATCTTAATCACCTCATTTCTCAGGAGGCAGGATTAATCTAAACTAATGATACATATTTACTTATGCCAGCGCTGAGTGGAGGGAAGATAACAGTGACAGCTTTGCTCTACAACTATTGCCTGGTAGGATTTGCACACTTAGAAAATTGCCACAGAGCAGGAAGAGGACTGGGTGGATGTGAGGACACAAAAGAGAAGCAGGATCGGACATCCAAGCAAGTGGCCCACATCATCAAAACATCATGAGATTTTAAAGGTGGAGAAAGGGAGGAAACATGCCACATGGAGGGAACAACACTCCAGAGAAGGAAGCCACAGAACACGCAGAGTAAGGAAGGACCATCACAAAGTAGGGAGCTACTGCTGAGAGTGTATTATGGTATCTTAGTATATTTTATATTAAGATTAAAATGGTCACTACCTTCTCATGGGCTAATAGCCTAACAATGTGTTTCACGCCTACAAGGTAACCACAATACTTCATGTAGACATGGGTGTCTAATAACAGTTAAACTAAAAACATGCATATTAATAGTTTACATGTTAGTTTTGATGAAGAAATTGTTGAAGTCAAATTGCTATGTATAAGCCAAAACCACAAACACTCTTTAAAGTTTAGAGGCCCGGCCCCATATACCCTTGAAAGTATGAAACAATCTACATTTTAATCATAAAATTAAATTCAAACAAATGGCAGGTCATTGTAATTTCACATGTGGAAACCAGAAGATGCTATTCTCATTTTTATTAATATGTATTCTTTGTTGACTTGATTCTACATTTTAACTGCTAGTACTGACATTTCACTTATTAAAACACTGACACAGCACACTTTCCCTCAAACCACTGGCTGTGCTTCATGTCTTCATTTCTCAGATGTGACAGTAAAATCCCAGGGAAGCATGAGTGGCTGCATCAAGAGAATTTACCCAACAAGAGTCAAAACAAGAACACAGGTCTTTCTACCACTAGTTCCAGGTACTTTTCATTAATGAGTGAATTAACAGGATTATTAAATGAACAAGCCTTGGTTTTCTCACTTAAAAAACCCACCTTTTGGGGCAGAAAGATGCTCAGTGGGTAAATGTGCCTGATGCTCTGAATTTAATTCAAAATCACTCTGATCTCAACATGTGGACCACTGCATATGCATGCAGATATACAATATATAATAAATGTACATAAAAACATTACCAACTCATTTTATGAGAATCATATTGATTTCAATATTCTTTACAATCTGCATAAGGCTCTATATATTAAGCTTCCATAATTATGACAAATTTACACTATTTGATGGCTGACAAATAATATTGAATTAAAATTGACTGTTTTGTCACTATCTAGCCTGCACAATGAGGATTACCAGGTGGCTATAAACACACAAAGGTGATATGATAGAATTCTATGAGTTCTAAACCTCCTCTGTGGCATAGGAAGTAAAAGAAACAATACTAAGAGCAAAAGCTCTTAACTTCAGAAATGGTTGAATAAACACTGATTAGGATCTTTACATTAGCAGCAAATACAATCAGCCCAGACTTTAAGGTTGCCTTCTAGCAGTAGTGAGGAGAAGGCTGGAGCAGGAAGGCATTCTGAGAGATACAGTAATGTAGGACTTGGGCATAGCACAGGCAGCACTGGTATCACATTGAAGGCTGGCATCCAGCACACAAATGCTAAGAGGATGCAAATGGTGCTGTGGAAATCACTTCTGCTGACAGTGGGCAAAACTAATCAAAGATTTGTGGAACCTGGGAAACTGACCTTGGTGCTAAGAAAGGAAATAAAATTGGTTTGTTTAGTGAGTGCATGGATTTGATAATATTTCAACACACATCCACAATATAGATTAAAAACAGTTGGTACTCACTCCACAGCGTCCGTGTGTGGTAAGGAGTGGGCAAAGGGTATGAGTGTGGGAATGCAGTCAGAGGTAGACAAAGGGTGTCTTCTTCAGGCATTGTCCACTTTTGTTTAGGAAGGTGTCTCTCACAGAAACCTGAGTTTGCCATCTCTACTACACTGGTGAGCCAGGCAATCCTCCTGTCTCCACTTCTCCAGCCTTGGAAATTTAGGTATGAGACTCAGCCCTTCATTTGCAAGGGTGTTGAGGGTCAGACACAGACACTCAAGTTTTGGCAGTAAGCACTTTACTGACTGTGATGTTCGAAATAAGAATGGCTCCCCTGGGCTGGGGACCTGGCTCAGTCTGTAAAGGCTAGACTCACAACCAAAAATATAAGAACAGCCCCCTTGGCTCACAGTCATCAGGAAGTGACACTAAATGTGGAGGATAAGACTGAGAAAGTAGGTGTGGACATGTAGAAAGCATGTCACTGGTGGTGGGACTCTGAGGCTTCAAAACCAGGGCCTGCCGCCCCTCCTCCCTCCCTTCCTCCCTCTACCCCTTCTCTCTTCTCCCCCTCTCTCCCTGCAGCCTGAGGATCATGATATGGAGCCCTCAGCTACTGCTCCAGCACCACGTGTACTGCCATGCTCCCTACCATGACGATAATGGACTAAACCTTTAAAGCTGTAAGCCAGCCCCTAATTAAATGCCTTCTTTTATAAGAGCTCCTTTGGTCATGGTGTCTCTTCAGAGTGAGCCATTTCCCTGCCCCTTGGTTCTTTCTCTGAACCTTTTTTGTCTCCGTGAATAATGAGAAGCACCAGCTAACACAATACTCAGCAGTGAACCCCAGGAACAGGTGCGCTGCTGAGGCGAGGACACAGACACAGCTAGACGCGTGCTGTTAACAGTCTGACCACAAGTGTAAACAGAGGTCCTCATTACAGGGTGTGCCAAGGATGAAAATATGCCATAAAAAATTGTCAACATGTGCATAGGATAAGCTGTTCACTCTTAAGAGAGAAATGATGAGGGCTCTGCAAGTGTCATGAGTACGGCTTAAGAACGTAGGAAGGAGGACACATACATGAATAACCAAAAGCTTTAGCTTTCATGTTTATCACCAATGGCAATAACAAATTACATAAGAATATAAAAACTTTACAACAGAAACTAAAAAATACACAACCTGTATAAGAAAACATTTCAGATATTTGTGCATAATTTTAAAAATAACAGAAATACTATACTTCCATGTACAAAGATGTGGTCAATCTTTGGTTGTAGCCAATACATCAGCCCTGTTTCCCCATTCATAAATCCAAGATACTCAACATAAATAAACATACATTGGGAAATGACTCTGGGAGAGAAGATGCATGAAACTGGTTAAAATATAGAAGGATATCATCTTCTAGGAAGGTATCAGAGTGAACCACTCTCTAGAGTTTAGCATTTGGGACAGACAGACAGACAGACAGACAGATACTCTGTGGGATGCTGCCACAGCTCACCTAAGAGGCATGTTAGCACTAGTAACTATACACGATGTGTAAGGTGGTTATTTACTGGCTGTTGCACCCATTAGGCAATCACACTTTGTGTCATATTGTTTAATTCACAGTGACCCAGACACATTTAATATTTCAAAGCTGACCGAGGACACAGCAATATAACCATTCCTCCAAAAACCCAACCATAGCTTCAGAAATCAACTTAGGAATGGATGGATTACTCAGCTAGTGAAATTAAAAACACTATCAATTTGAGGAGGGGATTCTACCACACAGGGTATGTTGGAGACCTACAGATGGATGGGAGATTGACTTGACAGTGTAGAGTGTGGAAAGTAAGCAAATCCTCGAGCTATGAAGGCGTTGCTGTGATGTGGCTGAGAAACCGATGTTACTCCCCAGGAGCAGGGTGTCCGCAGAGCAGCAGGGCAAGTGTGGCTTTGCCAAGCACTGCCTCACCGGGATTAGGCAAGCAGGCCCAGGACTAGTGCAGGGCTTACTGTCCTGCCCCAGTGATGGCAAATTCAAATATCCTCCCCCACCCCTGCTCCAAGTGGCTCCTGCACTCTCTGCAAGTCCTCCAAACTCTTGCTCAGCAAGTTCTCCTCCTTCACACTTTACAAGGCTCCCATCAACCCTGAAACATGGGGTGGTCTGCACAGAGAAGTGAGGCCTTTAGCTTTAGTTTCCTAGACAAATTTACTTCAAAGATGACTTCAAATAGAAATACTGACAATACAGAGCAACAACAAAGTCTCTTTAAACACCACACCTTTCGTAAGGCCACTGCACTTTCCTCCTCAAATTATCTTGGAGACTGTGAAGTTCCAAGAAATAGTTTTGGTAAGAAGAGGCTCACCAAATTATCATTTCATGGTTTTTCCTGGAGACTGTCCATGCAGCGCCAAGAGCCCTGAGGCACTATGCCCCAGAGCAGCAGTTCTCCACCTTTCTCAGGCCGCAACCCTTCAATACAGTTCCTCATGGTGTGCGAGCCCCAACCATAAGGTTATGTTCATTGCTACTTCATTACTATAATTTTGCTACTGTTGCGAATCACACTGTTAATGTCTGTGTTTTCCGGCAGTCTTAGGCAGCCCCTGCGAAGGATGCTTCAATACCCAAAGTAGTTGCACCCACATGCTGGGAACCAGTGCCTTAGAAGATGGGGGTAAATGTGTAAACAAGGCACACTGAAGAAACTCCTGTTCTTAGAGGTTATGTTTACTTTGCAAAACGATTCAGTAGTAGTTGTCTACATACAGATTGGTCTACAAATTGCTATAAGAATGGAAATAATTTAACTCACAACAAGGGATAAGAAATAGCTTTAGCATTGCATCCTTTACCAAAAAATGGGTGTGCGTGTGTGTGAAAGTGGTCTCCAAAAGTCACATGATTTATCCAAGAATGGAGAGGTAGTTAAGTGTTTGACTCTCAGTCTGAGTCCACACCCTGAGCTCTTTCAGAAGTGAGTATATACAGCCTTCTGTCCTGCTACAGCTTGGAAAACAATGATGCAAAGAAGAACAACTGTGCAATAGTAAACATACACATGCACACACGCACACAGACATACCCTCTGAGACACACACACACACACACACAAAGACATGCCCTCTGAGACACACAAACATGCACACAGACACACACACGCCCTCTCAGACACATAAGCACACACACATGCACACAGACACACACACACATGCCCTCTCAGACACATAAAAACACACATACCCATGCACAAATGTATGCCCTGAAAAACACTCACATATTAATGCACACACACACTATAACATACACTCACACATATGAGTCCTCTGAGACACAAACTCTATGAAACACACACACACATGCATACATGCCCTCTGAGATGCACACACTTTATGACACACACACGTACACATACATGCCCTCTGAGATGCACACAAGACATACAAGCACACATACGTGCTTTCTCATATACACAATGATACACATGCACACATACATGCCCTTTGAGGCACACATGCTCTATAACACACACACATGCACATACGTGCTCTGAGACAAACACTCTATGACACACACACACACACACACACACTTAACCATTATAACTTTGATCTGCTTACTTGGCCAGTTCTATTTAACTCTTTAGTCTGGTTAAGACAAATATTAATCTATCAATATTCTAAATTTGACTTTCTCACGTACTCTGGTGCCTCACATTTGACCATGTCCCCTGGAGGGGGAGACCTGGTGGCACTCAGAGGAAGGACAGCAAGTAGCCAAGAAGAGACTTGATACCCTATGAGAATATATAGGGGGACGTAATCCCCCTCAGGAACAGTCATAGGGGAGGGGAATAATGGGAAAATGGGGGGGGGGAGGAATGGGAGGATACAAGGGATGGGATAAACATTGAGATGTAACAAGAATAAATTAATAAAAAAAAATCAAAAAAAAAAAAAAAGAGAAAAAAAAAAAAGAAATAAATGCATCTCAGGTGTGATTTGGAATATGAACCAATTGGATATTTTTCTTCCATAGTAGAACTGTTCTTCTTGCAAATGTGGAATATTCAGAAGGTGCTTGTGGTCAAGCAATCCTGAGGTGGCTTTATCTAGCATTTCTATCATTTTAAGTCACAGAAGTAACCTCCACTAAAGATTTAGCTGAAATGTTAAGGCAGCTCTGCTCCTACTTCGGGGAGAGCAATGAACTCACTCAACTCCTCCAAATACCCAGCTTGACGAAGCTACCAGCAACACTAATGTCAGCCCCAACAAAGTCAGCCAGTCTTACAGCAAGGCAAGAAGCAGTAGTAGCGTGGAGGTGCAGGAGCGCAAGCCTGTGGGGGTTGTCTTCAGGGCGACAAGCTCCCGTCTCTTCCCATGTGTTCAGGGCTGAATGTGATACCTAGTAATGTGGCTGATGTGGCATAAAAGAACTTGTCAGTTAAAGTGATGCTAGTGACCTGTGACATGAGAGCATTTGCCTCCACTACCCTTAGCCAGGAGGCCTAAGTGCTCTTAACAAATTAGCAATTCAATGGACTAATATCTGAGTCCTCCCAACACTCCTATATTGAATACTAAGCCTCCAAATGAAAGGAGAAACACAACCAGATAACAAAGAAATTAAATTCTTAAATACAATGAAAGTAAGACACATTTCTTCCAATATTATAACATACATAGCTCATTTATGAGATCTATTTGGGGATGTTTGTTCATTTGTGTTTTGAGTGGAGAGGAAAGGGTTGATTCAGTCTACACTTTCACATTATAGTCCATCACTGAAGGAAGCTAGGACAGGAACTCAAACGGGGCAGGAACCTGGGGGCAGGAGCTGAAGGAGAGGCCATGAAGCACTGCTGTTTACTGGCTTGCTGCTCCCCATGGCTTTCTCAGCCTGCTTTCTTATAGAACCCAGGACCACCAGCCCAGGGACAGCACCACCCACAATGGTCTTGCCCCTCCCCTACCAACCACAAATTAAGAAAATGCCCTACAAATGGATCTTATGAAGGCGTTTTCTCGGTTGAAGTTCCTCCTTTCAGATGACTGAAGCTTGAGGTCAGAATTTTTAAAAAATATTTAAGAAATGAAAAGATGTCCATTAAGTAAAGAAAATGAGCTGAAAATAACCTTTTAGCAAAATTTCAATACTGATGTGTAAAGCTTTATTTATCGAGAATATACAATTCAGCACAGCAGGAAAACCTACTCAAACTTTCTTCAGGGTAATTTTATATTCTGTGTATGAGCACTTTGTCTACATGTATGTCCATGCACTGTCTGCATACCTTGTGTCCACAAAAGCCAGAGAAGACTATAGGAGCCCTGGGAACTAGAGTTAAAAGGTAGTTGTGAGCTGCCATATGAGTGCCAGGAATCAAATTCAGGTTCTCTGGGGAAAAAAAAGCCAGTGCTCTTAACCAATGACGTGTCTCTCCAATCCCACAATTTACTTTAAAAAAACTGTATGTGTATGTATGTGTAAGGGGATATCGTGAGTAAGTGCAGGTGCTGCAGAGGCCAGAAGAGGATGTCAGAGGCCCTGGAACTGGAGATAGACGGCTGTGGGCAGCTGACATGGTGCTGGGAACCAAACCCGGGTTCTCTAGAGGAGCACTAGTTGCCTTTAATAGTTGAGCTATTTCTTCATCTCCCTTTATTAGTAAACATTTTCTATACAAAATAGGTGTTTGAGAGCTCACATGTTGCACAGTGCTCATAGTAACCAAAGCATTTTTAGATGATGCGCACTTACAATGCTCAGAAACTTTATACTCTTAAAAGTGCAAGACCACGCACAGAAACTGCACGATTGCATATGGAGGGAAGCAAACAAAGGCCTACAGCAGGCCTTAAGGCAGTTAGCTTTACCACGAAATCAAAGAAAATATTGTGACCTTCATGAAACAATGAGATTTGCAAAACCCCGGCCAAGTTGCATGTGGATGTTTGTGTACGCATGCACGCATGTCCCCACAGGTTTGTTCTCCTGGCTTGGTCAACCTTCCTTTGATTTGGGGTCTCTCATTGGCCTGGAACTGGCCAAGCAGGCGAAGTAGGCTGTGCCAGGGTAGGCAGGGTAGATAGGCTAAGGAGGCTTTGGAGGCCCTGTAGACTCTGGATTCTGTAGGCCCTGTAGGCTTTGTAGGCCCTATAGACCCTGTAGACTCTACAGGCTCTATAGGCCCTAAAGACTCTGTAGGCTCTGTAGGTCCTATAGAACCTGGAGACCCTGTAGGCCCTGTAGTTCCTATAGGCCCTGTAGTTCCTGTAGGCCCTATAGTCCCTATAGACCCTGTAGTCCCTGTAGGCTCTGTAGTTTCTGAAGACCCCATAGACCCTGTAGACCCTGTAGGCTCTGTAGACCCTGTAGGCTCTGTAGACCCTGTAAGCTCTGTAGACCTTGTAGACTCTGTAAACCCTGTAGACTCTGTAGGTCCTATAGACCCTGTAGACCCTATAGGCTCTGTAGGCTCTTTAGGCTAGGCAGGCAAATAAGCTGGCCAGGATGCCCCAGGGAACTCTGTTTGTGCTTTCCCAGGGCTGGCATATAAACTTGCTCCACTATCCTTAGCTTTACCTCCCCATAAAAAAAAAGAGTTCTAGAGCTCAAACTTGGTGTCTTTACTAATTGAGCAGTCTGCCTAGCCTTTAACATGAAACACTTCTGGAGGCTTCTGTGACACCATCCACTACTGATTTTCCTTTATCTTCATGGCAGCATCACCTCACTTTCTGTGGTTGTTTCCTTCTTTTCTGGAAGAACTCATTGCAAATGGTTCAGGTCTCAGTCTAACTTACTTCTCTGTTACACAAAATAGATGCTCCCACCGATAAACGGTCCCCCTAACTTTTATCAGCATATCCCTGAAGTGCTAAGGCAACATCACAAAAAGAAAAGAGCTGCAAACCCCAAATCCAAATTTTCTCTTCTGACTGTAAGGATATCGGGTCTTACTGGCTCCATCATTCACCCAATTCTTCAGAATGGAGGCCTCAGAATTATCTCTGAGCTCTGTCTTTGCTTGTGATCCAGGTCCATTAGTAAATATTCAACTACCTTGAAAAGATCTCCAGAATTGAGGGGCATGGAGTGTAGCTCACTAGTAGACTTCTTGCCTAACATATATAAGGCCCTGGGTTCAAGCTCTAGCCCTGCCCTCCCACAATGTTATAATTCTAGAATTGCATAGAAACCCCTCTAACTACTAATGCCCTAATCCAAACAACCATGACCTCCAGCAAGAACTACTGGCATGGGCTCTACCTGACTCTCTGTTTCCTCCACTGCCACACCCTATGTCCTGTCCTCCTGCTGTACCTACAGTAATCCTGTGCACACTAGCAGCATCAGTCTCCCCACCTCCAATAAGGAAAATATATAGATTCAGGTGGGTGCTGTAATACACACCTGTAATCCCCAACAGTCAGGAGGCAGAGGCAGGAGGATCATGAGCTCCATGCAAGCCTGCACTACACAGCAAGGCCCTGTCAATCAATGAAAATTATAAATATATTTAGATGAAATCATAATTCCTATGACCAACAAGAGCTGGCTCTGTGTCTCCATATACTGTATTTCTTGCACCTCTGTCAAACAACTTCCCTGCTGTTCTTAGAATGCACCAAACACTCCCATCTATAGCCTTTTATACTTGCTATCTATTAGATGGAATTTGCTCTTTCCCTAGATACTGGCATAATTTCATCCAAATTCCTCTTCCAACTTTCCCTTTCAGTTTGGCTTCATCTTGGTCATCACATTGAAAATATCAGTTCCTATCACCTTCTTTTTCTTATACCTTTTATTGCTAGATCAGGCACACTCACTGCTGAGGTAAGCTTCAAGAGCGCAGAAACATCTACTGACCAGCTTTGTGAAGAGAGCAGCGCTCAGGTGTACTGCACGCAGTATGTTCACATGAGTAAGTTCCTTAAGAAGGACATGAACAGCAACAATAAGAAGCCATTTACTTAATAAGCTTCTCATGTTCATGAATTAGCTCCAATCACCCCACAAAAGGTACCTGAATATGTAGTCAAGCAAGACCGTTTACACACACCGTGCCTATGTAGTTTTCGCTGACAGGATGTGGAAAAACATTATCTTTCATATAATTTTAAAGTCAAGAAAAATATGATTTTATCTTCATATTTACAGGCATCCTTAGTTTAACAATTTCACTCCAACAAGACAGTAAAGGGGAAAGAACAGGCCTGAAGGTTATCTTGCCCCGTTATCTTACTGAATGCGCTTTTCTTTTTTAAATTGGACCCTATCTTAGAGTGTTCTCTCAAAAGAAAGCAGCGATATAAAACATAATTGAAGCTTTTTTTTTTTTTTTTTTTTTTTTTTTGGTAAGAGGTAAAGAAGGTCTTTAATTCCAGTTACTAGGAAGGCCATATCAAGGTCTTAATAGCACAGCTGGCAATCAAAGACTTTTACATGCTCATGATGACGCTCACCCAATAGGAAGGACTGTGACTCTACTTAAAATAAGAGATCTGCTCTGAGAAGGCAGGCTCTTGGTAACTCACACCTAATTTAAACAAAGAAAAGCCTTAGGATGGATATATTTATTTTGTGTATCTGTATCACAACACAGGTCATTTCATATCTGTGTCACCCCTTCATTCACTCAAGCTTTATTACTACTGGGGATCCTTCTTATTTGTAACGTCCTCGTTTTTTTAGACCCTGGGAATTGAATCCTAACACTGTAAAACATACACATGCTAATTATTCAAATTTACTATAGACCAAAGATTATAAAACTTTTAGAAATGCCTAAATTAAAATGCTTACTGAATGTTACTTTAAAAAGAAAATGACTAAAAATAGGCTGGGTGGGCTGCACCTTAAATCTCAGTGCTCAGAAGGCAGAGGCAGGAAGATCTCTATGGTTTCAAGGCCACCTGGTCTAAGATATGAGTTCCAGGCCTGTTAATGATATATAGAAAGACACTGTCTCAAACAACAACAACAATAAACCAAAAAAGCCAACTGAAAACAACAACCAAAGAAGAAAACTTTAAAAAATGTGCTTGGTAACTCTGGGAGCAAAGAGATGGCTTAGAGGTTAAGATCACACTCTGTGGCTGGGTGTGGTGGCACACGCTTTAATCCCAGCACTCAGGAGGTAGAAACAGGTGCATCACTGTTCAGTTTGAGGCCAGCCTGGTCTACAAAGCAAGTCCCGAACAGCCAAGGCTACAGAGCGAAACCCTGTCTCAAAAAGCAAATAAACAAACAAAAGATCACACTCTGCTCTTGCAGAGAACCCAATAGAACTAAGCACCCACATCAGAGAGCTCACAACCTCCTTAAACTCCAGTTCCAGGGACTCCAACACACTCTCTGCCCTCCTAGTATACCTGCATTCCTATGCACGTGACCCCACCCCACCCACTAAACTAAAAATAAGATAAAAAATTTAAAAGACAGCCAGCATGCCTAAGCCCCTGACATAGCACAGTCAATACATGTTTCCTATAGAGGAGGTAGTGCTTGAGCTTTATAACTTGACTATAGAAGACATGGCATTTAAAAATAGAAAACAGGTGAGTCTGAAAAGGAAAGCACACCAAAACAAAAAGAAGCTAAAACAAAAAACAAAAACCCAAAAATCCTTACTGGGCTGATTAGAATCTATGACTAAGGTGGTTGGTTCCTTTATATTAAAACTAAGTTTTCTCATAAAGATAGAAAATTCAGCTTTGCATTATTAACCATTGAGAATGTTTTAAAAATAAATCACAGAAAAGAAAGACTGAGAATGAGACTCCGGTCACAGTGCTCAGGGGAAGCCATGGGAAGTGCATCAGTGAGCCTGCATGGTGGCTGTTAGGGGCCATTCCTAATCAACACCACACATAATTAACATTCTGCTCAGGAGCATATAAATTCCCAGTTATGAAATATACATTTTACAGCAAATGACTTATCTGACACTCAAATGAACAAGGATAAAGATAACATATTTACAGATACTTATTACTCAATAATGTCATATGTGATATTATAAAGTATTTCAATTATACAATTACTGACATTATACAATTAAGAAAATGTATCAATGATGAGATTTTAAAATGTTGTTTTAAAAAGTAATACTTTCAAAAGCTTATGCAGGATAATTCATCCTCATGCCTATCTAATACAGAGATTTATAAACACTTAAAGAGGGCCAATATAAGAGATCCGAGGACCAACAATTATGCTATGATGCCCAATGGAGCTTTAAAAAAAAAAAAAGCCTATGCTATTTGCATACATAACTTGTTTTCCTCAGTGTCTAAGACTAGCAGAACCAAAGAAACCCACATCCTAAGCCACAGAACAGAGCCACCTGGTTTTGTTCTTATCACAGGACGACAAAATGCTTTCAATTCCCTATTGGCACACAGACATCCTCAACATTTGTATGCGTTTTTTTTAACTAACAAAACGGTGTGCCCTTCCTGAGTTCTGGAATGGTCAAGAGCTCAATGCAAACATTCTTAGGACAATGTTGCCACTCCATTTAAAGAGACAGGCCTACAATCGTGAGTTTCACAAGACAACCATTCTGTGGACCTTTTGTTGCTCTAAGGCTTACATGGTTGAGTGTGATTTCAAAAAGGTTCTGTAGCTCACCTTGGTGGTGCACGCATGAAATCCCAGCACAACAGGGAGTGAGGAAGGAGATCACGGGAGAATCACAAGTTAATGGGCCTGGCTACACAGCCAGATAGACCCTGTAAAAACGAGACCAAAGCAGGGACGGACACTGAAAAGAAAAACAGAAAAAAGCGTCTCTAGGTTCTATACTTGTAAGTGTGTGTGTGTGAATATCAGCTTTGGTATGAAAATAGTAATGAGTTTTCAGAAAAACAAAGAAAAGGTTTTAATGGTTTAATTATGCTATAGAAATTAAAAACACAAGGAAGCACATATTCAAAAAGCATCTCTTTCTCATAAATATATTTAGAGTGATAAAAATAGTTTTAGTTTTTAGCTTTGACCAGTATAATTTTTATTACAACTTCCAAAGATACTTTATAATGTTTTATGATTTAACTTATTAAAATAAATTAATTCTAAAATTAATGGCATTATTCCCATGGTTCCAGTGAAAAATAATGCTAATTCAGGTAATATAGTAAAAATATTTTTAAAGGTATTTTAAAAATGTAACAGCCATCAAAGTGTTTGCCTCGAAAGCATAGGATGCGAGGTTTCTAGTATGGCGACCTGCACTTATAATCGTAATGCTAGGAAAGCAACAACAGGCAGATCTTTGGAGCTCACTGTCCAGGCCCTGTGGTCTAGCCTTACCTACTTGGCTAGCTCTGGGCCAATGAAAGATCCTAGCTCAAAACCACGGCGGACAGTTGCTGAGGAACAGCATCTATGTTTGCTCTGGCTTCCCCACATATGTAATAGACGTGCATGGACACCTGCACAAACACACATACTCATGTCCATATACAAGCACGCAAGAATTTGGCAATGCCATTCACAACTGATCTCTGTTGAGTCGATCAAACAAGTGCTAGTAACTCAAAGAAATGGAACTTCCAGAAATTTCCCATGCCAGGCGAGCACATCAGGCAAAACCACCTTTTCCAATCAAAAGTGTTGGTGGAAGCCTCACTTTCTTTCACCATCGTAGATAACAACTCAGTCCTGTTATTCCAAAGGCTTCAATAATGGCATAACGCTTGGAAAGGCATAATAATTACCAATGCTGAGATACTGCTCTTCTACAAGACAGTCACTCAAAAGTGAACTCCCAAAACTCAGCCTATTTATAATATGGTTTACATCCCAGACAGCAAGTTCTTGTTCTCTTTAGTCTCTGTCACCCCGGATGCACATGAGATGCCCCTACACACCTAAAGACAGAGGAGTACCTGCGCCCCAGACAAGAGGCTACAACTCAACTGGACTTTTAATGTCCAGCCCATGTTGTCAATCTTTACGCGGTGTCATGATCGGCATTCTAAAACGTGTACTTCTAAAACTCTACAAAGCTATTTAGTATAACTGCTTTACAACTCAAAGCCTGTAATGATGTCCTGTGTTCCCAAACTTTAATCCACACAGAGCTCTACTCCCTCTATGATAGGATGATATTTGACTTGACAGAGGATAGTATCTCTGGGAAGCACTGGCTCTGTGTGTCTATAAATTTGACTCTTAGGACCCAGAAGAAATGCTAATTTGCAGCCACGTTATAAATCTCAGCTTGACCATAGCCACCTCAGAAGGCCTGATGGTTATGCAGAATGACACCTGTCAGTAGTTCACACCTCTGGAATCTTGTTAAGGGAAGGATGAGAGGGGACACCTGTCTCCTGATACTAGTGCAATGCATGCAGTGGCCAATAGGCACTTCCTGGCTCAGTTTACTGCTATGGGACAGAAATGTCAGGCATCCAGAGATATTTCCATCACCCACCACAGTGACTCCTTTGTAATTCATTATGAAAGTGCAGAACCACGGTCAGATCCTAATATAAACATGTGCCTCAAGACACATGATTGCTTGGGTATGTAGGCAATGAGAGAATGACATCACTTTACTTCAAGTTACCCTATAGAAGACAGCCCATGCTAGTCACTAGGTTTTGTTCATGGAAAAAAGCACACACAAACAATAAAAGCACCAAAAAAAGAAGAGAAAAAAAAAAAAAAGAAAGAAAGAAAGAAAGAAAGAAAAAAGAAAAAGAAAAAGAAAAAGAAGGGTGAGTGAAATCAAATCCAAAGGGTAGGACATACACACTTTATTGTGACTGACTGATCATCACGATTTACTGTATTCCAAATTCTGTTGAGGAATGTGTCAAAAATAAAGTTGGAGTTCTGTCATACTATACCTTCACATTTTCTCAGTCTCACTGAAGAGACAATTAAATTGTTTTATTCTCCAGTCACATTTGCAATGATCAGGCTCTTTGTTATTACACTGACAAGATCTGATCCAGCTGCACTGATTGGCAAAGAGACCATTTTCTTATGATGTTATGACAATGCTGGGGAAAGAAAAGCTGATTTCACCTCTCCAGAAGTGAAGCATTACAGTTGGACACGTCTGTAAGCACTTGTTTAGTCCACATCTCCCCAAATCACAGTTCCAAACCATTTAGCCCTGCCAAGATCAGCACTGCTAGAAACTGAGGCACAGATGGAAACCATCACCCCTGGGAAAGGAGCTATCCATAGGTAGATCTCCTCAGAAAAGGGGAGCCCACACACACCAACCTGCCCTAGTCCACCCAGTCGCATCAGGCCTCTTCCACTGAGGCCCAACAAGGCAGCCCAGTAAGGGGAAGTGATCTAAAATCAGGCAACAGAGTCCATGTCGAGGACATCGCCCACTCCACTTGCTAGGGGGCCCTCATGAAGACCAAGCTGCCCATCAGCTACGTATGTGTAGGGGGTCTAGGTCTAGCCTGTGCCTGCTCTTTGGTTGGTGCTTCAGCCTCTGTGAGCCCCTATGGGCCTAGGTTAGTTGATTCTGTTGGGCTTTGTGTGGAGTTCTTGTCCCCTCTGTGTCCTTCTCTCCTTCCTCTGTCTCTTCCACAAGACTCCCTAAGCTCTACCTAATAGGTCTAAGCATCTATTTCAATCCATTGCTGGGGGGAGCATCTCAGAGGGCAGGTTCCTATCTACAAACATAGCAGAGAATCATTAATAGTGTCAAGGGTTGGCTCTCTCCTATGTGGTGGGTCTCAAGTTGGGACCATCATTGGTTGGCTATTCCCTCAATCTCTGCTCAATATTTATCCTTGCATTTCTTGTAGGCAGGGTAAATTTTGGTGGAAGGTTTTGTGGGTGGGTTGGTGTCCCTCCCCCTCCACAGAAAATAGTGCTTGGCTATGAGGTGGCTACTTCAGTCTCCATGTCCTACTCTGCAGCAAGGAGTCTCAGCTAGACTCAGCCCCATTTTCTCCCAAGGACCTATCCTGTCCCAGGCCTCTAGCTTGTCCCAGAGATGCCCCTCCTCAGTTTCCCTTCTCTCTCCCAGCCTTCTCACCTCTCACCAACCCCCAGCCCTCCCCACATCTGATCCCTACCCTCATTAGTCAGTGGAAATGGATAAAGTGTGGAAGCTGGGAGGGAGAGTGCCCATCTCTTAAGGAAGCTATAATGTGCAGTTTCTACATGGCTCAATCATAGGTATAAAATTGCAGAGCTAGGGATAAGGCTCGGCTATTAGAGTGTTTGCCTGCTATACAAAAGTGCTACATCACTAGCCCTGAACACACCAAATGTACAGGCCCATGCCTATAATGCTAGCACTCAAATGATGGAGGCAAGAGGATCAGAGGCTCAAAATCAATTTCAGCATCAAAGGGAGTTCAAGACAAGCCTGGGATACCCCAGACCTGGGCGCAAAATGAAAAAAAAAAGGGGGGAATCAAAGGCTAGGGATGTAGTTCAATTGTTAACAGGGCTTGCCCGCGTGGATGGAAGCATGAGCTCAGTTCCTAGTACCTCATAAAATTGACCATGATCGTATAAGGCTTGCAATGCTTTGGGGCACCATCAGCTATATGATGAGTTCTGGGAATGTATGGGCTATATAAACCTTGTCTCGAAAATAAATAAGAGAAAAATCTTTACACTATTAAAATGCTTTCCTTTACTATGAGCACTGAGACCCAGCTACGCTTTTGTTGGTAGTGATGGTTGTTTGGTCTTAGTCTTATTTTAATGTTTGAAATTGTAAGAGTGCAATATTAACACATTTAAATAGGCTAATGTCAAATGTTTTTCAGAAAAGCAATAATTGGCCTATATTTTTTCCTGAAAGTAGGAACTGGATGATACGTCCCCATCCATCCACGCAGAATTGTATCAACATGTCAACAATCTCAAAGCCAAGGAAGTTTGGGTCTAAAAAATTCAATATATGGCATGGTTATCAGAAAAATGAAACACAACTTTAAAACACCATTTGAAAAGTCACAAAAGCTATTATAAACCATGGTATATTAATAACAAAACAACATATTAAGCCAGTGATTAGAACCAAGGTCATTTACAGTAACACTGGTATGCTTCTCTTAGACAGCCATTTGGCAGGCTGAGTGAGCTGGGACTCATCTACATTCTTATCAATCAAACTACAAAATAACTAAAATACAGTTTACTCTAAAAATTATTAATAAGAAGCAGGTCCCCAAAAGAGCCAATTAAAAGTTTCTGGAATATTCAAGGAGATTTACCAAACAATCATGGCAAACACTCAGAAAGCAGCACAACAGTAGAGCTTGAAAACGTGTCAAATGTATGAACAAATGACTCCTTGACAGGGGTCTAAACTCAGATGGTCAACAGTATAAGCACTATGGCTCAAGTGTGGAGATACAGAGATTTTCCATGAAAATGAACAAGTATAACACATATAGATTCTGCAAGCAAAGCAAAACCCAAAACTGAAAATATTGTTTTAGCTGCTAAAAACATTTTTATATGTAAGTGAATTATGGTGTTTCCTAACTGCCTCAACGAAGTGCACACTGAATTGACATTTTAAAAAATTTGTACAATCTGTATGCTTAAATGAGAAAAATAGAATTAGAAATTAAAGTGTGAAGGAAAACAAGCAAACACAGGACAGGCACTGGGAGGCAAACCAAGCACACTGCCCCAGCCCTGTACCTCAGGGTCCCTGCTCCAGTCTCCACAGGCAGCCCCATACAGCCAGCTAAGGCCTGGCACTCCCTTGCCTCCACAGCGGGCACTGACAATCTGGTAAGTTGTGCTGTCCATGAGGAAGCCATTACAAGGACCTGGTTAGGAAACTGACACTTAAGGCTCAGAAGAACGCTAGTTCAAAGCTGTGTTGGAAACCCTTGGTGGAGAGGAATGGGGAGATGGCTCAGTCTGTAGAAACAGAAGGACCTGGGTTCACATTACCAGCATGCAGGCCAGAAGGCCAGGCATGGTGTGCCATCCTGTCATCCTGGTGCTGGGGAGGTACTGACAGGCAGATGCTTAGAACCCTGTGGTTGGCCAGCCAGCCCAGCTGAGTCTCTAAGTCCCAGGTTCAGACAAAGAAACTGGCCTCAAATAAGAACACCAATAGGCAAGCTCATGTGGAAAGAGAAGTCGCAGGGCCCCGGTCCTAAACAAAGAACTCCAGGAAAGTAAGGAATGCTGAGAGATAGAAAGTCTTCCCCTGGAAAGAGTCCCTAATTGGGTATCCAATAGCAACTGGTCAACCCTGAAACTATATACATACAACTAATGTTATATACATTGAGAACGGTGTGTGTGTGTGTGTGTGTGTGTGTGTATGTGTGTGTGTGTGTGTGTGTGTGTGTGTATCCTATATCTGTGACAACAATTAAGAAGAAGTAAGAAGCCATGAATTTGAGAGAGTAAATGGCAGGGTGCATGAAAGTGGGTGGAAGGAAGAAAGAGAAAAGGAGGAAATGATTTTTTTAAGTGAAAGACTGAATAGAAGGTACAGCACTTAAGACCACCTGCTGTTGCGCCAGAGGTCCTGAGTTCAGTTCCCCAGAACCCATGATTAGAGGCTCGTAACTGCCTATAACTCCAGCTCCAGGGTATCTGGCACACTGTTCTGACTTTCATGGGCACATGCACACATGTATACACACATAAATAAATAATAAAATAAAAGCATATACATACATACATATGTGTGTAGATGGTAGAAAATATATGGCACTAAACATATATGTGCATATAAATATGTACAGATATATATCTGTATATCTGTATGTATATGGCTGTATATACGTATATATCTGTACATATATGTATATATGTATATATGATAGAGAAAGGATTGAGAAACAGACACCACTGACCTAGAGCTTCTATAACAAATAATAAGAACTGATTATATTTAAGGCCTGTAGAGACAGCTCAGAGATTAAAAACACTAGACGCTCTTCCAGCAGACCTGGGTGTGGTTCCCAGCAAGCACATGACAGTTACAATAGTCCTAACTACACTATCAGTGTCCTCTTCTGGCTCATGAGGTGGCTTTTATGAGGTGTCCGTTGGTGTCTTGCTTCCTCTGTGCTCTAAGGAGCTCTGGACAAGTTCTGACTTTGTAGACTTTATAATTTTTTTCTTTAACTCATTTATCTTAAGAGATAGTGATCTCATTTAGCAGCCTGTTGCATAGAGTGCTAAATTTGATTTTATTGTTCTATGAGACCCTGAATCTGGCAACTCCTCAAGAAGACCACACTGCTGCTGCCTTTCCCTCTCTTCTTTCTGCCGTGCTCCCTTCCCTGATAAAACCCAAAGATGTGCTGCTATCTTTTCTAACTGACTCACAAATGTTACTTAATAAACCTAACTTTGCTCAAGTCAAGAAATAAGTACATAAAATCTGGGACCTGATATTTTCACCTGAAAAAAAAAACCCAACCAGGGCAATCTGATTTTACTTAACAATGATCCTACGATTACTGTCAGTTCCAGTGGAGTATCAATACCCCAGGAACTGCATAGCTGTTATCTCCGTGACCATTAGAATGATGCTATAACTTCTTTTAATTTTCTTTTCAAAAATGGATAGTGTATAAAATACCATGAGTCCAATATTTATGAAAAGTAATTTTAAGATTCAGACATCCTTGAAATCTGAAGCAGGATCTGCCTTCCTTGGCACTGCATGAGGAACAGGGAGCTGCCTTCTACACAGCATCATGGCAGCTGTCTGGCATCTTGTGAGATCTGAGCTGGTTCATCTGGCACTGGACAGGTTGTTATGGACATGCCAAAATTAAATGTAAGTGGAAGAAAACCAGGAACATCTTAAGGGTGTGGAGAAAATTCAAGATCAGGTCTAATGCACAGCGTTGGTAATGGGAGCCCCAAGACAACAAAGGCACAGGGTCCCACAGAGCAAAGACACGGGGTCCCACAGGGCAAAGGTATGAGGTGTCACAGGGTTTGGCCTGCCAAATTGCACGTCTTTCCATGCTAAGAGTGCTCTGTGCTGGAAAGACCAGCCCAAATAACCAGCAAATTCACCAATATCTGTCTGATGAAAACAAATAGGGCTGGTAAGCTTGATGGCCTGAGTTCAATAGCTAGAACCTAAAGATGTCTCCTGACCACCACACTTGCTGCTAAACACACACACACACACACACACACACACACACACACACACACACACACACACACACTCCATAGAAACACACTGTGAAATAATAAATTTTTTTAAATTAAGGAAATTAATTGATGATTCATAAGCATATTTAATATTTAAACAAAATCATAAAAACAGAAAAGGAAAATTAGGACTATGCTGTCCACACAAGGCTCTGTAAATGTAACTACTATACATGCTTTAGCTATTGCCATCCAGATTTCTGAAGTATTTTTATCTGTTTTAGACTAAAAAATGAGCTTTTAGATGATGAAAACAGCAGCAAATTTTAATTACAGTCAGAGTTCTAACTTAGAGTTGCCATGGCCATGGTGTCTTTTCACAGCAACAAAACGCTAAGAAACAAGCTCTCTTGTCTGGAACCTCAGTCTAATAGTGAAAGGTTACAATGCACACTCACAGGTATAAACACATGCTCAATACACAAATTCATTAGGTACTAAACTTATGGTAGGAAGTTCTCTGTGGGTAAATAGCTCAGGCTGTATTCTAAGTGATGTTTTAGGATGAATCATTTGAGGAGAAATAAAAGAAGATTTCAAAGAATATCTAATCATATGGAAAAAAAGTGCATCTGCCAAAAAGACCTAGAGTAATAGACCAGGCTGACTTCATCCATCACCAAATACAAAAATTATTAGGATAGATCCCCAATATAGCTATTCTTGCTATGATTTGCTAGAAATGTCACATGTTTTAATAACTGTATGGCATTGGACACAATGAAAAAAGACAGAGGGTTGCAGGGTGGGCAGAGGAAGAAATGATGCTTTGTGACCAATGTCGCTCTGCATTGTTGGCCATCTAGGATGCCTTCTTCTCTGAGGTTAGACTTCTGCCTTCTCTCTTGGGTGGCCCTCGGTGACTTTGCACTAACCAAGTGCTCCCTCAAGTCTCATATTTCAAGCCCTCCTTGGAAAGCAATGGGTTGCTGGCATTGGCTTAGAACTATCAGAAGGAATGAAACCTTTGTGGTACTTTAGTGTGAAGAATGTCAGAGTTCAGAGGTTAACTCTTGCATTCCACAGACCTGGCTGAGTGCAATTACACACTTCACAGGTAGGCAGTTATGGTGGACAGTGGGTAGAGAGGTCTATAAAGTCTGGAGCACAGTGCCTGCTGCCAGCATTTGCTATTTATCAATAAAGGAGTTTTACATTGTGTATATAATTAGAAAAAGTTAATGGTTTAGTAAATATTACTTCAGTGCTAAATTTGTGCTTAAAAAGTTGTTCTATTTAAGTTTATATAGACACAATATTTTCAGTAGTAACCACAAATTTAAATATGTGTGAAGGAGTAAGAATTAAGAACATTCTTATTTTGGTAAACAGATATTAAACTGTTTTTCTAAGAAATCCACCAGGAATTTACCCACAATTCCTCCATTTGTGGCATCAGGAGACTGGCCTTCAGTTGTTTACAAATCCCTTCCCCAGTACTTGGAAATCTCTATTCTTTGCGTACATTGTGTTATTTCATGGCTTTCTTTCTTTTCCTTTTTTTTTCTCAGAAAAGTAATATTTATTTTTTTTTAATTTTTTATTATTAATTTATTCTTGTTACATCTCAATGGTTATCTCATCCCTTGTGTCCTCCCATTCTTCCCTCCCTCCCCTTTTCCCCTTATTCCCCTCCCCTATGACTGTTCCTGAGGGGGATTACCTCCCCCTGTATATGCTCATAGGGTATCAAGTCTCTTCTTGGTAACCTGCTGTCCTTCCTCTGAGTGTCACCAGGTCTCCCCCTCCAGGGGACATGGTCAAATGTGAGGCATCAGAGTACGTGAGAAAGTCATATCCCACCCTCCACTCAAGGGAGGACTGCTGGCTTCCCTGGTAATTTTTGATCACATCTTTTACCTGTTGAAAATTTGAGAACTTGGCGTCTCAAATACTATCTTTGTGTCCTGTTGTTAGGGAATTATCTTCACTTTTTTGTTGATTTTAGGGAACATTCTGGATTCATATATAATCTTAAGAAAATTACAATCTCTAACTTGAGCATATAGAAGCATATGGAGGTAATATTGGACCAATTCCCCCAGGTAAGACAATGAGAAAATAAATACATATAAATAACCGTATTCCACAGGAACCCATCTTTTTTTTTTTTAAAGTGACATTTTGATGAATTCATTACCAGAAAGGGACAGTTCAATGACATTTCTAGATTTTATGATGCCAACATATTGGTATTACATTATATTATCATCTTTTATCAACCCTGAAGTGACTTACTGTTCAAGTTGGAGACACTGGTTTGAAAGGTTCTCTTCAGTCATAAGCCATAAAAATGCCATGGTGGTTTTGGGGTTTATGGGTAAAAATAGCCTGTGCTGGTTCTGAGTAGGTATGCTTGCCATATTTGTTTACATTTGCTCAGTGTTGGTGTTGCCTTTATTCCAGGAAAAAAAAAAAAGGACTTAAGTGTATTTATGTCTTGTTTGTGTGTGAAATTCTGAGCAAACAAAACTGAAGATATAAAAATTTCACACAATTTACAATATTAAATAAGGTATCTGTTTTAGGAAATATCAGTGCCACTGCTTGGTTAAAGTTTGCTTCATCTAATGAAACTTCTTTTGAAAGTAACCACTATGCTTACAGGTACAATCCAATGATGGCTGTATTTCTGAAGGCCCAATGGTGGATGGGAATAAATCTAATTTTTTATTTCCTGGATATAACATAAGGTTACCTTTTCTGCTTCATTCCTTTCTTATATGACAATGCATTTTTATTCATTGGAATCATGTGTACTTGTATTGTACTTCAAGAGCCACTGTAAGAGAGGAGGTGACAATGTCGAGTACAGCCCTGCTCAGTCGTGTGGATCCTAAGGAGTGATTGCTACTTCTACAGCTACAGTGAGCTCATGAGGAAATAGGTCATGTGTGTTTTTTTTTCTCTCTCTTTGTTTACAGCACTTTTATATTCACAACAAAAAGTTTCAAGTTTTTAGGACAGGTAGGAGTAAGCCCTGTGAAACTGAACAAAAGCAGGGGAGGAAAGAGCAGGCTAGAGCTATCCAGGAAGGGATCTCAGAAGAGGTGCCATAGCAGAAAGCTGAGTAAGAGCATAGAAACAGTGGGAAAGGCTGGGAGAGGACACGTGCGCTCAGATATGCGTTCTCTCTTCTCAAAGCAGTAGCCTCTGCTTCAACGCTGACATCTGATGCCTTGGCATTCATTTTCTCAGGTAATGTGAACACGAATCACTACAGTTGGCCTGTTATCTGTGTTACCTGGGGTAGGGGGCACAGCCACTATATAATAGGCTTTAAGCTAGCTAGATCACTGTCCTTTAAATTTTCCCTGTATTGTTTTAAGAGGGGGGTCTTACTATCCAGGCTCAGATGATCCTCCTTACTAGGCCTCTAGGGACACTTAAACTACAGGCCAATGCCATCAAGACCAACTGGAAGGGCTTTTATAAAAATAAATGGGAGATCATTTGTCTTGTTTACCAATAAAACTGTATTGTGCAAAAACAAATTTTAGTCTTTAAAACCAGTGGGAGAATGGCAAACTGCATCTTTAGGGAGGGAGCAGAACCTCTCAGAAGGGGAAGGTCCGCGTTGCCATGGCATTTTCAAGTAGGTATTGTGATGTCCTGTCAGTTAAAGGAGTAGCAGTAGTGCGGGGGCCTCTGGTTGCTTTTCCAGGTCAGATGCCATCCCAGAATATTTATTCACTTGTGTCTCGCACCCTACAAAACCTAGGCACACAAAGTGACAGGAACAGAGAAGCCATCTTAGTAACTTTCCTGACTACCGATTCTGCGGCCATGGGAATAAGAATACTACAACTCCCACTGGTTTGAGACGGCGTTCTTCTGCAGCTGCGCAGTGGCTAAAAGCAAAGTTACACATTCTTCAGCATCGTTGGGCCCTGCGTTACCTTTTGTGGCCACTCTGTACAAGCTAACCTCTCTTGCCTTCTTTGGGAGGAATTCTGAGCATTTCAAAGGGTTTGGCTTGACAAACGCATCTAAAGACACCCATCAGCTAAAAGGCAAGCGTCTCCACTGGAGCAAGGGTTCTTGACTGTGGAGTCGAGGCGGCTTGCATGCAACAGCAGCAAGATTCTTGCTCACTGACTGGCCAGTGTGACTTAAAGCCCTGGAGAGCAATCCTGTTCGCTTGCCTATTGGCTTCCAAAACAGCCTCACCATGACAAAAGAACAGCGAAAATGAAGAGGGGGAAAGACTCAGGCCTGGAAACAAGGACCACAAACCGCAGAGCATGGAAGGACAAAAATGTTACCATTGGGTACCGGAGAAAGCGAGGAAACAGATGGAAAGGCAAGTGCATCACACAAGCCAGGCCAGACAGTTTCGGAACAGGATATGTAGACTTTTCCCCACTGAAAGGCTACCGAGAATTGCGGAAGATGGGCAGACAACACAGAGAAGGCAGCAGGTAAAAAAGAGGGAGCAAGAGCAAATCAGAGACCACCAGCAACGAATGCTTCGAGGGAGGGAAATGATAGAGCAAAGACTCAAGGACCGGCTCTGGAGAAACAACCCGGACCAGCTCCCTTCGCTTGAGAAGCTCGAGAAAATGAAGAAAGAGATGAAGGACTTTGAAAGCGTTAACGCACACCCGCTTTTAGAGCTACGCACTAAAAGTCTAATTAAACTAGAAAGACTTTTGGAAATGTCTCAGGCAAGAGAGGACATACAAACAACTATAAAGCCTCATCAAAAGAAATTCCTGGACTTGCCAACCTTTTTGAGAAGTCATGCACGAAAAATCAAAGATCAATAAAATTTCAGTGTTTTATGTGGGGAAAAAATAAATACTGGGAATTAAAGAATTTGAGAACCACTGTGTCAGTCCATGAGATTTTGCAGTAACTCACCATATTCCTTATGAAAGAGCTAGAAGGGATAGAGGCATGGCTCAGAGGTTAACAGCACTCACTGCTCTTGCAGAGGGCCCAGGTTCAGTCCCCATCACCCATGTGGTAGCTCACAACCATCTGTAACTCTAGTTCCAGGGACCCAGCGCCATCTTCTGGCCTCCGTTGTCACCAAGGATTCAGGTACACAGACATGCACTCAGGCAAAATAGTCATACACACAAAATAAATCCTTTTTTTTTTTTTTTTGAAATTGACGTTAGTCTTAATTTCTGCTTTTCTTTTCTTTTCTTTTTTTTTTTTTTTTTTAAGAAAGATTTAAAAAACAAAAACAAAGCACAAACCATCCTCAGTAGTTTCCTATACTTTGGAATTATGGCTTTGTAGATGCATAAAACAACAACAAAAAAAATCAGCCAAGGAAAAAGAATATGTAAGAGTATTCAGGGAGGTACATAAAATGTAAACTACAAAATCCAAATGCACAAACAGCTTTAAAAAAAAAAAAGGAAAGGCCAAAAGAAAAGAACCACCTCTTTGTCATTTTTGTAAGCTACAGATTGGCATGAAAAATTCAGAATCTTGAGTTGGAAACAAATCCTATGAAACAGTCTTTAAAATATAAATAATGTGATTAATATGAATATATTTCTAGTTCATTTAAACTAACCAAACAGTAAATATTTTACTGATCCAAAATTCTGACAAGGCAAGCCTCAAAAGAGTCTATGAGCTAATCATATACATTTGAACAATTTTACAAAGGAAACTAGGGTGGTTGGGGGGGCTAGGAGAGGAGCAGCGGCTACTGGGGTGGGGGTGGGGTAAATACGAGAGGAGCAGTGACTATTGGGGTGGGGTGGGGTAAATACTAGAGGAGCAGTGGCTACTGGGTTGGTGGTGGGGTAAATACTAGAGGAGCAGTGGCTATTGGGGTGGGGTGGGGGGTAAATAAGAGAGGAGCAGTGGCTACTGGGGTGGTGGTGGGTAAACAGGAGAAAGGCAGTAGCTATTTGTTGAAAGAGACAAAGTGCTGTTTGGTATCATGCCCCAGGGAAAAGACCACCCAAAGACATGATCACTGGTGAGAGTGGAGGAAATCAAAGCAGAACTCATCAGCACCAACAAAAGCACTCCTCTTCTATAAGAGTTTATTTACAAAATAAGCCCCAAATGATCTTTCTGAGACCCCTTTCTACAGATGACTACCATAATGACATTTTGATTAGAAAGCCATTAAGTAGTAACCCCTTGTTTCTTTATGTCTGCAGCTACAGGGAACACAAATAGTCACTTTTAACGTGTAGGAGATTGGAAGTATTTTCTGAAAGAATTACCGCAGAAAAATCTCAAAGCAAAAATTTAAACTTTTTAACAGACCTCCCCTTCGGCACTAAGCCAAGAATTTCCCACATCACGTGGCCCTTTGCCCTCACTTCCTTACTACTGCGCTGCATAAGATACTGGGAAAGTTCTGGAAGTTTTCACTGAAGAACAGGTTTCATTTTAAAGAACTTAACCTCTTGTGTGAGAAAAATGGAACAGATTTCTTTAATTTGGAACCTAGCTAAAGTTTTAATATATACTGAAAATCTGTAAGTGACACAGTATAAGGTAGTTCCTCAAAAAGGGACAAAGGAAAAAAATTAATGGATTTTAAAATATCCTGCATACTTCTTGAAAAATAGTCAAATTCAAGAAACAGTTTGAGATATAAAATTCTGAATATAAAACAACTGAGAGAAGAATTCGATTTCTTCCCAAGGAAATCAAGTGAGTTGAATGCAAAACACACTAAAGGCCTTCAAGTCTGACCATTGATTTTCATGAGCACTATTATTTAATAATCTTTTCTGCTGAAATATGTGAGGGGGAAAGCTGCATAAAAATCGCTGGTCTTACGTCCCCTTGATGGGGAGGCCCTGTGGCACTCAGGGGAAGGGTAGCAGGCTACCAAGAAGAGACTTGATACCCTATGATCATATACAGGGGGAGGAGGTCCTCCTCAGTCACAGTCATAGAGAAGGGGAATAGGGTGAAAGTGAAAGGGAGGAATGGGAGGATAGAAGGGATGGGATAACAATTGAGATGTAATATGAATGAATTAATAAACTAAAAAAAATAAAAAGATCACTGGTCTTTCTCTCATCTGGACCATGTATTATTGACTTGGGAGTAGATCTTCAAGGAAGAATAAAAACAGATCTGAAAAAATTTAGTCTAAGTTACGACTTCAATAGCAAGCATTGAAAGAGAAGATAATCACTGGCTTTCTGACTATCTGATAAAGGGCTGACATAAAAATACCTTTACAACTCGATGAGAAATAGTTTATAACTACAGGCCAAAGAGCCTCATTGGAAGAGATACTGATGAAACCTGCTGTGGTGGTGCACACCACCTTAGTCCCAGCAGAGGCAGGCAGATCTCTGTGGATTTAAAACCAGCCTAGTCTATCAGTTCTAGGCTGGCCTATATTCCATAGTGAGACTGCCTCAGAGGAAAAAAAAAGATGCACAGGTAGCAGACACACATACAAACATGATCAGCATTAACAATTAAGGAACTGCGAGTGAACACAAGCTGTTACTATACATGATGAAGACACCAGCGATGACAAAATCCTGTCATTTGTAGCAACATAAGTGGAACTGAAGATATTGAGTGAAATAAGCCAGGCAGGGAAAAGACAAACCACCACATGCTTCCACCTGTATGGAACAGAAAATAAATAAGCTCAGAGAATAAAGGAGCAGAAAGAACAGTGGCTGGTAGAGACCAGAAAGGGAAACAAGGAGAGGTGGGCTAAGGAGCGCCACCTAGGCCAGGAGGATGACCTGTGCTAATGTGCAGTGGGCACTACAGTTGACAAAGATGGTTTGAGATCCAATACAGCCAGCAGGCTTGGATGTCCTCCTCAGAAGCAAGCAGGCTTTAGACGATGGCTAGCCTAAGCATATACAGAACTCAATGTGATACCAACAAAACAACTCAGTAACCTTTACAATCATTTTGTGATGCGTTAAAAAAAATTAAACACACTGTTACTATACAATCCAACAGTCAAATGTCTCGGCATTTACCATAAGGAATATAAAACTTAAGAATTCCTTACATGTCAACATAATGGAGGCATTTTAACTGAGATGAATGCAACTTGTGTCAAGCTGACAAAAATCTGGCCAGCACACTATATGACTGAAGCTGTGAGAGTCTGGAAAGGCAAAGGTATGTAGCAATTACAGACACTGGCTGCTATGAGTTCAGCGGGGAAGAGTGTGATCTAGGTGGAGCATAGATATTGTTAAAACTATCAAAGTATCTGTACTATATGCTCATCATGAATAATCCCTACAGACATCTGTCCAGGTGACTGAGGGGGACCTCCTCCCCCTGTATATGATCATATGGTATAAAGTCTCTTCTTGGTAGCCTGCTACCCTTCCCCTGAGTGCCACAGGGCCTCCCCATCAAGGGGACGTAAGACCAGCGATTTTTATGCAGCTTTCCCCCTCACATATTTCAGCAGAAAAGATTATTAAATACAGTGCTCATGAAAATCAACGGTCAGACTTGAAGGCCTTTAGTGTGTTGCCAGAAGCAAAAAGGCTTTGGTGGATGGGAGCACTGAACTGGGAGCCAGGGCCAGCTTCATGCAGTGACTAGCAGTGAGCCTTGTAGTCTTTTTTGTTCCTTTCTTGGACATGTCTGTCCTTTCGCTATCACTTTACTCAGTGATTATTACTCAGGAAAATTCACTGGTCTTTCTTTCATCTGGACCATGTATTATTGACTTGGAAGTAGATCTTCGAGAAAGAGTAACAACAGATCTGAAAAAAATTCTTTTGACTTTGTATTTCTAAAATAGTCAAATAGATAGTCCTGAAAAGTACAAAGAGTTTAACAACTTTGAGACTACAGCTAATGACATCAACTCAAGGTAGCTATCTCCTGAAGAGAATTAAACTATCATAATTACAGTCAACCGGAAATGAAACTAGACTGTAAAATGAATAAGATACAAAAGTGATGGCCCTGACTTCTAGTACGGATACACAGACATCAGCAACACTGAAGCTTTAGGAAAACACATCCTCCTGCAGCTGCATTGCACGGAAAGTTTCTGTAGTGGCCAGGTCAACTTTCCAAGTCTCAGTGCTACTGACTCTAGAACCAGGACAAAAGCAGAAACCATGGAAGAGTTGTGAAGAACTTTTAGTGACTCAAAATTTCAAACTAAGGGACCATCACCACCATTTATTTTCAAAATGAAACACAGGGTTAGGGATGTAGTTCAGTGGTAGAGTGCTTGCCTATCACACTGGAGGCTCTAGGTTGCAGCCCTGGCACTGTAGGAAACTAGGGAGATGAAGTTACAAGTGTATGGGTAAGGGGAAGAGAAACAAGAAGGAAAGGGCACAGGGAAGGCAAGATTATAGTGCCAGCATGTGCAGCTAAATCAGAAGTTGCTCTTGGAACTCACAAACACAAAGCCAAGAGAAGAGAACTCACATATTTGTATGTAAGCATGGGTAATACTTAATAGAAAGAAATTATGAATCCACAATGATCAGGAAAGCTTGAAGATATAAATAATTTTACAAATTTCATTACAAATTTGAAATTTGTTTAAAAACTGACATTTTAAAAACAAGTGTTTTATAAGCTTATATCACAATAAACATTTTGTAATATAAAGCTAAATATCAAAATATTGTATCAAATAAATGTACATATATCTCCAGGACCTACAAGTATGTGCCTCAAAAAATATTTATGAAGATATGTGAGTAATATAATGAACATTATCTCTTAGAATAACCCAGTGACTTCTTATGAGATTAAAAAAGTAAGATTTTGATATTCAAGATTATAAATATAGAGTTCTGGGACAAAGTAAACACGTAGATGACAAGGTTTTGAAACACATAGAAGATATGTTAATTTTCTAAGCTAACATGCTTCTCAGATTACTTCTATTTAAATCAAATATATCTTAATTTTAATAAACACCAAACAAGCTGTGGGGTGTGTGTGTGTATGTGTATATGTGTGTGTGTGTGTGTGTGTGTGTGTGTTTGTGTGTGTGTGTGTGTTATATGTTAGGATTCAAAGAATTAAATTATACATCTGGGGCTTGACTTTCCTTTGCCAGTTCATTCAGTCATTAGAAACCAGTGATGTGAGTCAGGCATGGTGGCACACGTCCTTAGTCCCAGCACTCTCACTTAGGAAGCCGGGGCAGGCAGATCTCTGAGTTCAAGGCCAACCTGGTCTATATAACAAGAGTCAGGCTAGCCAAGGATACACAGTGAGACTTCATCTCAAAAATGAATGAATGAATTAATTAATTAATTAAAATAAAGATAATGTAGAAGTAAGTGGCATCATTTTGTTGACCACTTGGTCCTTATATGAATTATGTTGGTGTTTCTCAAATGACACCACTTCAAAACCAAGAAGAGTCTATCAAGATCTACATTTTACAGGTTTTTTTTTTTTACTAAATTAATTAGTGGCAGAAAACAGTTTTCTTTTTCAAATGCAGTTTTATTGTTTATAGATTTTAAATCTTGCTCACAACACATGAGTTTCTTTTCTCCAAAATAATGGTGCATTCATGAATGTGGTAGGCAAGAAACAGAATAAGCAGAATGCTACCTAAAGGACTGGTTAGTGATACAGAAGAGAAAATCACCTCCACCACACATCATTAACAAAAATACATACCTCACTAAGCTAAACGTTTAAACTAACGGACAAAAACACATTTTAAGAACACTATCCTAGAGCTTATATCCTAATGCTTCCAGGAGCGCACGCAGTACAGCGTTCTGTTTAGATACACACAAAGCCCTTCACCAAAGTGCCATAAAATTTAATGGGAACTGGGTTCTAGAGTAAATATGCTACAGTCTCTAGCAAAACAGTATTATTTAAAAATCCATCTGCAACACAAAGAAACGTAAATTGAACCTACTCTAATTTGTGTGTGGAGGGATGTGGTGTGTGTGTGTGTGTGTGTGTGTGTGTGTGTGTCCCCGGCCATATATGAGTGCTGGTACCCATGTTTATAAATGTACATGCATGCTGGACATGGTTGCACACGCCTTTAATCCCAGCGCTTGGGAGGCAGAGGCAGGAGGATTGCTGTGAGTTCGAGGGCAGCCTGGTCTACACAGCAAGTTCAGGACAGCCAAGGCTAAACAGAGAAACCCTGTCTCAAAAAAAACAACAACAAAAAAGTACATGCATTGGCACCCGTGTCTTCCACTGTCATTCTCAACCTCATCTTCTGGACAAGCATCTCACAGAGCCTGGAGCTGACAGTTGGAGAGACTGGCCAGCACACTCTGGGATCTGCCACTTCCCATGTGCCCCAAGGCTAGAGTTGCAGAAGCTCTCCATTATGCCCAGCTTTTCCATGGGTGCTAATTAGAAAACATGTGTCCTCATACTGACCCAGTAAGTGCTTTGCAGACTGAGCAATCTTGTCCTCAGTAGCATCCCTCTACTCTCATGGTGCTTACAAATACTAATTCCAAAAGACACTGGGTATTCTTACAGCAAAGATAGCTGTGTCTAGCACCCCTAACTATAAAGGAGACAAACGATGGTTAAAAGAACTATGGAGAAAATGCCTCTATAAGATCCAGCTGTAAGGCATTTTCTTAATTAGTGATTAAATAATAGTGGTGATTGATGGGGGAGGGCCCAGCCCCTTGTGGGTGGCTCCATCCCTGGGCTGCTGGTCCTAGGTTCTATAAGAAAGCATGCTGAGCAAGCCATGAGGAGCAGGCCAATGAGCAGCACCCCTCCATGGCCTCTGCATCAGCCCCTGCCTCCAGGTTCCTGCCTGTCCTGATTTCCTTGATGATGAACAGTGGTTTGCAAGTGTAAGCCAAATGAACCCTTTGCTCCCCAAGTTTCTTTTGGTCATGGAGTTTCATCACAGCAATAGTCACCCTGCCTAAGACAAGTGGCAAAGTACCATTTTTCAAGTGAAGTTTAAAGATCTAGTATTGAGAACTTGCAAGTTTTCATGAATATTTCTTATACATTTTTTTGTTTTGTTTTTGATTCTTATACACATTTCAGGTTTTTGTCCTACCCTAATTGGCAGATGACGTCTCTTTAATTGTGGCAGGATGATGAAAATAAGAAGAGAAGGTGGAATGAGGCTAAGTTATTGCACAAATAATGGCCAAGTAATTGTGTGATTTTGTAATAAATGGAATACAGAAAAGATGGTGGAAATGAAAGTGGCTCAAGAAAAGATGGCAATGATCAGAACTTCTCAGTCTGTGCTAGGAGACAGCTCAGCCGGTGAAGGGTTTGCCATGCACGCATGAAGACCTAAGCCATGTACATCAACACATGCTTGTAATAACCTCAGTATTGGGGAGGCAGAGGCTGGAGGCTCCTTAAGCCAAATCTTAGCCTGATTTGAGCTCCAGGGTCTGTTTGAGATGCCGTCAAGATAACTGAAGAGTGCCTGAGAGAGACACCCATCACTGACCTCTGGCTCTCACACATACAGATATACTCAGCTAAAAACAAGAGGAAGAACTGCCAAGGTGTGCAGGTGGGGGTGAAGGGCGTGTGTCTCAGGCACCCCAGCTTGTACGGTGCTGCTGGGCCATGAGAGAGGGACACACCTGGGTTTTCCCAATGTCCTGTAAAAACCTAGAGCCTTGACATTCAGGGGCCCTGGGAATGCTACCATGTTTTGTTTTTATCATGAAATTGAAAGGCTGCTGACCACTGGGAACCAGTGAGTGATAAGCTCTTACACAACAGCCATTATACTGGGAAGGAAAACTTATTTGCGGGACAGGAAAATAAATCTATCAAATTACAACTGTCATTTTGATTATAAATAATGTCACAGGATTCTTTTTGATTTATAAATGTTTTGGCTCTATAATTTCCTTATATTTAAATGTTATCTGTATCTAGAAACACACAGTTATACATGCTTTAGTAACATTAGGAGGAAAAAGCCTACCTCACGAAACATGAGGCTGACCAACAACCTGAGTGAGTGAGTCTGCAGCTGGGGAAGTGCCCTGAACTGCAGGACTACAGCTGCGACATTTCCTGACGCTGGGCAACCTACCTGCCCTCCTTGCTCACTCAGTTTCCTCACTGGTGTGACAAGGTAAGGACACCTTATCTGTGGAAGTGTGGGGGGCAGGGGGGAGCAGATAAGAACTAGGAAGTGATAAAGCTTGGCACTGGGACAAAACAATGGAAGCCTAGCTTTCTATGCGAGGCAATAGTTCCCCATTTTAAAAAAGGGAGTAGGGGGTGCTTGCATGGCTTTAGGACTCTACCATTCTAAAAATACTGTCCCGCAGCTGTTTAAAATTTATTTTTTTTAGACCATAGCACCACTGTTTGGTTGTTTCCAATTTCTCAGACCACAAATAGTAAAAGTGTACTCAGTCTACTGCAAACATAAATAGCAAATGCACGCTTCAGCACTTTTTAAAGGATATGGAAATTGGCAACAAAAACGCAGTTCATGTTGAAAATTTACGACAGCCTGCCATATTTCCTCAGAAATACAATCAGGTAGAAATTAGGAAGATCTCTACCAGCTGGGTGGTATTTTTATGTTTTTTCACTTATATTTTCGTTCGCTGAAAGACTTTCATTATGCAGCTTCTGGCACTTGATAAAATAGAGCAATGGTACCTTTGCTAAAACCACAGTTTCTCTGGTTATGTTTAGCATTACACAAACATCCTTCACCTTAGATATCCTTTTGCATCGGGTGTTACACTGGACATGCACTGAAGAGATGATCTTTTTCCAGAACAGTATACTTTCTGGATATCATTATTGGCAGAATTGTGTTTTCAGAACTTCTCGGAAGGGTGTGTGCATGCACACATTTCAACTATTAGGTATTTGGTTCCATAAAAGGTATTGTGAAAATATGGAGAAAAGGCATGAGTACAAAACAAATCAAACTGGCCTGCTGGGTAGCTACAGAAAGAAGGAAACAAAGCTGTGGGGAGTATGTGAAAAGCCACAACATGAATTGTATGTCTTTTAACTGTTCTGGGTATGTAAGAAATAACACAACCTCTGGTTGTAGGTGTTCGAGAAAGAAAGAAAACATTCACGGCGTGTAAGGGCATTAAAATAAGTAATATTTAATGTTAAATTCACTAAAGAAAGAAGCTTTTACTGTAGGACTATTCAGAAGTCTGTCTCTTCCTGCAGTGTTAAAATGTCTTCCTCTGCAGATGTGAACAAGGAATACTAAAAGATGTTAACCCTGGAGAGCAAAGCAGAAGATCTGAAGGGACAGATGATCAGAGGGAAGAACAGCACTTGGTAATTTTAGGGAATTTGTTTATAAATTTTGTTTTTCTTGAAAAAAATTAAATGAATAATTCAAAACTTGATGACTTTGGGTATGGTGGTATATACCTAGGACGAAAAGATCATTTCACCTAGGAACTAGCCTAGGCAACATAATGAGACCCATTCTCAAGAGCAAACAAAAATTAATGACAACCGTCTACAATCCAGCCGTCTTATTTACATGAGTTGAAAGGAAAGTAAACCTAACAAGCTATTTTTAAAGCCCCCCTGCTCATCATATGATTTTTATCAATCATGTTTTATAGAATACATTTCAGATTCACTAAGTACATGTTTTCACTGGACGAGGGTATTCATGTCTCTTGTAACACACAAGTTCAGTAAATTACTAGAGATAAATTTTAAAAATCAAATTGTACAATGAAATAAAACTAATATCAACTGAATGAGAAAGACAGCTAAAAATGTTCTTGATATTGGTAATATAGTGAATGTATTGCTTTTTTAGCTAGTGAAAACAAGATGAAGCCTGGGGGTCGCAGGCGTTTTGAGGCCCTTCTCTACTTGCTAAGCAGTGCCTCTTTCCGATCCTCCACTAAGTATGTGATTTTGCCAGATAATTCTGAATGTGCAAACTGGAAAATGACCTATAAGTATCAAGTTAAATCTCAAAAAAAATTGGACGGAACAAATCATATCCTAACCGAGCACTGGTTTAGAATATGAACCCATGAGTGTCTCTGACAAGTCTCACGCTGTTTTGGATGCTGTGTAGGTGACACAGGTGTGACAGTGTCATGGGTGTGGTTCTAGGGTTATGTAGAAGTCTCTCGGAGGTCGCCATTATATCTTTTGGTCAGTTCAATGATATAAGTAAAGTGAGCTGCTTTAAGCAGCCCGTTATTGCTTTAGAATGTCATTTAATCATGTTTTCCTAAAATAAGAGTGGACATAATAAATATGAAAGCCAGAAATAGAATAATATTTTTAAAGGGATTTTAAAATGGGAATTTATGTTCTAGTGATTTAGTTTTCTGATTTGAAACAAGATCGCTTTTACAAAATTGAATGTTATTTTGTATTCAGAACAGCAGAGACTAAAGAATGAAAGTATAAATGTCTACCTCATTTGCTATAATCATAAGTTCTGAGATGGAAAGAAATACAAAATTCAACACTAGCAGCTAATGGAACATACAAACCTTGCAATTTAAAATGAAAAAGCTTCCTTCTGATACTGTATAATCGCTTTGGGTTAAAAGAACATTTTCCCTTTAAGTTAACCAAGAGGATCGGAGAAAAAGGGAAAAAAAATCACTGCCAACACATTACAAGGACTCTGAATATTTAACTTATGGAAACAAATCTAGATTCTGAACCTGGGAATGGCCACACAGCAGGGAGCCTCGCCTCATCTATGAGAGCACACAGAGCCTCCATCTCTGAATGGAGGAGACGCATTGACTCTGAGAAAGCTCGCGTGCCCTGACTTGATTACAGTGTCTGATCGTTCCACCCACAGTCTGTGAGTGATCTGAGTGACACTACCTGAAATTGTGGCACTAATATATTAACTACCACCATGTGTGGGGCAGCTATCCCTTTAGCGAGTACATGCTAACTTCTACCGTAGCTCTAGAACACTGGAAACTAATCACACGTTCAGGGTTACAGAGAAACACGAGAAAACAGCTACCAGCAGACTGATTACGGTCTCATCCTTTACAAGTGCTTCCTGTTTTTTTTATCATATTGTTAAATCATAACTACTAATTACATACTACTACTACTTAAAAAGGATGTTGAGATGTTTGAAGACAAGCTCCTTTAAATCAGAAATGGAAATAAATTTGGTTTTCAAATTTTATTAAATTGAAGAGAATGAACTATATTAATTTTTAAGTAATTTTTAAATATTCTTGCTTAGCTGGATTAAATGTCCACAGATGATTAAGTTACTTCCAATACACTAAGCTTAATGTTTCTTGCACTCTACCTGAAAATTTTACCTTAATTTTTAAGTATTTTTCACATCATATAGAACATAAGTTATATACAAATAATGTTAAGCTGAGACTTATTCTGTCTGGTCACCTGAATATTTAGCAAGTAAAGTATGAACTTTCACAGCCAGTTACATCTTAATTTTGTGAAGGAATAACTTTCCACATTAAGATTGTTTCCCAGGCTTTTTATAGTAAAAAATAAAATTACTACTTTGAAAGCAAAGAACATACAAAAGGACCATGGAAGCCAATAGACTGCCTTTCTTCGCTCACAGACAGGCAGGCAGCACAGCCTTGCACGGCTGCAGAGTGAGGCAGGTACTTCAGTGGAGGTGATGACTGCAGCAGCTCACGGTAGCATCTCTTTCCCAGGACGGGAAAGCTGTGAAGGCTGCAGCAGTCTCTGTTTCACTGTGGGCATTGTGTCTTTAACCCTGAGTCCCATCTTCTACCTCTCAGCAGCACCAGAAGCACTCACCACTCAAAATGCTTGCCTTTTTTGCAATGCATGACTTTGAACTCTGACTTTAAAAAAAAAAAAAAAAATCAGTTAAACACTGTGTTTCTTTAAGACCAGAGCCTTATTTATGGGAGTCCGTGGCTTAACTGAAAACAATTTTTCTGTTCCAAGGAAAGTCAGTTTAAGTCTGAAGTGCCATAAACTAGCGTCTATCCACCGATAGAAACGTGTATGGAAAAGGTACTGAGACCAATGTTGTGACTCCTGTCAATGAAATCAGAGACTAAAACTAAAAGCCAAACTAGAGAAATAAAACATTTATAATTTTTAAAATTACATTGTATCATAAATGTAAACACTTGTGTAATATCACTTATTCAAGTCAGTGAATACTTAATAAAGTCAAAATATGTGAATATGGTGAGTACCAGATTTATGATGCCATGCCCCCTCCTTACAATAAACATTTAGAAATTCCTTAGGGGTACTGCATACTTTGTTCATTAAAGGCTCACATACATTTTACTTACTTCTAAAAAGTTAGCAATATTAAATAAAAGTTAAGGATTCCAGTAATAATTGAAAATAAGAATTAATACATTAATGAAAAATTGACCCACAACCAAAATGTCTAGTAAAATATCTATAGTGTATAAATATCACATAATCCTAAAGTCATGTACTTATGTAGGTAAAGTTGGTGCAGCTACCCCACATACATGCTGAGGGAACCATGGGGAATGCGCTGTGAGGACGCTCCTAGCAGTCCCACATGCTGCGCTGAACAGATGAGCAGAAGAGCTGCTGGCCAGCGTCGCACAGGCACGGAGCCACGGCGGCGAGGTTCCTGGCCGTGTTCGTCCCGGCCTACCTGCCCTTACACACATCACAGCAACACAGGAATCTTTAAAACTTGGAAGGGAAAATACAGCTTTCACTGGGATGGTTCTTCCACCAAATCAGTAACATTTGCATACTCGAGCTGACTACCCACAACGCTCTAGAAAATTAATATAGATGCAATAAATGCTCTTTCTGTACTTTTTACCACCTACATTAGAAATAACAAAATGAAACGCTGCATTATTATTTTAAATAATCCTGTAGAAATTTCATGCAAGTAAAGAGATGTCACTGTGTTCCATGAGGATGAGGATTTCAATCTAAGCAAACTTGTTAAGTCAAGGTAAAACTGTTATTCTGATCATAAGCAGCTCATATACAAGAAAATAAGTATCTGCATTAGTATCTATCTTAATTTATTGAACTTTGTATTCTTAACACAGATAAAATAATCATATATTACATTTTATTGTGAACTAACAGTTATCCTATAACTGCATTCTGCATTAAAAACTAACTGAAAATCTACAACTAGCCATAAGAATTTGCAAATTCAGCAACTGAAATATAAGCCTCCATTTAATTGCTGGCTTGTTGTTCACTAAGAAAAAGTGGTTTATTTCTTTCTCAATGAACAATGTTTCCTATTTGGATAAATGCAGGAAGTCACACTACCAACAGAATGTGATTATCTATAATGAGAGTTAATTACTCCATGCTCCCATTTTAAACAATAAATTAACATATCAACACGCTCTATAATATTCGTATGAATGTTAAAACACTACCTAGCTGAAGGTGAAAATGGGGTTAACTTTAGAGTGTGCACAGTCATTCCTCACAGACTTTAGCTGCCCAGTATGGAATGGACTAGAACAAATGTATTGCACAGACGATGTTACTCAGTCTACAGGAAGTACAGAGAAGGACAGCCAATCTTCAATCAATTCCTACATTGGTGCACACCATTGTAATTGAAAGACATTTCCAATCAGATAGCTAACAGCCCTTAGTTTCCTATAAAAAAACACACCTTCCCATCTGATCCAACAAAAACACTTATGTCCTTACGTTTTACCAACTGCCTTATGCTTACTTTGTAAAATATTGCTGCTTTATTTTGCTTTAATTTTCAATTAGTTAAACTAATAAAACCTTGTTCAAATTTCCAAAGCACGTTAACATGTGAAAAGGCAGTAGTACGGTGCCTAGTCCACAGTTTACGTCAGTGACTAGCCAGGCTTTCATATTTCACTTGCAGTCAGTTTACCTTCACGCAACTTCCTAGAGTGACGCGTGTCATATACTTTCCTAGTTTCCTATTAAGATGACTTCGTTTTCCATTACAAAATTGATTATACATCCTCCCAAAAGAGGATCACATTTACAAAACCAGATATAAGAATCAATGCTAATAGTTTTCACTTTTTCTCATCTTTGGACCTACACAATACTTAAATAAGCCAACCATATGCTATTTGCTCATGATACAGCACATATCTAGTGGGTGGTGATGCTTTTCTTGAAACTGTATAAAAGATGCAAATGTCTGTTAAGATCACCGATAACTACGAAATAAATTAAAAGGCTTCAAATCCATTTATTTTTAAAAATAATAATGAAAAGTAAAATGCAGAAAAAAGGAAACAATAAAAGCCTTCATAACTTCCTAGTGAATATTTAAAAAGCGGATGCTGAAAACACAACTTTAATCTGCTATTTATCTGACAGTAAATTCAAAACCATTAATAAAGTTAACGGAAACTTAATCAGATTGGTTTTACTCAATGATGTTTTTGTACTGAACAGCCAAATGTCCCATTTATAAAGACTGCCTAAATAATTGTATGCATACACTTCTCCTGGTAACTAACACTATGAGAATGTACACTACCCCCACTGCTCTGAACGAATCCCTACTTGGGAACCCCGCAATGCTGACTAAGACTGGGCAAGAACTCTCCATTCAAAACAAGCTAACAATGCAGGTGGTAGTTTTAACTTTTCTCTGATTTTCAGGTACACATATTCAGCACTTTGAAGGAAAATACAATACAAATGGGGAAATCTCAAAGTTTATGAATAATCATCTCTATTTATATCTACTAATAGTGAAGCATATCACACACAACAAAAAGGTCCTACTGATGACAGACTCCACAGAGGAACTCTTGGCTGGTGGTTTGGAGACAGATTCCAAAATGAATTAAAACACAGGGGAGAGAGAGAGAGAGAGAGAGAGAGAGAGAGAGAGAGAGAGAGAGAGAGAGAGAGAGAGAGAGAGAGAGAGAGAGAGAATAGGAAGTTGTGGGATGGCTGATGACCACCAGTGTAGACTATGAAGACAGCATAGGAGAAGACATGAGCTAGACACCCAAACCTAGGAAATTTCAACCTCTGTGTCTCAGTCTCTTTCTCTCCCTAGCTGTGCCCCTCCTCCCCTCCTCCCCTCCTCCCCCTTCACTCTCCCTCCTCTCCCCTCCCCCTCCCCCTTGCCCTCTCTCAGCTCAACTACAGCTTTCTAAGAGATGCCTGTGATCATCCCTCTGCAATAGTTCTCTATCACAAGGCTTTTATGGGAATATTAAGATTATTCCATTTTTAACTTTATTTCAAACTGTAGCTTTCTTTAATAAACTGCAAGTTCCACTGGGAAGGAATTTTATATCCCGCTTATACTCTAAGTCCTAAAACTCGAGACAAAAGTTTAAAAGAATAAATATTTACTGAATACCAAGGCAGGAAAACACAGAGAGGACGAAATGAAGACCCAGGTGTAAAGGCATTCGGTGACTAACTAGGGTCACCACCAGTCTAGAGGCACACAGACATCCCTGACCTCTGGTGACACTCCTCCCACACATCCCCTCCATCTTTGCTTCAACCAAATCAGCTTCACTCTTCTCTCTCAGGGGTTTTTACATATTGACTCTCATGTAACACTCCACCAAAGAAAAAAACTTGAAAGCCTCTATGCTGAGCCATTCTGAGCCCTGAACCTCCACGCTGACACCGGTCTAGTGAGAGGCACCCAGCCACCCACGCTGAGTTCAAAGCAGGGCAGTGCCACCTCTAGTTCTCACAAGCAGCCGGTCATGCTTGCTGGTGACTCTCTCCCTCCTTTTGTCCTTTCTCAGTGCTGCCAGCTTAAACAGATAGCTTTGTTCATTCCTGGAACTAAGCAGCAGGCTCTTAATGCAGGATGCTTGAGTCCAGCAACTCCTTGAGACACCTGCATGCTGGATTCATATTCCTCAGCATCTGTCGTTTCACCAATAATAGAAAACTAGTGAGGATTATGGTTTCATCTACTAACAGACCCAAACCCCTCACTTTGTGTTTAATCTTCCTCTGGAACAGTGCTCAACTGTGGGTAGCAACCCTTCCGGTGACTGAAGGACCCTCTCACAGAGGTTGTCTAAGGCCACTGGAAAACACAGATATCTACTCTACTGCTTTGGAGCTTCACTTTGATTCCCCCACCCCACCCCATCCTGTTGTACTGCAATCTTGCTGTACACAACCCTGACAGATGCCTCAAATCTTTTTTATGGAGTTAAGATACAATGATAAAATTACTTGCTCAATTTAATACCATTAGCTTCCCACTGCTGTAGAACAACGGTCCTCAAGCTGTGGGCCACAGCCCCTTTGGAAGTCAAAAGACCCTTTCACCGGGGTCACCTAAGGCCATCAGAAAACCACAGATGTTACATTATGATTCATAGCAGTAGCAACATCACAGCTGTGAAGTAGTAATGAAAATAATTTTGTAGTTGGGGTCACCACAGCGTGGCTGCAGCATTAGGAAGGCTGAGAACCACTGCTGTGGGGTCTGCCCAAACCAGATTCAACATATTAGCCTCCTGTTCTCTTTCAAGCTGTGTGACAAAACCAAACATTCACTCAAGGAGCATGTGTCGTCCTCTCTACACACCTAGAGACATAAGTTGCACGGTCCAAGGATGGAGGCACATTAGACAGTTTTGAAAACATGAGCTATAGGAATGTTTTGTAGTCCGTCTCACATTTCCATAGTTTGTATGTCCATCAAGGGGGCAGCACCTACAACATGCATTTCACAGATGGACAGTGAGCAACATATTCCAGGTGAGACAGTCAGCTGTGGAAGCACTGCTAGTGCTGGTGGTAATTTATGTCGCCTTTTACCTTTTCCTAATAGTCCAGCTGTTTTCACAGGAGCCACTGCAGCACAATTATGGAATAGGAATCTGCGCTCAAATGTGACTGAGTAACCGTAATATTCCGCTGTATTACATTTTAGCTATTTGTGTTTCTGCTTGTTCAAAATATCCTTGCTTAGTAACCATTTTCTGGGAGCCTGCCATGTGCTGACAAGAACCTACCTTAACAGGGGAGGCTGCTGAGTCCACGTGAAAGTCAAATGCGTAACTTGCTCATTTATACCAGTATGGCCAGTACTAGTGAAAGGGGTAGATGTTCCACTGTAAATGTGGTGACTCATAAGGCCTTCCAGGATGACGCAATCTTGAGGCAAAGACATGAAGGAGGTGAGGACATGAAGGAATATGAGGACCTTCAAGGAAACATTCCAAAGGGTTTTTAAGTGGCAGCATGGCCTTAAGGCAGGTCAGTTAAAGCATTCTTAGTAAGGTTGTAGCCAGCAATAAGAGTGAGGCTACCAGCACTAGGAACAAACATCAGAGGACAGGAATGGGGCCATGCAGGCCAGCAAGAAACATGCGACTTTCAGTCTGATAACAAGATGGAGTTCTGAACGGGCGCAAAGGAACCTCACTGGGATTTCTGAAGTTTCTCTGGTCATGTGAAGAGTACAGTAAGGGGTAGGGACGAGGCTAGGGGTTGGGAATCAAACTATACAGAAAGACAGATCAAGATTTCCTTTAAAACTCCAATGGAAAGGCAGTGGCAGCAGCTGATCCAATGTGAGTACTCTGGGTATGTGATGAGAGCTGTTGTAATGCTGCCAGTGCTGAGCAAAAGGGGACAGAGCGGATGGCCAAGATGCCAACCTGCACCTCTGATCCAAATCTGCTCCCGAGTTACGTAAGCTCCCTCCCCTATAGACAGCCAGTCTAGCCAACCAGAAAGTTCCAGGTTCAGCATGCACATAAAAAAAAAAAATCCAATTTGTCCCTTAAATACATCTAAGTTGCCTGTGTCTGAACAACAAAATGACCCTAAAATGACCCTAAAGCCCAATCCTGATAATGATGCTGGCAGTCCCTGGTTATCCAGCTATCCTTAGGCTAATTAAAAGAATTATTCCAGTGCAAGATTTAACATATTCCCATTTTCCACTCTATTGATCCCTTAAAATCGTGCTTCATTTTGCATAGTTCATGTTTTATTCTTGCATTTCTTATGTAACTTTTTTCCCCACAGAAGACATGGCAACTTTATTTTAGTAAGAATGTCCTTTTTATGCTGCCCTCCTTGACAACTTGGAAGCTGCCAGTTGGTGTGCGGAAGCGGTGTTCACTCAGATGCAGTCTTCTTGGGTAGCTTTAAGTCCTTCCACTTGTCACTTTCCGTCTTCTCTTGTGTAACCTTTCCAGTCAGGCACGTGGGTTGCTTTCTTTCTTTTAGCCGAAACATATCTCTTGCTGTTCCCCACTTCTTCCACTTGGGTCATCATCAGGACTCCATCACAAGGTGTCCCTTTTCCTGGAACCTGCTCGAGTTCTGACACTTGCCTCAGAGGTCTACGTCACCCACATACACTGGTGGTGTGGATCCACCGTTCTCTAGGTTTTCTGACTATTTTCCTTCATTTGTTTGCACTCTGCCTTGGTGCCCTTATGTCCCCCTGAGTTGGGACTCTCGGCATACTGCCCTGCAAGGCAAGTCAGGGTCCACTCGGCAGACACAGCTCTGAGTACAAGCATTCTAGTGTTTAACTGATCCTAAAGTGACTCCCTAGACTGAGTAAAACAAACAGAATGCTTAACTCTGCTAGAGATAAAAATCCACTTTACATGGATGTCTCCAGTGGAATATGAACCATCTGTAGTTTACAGGGAGAAAACATGAATGGCCAGGACAGCTTCCATTGTTCAGTGTCAGTAAGAAACATGTATGTCAAACAAATTATCATCCTTATTTAACAAAAATAAAATGTATTGGAAAACTGTCAGAGAAACAAATATTCTTAGTTACTGTTAATCAGTAGAAATAGAATGGGCATTACAATTTTTGATAATGGGGCTGAAGAGGAGACTTTGTCATAAAGTGACTACTGGGCAAGCATGTTGACCTGAGGTCAGTCCCCTGTCCCACCACCCACTTTAAAAAATAAAAAGCAAGCCAGGTGTGATGATCTGTGCTTGCAATCTCACAGTTGGGAGGCAGAGACCAGAGGACCCCGGGGGCTTGCTGGCTAGCAAAATCTACATAAACTGGCAAGCTCCTAGTTCCACAAGACTACCTGTCTAAACAAAGCAAGGCAGACGGCAATAGAGGAAGACACCCAGTGTCTGGGCTCCACACAAGGAGCACACGGACACACACATGCACACGAGGACACACTCATTAGACATACACATACTCTAAAACCCTGAGTTATAATTCTAGATGCCCATCCTGTGAGACCCTGTTCTCACTTATACAACTGTAGTCTATGACTACCTTGGACCAAGTTATTAAAAACAAGCAAGTCAAGTAAGTGCTGGCTGCCTGTTCTGAAGTTTATAACAGTATAAATGCCCAATGTTTATAGGCTTAATCATGAAAGAGAAAATGTGAGGGCTGCGGAGATGGCTCAGAAGGTAAGAGTACTTGCTCTTTTGCAGAAGAAACCAGATTCTGTTCTCAGCACCCACAAAGTGGCTCACATCCACCTGTAACTCCATTCCCAGGGAGCCAGCACCATCTTCTGGACTAGGAGGGCACCAGGCATGCACACAATACACAGCCATGCATGCAGGTAAAACACTCAAACATATACAATAAAGATAAGTCTTTTTTTTTTTTTTAAAGAAAAGTTAGAATTAACACAATAGGCTTGATCAGTAAGTCCCTGTATTTACCAGAAGATTTTCTAGATCTCCCTTTGTGAGCCAACACACTGTGGGGAGCTTTGAAAGCTGGTACTGAAGAGAGACTACTTCAAAGCTCCTAAAGCGCATTTAAGTTTACATAAGTTACTACTTAACTGTAAACAGCCATGCCAATAATGTCATTAGCATTCAAAATAATTCCAAGATTGTGAAATGAAAAAAAGAGTTACCATATTGAAAGCAATTAACTGCAGGAAGAGATTGAAACAATAAAGCAATGTATAAATGAGCAAGCAAGCACAGCAGAGACCACAGCATCAAAGGGGGCGTGACCACCCAAGTACAGCACAGCTCAGAAGGAAGAACCCAGTTCTCTACAACACCTAAGGAAAAAGTTTAAATGTGACCACACACATGCCCAATTCATGCAGTTAGAGAGGAGAGAAAATAACTGGGGGAAAATTATCTAAAACTTAAGCAAAAGAATAAATTATGCCAAACAGGAAAGTCATGTGATTGACAGCAGTAAACCTGAAGATAATAAAATCAGGGGAAAGGAAATCAACTCTAACACCAAGAAATATGAAAGAGAGTGAAGGGATTTCTGTGTAATGATTAACTCTATGAAGGCAAAACACTGAAAGTATGCTATCATAAAATATGCATCACAGAGTAATGAATATCTTAAAATGAGATGGTTCCAACCTACCACTTAGGAATAGTCAGGAAAAACACATTTATGAGGAAACTAAATGAGGGTGTTAGGTACCAGTTCAGAAAACAAAGTCATGTGGAGAAACCAAGTACCAAGAGCGTAAACAACCCTAACTTCCTTCAAGCTAAAAATATTCACGTCAACTATTTGCTGTGCCTGTAATCTCAGCAGTGAGGGGCAGAAGAAAGGCAACAGATGGAGAGCAGCCTGAGCTACACAGTGACACACCGCACTCTCAAAAGCCTAAGAAAAAGTTTAAAAAATTAATTCTCTGCTTTTTAATTAAACTTTTACATCTACATTTATATTATTACAAATATGCACAATAAACTACCTACAGCAAGGAGAACCATGAAACAATCAGGAATTATATAAATGTTACATTTCTTAGTGTTTTGGCTATTTGTATTTGGCAGCCTTGAAGAGAGCATCTTCCCTATCTTGGTGCGTCTAAATTCTGAATGATATCTACTCATTGTCAACTTAAAACATCTATCTAGAAGATAGATCTAGATTTTTAGATCTAGATAAATTCTCTGTTTTCTAACGTTCCAAACGAACTGAGCACCTTGTATTTATGACAAGGACTGGCATGGGCTAGAGGGCCCCGTAGGGGAAGGTGCCTGCTGTCAATCTGAGCACTATGCCTGGGGAAGAGGACTGACCCCTGCAGTTCAGCCTCTCATCTCCCCACGTGCACCCCCCCATGCAGGCCAAATAAACAAATATGGATATGAAGATTAATTATATTGTGACCTTTAAAATGTTTTAGATTTTAACTGTGTAGAGGGTAAAAAAAAAAAAAAAAAAAAAACTACACACAACTAAGAGCTCTACCGCATTGCTGTCATTGATTTTACATCTGAAATGGCGGGAACAGTTTGTTCTTCAGTGTTGCATGTAAACCAACAACATTTCACTCATTCCCACAGAGAACAAGATCTTCATTTATGTAAGTGCTCTGGAAGGTTCCTAATGAGACCGAGACACATAAGGTCCTGACCATACAGCACAGTTACTTTAATATTTTGTTCTCTCATTTTTAAAACCAGATTGAGATGTTTGTACTTTAAATTTTGTCTAGAAAGTTCTTGAGAAAGTAGTGAAAGAGAAGAAATCTTGGAGAATCATTTACTAATAAAACACAAACAGTGAAATGTTGGCTAACTGCTAAAAAATGTCATTCTCCCATGGTTGAAAGTCTTGTTTGATAACTAAAACAAAAACTATAAAAATCCCATGATAAACATAATATTTAAGAGAGAGAAAGTTAAGGTAACGTAAGTAAGAATGAGAGTATGGGGCTTCATCTGAACAATAATAAAGTGCTGATACCAGAGGCTTCCAACCCTTGTGCATGTCATGCCCAAAGCAACCAATATGCAAATTATGCACAATTATGTAAAATGGACTAAGCAATACTCAAAAGAGAAAAACATGCAAGTACTCATATAGGAAAGAAAGGGATAAAAGACTGGAAAAGTACACAGAAAAAAATTAAATGGGAAAAATCTATAAGTTAAACTCAGTTTCATGGAAATACCTAAAATATGCCATTTAAAAGGTCAGGATTGGGTAATGTATATAAAATAATCCTTTGTGAAACATGTTTAAGAGAATAAGTATGCTAGTTACCCAGATTCTATATTTTATAACATCTACAAGTATCAAAATAGTACACCACACTCCACTAAATACAAATGTGGCTAATGCATCGCCCCTCTACAGAGTACTTTTTTTTCTTTTCTTTTTTTTTTTTTTTTTTTTGGAATTTCTTGTAATTACACCCTTATGGGAGACCGAGAGGGAAGTTGTGTTAGCACCAAAAGCAAAAGCAAGAAAAATACATACCATGCAAATACCAAGACATAAAAAGCAGAATAGCAATATTAAGGTCAATAAATTAGGTTTCAGAGATAATAACTAGGCACAAAGAAAGGTATTGTGTAAGACCAAAGAGCCAATTTACTAGGAAAACAAGACAACTCTATAGGTGCTAACTAAACATCAGAGTTACAAAAATATAAAGGAAAAACTAAGGAAAGAAATAGAGTCAGCAACTGTAGATTCTGACAGCCCTTTCCCAGGAGGTGTGAGAGGACCAGTCAGAAAGTCAGCAAGTATCTAAGAACTCTAAGCACACATCAAGAGAATCACAGTGAAAACATACTAAATATTTCACCCAATGCTTGCAGAAGGATCCTTAATATACATCCTGGGCTCTAAGACAGATTTCAACATATTCAATATATTTCATATATGAGTGACCTTGAAAATGTTTTAGCAAAAAAAAATGTTTTAGCTTTTATATGCTTAGAGGGTAAAAATATACACTCCTTCTCCTCCTCCTTCTTCCTCTCTCTCTCTCTCTTTCTCTCTCTCTCCCCCTCTCTCTCTCTTTTTCTCTCTGTGCTTTATTCTTAGTAACCAAAATGACAACTTGAATGAGTATTTCAACAGTTGAATCTGAAACTAATTCTAATGAACTAATCTTTCTCTCATATATATATCTGAGGCTAATCAACATACTAATGAAAATTGTAACTGCTGCTATAATAAAACAAAAAGAGGAAATGTATCTAGAAAACTACAAGGAGATTATCAACTACACAACTATCAGATGACTTAATAAAAGCAAACTGCCAACACTAAGTGCTGGTGACAATGCCTAGAAACTGCTCAGCCACACACTGCTGTCATTGAAGGCGCGCAGGAGAACACAGGGAATAGTAAAAGATGCAGTGATGACATAACATCCCAATAACATGACAAATGTCCCCATTGCTTTATTCCTAATAGTCAAATGATAACCAACTTGAATGAGTCTTTTAACAGCTGAAATTGACTATAGTACACACACCCATGCCACAGAAGGCCATTGAGTAATGGATGGACAAACTACTGATGGGTAGAACAGACTGGAAGGATCTACATGGCATTATGCTGAGTGAAGCAGGGTGGGGATAGGGAGAGCACAAAAGGACTGTATCTGGACCACAAGCAAGTGAGCTGGGGATAAGGGAAAATAAACAGCATCCACTCACGAACAACTACCATCAATCTTGAGTGATGATCTTTATCAACATACACATCCTGACTGTACAAAAGTAGTGTAGTTCTGACTGGGGGTGCTGGATAAAGGGCACACAGAATCTCTCTGTATTCTTTCTTATAACTGCACCTGAGTCTATTATATCAAAATAAAAGGTTTAATTTTTAAAAAGAAACAAAGAATAAAACTGTATGATACACTATTACAAAATCTTAGCAAGGCAAATCTTACTAAAGTCATTTGATTAATAATTTCTATCTAAAATATAAACAATGCTTAAAGCATTTGAGTATCCCCTATTAATTCACTGAATCTCTACATAAAGTCTCTATAGACTACATTACACAATGTATACAAATTAAACTTTTCCTTAATTTGTATTCCTCAATTGATCCTACCATCAATTTTGTCAGCTTGAAACAAGCATAGACAAATCTGAGAAGTGGAAATCTTGAGTAGCTGCCTCCAGCTGATAGGCATATCGGTAGGACATTTTTTAAATTTCTGAGTTGATATAGGAAGGCCAAGCCCACTGTGGGCAGTACCATCCCCGAGCAAGGGATCCTGGGTTGTTTAAGAAGGCAGGCACGTAAGCTGCACTTTCATGTTGTTTCTGCTCCTGTTCCTGCCATGGCTTCTCTTGATTGCAAATAAGCCCTTGCCTTTTTCAAATGACCTTTAGTCTGTGTTTTATCACAGCAACAGAAACCAAATTAGGACATCACCATCTTATAATAGATAAAGAAAAGTGAGGTTGTAGGCTGCAATTTCTGAATGTATATCCTTTAAATTTTTTTTGTTTATTTTAAATGCCTGTTTAAGATTATAACTACATTTCATCTTCCTTTTTCCTCCCTCTCAATTTTCCTATATACACCCTCTTGCATTTTTTTTCAAACTCATGGCCTCATTTTCTTAAATTGTTGTTGCTGTGTGTGTATTCAAAATATATAAAAACACCCTATGCAGTCCATATAATGCTACTTATATGTATGTTTTCAGAGCTGACCACTTAGTACTGGACAGCCAAGGGGTGTTTGTGCTCTTCCCCACAGAGAGCTACTTCACCTGCTCTCAGCAGTCCTCAGTTTCCGGTAGGCCTTTGGGCCTTCCCACTTCCACCATAGGATATCTGCTGGTGTGATCTTTATTAAATTTAATTTTAAAGACACATTGCTATCATTATCAAATCATGATGTAATTATTACAAATACATTAATATAATCAAATTTGGAATTCTACTTAAAACCTTACTCTACAACTCTAAATTCCTATTTTATTTTCAATTTCCTAATCTAAAACATTAATATAATTTTAATCAAATGACATTAAATTACATTACAAACCTGAGTAAAATGTTAAATCATGATAAGTTACATCAACAAACCATAATAAATGTATAAATGAGATTAATATAATATATATGAAAATAGTGTGTATAATGACACCATTTCAAAAGAAGTATTTTGAAGAAAATACCATGAAAGGCAGTATCTTTTCCATTGTTTAGTCACTCACAGGATTGAAAATCACACAGCATTTTATAGGCACACACGATGTAAATGCATCTTTAAAATTAATCAACTGCCATTCACTCCTTGAGTCTTTCCCATTTCAGTTGCAGACCCCACCTAAAGTGCCGTCATCACCCACATGGAAGTCAGTCCTTCCTTAAAGGAGTGCCCGTTCTCTCAATGAGATTAGCATAGGATCTACAGCACTCCGTGGTCTGCTCAGAACAAACTATGAGATGTTGAAGAAATGTTTCTCACTGTGTAGTTATGTCACCATCCATATACACAATTCACCATTATAACAAAAAACAGCATGAAGCCACTACACTACACTGCATCTGCCTACCACTGGATGACAGAGCCATGTCTCAGTGTACTACCATAATCTGACAAAATAACAAAGAGACATGATAGTTTAAAGCTTCAACCAGACCTTATTATGCATTCCAAACAATGGGTCTCTAAGTTATACTATTTGTCCATGGCAATAAATTCTGGCATATCAAAAATGCTAATAGGTATGCCTTCAAATTGCTGAAATGTCTGAGAAATTTAGCGTATTGTTAAATGCTTCTATATAGTCAAGAAGAAGAAGAAAGGGTTTTATGTTCTTGGCTAATAGAAACAAAACAAAAACAAGGGCAAATAAAGCTTCTTAATTTAATCTATGTTGCATAGAATTTTTTATAAGTCCTAATAATATGCAATGTTCAGGTTAAAAATATTTCTATCCATTTCACACAAAGGCTGGCTGGGTTTACAGTCATCCATAAGCTAGCACAGTAACCCTCTGAAGATGGGCCGGTTCCAGGACTACAGCACATTATCACACAACAGGAACACTCAAGTCCCTCGTCTAAACTGCAGCACTGTTTGCACATATCATGTACACAACCTCCTGCATATTTTAAATCTCTAGATTACTAGACACATATTACAATATCCATATGTCAGAGTGACAAGGAAAACAGTGCACACATACTCACTATAGATATAAATTTTTCCTAAATATTTTCATCTACAGTTTGTCAAATATGCAGTGTAGAAGCTGCTGGCAAAGAAAGCCAGTGTGTTTCCTCCCCCCCCCCCCAAATCAGAAAGTATTCTGGACATTTGTCATATGTCTCACTAAAAATAAACAACAAGTATCTACTTTTCCACAGAGATATTTAAATTAGACATACAATTTATTATATTTCCTTCTCAACATACTTATTTAAGCCCATTTAAACTCATTTAAGCCCACATGTCAAAAATCATCCCAAGGGACACAAAAAGTTATTGCCTTTGTCCCTTTCACCATAACTGTGGTGCTGTCCTTGGCACTAAAGTCGCCCAGCTTTACACACCCGAGGGTCTACACAAAGAAAAGGGGGTGAGGGAATGACATGACAGAGGCAGTTAGTCTAAACCCTGCCGGCCTCATGAGACCTCAGCATGTGCTTGGCTGCAAAGACGAGCAAATCATGTAGCTAGTGAGCATTAACAGCGCACTACTATCAAGTGTGTCCTGAAATCATCTCCCTGAGTCTTCTAGAAAATCCTGAACATACTGGTATCTTGCTGTTGAAACTATTAAAGCTGTACATTTTGTTTTAGAGTACCATTTTAAGGAGGTGTAAGCATTTTAAAATTGTTTCTGGCCACCACTGAGCAGACACTACTAATATACGTAATTTTGTGCATGAAAATAAATCTTCTTTATTAAAATAAAGAAAAATAGCTTTCGGTCTAATGACAGAGGATGTGTGCACTGCTACTGACAACCCTCCTAGTTGCATTTATAAACTAAGTCAGCGCCAGTGTGAGAGCCTGTACCGCCGCTACTTGGAAGGCTGATGATGCAGGTCCTCGTGAGCCTGCTTCAGGCGACTGTGAGCTACAAAGTTAGGTAGGTGATGTGTAAGGAGTGCCTGGAAACCTGGACACCCTACCAGCCTGAGGAGCACACACATCCTTCTCCAAACAAATCACTACTGGACTCACTCAACTTACCGATGGCTGTTTATCTTTTCCTGTTCATCTTCTAGAACAGCAGTTCTCAACTAAAGGGTCTCAACCCCTTTGGGGGATTGAATGAACAACCCTTTCACAGAGGTTGCATATCAGGTAGTTAAATTACAATTCATAACAGAAGCAAAATTACAGTTATGAAGTAGCAACAAAAATAATTTTATGGTTGGGAGTCACCCCAGCACGAGGAACTGTATCAAAGGGCGGCAGCATTAAGACGGCTGAGAACCACCACAACAGAATGTTCAGTTTTCAGTGTCGACTTGACTGGTGGGACGGGCTCCCCAGACACATGCTCAACACTGCTCTAGGAGACCCTGCAAGTGCTGTGGGGGGAAACCAGCATCACAACGAGCCTGAGCCTGAGGAAAGCATGTTGCCACAACGTGAATGGAGTGAGAAGGCCAGGGGAAGGCCTGCAGAGCACAAAGGGAAGAGCTCCTCTACGGATCTACAACTTTGCTCCACACCCCTCAAACTAAAACCAGCTCTCCAGACTACGGCCCCCGCTGAGACAACGGGCGTCCTGCTTGCGTCAGCTCACTTCATCTCACATCCTATGAGCCAATTGGTGGCGGCGCACGTCTTTAATTCCAGCACTCTGGAAGCAGAGGCAGGCAGATCGCTGTGGCCTGGGAGTTCTCAACAGCGAGTCTCAACAATACTCAAAGGGCTGGAAAGATGGCTCTGTAGTTAAGAGTACATATCACTCTGAGAGAGAGCCAGAGTTTCATTCCCAGCACCCACATGAGGCAGCTGCCAACCTACCTGTAACTCCAGTTTCAGAAGATCTGGTGCCCTCTCCTGGACTCTAACAGCACCAGTACTCACACATACACATACTCACACGCAGACACACATATATACACATAGTTTTAAAATAATAAATCTTTTTAAACCTCTATTGTTGACATAATAACCAACTATATATTGACTGATGTAGAAACTAAGGACCAAATACAGCAATCCCACCAACACACCTAGCAAGTCCCTTGTTAAAAATTTTATTCCAAGCCCAGCCTGATTCTAAGCCACATTTTCCAATACCAAACAGCTACCCCAATAGACAATATTTGAGTTTCCATTAAATTCTTTAGAACAAGATCAGTTCAATCATAAATCACCTTCAAAAAAGTTGCCATTACAGTGACATCCAATATATCCTCTGTCCTAATTTGCTTTTCAGCTGCTGTAATAAAATACCGTGACCAAAAGTGACTTGAGGAGAAGCTTTCAGATAGGTTGTAGATTCCATCTCTGAGGGAAATCAAGGCAGGAGTTTGAAGTAGAAACCACTCAAAGAATGCCGGTTCCAGCATGCTTATGTTTACCTTTCTCATAGAGCCCAGGCCCACTGCCTATGGGGCCTGTCCACAGTGGGCTGTCCCTCCTACATCAGTAAGCAATCAAGAAATGTCCTATAAATGTACCCACAGGCCAGTCTGAGGGAGGCAGTTCCTCATTTGAAGTTCTTTCTTCTCTGGGGTGTCAAGCTAGCAATCCAGAGTATCCATCACACCCTGTCACTTAACAGCAGGAAAATCGAGGTGGTGTGGTCCTAGTGCACCTGTGAGAAGCTGCTGATCCATGTCAGGTATCAGTTCCAATTTTGCTTCCATGTCACAGCAAGTGCTCTCCTTTTTATTTTTAATTTTTTTTATTAATTTATTCTTGTTACATCTCAATGGTTATCCTATCCCTTGTATCCTCCCATTCTTCCCTCCCTCCCATTTTCCCATTATTCCCCTCCCCTATGACTGTTCCTGAGGGGGATTTCCTCCCCCTGTATATGCTCATAGGGTATCAAGTCTCTTCTTGGTAACCTGCTATCCTTCCTCTGAGTGCCACCAGGTCTCCCCCTCCAGGGGACATGGTCAAATGTGAGGCACCAGAGTACATGAGAAAGTCATACCCCACTCTCCACTCAACTGTGGAGAATGTTCTGACCATTGGCTAGATCTGGGTAGGGGTTTAAAATTTACTGCCTGTATTGTCCTTGGCTGGTGCCTTAGTTTGAATTGCTCTCTTCTTGAAGTGATTGTAAAATCCACTCTTTTTCATAGTCACCTATGTCTACTCAAACATGACACCATATCTTAAAATTATTTCATTCCTTGAAAGCGACACACTGAGGGATAATAACGAGGGCTGTATGGCAACAAGTTCCTGATTTTTAACTGGTCTGAATACTCATTTTTAAATTATATAATTACCTCAACTTTTGAAAAGCACTGGTTGAAATACTACATATTTTGTGGGCTTTTAAATCTAATTCGATCACCATACCATAACAATTGTTTTAGCAGTAAACAAATCCATCTGTCAAGCTACAGCAAGTTCTGCCTGTCCTCACTTAACTAAGAGATGCTTTCCCAAGGAGCTCTGTCTCCTAACTGGGCTCCCTGGTGATGCACTAGAGCTTTCTGAAGCATAACAGTCCCATGTCCTTAAAAACCAGGAACAGGTCAGAGAGAAGCCTTTCTTCAGTTCACAGCTGGGTGAGCCAGATGTCTTGCAAAATGCTGCATCATCTCCAACATCAACACCTCTCCTCTAGGGACACCTATCAGGTCAGAGAAAGTGACACAGCAAGGACTTTATTACACAAAGAGACAGAAGAAGAGAATGAACTCCACAAGGGATCAAAATACACATAAACTATATGTAAAGAATACTTTAAATTACTATGGGGAGGGGGCAGCTTCTTACTGTTTTTTGGGGGCGGGGTTCTGAATCAATATAGGTGTTTCTCCAACTTCATTTTAAACTTAATTAGTCTTCCTCTACCTTATGAACACGAATAAGAATTTAGGAGCTGAGGAGCTGAGGCACACGGGAGGCGGCTCAGCAGGCAAAGCCAAGCTTCACAACTGCAGGGAGCCATGTGGTGTGAGAAGAGACTCCCCCCCACAAGCTGTTGCCTAGCCTCCACCATGCATGTGCATGCACACACAAATAAAACAGCAGATGTATAAACATTTTTGTCTGAACTATTCAAAAGGGGCAAGTGCACCCATTCTCTACATATATATGTCTTAATGCTCACTAAGTTACTAAAATTCAGAATAAATTCTTTTCTGAAAGCTGGGTGGCTCAAGTGTCATTACTGAGAACCAAACTTGTACACACTAGTCTAAATACTATTAAGGATAAAGGGTAGCTGCTAAGAAATAGAAAATGTAATCATCTGTAATTTGATTAGCTTTTATATTCGGAGGAAAATCAGAGTCCTCGTCTAAATGTTTGCGCCATCTACACTATGCTGCTTCCAGCCCATGAGCTCTATTATCATTTTTGTGGAGAAACTGATAGAAAACAGATCAACTGTGGTAAAATGATACAATCCATTTGAAAACTTCTTTCAAGTTTTCCTTCCCAAAAAGGCTAGCAAACGCATGGCTCCTCCCCTCCTACGCTGTTCACCCTAAACTTACAGGGCATGCATACACACTTTACATATGCAGACGGGTTCCAGGTACAAAGCAGGCTACCCTAAAACAGGAGCCGAAGGAGCTGGAGCAGACGCCTCACCATAGGGACAAAGCAAGAAACAGAAGACAGAAAGAGGCAGAGTGAGCACACAGAACTGACCAACAGGGAAAGGGATGATAGGGAAAGAGGATGGAGTTGGAACAAGCGAAAGTGAAGAGCAGGCAGGCTCCTTTGAGGATGAAATGCAAGTTTACACAAGAAAGCCAGAGACCATGTGGATGGATGTGTCACTGTACCCAAATGTCATCGGGTATGTATAATTTGAGCTGGACCCACTAGGGATCACGTGCTGGAAACATCCCAGGCTGGCCTGGAACTTGCTAGGTAGCTTGACCAGCCTTGACCTCAACAATATGCCAGACTCAACTTCCTGATTGCTGGAGTTACATGAATGTGCCACCTTATCCAGCTATCAAATAGTTTGAATTCAGAGCTGAAGCCAACCACCATACCTTAGCTACACCCAATCTACATTGAACAATTAATTCCATTATTTGTCTCAACTTTAACCATGTCCTTTTTTCTGAATGGACTCTAGTAATTTTTCTGAACTTAAACTTTCATCATTTAAGGCCTGCCTAGAACAGCATTCTCAGAGCAGCACCAAGTGGAACACAAGAGCTTCTCAGAACAGTATAAACCCAGCTTGGCAGACTCCTCCCTATACCAATGCTGCACAGATATGTTTGAAGTGTCCAATAACTCTTTTTTTAATATTTTAATCATGTTTCTTTTTTTAACATATACCTTACCCATTGTCCCCTTTGGTTTGTTTTTACTGTTGAGCTTCAGCATGTCTCTAACTACAGGTGTGTTCTAGACGCCAAGCCACCCTCTCCCACCTTTGGCAAGCATGTTCTCTTTCTGTGGGTCACTTTTTCCCTCACCTGATAACATTCCTTCACACAGAAGCCTTTAACTTGCGTGTCCAGTATTCTACGTTGGCTTTCGCTGTCCATGGCTTAAGTGTCATGACCAAGAAATCCTCGACAATTCAATCTTAGGCTTAGGCTTCTCCGTACTGTTTTCTTAGACTTCTATAGCATTAGCTGTGGTATTTTGGTCTCTGACAGAAGCAACTTGTGAAACATATATACTTAAAAGTAAGATAAGATTATTAGTTTCCAAAATAATCTTATTACCTATATTATAAGTGATTTACACTAGGACTTTATTATACACTTCTGTTATAGCTTGGGCTATTTCACTCTGAAAAAGAAATGGGGAGGCCTGGTGGCACTCAGGGGAAGGATAGCAGGCTACCAAGAAGAGACTTGATACCCTATGAGCATATACAAGGGAGGAGGTCCCCCTCAGTCACAGTCACAGGGGAGGGGAATAAGGGGAAAATGGGAGGGAGGGAGGGAGGGAGGAATGGGAGGATACAAGGGATGGGATAACAATTTAGATGTAATATGAATAAATTAATAAAATATATATATTAAAGAAAAAAGAAATATTAATCTTTTTAAAAGCAGTGTCAGGTCAAATTGAAGGTCACATCAAAATTTAAGCTCTTCTGTTGTCATCTATATGAAACACAACGGCTCATCTTCCCTCATAAGTAGTCCAAAAGCACCATGCTCAGACTGAAAAAAAGCAGCTCTTCATTGGAATATTCTACAAATGTACAATTTTTTCCTTTTGTGACACTTCAAAACTAATTTTAAAATAAAAATTATTTTATCACCAAGCACATAGTAATGATTAAAATTGATGAGCAGACAGGAAAATATTATCTGAATACATTTTTTCATGTATGCATATGATCAGAATAAGAAGTATAAGATTATGTTAAAATAATCAGTTCTATGGTTTTTTAAATAATAAAAACATTTACACTTAAGGAAAGATAATCCATACTTATGTCAAGTCCTACCAGCATTTAAAACTAAAGTAAGGCAGGTCTGCAGGGGAAACCATGACTGTCACTCCCTACGACAGCAGGGCAGCATATCGACATGGCAGCCTCATGCCACATCGCATGCTCCAGAAAGATCAGTAGCAGGAAACAGCATAGAAAGTGAGTAATTTCCTAACTCTGTCCCTACTCACACTCTTTAGCATAAAGAAGTGAAAACTGATGGTCTCAAATGTCTCTTCCAGTTCTAAATATCCACAGTTATTTAAACAGACACATGGGCAAGGAAGCCAGGATTTCCAGGTTTATACTGTCTAGGAAATGAAACCAAAAGACTTGTTTCATTATCACTCATGTGGCAAATATTTAAGCTCTCCATGTTCTAAGCACTGTGGGCAACATGCAAAAACACATAAAACCCCTGGTTTCATGGAATTTATGTGCTAGGAAATAGACATGAAATAAACAGGTTTTTAAAAAATGTAAACATTAGAAATGTAATTAATACATGCAAAAAACCTTAAGTAGGCTAGTGTGCTAACAATACAGGTAAGAAATGCTTGAGGCAGCCTAAAATAGAACCAGGACTATGCAATCTAGGACATCAAAGTACACAAGAAGTTTGAGTTTTACTTTGATTAGGAAAGATAAACAATAAAAGGTTTTTTTGAACAAAAGAGACTTTAATATTTTTGAAATAAAATATAACCATTGTATAAAGAAATCACCAAGGAGTATACATATTTTAATTAATAATAGCATAAAAGTTTGCCATGTACCAAACTATTCTAAAAACATAAACATTTAATTATAATTTTCATTTTCATGGCAATCATATGAGATATTTTGCAAGTGGAAAAATAGGTCATAAGAGTGATTTTTTTTGTGCAAGCTTGGATGCATGCAGAGTCAACAGCCAAACTCCACCAAGACAGAGTAAGCAAGTCCTCAATAGTTCCATGCCTCACAAATATGTCTGTCAGATATATTAGGCCAGAGGGCTGAAGAAGATGCTCTAATATTATAGAGAGTTTTGGGTGACTGCTCAGGTAGCAAACTGTCTCTGTCATCTTCTCATTTGGGAAGCTGCTAACCTTCACTCCCAGTATACTCAGGTAATTAATTTTATTCCTTCTCAAGTCTCAGATTGGGTTGAAGACCAGATAGTTTAGTTTTACACTTAAGCTTAGTTGTTTAGGGATTAAGATGTTTTAGGTCTAGATAGATGTTTTAAGTTGATAATGATGAGATATGATAGATATTGATTTATATTCAGAATTTTAGATGCACCAAGATAAGAAAGATGTTTTCTTCAAGGTTGCCAAATACAAATAGCCAAAACACTAAGAATGCAACTTTTATATAATTCCTGATTGTTTCATGGTCCTTCTTACTGTAGGTAGTTTATTGTGTGTGTATATATGTAATAATAAAAATGTATATGTAAAAAAATAAAAAAGAGTGATTTTTTTGCCGGGGGTGTTGGTGCACGTCTTTAATCCCAGCACTCGTGAGGCAGAGGCAGAGGCAGAGGGATCACTGTGAGTTGGAGGCCAGCCTGGTCTACAAGGTGAGTCCAGGACAGCTAAGGCTACACAGAGAAACCTTGTCTCAAAAAACCAAAAAAAAAAAAAAAGTGATTTTTTTTTTTAACTGCTATAGGCCACACAACTAAACTATTATAAACCTGAGATTTTTGCCTAAATGACCCAATTTCTTTGTATATACTCAAGCTAAGTTTTTCTTAAGTATAATGTCCAAACGTGAAAATGTAAGTAAAGATAAACAGTAGTGTTAGGAAGCAATTGGCTATGATAAGCAAATCTTAGGTTTGTCAATAACGTAAATGTCGCCATGTAAGAGCTAAGCCAGCCTGGACTATCATGCGAGACTCGTCTCCAAAAAAATTCTCCGCCAAAGCATAGATGCATAAAGTAAATGTCAATTACGAAGGAAACAGTGATATTTAACAATCAATATTAAGTTAAGGGAAAAGAGAAAAGAACAATGTGTGGTAGAAAGAAGAATCAAAGCTCTTGTTCTGAACTATTTTAATATAAGCCAATAATATGTCAAGTGGGCAACTATATTCAATACGCTGCAAATCAAGAAAGAAGCATAAACTAACACTATACTTGGGTCAACAGGATGTAAGTGGCATTTAAGCCATTTTAAAGGGTAGGATGACCTAAAAAAAGACCACAAATAATATCAGCAGCTTTGATTAAGTATTATACACTCTATTTTTAAAGTGTAAATTAATTCTCTTTAAAATTATCACACAAATATTGACATTTCTATTTGAAAGTCTGAAATAAACTAACAGAACCATCAAGAGAAGTTTATTACAGTATGATTCCAGAAAATACATTGCATAAAAACACCAATAATGTATTGGTACACAGGGGGTATAAAAATAGGTTATCAAAACAGGCAGAGGCTTTACCATCAGCCAAATACAGATTCTTGTCTACTCTAAGCAGGCTATAATGTGATTATTTTAATGACAATGTAAAAGAAAAGTTGAAGCACCAAGAGAAAAATATTGAGTTTCATATAATTTACTTTAAAAAGCCATACCTCCCACAAACATCTAAGTAATATCCATAATGTCATTAGAAGAATGTCTAACAAGGCCATCAGCGATCTAAACCGTCTTAGCGCAGCAGTGATACTGTCTCTTCCGAGCAGTGCCCTGGGGATGGAGAATGCAAAGGGGTTTACTCAAGGTCCAGAACTCACACCCTGGTCACTGTCCCCAGAAATACACTGATTCTTTTCATTACTTTCCTGAATTCTGTGGTCCAATGGCATCATCCAGTTAGAACCACATCCTAAAATAAGAATTCAGCAGCAAGCTCAACCCCTAGTTAATTCTAAAACATCTTTTTTAAAAACTTCACTTATGGGTACAATCTGGGAGGAAAATAGCAAGGTTATCTAAGACAAGATAATACACTATCAAATAATTTGAATCTAAAGATATTTATGAAACCCTGTAAAATAAACTAGATAATCTTTTCAAGGACTCATGAATATTTACCAAGATTGAACACATTCCAGTCACAAAACAAATGTAAATGCATATAAAGAAATAAAAATCTTATTAAATAAATTTAAGAATATTTTAAGTGAAAATATAAACAAAACATATCAGTATTTATTATATATCCATAGAATAATGCTGAGAGAAAAAAATCGTAACATCAAGTGTACATATTATAAAAAAAGGCTTAAATCAATAATCTAAGGTGTCTACTAAAGAAAGTAAAAACAAAAAAACGAAGAAAAGGAAATCTAAATCAACCAAAAAGATAAAGGATAGCAGTTACTGAAATTTTATTTAAAGAAAGAAAGACAGACAGACAGACAGACTTCCTGGTTCAGTGAGACCAGAAACCATTTTTTTTCAAGGATTAACAAAACAGATACAAGGACAGCAGGTTACCAAGAAGAGACTTGATACCCTATGAGCATATACAGGGGGAGGTAATCCCCTTCAGGAACAGTCATAGGGGAGGGGAATAAGGGGAAAATGGGAGGGAGGGAAGAATGGGAGGATACAAGGGATAGGATAACCATTGAGATGTAACAAGAATAAAAATTAATAATAAAAAAAAATACAAAAGAGCTACTATAACAGACCCTACAGATACTAAACGGATATTAACAGGATACATTTTAAAATCTATGAATATAACTATGGATAAATTTTAAATCATTTCCTGAAAGCACACCAAACTGAAAACCCTTAGGAAAACGGATCTTGTGTCTTGGGGTCAGTCTTGCAAACCTGAGCCTGTCTTCTGAAGAGCCTGACTGCAGAGTCTACATCTGAGATGCTTACTGCACTAAAAGCTTACATGCCTTCTGTGAGCCCTGAATCCTGACCAGCCTCCCTAGAAGCTTTGTATGAATACTGCTTATTGTAAACATTTCTTTTCCTTTGTGGAATGGGAATTCAACTAGCTATGGCTTGTCAAGCAAGTATCAGGTAATCAATTAAATGGCAAGGCCGAAATAACAATTTTTTAAAAAGAAAAACCTAGGCACAGTGTCTGGGGTGACAGGCATATGACACTCAGCAATCTGAGAGGCAGGAGGATCACAAATTCAATATCCTTAGGAACACAGATGAAAAAGCTTTCAAAACAACATTAAAAATTAAATCCAGATACATACACAGATATCACTGAATGAACAACTGGGACATAAACCAAGGGTATAAGGCTGGCTTGACACCTAAATATCAAACACCATCTACTACACTAACAACTTTAAAAAAAAAAAAAAAAGGCATGCTCTTATCAGCTGAAACAAGGAAAGAATTTGACAAATTTAACAGTTACCTGATTAAAAACTAAGCAGTCTAGAAAAGGACGAAACATAAAAGAAATGTAACTACAACAGAAAAAAACTATAGCTGATATATTTCATGACAAAGGGCAGTATTGACATATAAGCTCGGAAGAAAGCACTAATGGCTCTTCTTACCGCTGCTCATCAGTCTGTGAAAGAAATTGGAGACAAGACACTAAGGTTAAAAGAGAGAGAAGTCAACACAAAAAGGAGGGTAATGGGAAAGAAGAGAAGAGGAAAACAAGTAGAAAAAGGCAAGGAAAACAGCTGAAAAAGAAGAAATAAAACTGTTCCTATGTACAGAAAGCACAATTTTCAATAATGAAAATCACAATGTATCTATAAGAAGGAGCTAGTTCCCAGAATTTCCAGAATATGAGAGTTTAAAATTGCAAGATACAAACTGAAAATACAAACACAGATCTAATTTTTACATACAAACATTAAGCAATCTGAAACTGAAACTTTTATTAATATTTAAGATGGTACCATAAAAATAAACATACAAACTATGTGAAAACTGAACACCAAAACTTACAAAAATCTGATGTTAAAAGCAGAAAAAAGAATTTATTTTTAAAGTGAAAAATTATATCGTTTCATGAGTTGGAAGTCTCACTATAGTCAAGGTGTCAATTCTCCTGATAAACAGCAACAGCTCAATCTCAATCAAATCTCAGACTTCTTTGAAGGCAGAGACAAATTCAAAACCCCATTCATTAAGGCAAAACCAAGCTCTCGAATAGTTCAAAACAAGTTTCTTAAGTTAAAAAAATCATCTCAAGACATTTTCTAACTTATCATAAAGCTACAGTCAGTGAAGAAGATGGTGTGGTGATTGAGAAAGGCTGTATTTCGAGAGACACAGAGCAGAAAATGAGAGGGCAAAGAAAAATGTTCAATGTCTAGGCATAAAGATGCAACATCCATTTAATGTAGAAGTTATAGACTGACACCGTAGTGCCAGAACAACTGTCTTCTTACATTTAAAAAAGGGATGGAGGGGCTAGAGAGATGGCTTAGCATTTAAAGCACTTACTGCTCTTGTAGAGGCTTGGGTTTGAGTCCCAGCACCCATGTAGGGCTGACAGTCACCTGCAATGCTAGTTCTGGGGCACTGAATGCCCTCTTCTGACCTCCTCAGACACTGCATCCACATAAGGTACAAATGCATGCAAGGAAAACACCCATACACACACAACAAAATGAATAAATCAGCAATGAACTATGCACATAAATTACACAAAAACAATTAAAAATCACCATGAGCTTATATCTAAAACAAAAGAATTATAAAAGTTTTGAAATAAAAGAAAACCTTTGTGGCCTCTGGTTAAACAAAGAATTCTTCAACAGCATTTCAAAGTCTTTATACATAAAAAGAGAGCCAAAAAATTAGATTTAAACAAAATTCAAATCTTTGGCTCTGCCGAAGACACTGTTGAAGGAGTGAGAAAATAATGCCAAGAGCATTTCAGAAAGTATTTCTGAAGTACTGGATTACACAATGTATCTCTTTAAAACCTCACAGGTTAAAAACCCTCTAATCAAATAAATAGGAAAACATAAACAGGCCTTCAACAATAACAACAACAGCAAAACACTGTAGATAGCAAGTAAAGGCTCTTGGAATTATTATCAGTCATTAAGGAAATTAAAAATAAAAGCATAGTATATTACTGCTACATGCATATTAAGATGGCTAATGTTTTTCAAACCACCAAAACCTAAAATAACCTAACAAAATCCAAGTGCCGATCAGGGTGCTGAGGCCTTGGAACATCACACACTGCTGAGTGGAAGACAGACTGCATTAGCCATGCACAGAACAACTTAGTACTCTGTAAAACTGAGCATAAACCACCGTACGACGTGGCATTCCACCGCAGGAGCCTGCCTAGGACTCCACAGGCACAGCACGAGGTGGAGCGGTGGTCTTCCCGCTGGGAAAAGCGCTTTGCCTCAGTGGCTTGCCACTGGTGGGCTTTCTCCCTCGTGTTCAGCTTCACTATTGCACTTTCATTTTGCTTGCATTTTCTTGTACTTCATTTTATTGTCTGTTATGTAGATAAAAGTATTTATATGTAAGCACCACATGGTGTGATTTAAGAAAGAAATGGTGTGTCTAGCCAACAGAAATTTACCTCTGTTCTGTCATAAAAATGAATGGGGGTTAAAAAAAGAAAGAAAAGATATGAGCCTTCCTTTACCAAGGAACACAAAGGAAATGAGAGGACCGCAGACAGGACCTGTCCAGAACATTCTATAAGACAGAAAGCTAACTTGAGTGGGAACTGTAACTCAGAGGAAATAGGTCAACAAAAGTCAATTAGTTTAAATCCGAAATGTGGGCCCCAACCCCTCACCTTCTGAGCACTGCTGCAGTGCTCCACGGTGGAGCTTTGGGACGTGGCTGGCTCGTGAGTGCTCTGAGTTCACCAATGAATGAAAAGACTGATGGGGTCACAATCTGATGGCCTGTTGAAAGGTGGTGGCAATTTAGAAAGCTGAACATAACTGAAGGTCACACTCCTTGAGGACAGGCCCTGAGGGATTATGTCACCTATGCTTTCCTCTCTGTCTCCTCTCCTTCCCGCCCTCCTTTCTCTCTCCTCCTCTCTCTCCCCTTCCTCTCTCTCCTTTCCTTCCTTTTCCTCTCCTCCCCCTCTCCTTCTCGCTCCTCCTTCCCACTTCTCTGCTTCCCAGGGAGGCAGCAGCTTCCTCCACCCACACTCCCTGCTGTGATGTGACGTGTCTCAAGGACCCATGGACTGAATGCTCTGACACCCAAACACACCCTTTCTAGTTTTAATAACATGTCTCTGCCTCCACATTAACCAAGTGCTTTCAGACAGCACGGGGAAGCTCACTGACTCAAGGTCCAAACACAGGGTCATGGTGGGACTGACAATCAGAACACACTGCAAGTCCAAACACACAGAACAGATCCCCAGTCCCACTTTCTAACGTCCTTTCAGACTTACACTATCACTTCACTACATTTGCAAAAAAAACTAAAGGCTTCCTGTTTGGGAAAGGACACTAGAGAGAATCTGACTGCGGCCAGCAAGTGTAGACTCAGCGTTAAGGCACCGTGATGCATCAAGCTAAAAGAGAAAGCTTAAGGAGAAAGCAACATACTAACTTTCAACTTTACCTCGGGCTCAATTGCTAGAATATTCATTACCAGGCTTATAAGCCCTAGACATGAAGGGTTCTTCATTGGTGACATGTTGAGTCTAAGAAAAAAAGCTATAACTAATTCCGACACTGAGAAGTCTCACAGACAAACAGGCAGGCCTCCACCTGGCGGCCCTTCAATAGGAGTCCACCTCACATACATTTTTGTCAGCACTGGGGCCTAAATCCAGGCCACACACAGCTTCAGGACTCTTTCAACTTTAATTCTGACAGTCTTAGTAGATTACCAGGCTGACCTTTGAACTCCTTTACAGCCCAGGCAGGCTCTGAGCTTCTGATCCTTCTTGGCTCAACCTCCTGAACCAGGGAGCTCCATCCTCATAGACATTTTGATGTCTCATTCTTAAATATGAGTGGGCACTAAATAAGCCCTTAAGGAAACACTCATGGAAGAAAAAAGATACTCGAGAAAATTAAATTATGTACAGGAAAAAATGAAAATCACAGGATATATTTGAGAATAATTTAGGAGAAAGAACATAAAAATGGAAAATGGACTAGATATAATAAGACTTGGCTCAATATGTACGACTACTGAGTAACAGTGAAAAAAAAAGAAATAAAAACAAAACATTAAACGACTATAAAAGAAATAATAGAACATTTCCAACTGAAAGATAACATAATAATTATGGCAAAGTTGATGAAAAACCTCAGCAGAGCAAGCATTATGGATTCGAAAGCTCCTAACAGTACAGGGTGTGTGGCCCCTCCTGCCTGACACTATGGGTCAGAATGAAATGGAAGGTCTTTGAAGCAGCAAAGGAAAGTAGGAAGGAATGGAACAAAGCTTTCAGAAAGATGAGATGAGACGCACAGACAGCATCTGGATTGTGTATGGGTGCATTCTCCACTGTTAAGCTTGGCTTTGGAATTTGTTATGTACAATCTTTCAACAACAGTCAACATCTAAATTATCTTTTTCTAAAACAAATTCATTTCTTTTCCAGACATATTATAAATGACTATGAAGTGGGATCTGCCAAGATGATCATTCAGTGCCAGCAGAAGGTCAGGGGAAGATTAAAAGTTTACTGTGGGAGTCCCTGAGGCACAAGGGACTATGAAGAACTACATGGTTGTCAGTTCCAATCTGAACAGCAATGCAATGAGAGTGTTCAAGTCCTAAACTTCCCGCTTAATAATAGCAAACTAACACCAGGAAATTAAAATGTAAAAAGTAACCTCAAAAAAAAAAATGAAGTTTCAGGTAGAAAAAATTAAACATCAATAAAATACCATTACTATTTACAGCATGCAAATATTTCTCACAAAAAAAAAAAAAAAAAAAAAAAACTTCTTCAAAAGTAATTCAATGTATTTTCACACAAATAAAATAAAGCCAGGTCTAGATTCATTTGATTATTAGGAAAAGCCAGAGAACTAAGTGAATTACTCTTAGTTCAGTCTTATGGTCTCCAGCAGTTTACATATACAGATAAAAGGAATAAGGCAGCAAGAAAATGGAGGTAACCTAGAAAAACAAAATCTGCCTGTTATATTGAACATTCATTTTCAATAAGTTACTCTGAGACAAACAGGATTTATAAATGGAGAAGACGAGGAAACTGCAGAATATAACCAGCTGACCAGAAGGTGAAGGAGCATGCTCAAAGTTAGCTCTAGGTCCCAAAGTAAAGGAACAGATGGCATGTGAGTCAGCTTTCAGTTACTATAACAAACACCCAAGACAAATCAACTATGTAAGGGAGGGGTGGGTGTTGCTTTGGATTATAGTTTGAGTTTTTCAGCCCACAACAAACGGACCCATTATTAGGATCCTGTGGTAAGGCAGCTTATCATGATGGAAGACTGGAGCTAAGGGGCCTATTCATCTCATTGCCAGGAGTGGAGGAAAAAGTAAGGTCTCATAATCCCTCTTAAGGGCACAGTGACTTACCACCCTCCCGTGAAACTCCAACCCTTCCCTCTAGTGCCAACAGTGGGCATTGTGGGGTATTTCAGATCCACACTAGGAAAGATGACAACACACAAATGTTCTTGCTCTCAGCTATATATTAATCTATGGACAGATCCTTCAGTTCCGAATCCCTACCATCAATGGGCTTAGTCCCACTTTATAGACAAGAAACTATGGTACAAATGGTCAAATATACTGGCCAAGGTATCAGCTAATAAGGGAGTGGTAATTTGTCACAGAATTGTGCCAAAAGTTATTTCTACCATAGACTTGAAACTTTAATTTGAATGTGTTGTTGGTGCTTTGAAGGGTGCACTGGTTCTACAAAAAAAGGAAGCAAAACAAGTTATGGTAAAAGTTGTTCTCACCAAGGGCCTCTATACTGCCTTGTAGCCCACTTCGTTAATCTCTTCCACTGACTATTTACTCAATTGACATTATTTCAAAAGCTTGTTTCTGGGCTACAACTTTCCCCAACAGAATTTCAGACCCAGAGCAGACGTCTAAATGTGTAAATACTACAGACTTCAGAGCTCTACAGTAGAGCACAAGTAGGTGTGTAAAGCGGAAAATGACGCTGTAGGCAAAAGTACACAAGAGAGCATAGTCAACAGTGGTTCATGGAACTGAGCTTTCTATTAAAAAAAAAAAAGAAAAGAAAAGAAAAGAAAAGAAAGGAAACCAGTTTGTGCAGCACTCTATGGTGCCCGTCACATTTATTAGTAAGCAAGAGGATGGACCTCAGTGAGCAGCATCACACATCAGAAAACAAGAAAGCAAGCCAAGAGTTAGAGTACTGCACTAACGATGGCTTCTGGAGAAACTGGGATCAAAGCCTTCTTGCTACATGATTCCTTGACTAGAAAAGTGGGAAGTGACAACAGATGACAGAAAACAAAACAGCTCCTGATCCATCAAATCATCTGACAGCTACAGATGTATGAAAAAGCAAATTTAACTTTTCACTGTTTATGCCACCTCAGAAATGACGTATGTGACCAGACTCAGAGCTTTTACTGTGCTGCAGTGATTTGTGTAAGTGTGAAAAAATCATGTTGGTGAATAAGAGACTTTACCTGTTCTGGTGTGTTTTCTGCTGTCATGATAAGACACTGATCAAACCCAACTTCGGGAGAAGAGTGTTTATCTCATCTTACCTTAAAGTCCATCACTAAGGGAAGCCAGGACAGGAGCCTGAAGGCAGGAACGGAAGCAGAGACTAGGGAAGAATGCTGCTTCCTGGCTTACTCAGCTGGCCTTCTGCTACCACCCAGCATCACCATCCTCAGTGCTCTGGACCCTCCCACATCAAATATCAATCAAAATCATGCCACAAGGCATACCAATCTGATACAGGAAGATCAGCTGAGGTGCCCTCTTCCCAGGGAACACTACTTGGTGTCAAGCTGACAAAAAAGCAATCGGCATGGCAGTTAAGGAAGCAACCATGTCAATGGAGCACAAAACCCAAACTGAGAATGAACTCTCTCTGTAGAGCTTAACTGTCAGAGGAAAATGTCAAAGAATAAGCAGGCATAAAAAAACATAAAAAAAAAAAAAAGCAGCCATTTGCATATAGCACACACCTCCAAAACATACAGAAAACAAGTTCAAAGCTAAAAAGACGGTAAATACTTACTAACAAAAACCAAGATTGCAAATGAAAAGAGACCAGAGTATCTTGTTATGACACATCCTTCTCATACCACTTTTCATTCCTTAATGTTTTATGAGACTCAGTAAATTTTATTTAAGCGTATAATGTTTAGGGGCTGGAGAGGAGGCTCAGCAGTAAAGAGTTCTTACAAAGGATGTGAGTTCGGATCTCAGCACCCATATCCTGAAGCTCACAACTGCCCATAAGTACAGCTCTCAGGGGGTCTGATGCCTCTGGCGTCGGTGAGCACCTGTACTCACATGCACATACCCACAGATGGACACAGAAACGGACACATAATTTAAAATAGAGAAAAAAGCTAAATGTTAAAAAACATATAAGGTTTAAGAGAAAATAAAGTACTATTTTATATCACCCTGGTATGTCTATCAACAGTTAGATTTTATAAACCATGTTTTAAGTGCAGAGTTAATTTATTATGGACAAATGGTTTTCATTTTCCATACTTTTATAATATGTGTAAATCAGCATTTATGCACCACAAAGTGATACTGCATATTTTAGTGTTTCCTTCTTCAGTAGGGATGTGGATATGAGATGAGTTTAGCAGATCATTTAATTCTGCAACAGAAATACTTCCAAAGTATCCATGTTGCTTCCTCATTTAAGAAAAGAAAATGTTTTTAAAACTGGGAACAGGCAATTGAATAAATAATTATAAACCAGGCCTGCTTGAGGTAGAGGGCTTATCATGTAATTATAATGATGATCATTTACAAGTATCCAAAATGACTCCAGCATTTTAAAGAGCTAAGCAGAGTTATTTTTAAAATTAAACATATGTGCGTTTTCTGTTTATGTCTTTGGAAAGAACATTCTCCATAATGAAAAACACGACCAAATTTTTCACAGTACATCACTATAAACCCTGTAATTGACTTTTGGGGTTGGTTTACTCTATATCTATTTTTGACCACGTAGAAAACAGCAATGATGTGGTGAAAGGCCCAAAATGCAAGTCCCATCGCAGGCTAAGACTCCACTCTGATTAGTACAAAAGTATCATGTTTTTGCTGGGAAATGTGCCCATCCTAAAAGAGAAAGTTTTACTGCACAAGAATCTCCTCTTTGAAAAATCAAACTGCATGGAAAGCAGATCACTGGTGCCCGCTCTAGGCCTGAGTAGGAACCTGGACATTATCACACAGATCCCTCCATGAAGAGCAGTGTGACACTGATACTCAAAAATGATGCTAAAAACGACAGGTTCATTCCAGTTCATGTGACAGAAGAAAACTGGGTATTGCAATTCAACACTGTATACTAACGTTTGAACCATGAGTTAACATGGAATAATTATTTTCTTTATGTTTTAATACAGATTAAATAAAGAATTTAATCTCCCACCAAAATCTTTGAACTCAGTTAACACTGGCAAAACTAATTTACTATTCCTAACAAAACCACTGTTTTTCTTCATTGAAAAAAAAGTCTAAAATACCTCTGAATGAGCACTGCTGGCTTCATCAATAAAATTTACATATTAGCAAGTAAAATCAACGAAAAGAGCAAGATGTTGTGTGGTTTAAAAATCAGTCCTGCAACACCTACCACAGATTTGTCTCCTGTGAGTTGACTCAACCATTCCTTCTTCTCAGTAAATAAACTGAGTTCCGTGCAGGGTACTGCCGAGCGTTTCAGGGGCCAAGTGAAAGAGTACGCTTGAGATGGAAACTTCCACACTGACAGCCTGCCCACTCTCGGTCGTTATTAAAGGGTCCAAGCACTCTATGAATTAGTTGTGGTTTACCTAAATAATCATGGCCAGAACTTCCAAGGTCACTGCACACTTGGTGCACTATCCGAAATCACTGCACCTTTAAGGCCAGTACGCCTCTGGAGGGGGAAAACTCTAAGCTAAAGTAGCAACTTTCTGCCAGCTATTGACTAAAAGGTATGTCATATTTAAATTATCTTAAAATGTTTAAGTCAATTATTAACATTTGGGTCTCATAATGCAGCTAATTCTTTTGTACTTTAACGCCAGTAACAAAACACTATGTGGACAACCTATTCAACACCATCCTAAACAAAGGAATTCCTACCAAGCCAACCAAATGGAGCGTCACAATCTAACATCTCAACGTAAGCAAAGATATGAACATGGAAACTGAGTCACACAAGTTACCACGAAGGAATTGGTCAGAGACCTGGGATGTGGCTCAGTCAGAGACTCTGTCCTGTTCTCTGTAGGAAACTTGTCATCTAAGCAGATAACCGTGACCTCAGCACACCGCCTCAGTCAGTGAGCTGGCTGTGTTTGCAACAACATATTGGAGGAAGCATTCAAGGACAAGAATAAGAGCGTAGATTGCACAGGGAAAGAAGTCACTAGGGTGCACATGGCAATATATTTGCCAAGGTTTCAAGGAAAAACAAAAAGAGACTCAGGCAAATAAACAGAAGATGATCCGCAATTAAAAGTGGTATTTGAGCAGACCGCAGTGGCACAGACCTACAATCCCAGCACTCTGGGAGGCAGAGTCATGTGGATCTCTGTGAGTTCAAGGCCAGCCTGGTCTACAAATGGAGTCTAGGACAGCCAAGGTTACACAGAGAAGCCCTGTCTCGTGTTTAAAAAAAAAAAAAAAAGTGGTATTTGAAGGTGTCCCTGCTTCTTTACAGACTTCCAGTTTATACAGTCAGAAATTAAACCAAGATTACAGCATTAATCATAACTGAGTCATTACTCAGTTTAAAGGTATAAAGCTGAACTTTTAGAAAGGTCTTAAATCAAACTATTCTATATGTTCCCCACAAGCAGAGGAGTAACTGAAATCCAAGAGGGAAGACCAGCCAGTGCCGCCCGGGTCAGGGATCATGACATGGGCACTTCTCCTCTCTTCCTCACAACTACCAGTGACAAGTGACTACACACTGCTTTGGGCTCTTCTTCCTTCCTGATTTACTGCCACTTTCTTCATTCTCTTCATTGGTTTGTCTTTCTTCCATCTTTCTGTTCTCACCTCCCCTCTTCCTTCACCCTGAAGCATGTAAAAAAAATTAGTGTAATAGTAACCAGACAGGACCATTCCCACCCAAACCACTTGGCAAGTCAGTGTGTGCGAGAGCTGGTAACCCTATGGCTTTGATGGCTTCTTCGCTACATGCTAGCACTTTGCCCAACCATTTTGTTTTGGAAATTAAAATCTTCCTTGGGTTAAGGAAGGGAATAGGACTTTGAAGGGTGGAGAGACAGAGAGCCAAGGAGCCATGAAATGCAAATGAGATGACCACTGACTTGCTCATGACAAAGGAAGCTAACTCTGTTGTTGGGCCCCAACAGCTTCCAGTTTAGTAAAAGACACAAACATGGCCTCTGCTCTCCCAGCATGTGCACTTTTCTAAGCCATACAACTGTAAGCACTTTACCATGAAAACATGGTGATTTCAGAGTGTTATTATAGACTGCAATTCATTCTCAACTAAAAAGAAAAGAGTTTACATCAATATTCCACTAAGAAAGAAAACGGCTCCTTTAGAATTATATAAATTGGAGTTATCAGTAAGTTTTACTTAAGTGTCTTATGTACTCTGTTTAAATATTTTCCATCCACTGTAAAGTAAAACTTAAACTCATTAAGCAAGCAAATTCGACTTACTGAAAAAACTTACTGATTTTATTTCATTACCATGAACACAGTGGCAGGAAATGAGAAGTAGGAACCTACTAATGCTGAATTAACTACCAACAATAGAATTGATTAATCCTGAGTCATTACTCGGTTTAAAGGTATAAAGCTGTACTTTTAGAAAGGTCTTAAATCAAACTTTTTTTATTGAATTCTTTTATTCAAAGTGTCTTATGTTTTTACTCCCTAAGTTCTTCAATAAAACTGAACTTACAATAAGGACGAAGAAAGGAATGCGTTCCTCACTAAACGACAGGGGATGCAGCTTCCTTGCTCTCACAGCACTGACCCTCTCACAGGCCATTTTCCCTCAACACTACACTCATCTTTCATAACCAATCCTTGGTTATTAAGCTCCACTTGTTACCACATTATTAAGACTGCATTCGGCCCTTGAAATGGCTAAATGTCAAATCAAGGTATATTTTCACTCTACTGCAAACGTACATGATTTTCCACTATTCTCAAAGAGTCAAATACTTAAAAGGGTAGGTGGCATCAGCACAGCCCATCATCTCCAGCTGCCTGGATAATCACTTACAATGTATCCTAGAACACAAGAAGACAGATGGTACCTTTGCTGTAACATAGCCTGTGGGGAAGGTTTTGCATGAGAAATTGCACAGCAGAATAGCTACACAGCAACTGAGATGTGACCCCAGAAGAACACAGTGACAGCAGTTAGATCACCTACTTTACCCAATCAACCTTTATTAAGCATCCCCTACTTGTTAAGCCCTAAGGTAGGCATTGAAAGCTTAAGTTCAAACAGGATACCTTCCTCAGCATGAAATACCTTACATCATAGTAGGTCAGAGAAAACATGAGTAACTTAAGGACACTGTTACAGCTGGCACAACAGAACCCCAGAACTCTAGGACTGCAGAAAGAATAATGCCTGGGAAAAATTTTGGGGGTAAAGAAGTGAACTGCTTTTGGTGCCTGGGGAAGAGAGTGCACATCTGAGGAGTGGAAGATGAAGCCTGAGAAGTGTGCATGGACAAAAACACTGACACAACCTAAATTATGATAAAAATATTTTGAACAAATATACATTATTACATTTCAATTAAGCCATTACTCATGCTGAGTTATGAGTGGGGTTTGTCTGGATGTCTGTTTCTGAACTAGACAGTGAGCTCAGAGGTAGACATGGGAGAGAGGTGGCTCATGCAGTATTTATCTTTCTGCCTCTGCTCCTTTCCTCTCTTTAATAAGCAGGTGGTTTTGAAAAAAAATTAAGATCGGGAACAAACTTCACTGAAAAGCAAGCAGAAGATTCCTCCTTCTAACACTTCTCTTCCCTCTTGAACCTGAGACTCAGAAGACTGGGTTGAGGACAAGAAATGCCTTAGTCGGTTAGCTACTCATTTTATGTCCCGTTCGCAGCCTCACCCTCCCTCCTTCCCTCTTCCCTTATCCCCTTTCCCTCCCCTTCAAAAAAGGGAAGCACCAACACACACTAACCCACCCCAGCACATCAAGTTGAATCAGAACTGGGCACATCCTCTTCTACTGTGGCCTGGCAAAGCAGCCACACCAGGGGGAAATTATTAAAAAGCAGGCAACAGAGTCCATGTCCTCCACTCCCTTTACTAGGAGACCCACATGAAGACTAAGATGCTCATCGAGTATATATGTGTAGGGGGCCTAGGTCCAATCTATGTGTGGTCCTTGGTTGGTGCTTCAGTCTCTGCAAGCTGCCCTGGGCCCTGATTAGCTAACTCTGTTGTTCTTGTGGAGCTCCTGCTGTCCCCTCTGAGTTGTCTATCCTACTCTCCCCACCTCCTACCCTCTGTCCTCCTCTCCCCCATCCCTCCCCCACCCCCGCTTCCACGAGGTTCCCTGTGCTCTGCCCAGTGTTTGGCTGTGAGTCTCAGCATCTGTTTCAATCTGCTGCTGGGTGGAGCCTCTCAGAGGACAACTTTGCTAGGCTCCCATCTCCAAGCATAGCACAATATTGTGAATAGTGTCAGGGTTGGCTCTCTTCCATGGGGTTGGGTCTCAGCTTGGACCAGGCATAGGTTGGACAGTCCCTTAATCTCTGCTCTATCTTTATCCCTGCACATCTTGTAGGCAGGGTAAATTTTGGGTCAAAGTTTCTGTGAGTGGGTTGGCGTTCCTCTCCCTCCACTAGGAGTCCTGTCTAGCTAGAGAAGTGGCCTTTTCAGTCTCCATGACACCCGCTACTAGGAGTCTCAGTAGGGTAACTCCCATATTCTCCCTGAAGCATACTCGGTTGTAGGTTTCTGTTCTCTCTGCAAGCCCCTCTGTCTTCCATATCCAGCTCTCCTCACACTGGTCCCACCCTTATTTCCCTCCTCACCCTCTCTCCTATTCCATCTCTTCAACTACTTCCTCTGTCTATTCTATTTCTCCTTCTGAGTGAGATTCAAGCAAATTCCCTTGAGCCTTCCTTGTTACTTAGGTTCTTTGGGTCTATGAGTTGTCGTATGGTTATCCTGTACTGTATGGATAATATCCACTTACAAGTACATGCATTTGTGTCTTTCTAGGTCTGGGTTACCTCACTCAGGATGACCTTTTCTTGTTCCATCCATTTGCCTACAAATTTCACGATTTCCTTGTTTTTAATAGCTGAGTAATATTCATTCAATTGTGAAAATGTACCACGTTTTCTTTATCCATTCTTTAGTTGAGGGACTTCTGGTTTGCTTCTAGTTTCTGGCTATTATGATAAAGCTGCTATGAACATAGTTGAGCAAATGTGGGGGTATATGCTCCAGGAGTGGTACAACTGGGTCTTGAGGTAGAGCTATTCCCAATTTTCTGAGAAAGTGCCAGATTGATTTCCTGAAGATGTCTTACTAGCATAAACATAATAGCCAAATGAACATTCATTTATTTAAGTCTATAAAGTGTTATTTATTGCACCCAATGAGTTGGCCTCATGGGATTTAATAAGGTACAGGTTAACAATTAAATCAGAAGTAAACATAGTATTTAACTAATAAACAATATAGACTTTGTCAATATAAGCTAGAATTCTCCAGAAAACCATTCTTTCTCTATAGTTTTCCAGAACACAGTACCTAATTAACCCACTTTCCTCTGCTGCCACCCCTATCTTCTAGAATGAAATTAATACAGATCAGAATATGTGACAATCTGAGCCCCATCCACTGTATAAAGGTTAAAAGTCTGACAACTCCAAGGTAGTCTCCAAATATCTTTCTACCTCTATGCCCATCACTAAGAGAAGTCTAATCGAGGATTTCCATGTAGCCTGAATGGTAAAGCACTTGATCTCAAATTCTGGTGCATTATGCTGGAAACCTGCTAGACTCTGACACCCTGGAGAAAGGAGCCACAGTCACTAACAAAAATGCAAAAAATAGGAGTAAGACATGTCAGACTAAACAGAAAATGCCCAACACAAAGATTCAAAGTCAAGAATGTGACAAGTAAATTCCCTTTCCCTAAGTACATATTCCATGTATTTCCCACTGAAGTTGATCCAGTCTCCAAAAGCAGACAGTGTGGAACATATAAGGATGCTCTCAGGCTGTTTCTCTCAATGAGTCAAGTCTTCACCTTGTCAGAAAGTACCACTTGTCCTGAGAGGAGAAGGCATTTCCTGAACAGACAAGCTCTCCTAGTTTTATTGAACATCAATCCTTACACAATTCTTCCTCTGCCCCTCTTCTCACTAAGCAAGCACATCTCTATCCCTTCTCCAAAGCTTAAAGTTCCTGGCAGAATTCCACATCCTGTGTAAAGAGATTTAGGCTTAGATTCCAGATAGTACTTTGCTTTCCATAGGAGATATAAATTAGTAATATTCAAATAGGCAGTAGCCTTAATCTATTTAAATCTATGTACTAGCCGTCATATACACACAAGCTGCACTAAGGATGCTGATGTGAGCTGCAGCTATTCAAAAGTTGTATCATCTTCTATTTTTTAATACACAAAACTACAAAAATAAGTGGGTGGGGATGTGTAATTCCAAATATTTGGGCAAAGAAAAAGCTCTCTATGACTAAAACAAGATGGCAAATGACTTCATCTTCTTTTGGAAAATAACCTCATTATGACAGCTCGCTAAGCAACTTGTTTCCAAAGCCACTAACAGTAGCCTATAAAGTCACAGCTGCTACTGTTGCAAACAACTAAATGTTGATTTCATTCTCAATGCCATTTTGAAAGAACTAATGAGTTCTTCAAAGCACTACAATGTCTGAGCAAGAAACTATACTGAGAAGAATACAATGAGAAGTTTATGACTTGCTCAGTAAAAATGATTATAAAGGCTGGCAGGCAGCAGACTGAAAGGCTTGACTGAAACTCCTGGACAACAAGCAGACACACTTAGCGGCAGTGTAAGTCATTAGTGAGTAAGACAGTAAACAAGTGTCTATTCTGATCATCAAGTAAGCATGTCAAATACACATGACAGGCTATGTGCAACTTCTGATAGCCACCTAATTTCAAAAGGAGTATGTGAATAATATTTCTGAAAAGTGTAATAACTAATGAAATTTGAAACTCTCAGATCCCAAGTACAGTGGGAAAGAACTGTCAATATAAACTGTGCTTAACTCAGAATTAAAATTTGTTTTTCTTTGCACTTGTTATTATATATTATTTTAAATACATTAAATGGATTTAAATATTGATAAAAATTAATTGATTGATCCAAATTACAGCACACTCATGGATAGGAATACTATGCAGCCATTAAACAAGGCATTAGAGAGAATATTAGTGGTCTACATAAAATATTCATATTTAATGAAAATTTTGAGAGAAACCATTTAAGTTGCACTTATGAGTGTATGTCCTACATGTATTAAACTGTGACCTCCAGTCCATACTTATATTTAGCTGTCTAAATGACATTTCAACTTGAATATGTAATAGGTACCTTAAAGTTTACTTTAGGGAAACCAAATTATTGACAAACTTGCTCTCCTGCCCTCAGATCAGCTCTGCCCTTCAGTTGCCGGGGCAGTATGCTTGGGAGCCTTTAACGCCTCCTCTCCTTGGAAAGCCCACACTGAACCACTCACCAGTATCTCCCGCTTCCACCGTTTAAATTCTAATCATGCAGTGACTTCTCACAGTTACTATCCTGGACCAAGACATTCCTCAACTGAAACTTTAACTGCTCCATTCTAACAGAGCTCCCAGTAGCACCACTGGCTCCCTAGAATCTATTGTTAACTAGAAGAGAATGAACCTTGACATCAGTCACTGCTTTGCCCAATAGCCTGGAATGAATGCCTTGTGGTGATGTTCAGAGCCCTCCATAATAAACTCCAGTACATCTCTGCTCTCATCGTCCACATGCCCACAATGCATCACCACTCACTCAAGCTATGAAGTGGGGTTGAATCTAAAAGTAGCCAATTGAGTTGATGCACAGACTAGTGCTCCTCACAGTGGAGGACACAGTCTTGCGTTATTCGAATTTACTCACTATTTATCCCTCGCTTCACTGTCCAGTAGTGATTTACACACACTGGAAAGTGTCAAACAGAACTTTAAGTTTCTCTGGGCAGCACCGTGGCTTCTCAAGCCTCTTCAGTACTAAATATTATGCTCTTTTTCTTTGAAATCACTAACATCAGCTCCTCTGGTATCCCCAGAACTCTGTGTGTGTGTGTGAGCGTGTGTGTGTATGCATGCTCATGTGTGTATGCATGAGTATGTGTGTGTTTGTGTGTATATGCCTGTGTGTATATGTGTGTATGTGTGTGTGCACGTGTGCGCATAAGCTCCATGACACATGTGAGTCGGAGGAAACATGTGCTCATTCTCTCCATGTACTGTGTAGGTCTTGGGGATGGTCCTCATGCTGCCAGGCTTGGGAGCAAGTGCCTTCAACCACCAACCCATCTCATCAGCCCCATCATCTTTATTTTATTCTAATTTTACAATGATTCATGTTGAGTTTATATTTTAAAATTTCAGTAAAGTAACACGATATTAAAGTAACGATTCAAAGCTATGGGCTTTTTCTGGTTTTCTGGCTGTTGTTTTCTGAGACAGGGTTTCATTACGTAGCTCAGGCTTGCTTGGAGCTCACTATGTAGCCCAAGTTAGTATCAAACACAAATCCTCCTAGCCTCAGCCTACCGAGTGCTGGGACTGGTATGAGCCATCATGCACGATGGCTCTGTGGACTTTTTTCATTATTACAATTATCTGTTGTGTGTATGTACATGTATGTGTACATGGACTGGTGCCATGGCACACATGTGGAGGTCAAAGGAAAACATGTCAAAGTTGGTTCTGTATTTCTACCATATGGGTCCAGAGGATCAAACTCAGGCTGTCCTGCATACCAAGCACTTATTGCAGCTGTACCATCCCCCAGCCTGCATCACAGTATATCAGAACAGAAGCTTACTTCAAGGCCAGTCTACAGTAGAACGAATATAGCATCTCCACAGTGCTTTGTAATATTCCAAATGCTTTATCTACCAAGTTAAGTTCAATTTCAAACAGGAGTGTGTGCACACTCACATGAATGACTATAAATAACTGCTGGCAAGCATGTGGAAAAGTGGGATCCAAGTGAGACAGAAGAGTTCCTGTGGGCATTAATCAGGATAAAATACTGTTGAAAGCATTGTTAAAATAATTTTCCTGTAAATAAGCAAAGAAGGCTGGGATGGGCCATCGTGACTCTAATTACCAGCTATTGGCCTCTCTTCCCTGTAGTCATAAGCAGATGGACTTTCAGCCAGACCACCCTCCTGCCTGCACCAGCCATTTTGAGTATTCCATGATGCTTTGATAGAACTTTGCTAAAGGCTGCAGCTGACTGCCCTGGCTCCTGAAGAGCCAAGCCCAGCCATGGCTCTCTAAAGCAGATTGTATTGTTCTCTTTGTAATCATAAACCTATATAAACCACTTACACTTAACCAGGGGAAGTCCACTTCCCTTGGTGGAGTTACTACGATGAGTGGCAAGGTTGTGATTGGTCCAAAGTGAATGGTTGCAACAGGCCAAAGAAATATCTGATTGATCCAAATCTTTTGGGGAGGCTACATAAGCAGGCTACAGGAGCTCCTTAGGGAGCTGGGTAGGCACTATCTCCCTTAGTATTGTAGCATCAAGTCTAATAATGTATCTCTTAGGTGGTTTTGTTTTGGCTACTTTTAGTAGCCAAGGCTGAGCTGGGATCAAAGCGGCAACAGTGAGAACAGGGGAGGCTTGAGAGCTGAGCAAGCACCAACCAAGGGAAACAGTGTCTGGGAACAAACACCCCCCCCCCATGGGCACTGTGCACACGTGGCATGCCCACCCAGTCAGCACTTGAGAGCTGTAGATTCCATGGGTGCTGGAAGAATTTGACATCATCTGGAGCCAGGCAAACCCAACACCGCCTAGTGCTGCCCTGAACCTGGTATCTCTAGTACTGGCACTGGACTTCTGGGTTTAACAGATGAAAAGTTCTGGTAGCCTTGGAGGTACCCCAGAAGCTCATACCCAGCTTCTGATACCTAGCACTGAGTTCCCAAACATCCGTACTTGTGCCAAGCCCCAGGGCCCAGCTTCTCAAATGCAAACAGCAGCCAACAACTGCTTGACAGTTGAAGCAACAGCAGGGTGGCAGTCTTGGCCTAGCTGCTTGACAGATGAAAAGGTGGCAACCCACCCACAGGCATCACTCATAGGTAGGCATTTGCTCGGAGATTCCATTCTAGCCACTGGGATCCTTCGTGTGTGTGTGTGTGTGTGTGTCTGTGTGTGTGTGTCTGTGTGTCTGTGTGTCAGCATCTAGAAGTGGGTGGGGGTTGATGCCTGAACCTAAATGACCCCAGCCACGCCTGGGGCTATACCTGAAGAGTCTCCCAGATGCCCGGCTCCTGAATGCTGTTACAGGCAGGCAGCCCAAGTCACCCTGGCAGCAGCCACTAATAACAGAAGGAGCAGCTGAAGAGTTCAAAAGCAGCCAGGACAAGAAGAAGAGAAGTTGCAACAGAGAGGAGAGGAGAGCAGAGAGCTGCTAAAAGGCTATGAAGAGCCAGAGAGGGGAACCTGAAGGCCTAGACACCAAAGAGTCCCACAGAGTTGGCAAGACATCACTGCCGAGTGTCTCACACCCTCCTGAGCTGCAACACTGGCTGCTGTCAAAGGTCTTCATTACCTGAGTGCTGCGCAGAGCTGTAACACAGAGGCACCACTGGCTGCTGCTGCTGCTTTCACCTGCCTATTGCCTCTGCCTGCTGCTGTCAGACCCCAGGGAAGGAAATCGACAAGATATCAGCATTTGAGGGGCCTCTTGCCTAGCCAGATACAGGGAAAAGCCCCTCAGGCAGCTGAATGGCAACCCTAGCACACACTGGTGGGCACATAAAGTGAATTAGCCTCTTCAGGAAATAGCTGGCAGCCCCTCAACAAGACTCAACACACAATCATTACAAACTCAGTAATTTCACCTAGCTATTATCAGTGGCTGGCACCACTGACAGGCGAGTTGCTTGTTCGCTTTGGGGGTTAACAAGGAGAATTGAAAATGGCTACTCACTGGCCTTAGGATTATGATGTGGACTGACGGAAAAGCTCTGATTCCAACACTCAACACTCAGCGCTTTGTGTTAGGCCATCTAGAGCTAATCGAGCACAAAGGTGTGGACTGCAAAGCTAGCGGCCAAGATAAGCCCATCATGTTCTGAAAATCACCCTCCTGCCCACCATTCGGTAGTGCTGGGTTAGTAAGATACAACTGGCTGCAGAGAAGGAGAACCTGAGAAAAGAAAGCCAACCTCCCCCCCCCCTTTTTTTTTTAAACTAAAACTGGTAGGGGGTGGAATAATTTTTATTCAGTGAAAAATGGAAGAAAATTCTGATGTCCCTATCCACCAGGGACCAGTTCCAACTGTAAACTGTTCAGAAAATATGGCAGGTAAAATCTTGGAGAGTTTGTTTGTTTGTTTGTTTGTTTAGGGGCTGGTAATTTATCTCACTAAGAGCCCAATGAAACTTGCCCCAAAAGAAAAGGTCCTGAAAGTAATGAATATTTGAACAATATTGTTTATATGCCTCATTGAATTATACACTTTAAATGGCAAATGTTATACTACTATATACTTGTGTACTTGATAATAATTTTAAAAGTTAAGCTCCTGGGACACAATGTCTAAGACAACAAATCTGCCCATGGCTGAGGGAGTATTCCTAAATCAAACAATCCAGGGAAATGGGTAACAAAGCTGTGAGGTCAAGTCTAGACTCAACCTGGCCTCAGGGTGAGCTCTGGAGTCTGACTGGCCCCCGGAAGTCACTGTGTCTTGCAACAAGTCAAACCCTTTATATCCAACGTGTCAGCCAGTCACCCACCACCCTCAGGTGAGCTGGAGCTTACTGCCTCAGCAGGCCTATGGATGTGGGAATAGCAGCTGTGAGCCGTCTACTCCACAGGTGAGGGATGAGTAGCTATGCCATCCCAGTGAGAAAGAGCTGGGCGGGCTGGGCAACAGTACCTACTACTAAGCGAAGAAAATGCAACCCAGAAAACGGCACGCGTTGTCCAGGGTTACAGGGCAACAGTGGGAATGTGAAATCTTCCTTTTACTCAAGCTCTTTCCCACTCACCACTGAGCGGACTTCAAGTGCAACAGCACAGGACACAGTATCGTCTTCATTGCCTTCAGCTTCTTACAACACTTATGCTTCTGTCCTTGTTTTAGATTCAGGATGTTCTTCTACTTTGTGACTTTGTTTTAGGAATAGTTTCTTTTGGGGGGGGAGGGGGTGACTGGTTTGAAAAAGTACATGGGTCGTCTGCTTCACTCTTTCACAAACTATCTTTCCATCATTTCTCTTCCTTGCCAAAGTCCCAATTGAGGTAAGAAACTGACAAAGTTCCTTCCTCTCCCTCCCTTCTCCCTCTCTCTTTCTCTTTCTCTCCCTCCCTTTCTCTCTCTCTTCTGTCTCTGTTTCTGTGTGTGTGTGTGTCTCTCTCTCTCTGTGTATCTGTCTCTCTCTCTCTCTGTCTCTGTCTCTCTGTCTGTCTCTCTCCCTCCCTCTCTCCCTCCCTCCCTCCCCTATCTGAGATTTTACATATCTGCTTAGTCTTTACACTGTCATTATCTTGAAAGCAACCACAAGTGCCTCACTACTGTCTGTAACTCCAGTCCCAGGGAATATGACACCCTGTTCTGGCCTCCTTGAGAACCAAGCATGCATAGTACACACACACACATGCAGGCAAAACACCCATGCACATAAGTTTTAAAATAATAATAATAATAATAATAATAATAATAATAATAATAATAATAATGTCTCTTTAAAAAGAAATCCTAAATATTGCATCAGAAATATACACTAGTAAGCAAAACTTAAAAATCTTGACACTAAGAGTTGCCATTTTTTTTTAAAGATCAAAGAGATATACCACTAGCACCACACAGAAACACAAAATGACATGAGAAGACTAAAAACAAGTATATTCCTAGAGGCAATCTACTCAGCTTCAATCATGAAGGCATACAAAAGTAAAACAGGCCAACAACATGGAGACTGAATCAGTAATAAATGCCCCCTATCAAAGAAAAGCCCTGGACTTAATGGCTTCACTACTGAGTTCTACAAAACTCAAAATAATTAAAAACAAAAAACAAAAAAAAAAACAGTCCTTCTACAAAGATCTGAAAGAAGAAGGAGAAGAAGGGCAGGAGGGAGGGAGGGAGGGAAAGAAGGAAGGAAGGAAGGAAGAGGAAAGAGGTGAAGGAGAAGGAAAAAATATAAACCCTTCTTATAAAACCACATTTACTGTGCCACCTAACAAAGACATAAAATTACAGTCCAATATTCCTGAGGAAAATGATGCAAAATCGCCAACAAAACACAAGCAAGTAAAATTAGGCAGCAAATTAAAAAGATCACTCAGCTAGGTAATAGCCAAGTAGGATTTACCACTGGAGTGCAAGGATGGTGCAACACACAAGTCAGTGTGACATATCAACAAAAAGGATGATCATATGATCGTATCTATAGATGCAGAATAGGCATTAAATGTTTCATCCTATAGAAAATACTAGAAAAATTAAGTATAGGAGGAATGTATCTCAACAAAATATAGGCCACCATATAGAACAAACCCATACTTAACACCAGACTCAACACTGAAAAGAATGTTTTTCCGCTAAGAAAACATGAAAGGAATGTTTCCCTCTATAAAAACAGGGTTCCAACTCTCACCACCTCTTAAACATAGTACTGAAAGTCCTGGCCAGAACACTTAGGTAAGGGGAGAAAAAAAGAAGACAGACAGGAAGAAGAGAAATTCTTTTTGTTAAAGGTGACATGAACCTATTATAAAGGCATAAAGATCCCACTTTTTAAAAAAATTAGTATTAGCCCAGGTACGGTAGCACATACCAGTTAGGCAGTACTTGGAAGGTGGAGGCAGGGAGATCATGAGCTAAAAGGTCAGGCATCCTTAGCTACAAAGAAAGTTTTTGAGACAGACATGACTACACAAAATACTATCTCAAAGCAAACAGAAAACTATAACACAACAACAAATTAGGACTAAGAAACAAATTTGGTAAAGTTGCAACACAACTCACATAAAAGCCAGTAGAATTTTATATACCAACAATTTAGAAACTCCTAGTGCAAGACATAGGCTCATTAGAAGAGTGAAACACAATCAGCCATTACCCGATGTTTAGCAATACATCATGCAGAAATCAATCTCTCTCTCTCTCTCTCTCTCTCTCACACACACACACACACACACACACACACACACACACACACACACACACACACACACACCAGATTGCAGCTCAGATTCTCAGGAGGAGTCTCAGGAGGAGAGTCAGATGGTAGGGAAGCGAACCTAAGGACATGAGAGGAAATCATGGCCTCTGGCCAAACAACTGCTGCATGAGTAAAGAGAACATCCCACACACCTGCCTTAGACCGCCTGACACAACACATCACATCGAGGCTTCCACAAAAACTTACAAGTAAGCATCAAGAGCCAAAACAGGCGTGGTGTAAGTTTTGAAATCATTTAGTAGACACTTAAAACCCTCTGGCCATCAATATTCGAAGGGCACTAACTGAAAACAGTAGCCAGGACCCAGGAGTGCAGGCACAGAAGAAGCGCTGAGGGAAGCAGAAGGAAATGCTAAGAAAGGAAACAGTGTCCAAGGACTCAAGCCACTTAAAAGAAGGGAAGAATGCTTTGGCAGGCGCAATGGGAAATTGGAAATGGAAGAGGAAAGAACCACTGACCTGAAAGAAATGTCAGAGGAAACTTCCACAACTGAGAAAAAAAAATGAAAAAAAAAAAAATATGAAAAGTCTTGGAAAAGTACTCCCTTAAAAACATAACATCCATAAAGTGATGCAAGGGGGAAAGGAAAAGAATATTTAAAGTAACAGAGACTTATAATTCCACATGTAATAAGAGAAATGGAATCACAATTCTAGGAAGGCCAAAAGATAGAAGACAGATAGAAGATAGCTAGATAGACAGACAGATATAGATATGGAGAGATAGATATAGCTACATAGATATATGGATACAGAAATAGATACACAGATATTTATATTTTAAACTATACTTCATAGCTTAAAGATAAAAATAAGCTTTGAAATGTGTTTTTGAGAATTTTATTTATACATGAACATCTTAGAGTGTACTTATCAAATCCAAAGGTTATCTGGGTCGGCCTATTATTCAGCTTTGACTACAAATGTATATAACATGATACTCCATGAAATACAGTAAGGGATTTTGGCATAATGTTAAATATTCATATATGTAAACATTTAAAGGGGAAATATCATAGTAACAAATATAATCTTTCTATAGAAGTTTTAAAAAAATGATACTTGCTAATTTTTCCTCTGTTGCTATAATAAAACCCTGACCAAAAGCAACATGAGGAAGGAAAAGGTTTATTTGGGTTGACAGGCTCCCGTCTGTCATTTAAGGAAGCCAGGGCAGGAGCCCTAACAAGAAACTAGCTTGCTCTCTCTAGCTTCCTCGGTGAGCTTTCTAATGCAACCCAGGCTAACCTGCCTAGGGGCTGGCATGTCCAAAGTGACCTGGACTCTCCCACATCCATCACCAATCAATATAACACCACACACATGCCCACAGGTCAGTGTCATCTGGGTGATCCCTCAGGTGATGCTTCACTGTGTTGAGCTGACATGCAATCTTCTACCCCTGAGCAGATACGTACTGTGAATCAGCTAAGAGGACTAAATGCTTCTGGTGGAGACGTGGTGAATGCTGAGTGAGAGTGAATGCCTAGGGTACTACTGTACACTGTGCGCACATTAGAAACACTACGTCCACATATTCTCACAAAGAAGTACCAGCCAGTATTTCAGGAAGAAATGATATCAACTCAGTACAGTCTGTTCCAGATAATCAGGCAGAGAAAATACTTTAAGACTCATGCTAGAAAGCCAACACTACCCAAAACCAAAGAAATTCAAATAATGAAAACTACAGAACAGTGTCTTCCAAGAACACAGATGTAAATATCACCACTACAGCATGAGCAAATCAACTTCAATAATGTCTAAAAATATATATATACCCCAACCAAGTTCAACCTCTTCCAGATATGAAAGGTTGCTTTCAACATTCAAAACCACCACTAAAATCTTTTCAACAAACTAAGGGAGGGTAAGGACAGAGGAAAAAGAAGGGGAGGGAGAGGAGGGGTGGGAAGGGAGAGGAGAGCACCAGTCCATGCAACCATGAGAAACCAGAGGCTTTGCCTTTCAGACCAATCACCAGAGGAGGCCTGACCTGGTAGCTCTGGCAGTGACTACAGCTCCTGGGAAGGCTCGAGGCAGGTAGATCCTAAAAACTGTTATCAAGAAAATAATGGAGTTTTTTAGTACCGTTTTCAGTTTAGAGGAAGACTGGACAGAAGGTACAGAGTTCCCAATGGCTCCTTCTAGGCATCATTTCATAACAGCCTACACTGGTGCCTGAAGGCGTTACAACTGATGGACCGGTGTGGATGCAGCACTGCCAATCGGAACTCTTCTAGAGAAAAGCCGTTGTGTTAAGCAGTTCTGTAGACTTCGCCAATAAATAATGTTTGTCCCCAACACTGCTGTATTGTACAGAGCAGCTTTACTGTGTGACCTGTGTGCCACCAACTCCATCCTCCAGCCCCAACAGCTGACTTCCCCTCTTTTGTCCTTACTGACTTGTTTTTCATAAGCGTGCCTGGCCATTTAGTTTATGGGCTAACCTCTTCAACTGCCCCCGTTGATCTTGCTTTTTCAGAATGCCTCATAGATGGGCTCTCGCACTCACACATATTCATGTATTTTCTTGGTCTCTTTTTTTTTTTTTTTTAACTGCTAAATGCTGCAGTAAGATTTATGTTCAAAAATGAATAAACTGTCAGAGATATGCAATCTTTATGAGTTTCTAATGTTTTAAAATAATGAATTTATAAGTAAAAGGACAAGAGTCCCTGAGGACTTAACACAGTACCAGCGAGAGCAAACACATAAAATAAGTCTGCACAGGTGGATTATTATTAGGTGACACACCACGCAGAACTTTGGATTTGGTCCTTACTAAGTGAATGCTGGAACTTTAATTGCTGACTCTGTTTCTAATGTGTTGATTTGGGGAATATCTTTCCTATGTGGCTACTAAGCATATTCTAATCACTTCAAGTATGGTTAACACAATGTCCTGCCTGCCATCTAGTTTACTGGATTGCTGTACCACGTGATACCTTTTGTGGACATGTTTTGGCTTTTTAATTTCACATATTTGATCATTTTGTCCCCTTTCCCAACTCCTCCAAGGTCCTTTCCATCTCCTCACCCCCAACTTTATGCTTTGTATTGGTATGGTTCTTTTTGTCTTTTGGGTTTTTTTTATGTGTTTGTCTGTTTTAATTTGGGATGTTGTTTTTTGTTTTAAGAGAAAGAACAGAGATTGCTTTTTTAAATGCATTGTAACTAAGCAATGTGAGCTTCCATGCAAAGACCTGGATGATGCTGTTGGAGTCTGAGCATTCTTTTGTGGTTTCCTACCAGGCAAGGTATCCTAATCGCTACTTGCAAGAACTTAAGCATCGTCATCTAACTAAATGAGGGTCTGAGGAACGGCTCAGCCATTAAGAACGCAGACTGTTTTTGCAGAGAGGACCTGAGTTCAGTCCCCAGTACCCATGTCAGGCAGCTCACAACTCCCTATAAGCCTAGCTCTACTCTGTTCTCTGATCTCAGTGGACATCTACACTCTTATGTGCATTATCTCATCCTCCCTCCACCTCTTACACACACACACACACACACACACTTAAACCATACAGACAGAAATAATACTGGGAATCATAACTAATAATCATTAACATTTCAATTAAATGGTTTTTTGGGGGCATTAAAACCAATGAATTCTCAAAGAAGAAATACTTCTATGGGTAAAAGGGATAGGATTTTCCATCTTGCATGTTTCTATTAATGATGATGAACAACTAAAGAAAATATCAATACTTATAGTTTAGCAATGCTTTTAGAATGTATAATGTATAAATGTCTCTAGTCAAGATGATTTATTTTATATTCCAACCTCATACCTAAAAGTTCCCTAAGGTACTTCATAGCTATACCCAACATAATAATTATATGATAAGAAAGAAATTGTACTACAAGGTCATTGGTTGGATCAATTCAGCAGATGGTTATTAAGCACCATAGACACATGGCAATAAACTTTAAATAAAAGATTGTGTAAACAGTGTAAGAATAAGAAACTTGATAACTACTACAACTCATCCTTGCTTCTTCTGTAGTTCGTATTCACTGGACCACATAAGTCTCCAGGAATGACACTGCAGGTGCAGGAGCTGGAGCCTGGCTTCTAAGTCGAGCTTTAGTGGAATGCAGACACGTGTATTCATTTACTGGCTGCCAGCTTTGGGACTGCAACCAGAGCTGAGTTGCTGACAGAAAGTCTACACCCCCTAAACCAAAAATATTTATTATCTGCCTCTTTATAAAAAAAGACATGTCAGCCTTTGGTAGAATATCAATTAGTATGACACAAATTCAAGATTCAATACCTCTGAGTGAGAGACATAGGCTTCTGCTCCCTAGAATAATTGCTGGAAATTTAAGATTTAGAAGTAATAATAGAAGCTAATTAGTTGATGTAAATGAACTGTTTAGTTTTATTTTAACTTTATTTTTATTTTATATGCATGGATGTTTTGTCTGCATGCATGTCTGTATACCACATGAATGCCTTGTACCCATAGAGGCCAGAAGAGGGTGTTGGATCTCTGGAACTAAGAGTTACAGATAGTCGTGGGCCTGGATGCGGGTGCTAAGGCCCAAGCCTCAGTATTCTGCAGGAGCAGCAAGTGCTCTTAACAGTTGGGCCATATGTCCAGCTCCACTAGTTGTTGGAAACACAGTCGACCTGCACGGTGCATGCTGGCTTTAACCTCTCTGATGCTCCTGCCTCAGCCTCCCTGGTGGGCAGATGTGCACCATCATGCCTAGAGTGAATGAACCCTTAAGGGTATTTTCATACACTGCAGAAGCATGCCACTTACATGAAAAGGATGCGCCACAAAAAGGCCTGTTGTGTCCCTCTACAGGCCTACAGCCTTTGTCACTTCACTACAAACCTCAAGCGTTTGCCTTGTATGTATGTCTTGCCATAAATCCAATGTAAGGACAAGGTTTGTCACGAATAAGATTTTAAGGTGAGATATTAAAACCATAAACTGAAGTTATTAAATTATTAAGTATAGCCCAATCTATTCCTATATGTTTATTTTTAATTTTTCTCTCTTATTTTGTAGTTTTTTGAGGCAGGGTTTTTCTGTGTAGACATGTCTGTCCTGGAATTCCCTCTGCAGCCCAGGCTGGCCTTGACCTCAGAGGTCTGCTTGCCTCTGCCTCCCAAGTGCTGGGATTAAAGGCGTGCGCCACCACCGCCAGCCTAATTCATTCTGTATATGTCACACAAATGAATTTTTCAACTATTTCAACTTTAAAACGAATTCCTAAGTCACTTAAACACAAAATGCTTCATGTTTCAGAATTCACTAAGTAGAAAAATAAATATTTGCCAGTCTATCCCTTTGCATAGATTCAACGCCGCACACTGATAGACTTTATGTATGCATTGTCCAAGTGTGCTACTGAGTCCATAACAGTAATTCATCATGCATTTCTTTTAAGAATAGGACTTTTCCTACGTAAGTCAACAGTATCACCGTCACAATTCAACTCGACACCCCTCAGTATCACTCACTCATACCCAGGGTCTACATCCAAGTTTCCTCAAGTTGTCTAAAAATAGCTTGTGCAGTTGGTTTTTTTCTTTTTTGGGGGGGGGGGGTGTTGACACAGTGATCAATCTAGGCTCACAGACATGGTTAACTTCTGAGAAGCCAACACCAGTTCCTTTCTAAACAACCTGCCTGCATATAGTATGCTGTTCTCATCCTTCCATGAATATGTTCACTCAAGACTGTTCATAGAAACAGTCTCCTCAGCAGTCCCGCCTGGAAGGACGTCAGTCCCAGTGGGAGAGGAGGCTAGTGCCTTTGCAGATTACCTTAGGAGAGCAAGGAGGAAACTAACTCCTCTTAGACGGTTAGAGGGAATCTTCACTATAGTCACTAATTGAATGAAAAGTCTTGCGAATTGTTTTAATAAAGTTATTGCAAATAATAATTATGAACACATGTCCAAATATATCATTTTTATTAAAACAAATGTTTTTTTGTAAAAGTATAGAGTTTGCTACTGTCCACTAAACTGCCAGTTTTTGAAGCTACAAATCCTTCTTTTAAAAAAACTTATACTTTTAATTATAGTTTTGAATTTTGAACAAAGCTTCAATCATTTCATAAAAGACTGGCAGCCTGCAAATTATGCCTCCATATTTAGAAACTGACTTCTTCAGCAATTTATTTCAATGTTTTCTTCAAATCTTTACTAAAATGTAAAATTTATAAACACTGTTTATAGCAATATTAGTTTTTAAGTTACTTTGAGAAATGGTAATTTTTACTAATAGTAATATAATCAGAGAATACAAATATTTTAATATTTGTATTTTTTTAATCTTCAAGTTCAAACAGTGTAATTTTTAGCTGCTAAGACGTCTGAGAAACTGATATTTCCAGCGGGAATACTGTCAAATTTGTAAAAACAAAAAGATCTGTATTCCAGTGCTTCATTTTCAATATTCTTTCTGTATTGTTAATTATGCCTGAACTCACCATAAATTATACATAAAGCTTAACAGAGACCTCAATCCACAATAGCCTTTTCTGAACCCAATGAAAAATCTATACACAGCAATGAAACTGGCACGCAAATAAAAGAACTGTCAAGGCATGTACTACTAAAATAACCCTACAATAACTATTCTAAAGGCTGTGTGTGGTCTCACCCATATATTTTGGCAAGATGCACTTTCTCCAACCACACTCAGATTCATCCAAAAGCAGTGGCACTGGAGAGCCTCTGTCTCACCTGTCAAACTTGAGGAACTTTCTTCCAAAGACCACCATGAGTCCGTGGAGAACAGCCTCGCCGTGGCAGCTGTTATTGATAAGCGTCTTCTAAAGGGGGGGAGGGGGGGACTCCACACAATTAAGCAATCATCCTTAATAGAGATACAGACAATAACATTCACATCTAAATGCTGAGGAGACAATACTGCATGCACTAGCTCCAAAATAAAACACAGGCAGTTCTTACATCCTGGAATATGCAGAGGTGCCATTCATAAGTGATACTGACAGCCTTTTGTATTCATCTAATAAAATCTCTTTAAATTATTTGCCAGTTTAAAAACTTTCTGTGCCCCTTTTTAAGACTTAGCCAGCCTCCTTTGTAAAAACCTTAAAATGAATCTAAATTATCAAGGTATTAAATTCATCAAAATTGCTGAAGCTTGACAGCTGAGCCCAATAGGTGAAGATTTAAAACTGAGGACACTAAGTATGTTAAATGCTGATCTTTTTTATAAGATGCACTAATACCTCCTAAACCACATCACACAACAGTTCAGTTTTCCTTCACCTTGACTCCCTCAGGTCCCTAGACTTACCGGGAAGGTGTGCGTAGATGACCACCAAGAGAGAGCGAAATAATTACGCAGAAAAGAAGTATGCCTCAGTGGGCTTGATTCAAGCCTCACCCACTACCTGGCAACAAGAGATGAAACAAAGTGCAAAAACTATTTTTAAATGTCCCAGGCTCTATAGAAGCTTAGATAAGGCAAACACCACCTAAAATTGTAAGTTTTTTGGCTTTATAGTTGACAAGACCCTCTCACTCTTTTCAATACTGAAACAATTCAAGTAAACAAGAGTGTAGTGGCTACGAGGTCGTCTCAAAGACAAGTGGCACCAAGTGAGTTCTCACTTCAGAATAATGTCACCTACAGTCAAGTCCTAAACCAGAAGGGTAAAGTGACAAGCAAGGTTCCAATGTGCTAGGCTGCCCCACACTTTCCCTCACTGTACAAGCACAGACGTTAGTTTCGCTTTTCCCTAGATACACTAACTGCCATAGCTAGGATATTATTTTTCTTTGGTTTGGTCAGAAGCATGTTTGATATAAATTTTATTAAGTGGTAGTGTATGTAGCAGTGCATTGTGGGTAGTCCTTTCCTGCTTTAGTCTGGCCACATCCTCAGCTGTCATATGAGCATGTTTCCCACATTTTGCGCAAGTTGTCACTTAAAAAAAAATCTTACAATAATGACACATTCAAAGATGAATTACTTTAACAATCATTAGGAACATAAAATCTTTATACAAGTACATTACAGAAGTATAGACCACTAAACTTCAAAGTGTAATATCCCCAGAAAAAGTGAGCCTCACAATCTTAGTGCTAATGTAGTGCAAAACAATGTGCCTAAGTAAATCAGCATAAAGGAAAGAGTCAAGGGATTAGAAGAAATAAACCTTCCTAGACACAAATGCCAATCAATACTCCCTAACACCTGAGGCACAGCACGTGAAGACACAGCAGTGTACAAAGAGGGCTGCATTTCAGATCTACCAGGTCCTCGTTAGTGAGTGCCAACATGCCAATATTCCTTAATAGAATTCCAAGAAAGTTCTGAACATATAGAAATGTCAAAGTATGGGGAAAGAAAGCAACAAAGCCTGGAGCTGGAATAGAGAGGAAGAAGAGAGAGAGAGAAATGAAGGAGGAGGGACAACAGGTGGGAAGGAAGGGAGGGAAGAAAAGAGGCAGGATGCGGATGGTAACTTAGGAGGTTCTCTTCGAGCATCCAATCTGTATGTTGTGTCATACTTGGAAAGGCAGCTGCTATGGGTACACACATGAAATCAGTAAACGAGAACATTGTGGTACTTTAAAAAAAAATATTATCTAATCTAAAAATTCATAGCCAAGTTCAAAATAATACTCTGTACTCACAACCAGATATGCATATCTGCATTTGCATATAAAGATGTAAGAATTAACATCTCATAGTCACAATATAAAACTATAATGTTTTACCAACCCAGAACAATTTCAAGGCTTAAAAAAAAAGGTCTGATAAATGCCAAATAAGCTTTAAAGCTCTATATTAAACCTGAAAGAAAAAAGATTGCTCCCACAAAAGAAAACATAAATTAGCCAATATCAAGTTAAAATACATTAACACAGTTCCTAGCCCAAAATCACAAACAGAATGTTTTAAGCCGGAGTGGACAGCTATAATTTGTTAGTCACTGTCTTACTGTTTTCAATTAAAAGAATAGGAAAGCAACAACTACAACTTTAAAATTGTCCTTTTTAAAAACATAGATATTGATGCAGTATTGGTAAAGTAAAGCTATTATATTAAAATGCAAGCAGCAGTTGAGCAATTAAAAATCAACTCAAATGATAACATCAAAGAAATATATAATATTTAAAACATTACTGTTATGTTCAAATCTCTTGATATTTTAAAAAATTTGACAACTTGAAAAAAATTACTAAATTGTAAAGTAATAGGAAATCAAGACACTACTTTCGTGATATTTTTTAAAGACTGATTTCAAATTTAAAGCTGTATTTCATTGCTGTAGCATTAAAATACAGAATTTATAGGGTAGTCCTAAACTTGTTGCTTACTCCACAGCAATTGCTACCATATCCCCCAAAAGGATTAAATTTTAAAGGTCTTTAAAAAGAGAAAAGGAGACTGTGGTTTCCATTTCTGAATGTAAGCATGGTAAACGTCTCTAAACAAGAGCTCTCTCTGCCATGGCTTCACTAAAGCAGGCTCCCTCTCTCCACCAGCAGCAGCCATTTCTAAGGAAATGCAGTCAGTACCAAAGGTATTACCACCCACCGGTGTTGTTTGTAAACTTCTACACCAGTGTGCTGGCTGCTCCTGAGAGACTCTAGTGTGAATTGGGAGGGGGACACATGGACAGTGGACTCACAAATTTCAACCACAAGTATGATGACCCTGTTTTACCCTGCCAGGATTTGATGGGCCTCACACAATTCAGAAAGGGCGTGTTCAGCAATATCTACTAAACTCTTGTGTGCTGAGTGTGAAGACTATAATTCACAGACCCAGGCAATAAGGTTACTGTAAAAAGAGACCACGTAACTAGAAATAAATGAGATGGTGGTAAAAAGTATTCAAAATCATCTTAGGTCAATTTGAATGACCAAAGTGTATAAACCTTTAAAAAAAATTTTTAAGAAAAAAATATTTCATGAAGAATTTGGACTTAAAAGACCTGGGCACTCTAAAGGAAAAGCAACCACCCAAATATCTTCAACTGCCAAGTGCTGCTGTTACATATACATATGGAACTAGGTTCAGAAACCCCACAATTACATGGACAAGCCCCTCCTTTTATTGACTTCGGATAATAGAGATAAGGATCGCACTGGCACACTGCGTTTATGAAAGAGGATGATAGCGTAACTCTTTCTCCTCTGCATGAATAATGACCCTAGACGAAAACTTCAATGTAAGATCTGCTTTACAGTAAAGTATGAGTCTAGCCTCAAAAATCAAACAACATGATGTCTTTCTGTGGTTTTGTCATTAGGAGTTTATTCTGAAAAAAGGATCTAGACACTTGAAAATAAGGGGTTAAAATCATTCCCATGTCTTTCCAGTATATGTAGAAACAAGATTTAAAGAATCTTATGAACGGGATTCCATAGATAAATTTAACATGAACCAAAGACAGATCATGAGCTGTGCTGAGAGAAGAGACACAAGAATATTAGCACCCTCTGAGTCGCCCCCTTACCCCCACTGTGTACCCTAAATAATTTTTTGTACTTCCGTGTCTTCACCCACCATCTTAGTCATCTATTTTACGCCACTCCTGGTTACCATCACACTAGGAAGAAATCTAACATGCAAATTCAGAGTGGCGTGGATAAATGGCAAAAAAAAAAAAAAAAAATGCCTAGGAAATTGGTCTGCTCGCCTTTATAATGTTTGTTGAAAAATCCTCCATCGCTCCCAACTGATGAAAACAGGAAGCTCTATTCATAAATGTGAAATTCACTGCCTATGATATATAATCATCCTAATAAGAAAATGAGCTCTATACATACATGTCCAAGAGGGCAAAAGAAGAGATAGTTTCCCAAAGATGGTTTCAATTTTCTTCTGAATCAGAATTAGCAAATCGAGACGACTAACATACTCTGTCTGTGTGCATTATTTCTACTACACACAGCATTTTGTAATTTATTTCAAAGCTTCCATTATAAACAAAAAATACAGTTTCTGTTAACCCACTCTATTCTGATGAGCTCGTAAAAGGCAATACTGAGCTACGGAAGTTACTGAACATTTCATTAGATAAGCAGACCTGCAATCCAAAGTTCTGTTAGAGTCACCGTCCAAGCTGGCTGAAGACCTATACAAAACATTCCCTTGAAAGATAAAATCCAACCATACAGAAAACTAACATTATTCCAACAAACTATACTGCAACTCTTGACATTGTTTTTCTTTTTTTTTTTTTTAAGATCTTCAAAGTAGCCATGGGATGATGGTAAAAATATAAATGATACTAATTATATTTAACCTCTATTGTAAGAGCTATGATTTACTACTTGTAAAGGAATCCCCAGGCTAACACTTCCGTGGCAGCTAGTTACAGTCAATCCCGGCAAGGAGTTAGCAAGCAGACCTTTGGAAAGGTAAACTTTTTACAATGAGTTACAGATTCACAAGTTTAGGAAGACAAGCAAAAGGCAAGCAGAAGGAATCCGCCACCCTGGTAAATCTGAAGCAGTCCTAAAAAGTGATACAATCCCAAGATGTGAGTTACTGCAAATCAGCACTGTTGTTCAGAGTACCACACACTCGCTTGAGCCAATTTTGTTCACTTTTCCATAGACATAATAATGAAGGAAAAGGAGGAGGGGGTAAAGAGAAGAGGAGAAAAAGCCGAGGAAGGAAGGGGGACCAGGGAGGTGGGAGAAAGGAAAGCCCTGAGCTGCAGAGCTCTGCTCTCCAAATGCTTAACCTTACAGGAGTGTGGGCTCCTTCAGCATTTGTATTCTATCCAAATCCTCATGAGTCACAAAAATTAAAAAGCTATATCCTTCTGAATGCCAGGAAGGCCTTACCACAAGCCTTTTGTGAGAGGGGCGGGGGTAGGATAGAGGTAGGGAGGGGAGAGAGGACCCATAAGCAAAGAGACAGAAGGAAAGGGAGAGGAAAAGAGAAGAGAAAGGAGGGAGGGGAGGGGAGAAGGAAAAAGATTGAGAAAGAGGGAGAGGGGGAGAGAGGGAGCAGGGGGGAAGCCACAGTGGTAGGCAGTCCCACTTTCCTTTGAGTACTGTGAGGTCACAAACCACATGATTCTGTCTCTCCAGTAATAGTGCTTGCAAAAAATAGGAGTTTTAAAGCTTTTGCTTTTTTGGATTGTGTGAATGCTTCATTCGCCTCACAAACAACCACAGAACCACAAGTGCGGTGCAAACTTTCTCCAGGAGGACAGCAAGAAGGCTCTGGTTTTTAAATGGTTAATCTCCGCAGGTCACTACCAGCCACCGAGACCAACCGAGTCAGTGAGTGCCCTAACCACAGTCCATGCAGTAATAGTAGGTCCTTCAAATATTTGTTCATTCTTTTTTGTTTTGTTTCCTTGCTTTTCACATGCTACCAGCAACATAATTTCTTGACAGAAAAAAATAAATATAAAGTCTATGTACTCCAGGCATACTGTACAACTAAAACAAGGACTGGGTATGGTTTGTATTTTCAGTTTAAGGCTGCAAGCGGTATTTACAACAGAGGGCACAAGTTCTATCTGGAAAAAAAAGGACGGACTATGGCATCAAACAGCCTCTTCAGCACAGTGACACCATGTCAGCAAAACTTCTTTTGGGGTAAGTGTTACCATATTTTAAATCCTATTCGCTATGAACCTGTTGAGCATAAAGGTACAAGGCTTGGATGAGCTGCCAGCTTTCTTAGGTCACAGCATGTTAAGGATCGTGATGATGCTATTTTGTTGCACTAGAAATTGAAAAATGAAATTGCTGTAAATATTTGCACTTGGCATGTGTAACTAACTCTCGGGGTAATGGCTTGAAATAGACAAAATTAAATGAGCTCATGTTAATCAAAATGCTTTCCAGTGTAACAGAAACAAGGATGTTAAAAACAACAAAAGCTTAATATCCTCATGGACCTCTCTAGAATAAAACCGGATGCTGAGTTAATCAAAGTATTGTTAAGTTAGTGACTCGGCAGCTCCTAATATTGAAACAAATTTCCAAAAGGAAGCAATTTTATAAAATAGCAGACCACAGAATTAGCGAAACAGTATGGTCTAGCGTGTGACCCAGGAGTGAGCCTGGAGGAGTTAACGTTCTAAGCAGCTGCACTGAAAGCATTCTCTTTGCCGGTGAGGCTGTCCCCAGCCCGCTCTGCATGCTTGCTGCTGGACAACTTTCTGTTAGTGAAGCAGGCTTCAACTAGAATAGAAGCCTTCTCAGACAGTGGAGCGATTCTGAAAAGATCTTCAGCTGCTCAGGACCCTGAATGTACATCAAACTGTACTTTTCTGATAAATTTAAATTTAATTTTATATCTACACATTAATGCTCCCACACAGAACTTGTTACAAACACACAGCAAACACTGAAACCTTTAAGCTTCCTTTGAGCAGAGCACATTCTTAGACCTACCAAAATGAATACCGTTTTTAGTCTCATGAAAAATAAACTTCACAAGGATACCCTGAAGGATTTAAAAGAGCCATGCTGAAGAAATCATGCTGGACTTTTAAAACAAAACAAACATAATGCAGTCTCTTAATACTAAATTGTCAGTGAGTGCTGATACAGAAATGTAAATGGCTTCAATCCTCATCAACTGTCATGGGATTGTAGTAAAATGTCCACTTACATGATTCTCTTTATGATATCCAACATGTCCGAACTTCACGGCAGATTTTAAAGACTGTCTTTTTAGCCTTTAAATAAATCCTTTGCCTGTGTGTCCCTATATTAACTTAGCTGCAGAGCTTTCAAACTAGCGATTGGCGTTCCCATTACCCCTCCTCCTTCACACATCTTAACTGGCTCCTAGCAGAGGGTTCACCTTAGCTGAAGTCTAAGAGGAATAACTAAACCTAAAAAGGAGAATGGGGTTCTCTTAAAAGATAAATATACTTTGTGTTTTTATTTTTAAAAGATGTAAAATTGCTGTACTAGCTCCCACAGTAGACAAAAGTAGGCCACCTCGGTTACAATACATGCAATGGAATAATCATAGATTAGTTTATGATTTCAATAGTGGGCATTAAGCATTACTTTAAAAATCTGACTTTAGGAAGCAGAGAGTAACTATAACTAGATTGCATTATACCCCAGGATATCCCATATTATGCAGGAGAGGGTTTATTACTAGTAACTGAGAGGCAAGAAAAGCCTGTGTTAAGGCTGTTGTTCCATGGAGGCATTACTTGGGACTGCCTCAGCAAGCAGTTAAGGGACATTTCGGCACTGGAGGCACAACTGTCACAGGGAACATGTTGAACCGTCCTTGTTCTATCCTGCAGGAGAGGGAGTGGATCTGAAAGCTCTGTGGCACTTTTAATGACTATTCTATATTAAAATTTCCAAGACTTGATCAAGTTTAAAGATAAATCAAGGTCATCTTCTACAGCATATACTGTTTTTTCACACTATAAACCAGTCTTTCTCTTCTGGAAAGTGAGTCTCACCTCCCCCGCCGCCTCCTCCTCCTCTTCTACTTCCTCCTCCTCCTCTTCCTCCTCCTCGTCCCTCAAACAGTTCCCTATGTCAGGCTAGAGAACTTAATGTGAACCTACTCCATCAGACTAATTACAGGTGAGGAGTGGGCAGCTGCTCCAGGTTATCATGACGTCGCACGTTTCCCCATTCCATAATGTATGTGAGGGCTAAAACCACCCCTCAGGGTTACATTCTTACAGCGCTCAGCACAACCACCTAACCCAGCGTCCTAAGTATATGTGCCAATTTTGTAAACAGCTGAAGAAAATCTAGGTGAGGGACAGAGCATACACTTACTAAGTATCTCACCTCAACCACTAGGAGGGAGGGAGGCGGGGAGGGAGGGGTGCAAGAGAGCACGCGGAGAGATGAGCAGAGAGTCCCAGGATCCTTCATCAAGATTTTCAATCTGTGCTACTCAAAATCATTACTTAATATGACTAAATGATGTGGAAAGAGACGCTTGACTCTGCACGTGTCTCCTCACCACTGAGGACCCCTTGTGAAATTGCATAAGCTGACCAGGTGCATTTCCACACAGCGCCCTCACAGCAGACCAGAGGCTCTGATTAAGCATGGCATATAAACAGTCATTTCCAAAACAATACTTGTGGTCTATATCAACAAGAACCATTTTGTAGTTTCAAGGTTCCCTGGGGACCAAGTTTTGTAACTTGTTTCCCAAACAGTAGAGATAAATTTGACAATTCAGAGAGAAGAATTAAAAAGAGCAAACATGGAAGGCTACTCTGATATTTATCTAAAGCTAATACTGCCAAGTAATGCCCAAAGAGACTACCTCCCATTCCAATAAATGATTCCGCTTTACAAGATTAATACAGATTTTACTTTTAAATTGAGATGTTTTGAAATGTAAATGAAATTACAGAAAATGATCCCTTAAGTCTCAATGAGCTTCCTGATAGTTTCTAAGTTGCGAGAAAGGCATGAAATATACACAATTACATTATAGTATATTTTAACTCTTTTAGTAAAACAAAAATAATTAATTTATTCAATTACACCCTTCAAGCTAATAATCACTGAGGGTCAGACTTCTTTCAGTCAATAGTGCTAAGTCAAATTCCGTAAGGTAGAAATGTTCCAGCTTATTAAGAGAAGACTGTGGGGTGGGGGCTGACTTACGGAGGGACTAAGATGTTATCAAAAACGCAGAATTAATCTTTATTGAATAGAACCATTCACAAATCAAATCTCACTGTACTTCAATACTTTCAAGCAGCGCTAATCAATTACAACCCCTCTCTAGTGCTTCGGAACTCATGTGCTTTCAATTTCACACCCTGGTGGTCCTGAGGTACTATATTGGGCTCAGTTAAGACATATTCTGTATCACAACTTTTTCTTTTCAAAAATATTCATCTAGAGGGCTTTCTCCCCACCTCTCAAGAGCTGCTTGCATGAAAACCGTGGTAATATTTTTATACTGTGCCTCCTTGTTAAAGCAAAAGGTTAGGGGTTACCCAAATACCTCAACTGTATATATATTAAAAAATAAAAGGTAAGTATTCATATCAGAACTCCAATGGGACTGGATTCTTTATTTCTGCATTTCCGATGATTAATGAAGCCCCCACACACACTTGGAAGCTGAGGGCAGAACAAGGGGCACGGCAAAGTCCCCTGCACACCATGTGCACACCAACATCCATGCTGCTTCAGACTTGCTCCAGGACACTCGTGTATAGCAAGTCTTCTAGGGCAACAGGAAAGCTGTGAAAGTTCATCACTAGCACTGGACTGCAAATGCTATCAACCAAGCCTTTAGAGACATGTTTATATAAACGGTTCACTCAAACGGCAAACCTCTGCAGTGTCTTTCCAAAAACATTACAAATGTGGCCAAATAAATGCCATCAATCCAAGGTGAATGAAATCATGTGACAGAAGCTAAAACCATAATTGTGACAATGCATGACTATTTCTCACAGTCGGCCAGACCTGTCATTAAATGGACACTGGCCAACCTTAGGCTAGTTTAGGCGAAGACTTCCTAACAGGTTACCTTAATGAATTATTTTTTTCCCTCTTCTATACCAATGAAGCAAAGTTATATAACCCAATTCAAGATTTAACATAGTCAAACAAAACTGGCACAAAGCTCCTATATTAAAGATAGCAATGCACTCCAATAATTGATAGTTTTAAATAAATATCAGTAAAATACTCTGATAGTCTCAACTGTATAAAATGTTTAATGATGTAAAATGGATCTTTATAAAGTTTTATACATGATATACACCTTAATATAACCTCTTGTCATTTCAAAAGGGCAATAGTATTCACAGGGCATGCATTCTGACTAATGTGTTACAACTCACATGAAATGAGGAAACACTGTACCTTATTCAAAGGGAGTTTCCATACAATTTTAGCCACAGTTAACCACAAACTTTTGTCTATTTATAACAGAAAACACAAATAAAACAACCCATATAACTTTTAAAGACTTCTATAGCGACCTAGATAAAATTATCCTTCAGCTTACACAGTTCTTAGGGATTCCCTCTCCATGTAGTACTAATAAGGTCATGGGATTCAGGGATGGCAGCACTGTCAAATGGATGTAAGAAACACCCTTTCAAACATTTCAAGCTCTTGCTATTATTAAACAGGAATTAATTCTAAAGCTTATTTTTCATAAGCATGTTTCCTTCCAGTAGAAATCACTTATTCCAATGTCCCCAAATCAGTTGAGCTATAGAGCTCAGACTCCTTTAAAGACTAGCTGCTACGGAAGCACTTAACACTTCTACAAAAAGAAAAGTGTGTCAAATGTGTTATTCATCCTCTTCCTATAAATATTATAAACTTTTATTAATACTCAAAAATCCAACATATAGAAGTTGGGGTGGAGCTCAGTAATGGGGCACTTGCTTCACGTGCTCACATCCACAGTTCGATCTTCAGCTATATAAATTTAAAATGATAATTTTTAAATTCAATATACATGCAAGAAACAGAAAACATAGAAAGTATGAGAATTCCTGCTCCAAATAAACAATAGCATTAATTTACTTTGTTTATTTTTTTACTTTAAGTATGCTGTTTAGAAGAAAAATAATTTATTGACATACAGGCATAAACAATTTTCTGTGATGTTTAAGTGTGTTAAAAATTACTACATTGATGTTAGAAAATTTACCAATTAATATCCTTGTCAAAATAAATTCAACATAATTCTTGAAAACTACTTTAAAGACTCTGTGATCGCTACTAATCCTACTGCCATTTCTTTTCAGAAATTAGACACCAGTGTGACTAAAACTAGTGACATTTTTAATAAGGTAGATCTAAACATCCTATGTAATACAATTAATTTTTACTGAAAAGTCAAATAAATTAATTTTATCAGGCTTGTTTTTCAGGAACATTAACTTTTTTACATGAAGAATGTCTGTTGGATCATTATGCCACCAACTATAAACATATATTTATAGAAAAGATTAGGTTAAAACTCCAAAAACTTAAATACACATTTATAGATCCCCTTAAAATTACATGAGACTTGAGTGTGCCAAGCCATTATTTATGTATTTCTTGTGGTCAGCTATCTCACAACTGAATTTATTTTGTGGTCCAATAAAAGCAAAAAATAAATAAAGAAAAATGCTAGCCAAAACCAAATAACAATTACCATTAAAGTTTTAAAAACATACATACACACAATCTTTCTTTGTTAAAATTACAATAATGATGTTGTGGCATTCCACAGCCTTTATATGGACATGGACCTGTTTTTATACCGAAACAAAATACCTGCCACGTATATTCGGCTTCAGTTCCTTTTGGCTATCAGTCTGGCTTAAATTTTTTTATACATAGTATACACATATGCAAAGATACTAGTGACTATGAAGTTTGGAATAATGATTATAAACCAAGAAAAACAACTGTAAATTATATAACTAAGGGACTGTGTGTATCTTCTGGAAAGCCATTATTTTCTACACTGACAGTACTTTGTACACTACAGAAAAATGTCAATCTATAACATCAAAATAGAGATTAGACATCTATGAAGAAACATGCTATTAAAACAACATTGTGCTTATAGAATCCAAAGACATTATTTTCCGCTTATAAATCTAAACAGTCACTGACATCAGTAAAACATGTCATTCCAGTTTACACTAGCAAATGTGAGCGTTATCAACCCTCTAAGAGATCCCAATTCACAGCTATCTTAGCATGGCACAAAATATATATCTTCTATACATTTACTTGTTGCCCATATAGCCTGGGTAAGTAATTCAAACACTAGATTTTTTATTTCTGCCATTTTCAATAATAACTGCAAATCTTCCTTTCAAATTTCTGTGCTGAACTTCTCAACTTAAGACTTAATTCCTAAAATATTCTTTAAGTGATATTTTAACAAATATTTAATAATATTCATTATTTCTACCACATAATTTAGGATTATCTCAATTAATCTAAGCAGCCAAGAAGCACTCTGAAGCAGAACACAGGTCGTGAGCTACATCCTCTTACATGACACAATTATGCACATCACAGTCAGTGTTTCACCCGCTGTCACTATAACTAAGCCCTAGAAAACACTGTCAAAAGGGGGAAACATATAGACTCTTAAGTAGCAATAATTTCATTGCAAGTTGTTTTATGTAAGTACAGTTTTCAAAAGGTTGGGTTGGTTTTGTTTGTTTGGGGAATTTTTTTTTTTTTTTTTTTTTTTTTTTTTTTTTTGCAGGGGGAGGGGGCAGAGGATCAATTCTCACTTTGTCTCCTAGATTTCTACCATACTAGAGTTATATGGAACAACAGTAAATAACACAAAAAGAAAACTTCTTTACCGTAACAATCTGCATTATATAAATCAGTTTTCTATAAACCTTGTACCAAACTATAAATGTATGACAGGGCTAGGGCTGGAACCCTTGACAAATGCTCAAAGTCATGGGTTCCTTCCCCAGCACGGGAGAAAAAAGAGAGAAAATAAAATGTATGTGAGAGTCTCCTGGTAAGGCCCTGAACACTCACAGGCATTATAAGAAATCTAAGAGAAAACTCCCACTAGACAGCTGTGCCATAACAGCGGATAACTGCTTACAAAGGGTAAGCTGGGAACTGTTTACTGCCGTGAAATTTCTAAACCTCTTCTGCGATTCAGCTTTTGAAAGAAAAGCATTAAATTTTTGTTACAAAAACTAAATTACACACTTACACACACACACACACACACACATATAATTTAAAGAGACAATCAATTAGGCAGATACTACTGTATTGCAGTGCATTAGTGAAGCAATATAAATAAGAAATTCAATGTAATCCAGCCTTTGATGATTAATCCACATCAGAAACTACTTCCTTATACTTGTCGTGACTGTCAGGATTTAAACAAAATTCTCTACAGTCTCACACTTGGTGAAACTAAACACAGACACCCTATCTCTGTCTCTGTAATTTAGAAGGAAAGTTTATTCTCATAAACTCACTACTCATATCTACCTAATTTTAAGAATTTCATTATCTACAGCAGATATGAAAGAGAAGTCTCTTAGATGAACTTTACTCTTGACTCAGTGAACAAGACCCTTGTGGTGCTGGAAAGCGCATCACAGGAAAGCTGAGGGTTCCCGTGTTCACAAGAGAAGACGCATGGTGATGCACTTTAATTACCAGTCCCAAGTGCCACAAAGCTTTAAGCAACCACTGACGATAAGTTTTATTTTAATTTTCATATGCATTTTTAACTGTCAAAACTTAAATAAATTTTAAATAGGGCAAAATATTTCTCTTAAATTGCTAAATTACTTATTTGAATGGTTAAATCTCTCAGATATGATAAAATTCTTATTGAGATGAATGCAATCCATTGTCTTGGCTATAGAATTAAATTGTGTACTCCCACAAACAACATAACACAAAAATTTGTCCCCAAATAAATATATTACATGTAAAAATGATAGGAAGAGATTTTCTATAATGAAACATCACTAAAACATATAATTTTTCATTTATTTACTTTTATGCAGATATGTGATCATTAATTTTTTTAATACAAAAGTACTTAATACATCACTGCTGCCTTCTTTAAGGAAATGTTGAAGAAAAAACTATCCTTAGTCATTACCAGATCAGAGTATTCAAACAGTATCATTGACAAATACTGTTTGAAAAGTAGCTATAAAAATGTAATCTGAAAACTCATATTCAAAGCATATGAAATAAACAATAAAAATACAAACTAGAGCATGTAACTACTTAAGAATAATAACGAGAAGCCACATTGAACATAAAAAATATACACATACTTTTAAAACAAAGTCTACTTGAGCGGTTTACAAAGCAAGCTTTAATTTGAACAGAATAACCCAATGAGGGCAGAATTTTCTTCTAAACTGGTGCGACTAAAAGAAGTGTCTAATGTCAAAATCCACCATCATAATGTGTGAGAATTTCTTTAATCACACAACTACCATGTTTCTGAGTCCTGTGGAAAGGCTTGACCGTCACGCTTTTCCTGCCATACCTCTTCCTTAGTGATGTATTCCTTATTGGTGTTATCTTCGGGCCTTGAGGAGACAGAGAGGCTCCGAAATTCTAACTACACTTAAAATACATAACTGAGACAAGCGTGCAGGCTTGCTTTAAAAAGCAGCATTTCTAGAAGGCAAGAAAATCTTGGTTTTTTTAAAGCTGATGCTTCTACACACAGAAGGCAAGTTCAGCCAGTTCCTGGCTACACCATAGTCGTTTGCTCCAGGAGCTCAAGGGGACCCCAAACAACGGGCTACCTGTTCCAGCCAGGCTGAGGAATGTGTCCAAATCATTTTTATTGATTTAACCTTTACAGGAATGCTACATATCCTCAGAGCAAAACATTTTGAATGTATTTATAATATGATACACTTCTGAAAAGCCATGAAAAAGAAAGCTAGAAACCAATCCAGACAGCCCTCCACCCCTAGTTGTTAGGAGTTTATTTTTATTTTAAACATTATCAGTGGACCTAAATACGGAATAATTCTACTTGGGAAAACTTACTTTGGCACAACTGTACGTAGAAATAAAAATTTATTTCAGAGTAGAGAAGGTGCATGTAAATAAATTCTAACTTTAAGAACTACAACTCATTACTTGACAATGACCGACAAGTCTTAACAAATTCTAAAGGTGCTTTTCACACTCTAATACACATACATGGTGCAAACGACAGCCATATCCATGTAAAACATCCAGAATGGAGTCCTCACTGGGTAAACTACAGGCTATACTCTGGTGACATCCTGGGGCTTTACAGAGAAAGTGCTGTGGAGCCCATCTCCCCGGCTTCCTGGGCACTGTACTGTACTGGCTGCTGCCGCTGCCGCTGCCGCCTGTACTAGGTCTACTTGCAAACAATAATTCACAATATTATGCTTCCTCACACTATGCTGCATCACTAGCTAACTGGAGCCTCGCCTCTCAAAGCATTCTACTTTCACTGCAGACTGGTCTCTTAAAAATGCAAACAAGTTTTGAGCATTTCCAGATGTCACACACACACACACACACACACACACACACACACACACCACAAGCAAATTCTCAAAGCATTCTCAATGACAATATAATAAGCTAGAGGCACTGCTTACTACCTCAGTGAACATCTGTGCGTTTAAAATGGGAGCTGACAGGGCTGTACCCAATGAAGAGGTGAACGACAGCGGCCAACACAGGCTGCAGGTAGCAGCTGCCACTAGGTAAGACAGCAGCCTATTTTCAGTAGCAGACAAGTTTCTGCTGAGCGAGGCTTCCTGCAGTGGACAGACATTGAGCATGCAAGAATAAAGGCAAATGCCGTTTGCTTTTTCAAACTGTTAGCTTATTTTTAATCCTGGGTAATATAACTGGAATTCCACTACATTATTTTCATCTTGTCATTGATTTTTTTTTTTTTTAACGAAACACCCAAGCAGGCATGAGACTATGCCAAATACACAGAAATACACCAGTATGAGAATGAAACATTAAAGAAAGAATGTGTTCATGCTTAAGACATGCTTTATATTTGCTTTATAAAAAGGATGATCTTGAGAAAAACGTAAGAAAATATAAGCACTTCACAGTCTAACCAGCTGTTATTCTGAGAAGGCACAAGTAGCTCACAAGATAGCTTTAAAGGGATTTACTGTAACAATCATGCAAAGTAAATAAAACAGCCTTACCACTTGGTCATATGACTTTTTAAAAAATCCAGTGTGTTCCATTAAATGTCCCCAGAGCCATAATTGCCTGCTGTGGTCCAGTGGCACCCAGTACTAGTTTATCAGCGGATCTGCCTGAGCAGTAAGACCTTGGAGGATGGATGAGCAGTCAGGCAGGGCCAGCCTTGGGTGCTTTTTGAAACAGAGATACTACTCCCAGATAAATTAAAATACGCTACTGAATTTATGTTCAGACATAGTGAAAGCCAAGATGAACATGCAAAAGTCTTTTTAAAAGCCTGAACACTTTGCTTATACTAAAGCATTACAGTTCCTTTCTTTTCTTCTCCTTGGTCTACAGCTGTGACCATAAGTAATACTAAAGAGAAAATAGTAAGATCGGCGACCAAAATGCCACTATTACTTCTCTAATATGTTTTAAGCACATATAATCTATAGCCAAAACCTTATACTTTAAGTGAGCACACTTTGCGAACACGCTGAGTGTCCGATGCTGCCTGTGGTTCTGATGGTGTTTGTGGTGTCAGCTCTACTGTTGCTCCTTTTCCTTGGTTGAGTCTGTTGATCTATTAGCTTTCTGGGCTTGAGTATTTACTGGGCCAGGTGTTGTGCTAATCCTTTGAAAACAGCTTCTTTTAATTCTTGCAACTCCCTTCCATGACAGGTCTCCTAATTACTCAGGTAAGAAAAAGGAATGAAGCTCTGAAGCCTGCCCAAGGCCTCACAATAGAACAGCTGACAGGCTAGCCTGAGCCTTTATAGTCTTGACAGCTACTTTGGAATATTACACTGGCCTTAATGACGTCACTTCCTGGTCCTTAATTTCTTCTGTAAAGGTATTGGTTCTCAGAAGAATGAGCCACTAAAATTAGGACACTTTGACAAAATGCTAAACAGGTAATCTCTGTGTCTCCAGGTTATTCAAATCCATCACTTTATATAAAGATGATCAGACCAGAGCAATTAAGGAAAGTAAAGGCTACCAAGGGAAAAGGTTGTTTAGGTTTGATCAGAAAATGGGTTTCAAAAGACTTGGTAATTCAGGAGGCAGAGGCAGGTGGATTTCTGTGAGTTTGAAGCCAGCCTGGTCTACAAATAAGAATCCAGGACAACCAAGGCTACACAGAGAAACCCTGTCTCGAAAGAAAAAAAAAGTCTTATGCAACGTCCATACCACTCTTCATATGATTAATAATATCATTTAAGAATTAGAAATTCAACCTTTATAACATCGAGAATTTGCAACTGTCCTAATTTACAAACTAAACTAATACTGGTCAGATAGTTTGTCTTCCAACAGACACTATACACAGACTCCAAGACTCCTGGCATGTGCACGTCACCCAATCTCATCCAGGAAGTTAGAGAGCTGCTCTCGCTACTGTTTTTCCTTGTGGAGGGTTGGTATAGAGCTGGAGATACATTTATTGTACCAACTGGGGATGGGAGTACTGCCCTGCCAACATGGACATCGGTGCTTAAACAGTTCACATTTCTAGAGCTACAAAGAACTGAGATAAGAAAGCTGTTTGGGGATCTCAAAAGGTCAAGTGCCCTTGTGGCCTACATTTCACTTGCCATGAATGGCCAAGCCAACAACTTAAATTTTAAATGAAGAAGGCTCACCTGTTAAAAATAAGTACAAATACACATGCAAAATCATAGGTACAACATTTTAGAAAAGAAACACATATACACATTAGTATTAATTAGTAACATCCACTCACCCTCCCCCCCAAAAAATGTTAGAAGTTGTTTTATCATGATGCCTTCCTTAAAGTGTACAACTCAAGGCACTGGAAATCAACAAAAATGGGCAAATGACAGTATAAATACAAAACTAGCTTTGGAACATTAGATGCAGTTCTTCTGTAGTTGCACCATTACTGCAGGCCCTGCCTATCAATGGTTGTAGGAAGAGATACCATGGGAAAGAAAAGGTGACAGGCTGGGTAAAGCAACTCACTGTCTTTACACTCCACAAGTATTCCCACTTAGGTTATCAGAAGCCACAAAAATGACAGAGACAAAAAGCTTTGTGTGTAGCCAAAACAGTCAAAGAGACAGAATAAACTTTAAAATGACAAATAACTCAGCACTCGCTAATATTTGTGTGTGTGTGTGTATGTATGTATGTATGTATGTATGTATGTATGTATGTATGCATGTATGCATGATATATAATAAGACTAGGGGCCAGGGCTATATGAAGTTCAGTGATAGTGTTTTCCTAGCATGGAGAAGGCCCTGGATGTGATCTCAAGCATGGGGAAAAAAAAAAAAAAAGGAAGAAAGAAAGAAAAAAAAAAAAGAAAGAAAGTTAAATTGAAAATATCACAAAGTAACCAGCAGAAGACTTTGGCAGTGAAGCTACTGGGTGCTAGAGAAAAATGGGATTGTAGCCCAGACAGACTTACTGAATGTGCTAATGATTATGAGGAAAAGGCAAGAGGTGCAACTGCTAAAGTTCTGTCACTGCTAAAGCTATGTTTAGAGAAAACAGGATGCTAAATTACATATGCCACAATCTCAGCTTCTTAAATTATATGGTATGTATGTATACCCAAGGAATCCGAAACAGTAACCCAAGCTATGCTTAGACCAAAGAGACAAGAACATGCACTACAGTATTACAGTTCACTTAAGAGTGGGCTCTAATATTTGGCAAGTTAATTTTCATGAATCCATATAAAACCTTCTTTTCCCACAGTCAAGTTGTAAGAAACAGAGCAAAGTTCTCCAGGAATAAATCATATTCTTACAAAAAGAAAACAAAACCCCTCTGTCGTGAAACTATGAGAGAGCAGCCAGGATTTGAGTTAGTGTCTGAATCTCCATTTTACTCTAACACAACCTTAAGTAAGGACACGCTAGCTGAACTCCACCATCTATGTGCAGCATCTATCCCCAAAGCTTCCCAAGGAAACAAAATAGAAAGTAAAGTGCCTACATCCTGACAAGACTCGCACAGTTATTAAGTATAATCTGCTTTCTCATCCCTAAGTTTTCTGCAATGCACTTGACTGTTCACAGTGCGGGTCACAGCCAGGCAGCAGCAGCGGCAGCCAGCCTGGGAAGCTTGTAGAAGCATACGCTCCGAGGCCCTACTCTGAAGGGACCTGCAGGGTGAAGGTCCAGCTGCTTACTTCTCAAATGGAGGCAGGGGGGCAGCCAGTAGCTTTCTGCTAATCTCTCCCTCTGAGGGACTCAAGTGCCTAGGAAGAAAGGGTAGCTCCTTCTACTCCCAAGCACAACTTTTCACATGTGGAGAGAGACCCATGTCCCCTTGCCCCTGTAGTTTACCCACAATGGCTGAGCACTTGCAACATGGTCTCCTGAAAGAACTGTCTTCTGCTTGCTTGAGGCACTCTGCAAATTATGACACTGCATAATGATCCTGGCCTCTGTACTATAAACAGTATGTCACCATATACTGTAAGTGTTCCAGATGCCTAGAAGATGTTTTGATTTTTATTTTTCAGTTGTGAGTGTACGTGTATGTCCTCCCACTCTGTGCAGGTGGGCACATCCACACTCCTCCCCCATCCCTCCTCCCCTCCTCTCACATTGCCTCTAAGTGGGAAGCACCATTTCGGCACAATATTCCTGCAGTAGAATCTAGCGATCGTGACCTAGACTAAGAGTCTGTGAGACATGCTTGCTGTTCAGTAAAGTCGATTTGCTCCTAGCATGTTTGAAGTGCTCATGAATCACCCTCTAATCCTCACCCCAAGTTCTCGCCAGCAGAAAGCTCCAGCTGATGGGCACACTTTTGCATCTAACACTCTTCTGATATTTTATAGCACTTTCCTACTGGTTAAAATCGTGTTTGCCTGTGATTGCCCATTTTATAGAGCTTTCTTGCTGGTTAAAATGGTGTTTGCCTGTGATTGCCCATTCTCTCTCTTCCTCTTCCATGGCTACTGATTGAAGAAAAAAATGTTTTTTGTAGATAGGACACTAGCCAAAGAGGAATTCAAGCTCCTTTCATTGGCATTCACTGGCCTATGCTATGATCAGCAGTAAGGGAGGGGTGCTTCCACTGCTTTACACAGAATTCCAGAAGCTTCCTCATTTACTTGTCTGGCACCTATCTTACCTACACTTACCCCTTTAATGCACATTTGCCCTCAATTGCAAATACACACTGCTATTCATTCACCCTTATATGAACTGTGTTTGTGTGTTTGTGTGTGTGTGTCTGTGTGTGTGTGTCCTGTGACTACTGCCCTATATCTTAAATTTTCAAAAGAGAGCTCAAACCTGGAGCCTTCCATGTGAATGGCATCTAGCTCAGTTGTATAAGCAATCAGGCATTTCATAGCTTTATGACAGTCTGACCAATGCCTTGTAAGAGCCTACAATGAAGGGTATGCTTGCCACACATTTAATAATCGCTGAATACTGAATAAATACTGAACACGCAAGGTGAGTCTGTTTAAGACAGAACCAATGGGAAGGGAGAGGAGGACCAGCTCAGACATAAGCGATGGCATCAGCCCAGGTTGAGAGCCAACAGGGAGCCAGCGAGTCAACAAGAGGCAGGAACCCTTAAAACGCATTAAGAATGAGGACAGCTTAGCCCCAGCATGTACTGTCCTCCACCACCAAGCTTCATTCTTGTAGGCTTAGACGCCTCTCCATGAAGCCCAATTGAATCAGAACCCAACAAAGCAATAAATCTGACAAAAGACTTATGTGTTAAGATGTTCCTTAGAACATAAAACAGAGAAAAGCTACCCACCTATCCATGCTGCCTCATATGCACATATATAAATGTGGCACAAACTGTAAAAAAAAAAAAATCATTTATTCTCAATGTGTGTTAAATGTAAGTTGTAATCAAATACTATAAGAAAATCCAAATGTCTATTCATAAGACGGTAAAAGAACATACCTGGTATCTGTCTTGAAAAGGTAGGGTAGAGGCAGGTGCAGTGGCACACACCTGTAGTCCCAGCACTCAGGAGGCAGAGGCAGGTGCAGTGGCACACACCTGTAGTCCCAGCACTCAGGAGGCAGAGGCAGGTGGATCTCTGTGAGTTCAAGGGCTGATCTACAAAGTGAGTCCAGGACAGCCAAGACTACACAGAGAAACTCTTGTCTTCAAAAACCAAAAACCAAAAACCAAAAACCAAAAAAAAAAAAAAAAAAAGGTAGGGTAGGCTGTGTAGCAGTCAAAGTTTTTTTTTTTTTAAACATTTATTTATTATTATGTATACAGTGCTTTGCCTATGTGTACACCTACATGCCAGAAGAGGGCATCAGATCACAGTACAGATGGTTGTGAGCCACCATGTGGTTGCTGGGAACTGAACTCAGGACCTTTGGAAGAGAAGTCAGTGCTCTTAACCTCTGAGCCATCTCTTGGTCCCCTCAAAGTTTTTACCAAAGCAATAAACTGTGCAATCAGTCAGAGGCCAACAGCTTTTATGGCTCAACTTTACATTCATTAAAAATCTCTGAATGTTACTCTATCCATTCGTCAAGCTCAGTGGGACATATTTTATCATGTACCCTTATCACTAAAAAGTATAATAAGCAACATTGTATATGTCCAAGATATCCTATTTATAATCGTTTGATATTGATTTAACATCATTCATCTTAGACATTACTCATAAAACTAGAAATAATCAATTGTAAAAATATGTTCATAGAAGTCTAAAACCTTTTTCAGAACTCCACTTTGGGAATCAGAACTATGTATCAGTGGTTTCAAACACTCCTGAGGTATGATTCTGTTCAAACACAATTTTTTAAAATGTACAGACGATCTCAAACAGATCTGGGGGAGACACCAGCATCTTTAAAAATAAATAAACATGTTTCTACTTAATAGTGCTGTTTCCCCAGCTCAAAGTCAGAGATCTTACTGACTCAACCAAGTATTTGGATTTTCCATTTACTGTGGACATATTAATGACACTGGTTGCTGACTACATAGTAAAATGTCCATTCCCCTAGGCTTCCATTGAAGGAATGCTCACTGGTCTCACCTCCAAAACATGTGACACACCTAAAATCCGATACACAGCTCATGGACGACCCGTTTGTGCTGAGACAGTATAGCGATGTGCTTTCCCTGCTGCTGTTGGTAGGAATAAAACTTCTGTCCTATCTCAGCGTCTGTGAAGGACTTACCATACGCACTTCTGCGCATGCACGCCTGCAGCAGGGGTGTCTCTACTACTTTGGGGCTTCATTTTGATTTCCCTTCCCTGGCCTGTGCTGCTGTATATAAGCCTGCTGTAAACAACCCTGACAAAGGCCTCAAATCTTTTTTGGACTTAAGATACAATGATAAAACTCAATGCTCAACCTAATACCATTAACTTCCCCTGCCTCTAGGACAGTGGTTCTCAACCTGTGGGTCACAACGCCTTTGGGTGTTCAAGACTCTTTCACAGGGGTCGCCTAAGACCATTGGAAAACACAGGTATTTGATACATTAGAATTCATAACAGTAGCAAAATTACAGCTATAAAGTAGCAACAACAATAATTATCTGGTTGGGGATCACCACAACATGCAGTGTATCAAAGGGTCGCAGCCTTAGGAAGGTCGAGAACCACTGTTCTAAGGGAAAGAGCTCGGACCCTCTCTTTTAACTAGTTTACTGTCCTTAGACCTATACAATGTCTGCTAAACTTGTTCACTCTGCTTCCTGCCTGGCACCACTGGCTCCCACATGGGCTATAGTAGTGTCCCGCAGACAATCCTTTTCACATGGTGCTAATTACACCTCCACCTCAATGCACATCATACCTGCAACTTGGCAAACACCTTTGGAAGGTATCCTATGCCTAGGTAGATTAAATTCCCTACTCATCCACTCAATTTTCCACATTTTGATACTGATCACCAGTTTCATCAATATTTTCTGCAACAAATTTCCTTCCAGACACGTAAACTATCTTCACCTCATTCCTACTTCCAGGTCCTGATCATGTCCTCTCCTTTATGTGTGATGTTCCTTATGTGTCCTCGCTGTCACTTAAACAGAGATAAAACAGCAGTATCTTCATAAGATTCATGCTCTGAGCTGAAGACCTGCTAGCCATCTCTATGTCACCACAGGAGGGGACCAGCAACCTTTCTTTACATACTTTTACATACTTCCTCAACCGCTGCCATTCTGTCTCAGTTTCTACACACTCACACACACATGTAAGTGAATGGAATTACTAGTTGGTGACTCTGGGGGGCTGAAGCAGCAGACTCCGTGTGCTGTGCATTTGAAAGGAGCCTGCTGGCTGGGGAAAGAGTTGACCATGTGGTAAGACCTTCGCCCTCCTGAGCAGCCCCACAGACACCTTCACACAGCAGAGCTTAAAGCACACTGCACTCCACAAATCATGAAGAGAAGAAATATGCTTATTTTATGTGCCTGTCTCCCATATAAAGGCAGTATTGCACCAAGTTAGATATGGCGAGGTCAAATTCTACCTTGGTAACCTAAAACCTGTATTTTCTGTGTAAATCCTTAATGGCTCTGTACCTAAGCACACATCTATAAAGTAGAAAAAGCAAAACCTGTGTTGTGCAATGACCAAAAGATCCTAAGACAACACATAAAACTCATAATACCACACTGCATTACAACATGAGCACACACAAACCCCCACTCCTCCCCTCCTGCACATCATCCGGCCGCGCGCTTGGCATATCACAGGACTCAACAATATATACTTAATGTGGTGGCTTGATGAATAACAATTGCCTAAATAAAAAGAAGATTTTAAAACAAATTTCGTAAGTTACAGGAAAACAAAACATGCTAAAGAAATAATATATAAGAAAAACGAAAATACTTTTAAAATGACAATTATGATTGGAAGATAAGAGTGGCAGGCACATGGTATAATTTGAAAAATGAACATGTTTTCAATAAAAAATCTCACAAAATCTGAGTTAATGACCAAATAAAGCTAATATTAAATATTAATCACCACATTAGGCAGATAATGTGATAACACTCCACAGCTCAGGATTAACGAAGATAAATTAACCTACAGTGAACAACTGTGTTCTTAAATAAATTCCATTTTATTGATTTATTTATATCTAGTATGAAATGTTGTCTCAATTTTCTTTTAAAGATATAACCATACATTTTCTCATATTACAAATGTAAATTTTTACTACTTTATTTACAATCATCCCTCAACATGTAACAGTGACAAAAAATGAGCCTGAGAGGAATAAGCATATGTCATTTCAGGCAAGATGGTGTCTGGTTTAAAAAAGCCTTCCATTTATTTTTTTCTCCAGGTTTTAAAAGCTAGCATATATAAAAATAGTGCATTTCAATAACTATAATCACTTGAAAATAAAATGCCACTCAGATTACACTACTACATTCTTCACCTTTCAGAGCACCTTGACTTTAATATTTTTAAGCAGGTTAGTAGAAGTAAGTGCAACAGGCTATACTTTCTATACATATTAAAAAACTAACATCCTTGAAGACTGCACACGGCAGAAGAAATTCAAATAAGAAAGCAGAATCATATGGGACTGACCTACAAGTAGAAGGCTGGTGATTTTTTTTTTTTTTTTAACAAAACCATCAAAACAAAGTTAAAGAAGAGGATCAGCAAACTTAAGCCAGGGCGAGAACTACACTAGGGTCTTCTTCATCGACTCCATGAAAATGTGAAGCCTCACTACCCCTCTATGACAGCTAAAACAACACACAACAAAATAACAGCGCTTCAAAGTGAAACACTGAGAAAGGTATTCCAAAAGCAGACACAGACTTATTAAGACTGTACATCTAATTGTCATGAAGTCTACACACTCACTGTCTTAGTCACTGCTCTGTTACTGTGAAGAGACACAAGGCAACTCTTATAAAAACAAGCATTTCCTTGAGGGCTGGGCTACAGTTTCAGAGGCTTAGAGTCCATAATCCTCATGGCAGGGAGCATGGCACTAGAACAGTAGCTGAGAGCTACATCCTGCTCAGAAAGACAGAGAGGCAGACAGGCTTGACATGGGCTTTTGAAACCTCAAAGCCCACCCTCAGTGACACACCTGCTCCAACAAAGCCACACCTCCTAATCCCTGGTGACTAAGCATTCCTGTATATATGGGCCTATGGGGGCCACTCTTATCCAAACCACCACAGTGGCAGACACAAATTTTAGAAAAATTACATTTGATAATAATTTTTGAAGGCATGGGCTCTTCTATTTATTGGGTTTCATTAACTTAACATGTCAATCTTTATTTAAACATTAAAATTCTAATCTTTCAGTGTAATCTCTAAAACAGTCTAAAATCTGACAAAGGGTTACCTGTCAGTAACAGACATAAGGAAGCACAAAGTGATGCTCAGTAGTCTAGTGTATCCGATGCACACACGGTTCATGCTACTACTGTCCTCTCTTATTGGAAATCAATTTCTTCTGATTTGCTTTTTAAACAAAGATCCTTGCTTTAAACTAATTTTAAGTAAATCTAGAAGGTGACTCAAATACACTCTCATTTTCAAAGGTTTCATATGTCATAGGAAAAACAAGTCTTGAGCCAAAATTGCAATCAAAAGTAATGCCACCACCATAACGCAAAAGTATATATAATTAAGTCAAAGACTTTAATGTACAATACTGTAAACTTCCAAGAACACGGTTTGCTGCAAAAAGCAGTAGTACTTCTAAAAACTGAGTCGTGAAGTGTTTCTAACAGAACTGGAATGTGAGGTGGGTCCATCACACCAGGGATGCTCTACGCTGTGTCCACTGCTACATCTGCGGAGTCCAGAGCAGCGCCCATCCCTCGGTAGACTCATTTTTTGAACGAGTAAACAAAAAGCATTATAATTAGTGTACGAGAGTACTCTAGAACAAATGTGGTCTAAGGCTGTTTGTTACCGTATAAGGATATTACCCAGGAAGGAGAAATTATCTGCATCAGATGATTCCGGTGCGCACACACTCAATTCCACTTTCATCACAGGAAGCCTATCTCAAAGAAGGAAGTGGGAACTGACTGACATTCTGGCTTAAAGTACTTACTTCACAGACCAATAGCAAACAGATAACAAAAGCTAACAGATAACAAAACCCAGAGTCACTAAGCTAGACTAAATGTTAAGACTTTCAATGGGGTGGGAGGAACAGGAGAGGGGGCGCTAACTTCAAAGTAAAGAATTACTAATAAAAGTAATGGCTGGCTGCTGAAAAGTGATCATACGTATATCACTGTGTCTTTTAAAGAAAACTCATGGAACATGAAAGCAGAAAAGCTTAAAGGCTAACGGTGTTTTTATCAGCTACATGCCAGGTCTAATTGTCTAAAATTTGAGACATCCTAGTAAGGCCTAATTGAATGACATTTTCAGTGCAGTCTGTAATAGCTGATCACAGGACTTAAAGCACATGAAAAGATTATGCCTTGGATTAATGAAAAGGCTTCAAATGGTATGCACTATCCATCATTTTAAAATGAGTCCAATATTGTAGAGCCATCTCAAATATGAAAGTAGAATGAAAAACAAAATAAATGCGGACAGTTTAAAAAATAAGGAAAAGCCAGAATTGGTCAAGCTAACACTAGTTCATAGCAGAGGTGCAGTAGAAAGGAATGGAGAACTGACATTCGGAAGACCAGCGCTATGTCCTGAACCCGTAACTAACAAACTAGCCACTCTGAGACAATCAGCCCCTTTCTACTTCTTCATGAATCAATAAAAGACTGGCCTGACCAAATTCTAAGACACTCAGAATTCCATGCAGTCAAATAACTGGCACTATTAAAAACAGTTTTCTTTGTTTCTGAATACTAGGTCAGTGATCTGCAATTTAAAAAAGAACAAGTGTTAAAATTCAGCTCTATTCCTAAAATCCAATGAGTGTAACTTATAAGGCACGGTCATTTACCTGGAGGTCTACTGAACAGCTACCATTTGTGTAAATTATTTGCATGCACCATCTGACTTATCCACCTTAGAGATGAATATTGTTCCTGCATCTTACAACATTTCAGAAATTCTTAAAGCAGGTGGATTCTGCCCTATCTGCCAGCCTTTATCACCCTCCTCCTCACACCATCCACATGCCATTTGCAAATATAGAACTGTCAAGGAAGCAATGAAGAGGATCAAGCGAATCAGAACTTGAAATACTGACATCCACACCTAAATTACTTTCATGCATATAAGACAAAAAATAAAATCAGTGTAGTAAGAGGACGAAAATAATCACTGCCAAAATAAAGCAGACCCTTGAATTCCTACCTGTTCTATTTGGAAAACGTAAGGTTTCGACTGCTGCTGCTCCTCTAGAGGCTGTCCTCCAAACATTACGTCAGCATGACCACAGCCTCACATCTCTAGCAAGACAGAGCCTGCCAGGTAGAGCCTAACAGGAACGTGTTCAAAACCCTGGAGTCAGACGCTAGATGCAGACAAATAAGGCACCATAAAAAACTAAATAAGGCCTTTTATAAGAATAATGCAAGGTGTCAGACGTGCAGAAAGGCGATGGGACAGCACAGGAAGTCTGAGCAGGAGAGAAGGTCAGGCCATGACCTCTGAGCTCTGAGTACGCTCACGTTCCCTGTTGTACAGAACACTGAAAGCTCCAATCCTTTCTCACACTTTGCGTCCAACTTGGTCAACTCCACTGTATTTTAGTCCTCATCCCTAGGCTAGACCCCCCAACATGTCAAATTAATAACTTCCTATAACACCTGCCCTTCTGATTCCTAACCCAACCCGGTTAGGCTGACTTCCCAGCCTGGCCCAGTAAGATGTGCTGCTTCAGGAAAAGAATGCCACCTGCCCGGACTGAGTGCCGGACAGCTTACACCACAGGGCACGTCCTTCCGTTGGCTCTCTCTGCCTTCCTCCTTTACTCACAGGACGACCCTTCCCATCTCTTCACAAGCTGCCCTACTCCTGTCATTGCCGAGGCCTTGCCTATGCCTTCTAAGAGGTGTGACAGTGGACCATTGCTGACGTCTGGAGTGATAACAACAAATTAGCAACCACCAAGGAGTGAAAAAATTAAAACTGTGAAAATAGATAAGTTTTTAAAAAGAAAATTAGCACAGTATATCATAGGAACGGACCATATGTGACCCCTCTGTAGTGCCCCAGAGTATCACCAGAAATAGCCCACTGGACTATAGTGAACTGCGCCTGGCATTCTATCTGTGGGCACTCCACCGTCCTACACGCCCTTGTCTACTGTAGAAACTCTTTGATTGAAGTGGTCCAAGGAGACCCATTCTATCACTTTTTCTATGTTTAAACGTAAATATATTAAATACACTCAAGTCTCTTAATTCTATTGAATGGACACTGATGTATTACTCAGATAGAATCTGGTATTATAAATGCATTTTTAAAAGTTGAACTGACCATTTAAAACTGACCACTTGTGCCATTCCAAAACCAGAAAAATCGCTACCATGATTTAAAATTAAGGTGATAAATTGGCTGGATTTTTGCATACTGCAACCACAGCACAATTCTACACTCAAGCAAGAAAAACAAATATTAAAGAAAACTGAGAAGTTTTTTTGGTCTCTAATCATACACTAGTTAGGCAACCCACTCATCAGTCTGGTTGTTTTTACTGTTTCTATCAAGGGTTGTTTCAAATAAACTTTCTAAATGTAAAATTACTTCATTAATCAACTTTAAAAGTAAGATGATTGCAAAGACCATGTCTGAAATCTGAGAATACAGCAAAAAGCATAAAAAGAAGCAAAAAATGAAAGTGCTTAAAATTTGCTCTTAGAATTTGTTTTGGAGCTTGTTGAAATGATTCCTAAAAATTCATCTGGAAGCATAAAAAAGAAGGGGCCAAAAATATTTTAAAAAGAAAACTTATGTGGACGTGGACGGGGTTGAACTATAACAGCAAATATTAAAGCACATTAGGAAGCTATAACAACTACACTAAGGCAGCCGGCCGAGGAAGAGAGGCTCAGCAGACAAGCAGGATGGCACAGGGGGTCACCGCTTATCTGAGAGAGGGAGGAGTTCAGCTGGGAGGAAGCAAGGCTTATGGAATTTGTGGTGGCAGCAAATGGATTTGAAGCAAAATTGCTTTCACTTAGAACCCTCCCTGACAACATAAAACAGCAACAAAATGGATTAAATATGAAAGTATGGAAACCAAAGCCTGAATATAACAAAGTGCATAGGAATTGAGCATAAAGACTGAGAAGACTTCAGGGCAAAGGAAGCAGCAACAAGACTGTTAAACTGAATAAGCTACTTAAAAAAAATTTTTTTCACTTACATTTAAAAATCACTAAACAATCCTTAAAGAAACCAAGTGCTGAGTAGAAGGGAATGCCAAGGGGGATCCACAAAAGGAGAAACTTTTTTGAAATATTAAGTCTCTAACAAAGTACAGGAAAACAAAGTTGGTAAAACCTGTGCTAAGAATATGAACATATAGTTGGGCACAGTGGCGCACGCCTGTAATCCCTACACTCAGGAAGGCAGAAGCAGCAGGATCTCCGTGAGTTCAGAGCCAGCCTGGTCTACAAAGCAATTCCAGGACAGCCAAGGCTATTCAGAAAAACCCTGTCTCAGGGGGCTGAAAAAAAAAAAAAAAGGAAGAAAAAGAAGAACACATAAACACACACCACACACAACACAATATTTTGAAACTTGTTGTTAGACAACACAACACCATGTCTCTACTGCCGTCCATGAGAGGTCAGTGGGGGAAGGGGAGCACTCAAAGAGTGAGACAGAAATGAGCATTAGGTCAGCTTCCTTGGGGAAACTAAAAAGGTAGTTCCAAGAAGGGCATTAAACTCAAGAGTTCATTTTTTACTTTAAAGAAAATATGGAAATAACAACAAAGGGTTAATAAAATTTAAGATCACAAATTGTTCATAATATACTAAGTGGGGGTGGAGGCAGATATTACAAAAGTACAGTAGTAACTAAAGATTACTCAGAAACATTTAAAAAAAAAAGGGGGGGGAAAGCTAGAGAGATGGTTCTGCAGTTAGAGCACTGGCTGCCCTTTCAGAGGACCCAGGCTAGATTCTCATAAGCAACTATAACTCCAGTTACAGGTGATCCAGCACCCTCTTCCAGCTCCCTCCAGCACCAGGCGAGCAAGTGGTGCACAGACATGCACATAGACAAAACACTCACACAAGCAAAGTAAAGGAAAAGGAATCAGTCCACACACATACACACCCCCTGGTGCACAACTTGCCCTTGGCCAGGGATTGACACCAGACTGGTCTTCTCTGCGCCTGGGTCATCATCCTGCCTCCTCTGGCTTAGGTGACTCAGCAGCTGCTCACAGCTTCTTTGGGGGATGGAGTGCTTTCCTCTGATTGCTGAGGAAGCCACTCTGTCTTTACTAAGAGAACTGAACAACTTTCACTGTGACAAGTGGACACTTCTCAGTGATAGCCACCCTTGGAAGAACACTAAGTAGTCCACAGTTAGAGGAACTGGAACCAGAAGGCAAAGAACCTATGACTATTTAATAGATGGGGGAAGTGGCAGCTGCAGAGGACTGAAAAGCAGCAACACTAGCAGGCTTGGAAACAGCAGCACAAAGGATTTGGAGTGAAATCCTACCAGCATGCAGGGGATTAAGTCCGCACCTCCTCATCTGAAAAACGCACACAACCAAGGACTGCATGCGTTCCAATTTCTCTTGTATACATTGAAAAGCCTGACGTTTTTAAAGTAATAGGAAATATTGACAAACTTAAGAAGATCCCCTCGTTCTAGCTCTAGCTCCCTTTCTGAGGCAAAATTCATAAGGGGGAAAAACTTCAGCCTCTCGATGCTGTAAGTACTATTAGGAGTGGCCTCTCCCTGAGGTCTGAAATGAAGGAAAAGTGCACACGTATTCCAGAGTCACAGCCAACAATAACCTTTACATTTTGAACCCAGCTTAGGTAGATCGCTTGGGAAGATGTGTGCAAAAGCATTTAATACAGAGTGCTGAATTTTAGTTTTTCTTTTCTTTTTCCCAACGTTCTTAAATGGTCTCAGGTCTATACATATAAATATTTAGCACAACCCGCCCCCCCCCCCCCCCCCCCGCTAAGTTTCTGTTTTCCTTTTATAGAGAGCCGGTTTTATAGCTCAGAGGTCAACTTCTGCGAAAAGCTAGACAGTCAATATTTTCAGCTTCATAGTCCATAGGGAATTTGCCGTGAACACCCAGCTCTGCCACGGAGCATGAAGACAGCAATGAACAGTAATAGATGGCTGTGCGCACATCACAGAGGTCCAGTGAAACGTCACTTACTGAAACAGGTCACATGGCTACAGTGTGCTGACTCATGCTAGATGCCACCCAGTGTTTTGCCGACTAATTTACATACTGTTTTAAGAAATTCTATGAGATTAGCTTTAAAATACTTGATTTTTAAAAAATGGGTCAAATAAAATTGTGAAACGGTAAATATTGTTAAATTTAGATAAAGGGTGCACGGGTTCATTATGCTATAATTTTAAGAATCTGAAAATGTCCAAATTAACAGTTTAAAAACACAAAGTAAATCAATTTAGTATCACAGAAAAAAGGATATTCATCACCAATAATACAGTACAAACTTGATATTTTAAATATAATTAATGTAACAAATAAAAAATTGATTAACAAGGGCTGGAGAGATGGCTCAGTGGTTAAGAGCACTGCCTACTCTTCCAAAGGTCCTGAGTTCAATTCCCAGCAACCACATGGTGGCTCATAACCATCTATAATGAGATCTGATGCCCTCTTCTGGCCTACAGGTGTACATACAGGCAGAACACTGTGTACATAACAATAAACAAATAAATCTTTTTAAAATTGATAACAAAAAGTCCATTAAACCCTAATGAAAAACTTAAACAAGCATATAAACATATAAATTCTTAAAGTTTTCCACAATTTAGACTAGAAGCAGGCTCAAAAAAATTCAGCTTCTAAATTAGTTATCACCACCTTAGCAACTGTTAGCAAATGTTTTCATTTTAGAACATAATTTTTACAAGAAATGGGTTACATTTCACAAATAAGCTTATTGATTTTCAAGTGAAGGCCTAAACTTTTGTCCCACAGTTAATCGATTTAAAGAGCAAAAGCAACCCTGAGTAGGGACACACTCACATCATGCTCTGCAGCTCCGCAGCGAAGCTGACGGCCTTCCCTGTGCTTCTTCCACTGCTTGAAGTGGCAGCAGACATCGGGCTAGCTGCAGTATTATTCATCTAGATTAAAAGTAAAACAGTGAAACTTACACACAAGATAGAGACAATTTTAAATTACTTCAAAAAGTACAGAAACTTTCAAATTCCTGATTAATTTCAGTTTTTTGTATTAATCCAATTTTCTTCTACGTAATGTCTTTATTCATATGAATAGTACAGTGGGGAAAACTGTTTAGTCAGTTTGGGTATCAACCAACTGCCTGTGTGACTAGTGCACACTCAGTACCTACTCTACAGTAAGACAGACCAGGAACACTCACTAAGCTACTCTGGAATAGCTAGGTAGTTCTCCGGAGTGTGGCACCCCACCTCAGGCCTCATTAGCAATTCTTCAGGGAGTGACCAGTGGCCTCTTAATACATATTCCCCCAGCTTCATCCAGACCAATAAAAACAAAAGTCACTTCAGGAGCTGGAGAGTTAGCTGCGGTACACTGCTGGCTTTGCAAGCGCGAGGACCTGCGTTCAGATCCCAACACACACACACACACACACACACACACACACACACACACACTCACTCACTCACACACTCACTGGCCCAGCAGCAACTCCTGTCACCCCAGCGCTGGAGGGGAGCAGGGAAGGGGATCCCGGATGCTCCCTGGAAGGCAGTCTAGCTGAACCAGAGAGCCCCAGGATTTGAGGAAGGGCTTTGAGGACTGACCTATTCGGAATTACTATAAAATAATAATAGAGCTCTTGTTACAGTAGGCATGACACAATATACCTAATCATTACTGTAAGCACCGGGACAGGATTGTGGCATCTGCTTTTTCAAATAGAAATCTGAAGACAGAAATACTGTTTTGACTAAAACAAATAATGTGGAGAAGTGACTGAAAAAGACAATCTGATATCAACCTCTGGCCTCCCTTTCCAAGGGCCTCCCCACCCCACTGTGCTCTCCAGGTTCCAACACAAGGCCTAGAGAAATGTTCACCCTAGCCTCCCAAATCAGGGTTTCAGTTGACCCATTTCAGATTTCATATGCACGCTGTTGTGTGAGATTATACTATGGCCAAAACTTGTGAGACCCCGCTGGAAAAAAAAAAAATCTGTCCCTTTCTTCAGTTTCAAATCCAGTCACCTTGTTTTTAGCTCTCTAAAGAGGACGTATTTCATACAGCAGATTTAAAATAAAGGCCAGGCCCTAGGTTTGATGCCCAGCTTTCCTTCAGTTGTCCCCCAACTAGCAATGTTTCCCGTCAAGGGTATTTATCGGTAAGAAGTAAAGGGTCCCAATCCAAATTTATTACAACCACAATCAGCCTTTCACAGACAAGTTACTTCATTTCTAAATCAAGCAGGTGAATAGCATTTTTCTTGACATGATGAGCTGATAGCTCATTAGACTCTCGAAAATAATTCTTTCCTGTACCCCATTTTGTTTGATGGTTTAGATAATTACTTCTTTAGACATTAACTTCTTTACACATCAAAGTCCTATCATTCCAATGCCTTAGTTCCTTTCTTCTAGACATTTAAAAAAAAAAAAAAAGTCTGTTAAAAGCAGAAGCACTCAAGTCAATTTTCACTAATAAATACAGCTAACAGGGAACTGAAAACCTACTGTAATCTTCTCAATGGGTTAATGTCCTGCAGTTGTTCCAGCTTTCCTCAGAGATGCAGCTGCTTGCCAGATTTTACAAAATGAATTCAGATGTGCAGATTGAGACCTAGATCATTTCAACATGCCAGTTTAAATGTGGACCCCAAGAAACAGTTCATTTCTGATTACTACTACATTACCTGATCACTAAACCAATAGCCAATGCTGCGCCACATCTGGAAATTTCCATCACAGAAAATAAAAATTTATGCTTACATTTATCTAAACACATATATGTGTGTGTATGTATGCATGCACGCATGCGTGCAAACTCTCTTTATGAGAAAGTAATGCCACCAAACACAAAAGGTTCTAATTGTAGTAAAGAGTTACTAGGTGTCCATTAAAAATATATACTTTTGTTGAAAACATGACCCAAAGAAGACATTCCCTGAAAAGCACCTTTCATCAGACACCTCAAAGAACTGAGATTTTTAGTTTTATTAGTTTGTCCTAGAAGTAATATAAAAAATGTGGGCTATGAGTCTAATGGCCAACCAGCAATTAAGACACAGAATGGAAATGACCATTTCTTCTGTCATATCACTGGGAAGGAACAGCAGCTAGGCCCACGTATTTACACTGCCATATACAGAGTCTCAATCCTAATACCTCATAACCTACACATCTCACATGGTATAAGTAAGTTTTTATAACTAGAACATTTTTGTAAAACTCTAAAGTCAGGGGGGAAAAATCATGCGAGTCAACATTATTACATTCCCCATTTTTGTTTTGTTGTTTAAAAAAAAAAAACAAATTACATCATAATCTTTCTACTGATATGAAAAATACCAATGATCAATCACTACAAATGCAAAAACTCAAAAGGTGTAAAGCATCTATAAAATGTATATAGAATGCAGAATAACACAAGTTTTCTAGACAAGGGCAAAGCATAGCCGGTGTCTGCCAGAACATAGCACAGGCAGCCTCTAGTCCAGTTCCTGATAGAGTTCTCTCTTCCATCTGAAATCTCATGAGCCGGGACGTTTGTTCCTTTCACTGCTGCTTTCTGGCCTTCCACACCACCATCCTTACAGCAGCCACGTCCGCCTTCAGGCTGCAAGCTGCACATATCCCAGCATAGCTACGAACACTGCTCAGCATGTTTTTTAGAGGACAGCATCACATTACTATGTCAAAAGGTTGGTTATCTGTGGCTTACAGCACTCAAGGGTTTCTCTAGCCTATAGGTCCAAACTCTTACAAAACAGTTCCAAGGGCCTACAAGTCACATGGTCAGGAAGCCACAGGGGGAAAAAAAAAAACTTTCTCAAGAACTGATTTTCTCTCTTTCTCAAGGCTATGACAAAATGCCTGACAAATCCAACTTAAGAAAGGATTTATTTTGGCTTACAGTTAGAGGGGATACAGTCAGTCGTGATGGTGAGGTCATAATTGTAACTAGTCACATTGATCCACTACCAGGAGGCAGATACAGATGAATGCCAGTGTTCATGTTTTCTTCCTTTTTCCTTTGTATTAAGTTTGGAACACTGTCCTATTAGATGGCACTACCCATTTTCAGGTGGGTCTTCCCTCCTCAGAAACATACCCAGAATGCATCTCCTAAATGATTCCAAATCCAGTCCCATTGACAACGAAGATCAACCATCACGGGTGGTTAATCCTATCTTAGTGAATGCGAATTATTTTGTTTTCATCCTAAGCTTCTGTCTCATACTGAATCCCTGCTCCAAAAACTGACCAATGACAGCATCTCTTAAATGACATAGAAATGGAAACTCATCATTGATGTATTTCCCTTCACTTTCCCCTATAAAAAGTAATAATGTGCCTTCTATTCTCTCTTCTTATCATAAAGACACTGGCAATGTCTTTTTTTAAGGCCCAACCTATACGCACTTTGGGTTATAAAAGCCAAACATTTTTCTATGTTCTCAGGATACAATAGTGACTAAACAAAACTAATGATGATGACGATGATGATAAAAATAAGGAGTAAACTCAAAAACAATTTGAAGTAGTGCTATACAAACAAATCAAAGGCTGGAGATATGGTTCAGCAGTTAAGAGCACTGGCTGCTCTTCCAAAGAATCAGGGTTCAATTGCTGGCACACATATGGCATCTCACAACTGTCTGTACTCCAGTGCCAGAAGATCTGAGACACCCTCACACAGACATACATGCAGACAAGCACCAATGCACCTAAAATAAAAATAAATATCTTTTTTTTTTTTTTTAATTAAGGGCTAGAGAGTGGGCTCAGAGTTTAAGAGTTCCTCCAGAAGTCCTGAGTTCAATTCTCAGCAGCCACATGATAACTCACAACCATCTATAATGAGATCTGGTACCCTCTTCCCTTCTTCTGCTGTGCAGGCATACATGCAGGCAGAATATTGTATACAAAATAAATAAATAAACCTTTTTTCTAAAAAACAAACTAAACAAATGGGTCTCAACTACAAGCAGACAATTAATATAAGATCTGGGGAAACTGCAAGAGGCAGTGCTCAAGAACCTGTATGCATGCCAGAACAAGATCCTGAGACCATGTGGCGTGAGTAGAGGGTACAGGCAATAGAAAGTAAGGTCTGAGAGTCACAGGGAGGAAGTATACTCAAAAGCCTTGAAAGTCATTGGAGGTTAAATTTTACTGGATGATAACATGAGAATACTGGAGAATTTTTGGATGTGGGCTTTTAAGAAGATAGCTGAGGTGAGGCTACTTTTTAAGCCAAAGGTATGACCACGACAACAGAAGCTACTGAAATTGTATGTCAATGGTTCTGATTAGACAAGAAAGGTCAGTGGGTTTGACTACTGAAGCAAGCGGGGATAAGAACATATTCAGAGTGCAGAGTTAACTTGCAGATGGGGTAATCCCAACCACGCTACCACTTGCTACGAGGAGGAATGAGAAACAAAAACATGACTTCAGTTAAGACCATATTAAGCAGTTATTAGACCCTCGAGTGAAAGGGGTCCTACAAAGCGTTGTGAGGAATGCCAACAGAAAGGAAACATTTCAAGGCTGACGAACTGTTGTCTTATAAGACGAATGCCACAGCGAGGGGAGTTTGGTTGGTTTGCCTTGGTTTGGTTTGGTGACAAGGTTTTTCTTTATAGCACAGCTAACCTTGAAATTCCTGAGTATGTCAGGCTAGCCTCAAACTCGCAAACCTACCTCAGCCTCTTGAGTGCAGAGATAAGAGGCATGTATTTCCACACCTGAGGGTTTTTTATTTACAGGCCTAACTAACCAATATATCAGAACCTATAGTATAGGGATCAACAGCTGTCTCAGGTTCACTTCCTCCCAACTTTCAGAAAGAACTTCTGTCTGTCTCACAAAGGTATTACAAAGAACAATGCAATGAGGACTCAAAAATATATGTGAGTTGAAAATTTAAAAATCTATAAAATGGGAAAGGCCTATTGCTCAGTGACAGAGCACTTGTCTTAAATGCATGAGTCACTAGGCTCAATCCCAAGGAATATGTACACACACACACACACACACACACACACACACACACACACACACACAAATATACACACACTAACAAAACATTTTTATACCCTTGTTAGATAATGATGAATAATTACCATTAACTTATAGATACCAGAGGCCTCTGCTACACAAACATAGGAGGATCTTGTACATTTCTGTCCTTAGTCTCATCCTAAATTTCTATTCCATGTGCTTACTGTCTTTTTAAAATATTTGTTCTAAAAAGTTATTCTTTACAAAAAAAGTACACCTAAGATGTGCGCCAACTGAGGCTGACAACTCACCCTGAAACATACAGCAATCTATACTGGCAAATGCCACAGCTAATTCACTTTTCCAACACTGAAAACTACTGTCATTATATAAACTCCAGTTACATCATAAGGTTTTTGTTTTTTTTTTTTCCAAGTATATGGGAAACCGGGCCATCACTTACCTAACAAATCCTAATAGTAAGTGGAAAGGCACAAGGATTTTTTTTTTTAATGAGTTGATATTTTTAACGTCATTTCTCTTCTAGTCTAGAATTGTGTTTTAGAAATAGCCAACCATATGAGAAACCTGTTATCAGCCAGTATTGAGTATATACAACTCAACAAAATATCTGATGCGCTGAAAGCAGCTTATGTGGCTCATGGCTCTAGACGTGTAGAAACAACTGGTGGATTTGGGCTTTATAAAGGGCCTTTTAGCCAGTATGGTGGCCCATGCTTGTAATCCCAGGACTCATGAGGCGGATCGCTGTGAGTTCAAGGCCAGCCTGGTCTACAAATAGAGTCCAGAACAGCCAAGGATACATAGAGAAACCCTGTCTAGGAAAAAAAAAGAAAACCAATCCTCCATCTGGGCCTAGTGCTACAGGCCTTTTGTGCCTGAGCTCCTGCTCAAGAGGCAGAGGCACGCTGATCTGTGAGTTCAAGGCCAGCCTGGTCTACATTAAGAAGCCCTATCTCAAAACACCAAAAAGAAACAAAAACAAACCAAATAAATAAACAAAAGGTCTTTTACTACAATAACTCACATTGTCACTGTTCTGTTTTTTGTTTTTTGTTTTCCACAATCACCTTACCAGGCCAGAATTTTCCCACCACTGATGAAGAAACTGAAAATATTGGTTTTAGTCTTAGGTCTAATTTTATTATTTTTATTATTATTATTATTATTATTATTATTATTATTATTATTATTATTATTATTATTATTATTATTATTATAATGTATGGCTTTAGAGTAGAGAGGTGGGTCAGTGGTTAAGAGAACAGAGTAGTCTTCAAGAGGCCCCAAGTTCGGTTCCCAGTGCCCACATTAAAGGTTCATAAGTTCCTGTAGCTCTAGTTCCAGGAGGACCCAACACCTCTGGGCATATTCATAATTAAATCTTTTTTCAAAAAAGGGGAGAGTTTTTATCCCAAGTAGCTGACAACCTGATCTATGTAGGTGTATATCTTAACAAAAATCATCAATGCCTATATTTTTCATTTGTAAAAAATGCCTATCTCCTGATACTCTGAAACACTACAAAATTATTAGAATTACAACCATTGCTGTCAGGGGCTGACACTGTCATGTTACCTCAAAGACAGTAAAACTGTAGGCAGATGGCTAAACAACAGGCAAAGAGTTAACTATGTAAGATAGTGGGAGGAGACCAAAGACATGAGCAGGCTCCAAACCAGAGTTTGAAAATCACTAATTTCATCCAAATTTTTCAGGTGAGGAAACTGCAGCCCAGAGGGGTTTCTTGAACTGCCCAAGGACACACCACTAGTTAGTGACACAAGCTGGGACTAAAACTGAGGTCCCCCTGACTCCTGGTCCAGAATCCTTTCTACTATACAAGGAACCCACAAATAAAAGTGGATCATAATTAACTCCCAAGGCCTCCACAAGGTGCCTGTCACAGTGCACTGTCTACTTATGCCCACCCAGAGCACAGCAGGGAAGAGCTGAGCTCAGCAGTTCAAACACTGGCTCAGAGGCCAACCATGTGACCTTGGGCACTCATGCTTCCTCAGTCCCTCTAGAGTGGAAACTTAAAACACTTCTCTCCTGGGGCTCACAATGGATGAGCAAGCAAGACTCCGTGCATAGAAAGCACTCAGTCTGTGGGACACATGATAGTGACCAAAGGCACAAACACTTCAGGGGTCTCAAGAAGCAAGCTCAGGGAAGAAAGGTTATGTATGAGTGGCATAGTCTTTTCAAGACTAAGCTAGCAGCACCGCAGGAAACACACAGGGTTCAGTGGCAAAGGCTGATGACATCTAAAATACCAAATTCAGCAGTTCATCCTCTTCAATTAATTAACTTGAATTCAGCTGACACAATAATGCAATGGCTGAATTCTTTCCCATAACGTATGTGAACTATAAGCAAAATCATTAACATTCCAATGCATGAAAAGCAGACTTCTGGTTGATTTACTATCTGACATCACCAAACATACAAACAAACAAAACAAAAAACATTTTCAACAGAAATACTCAATCTTCTGACTTTACTATACTGGAATATCTGTTAGCTGCTTACATCAAAAGATTTTTTTTTTTTTTCCTTCGCCAAAGAGAACTAACAATCACAGTACTCATGATTTCTATACAAAGTTGAAATTTAAATTACCAGTGGCTAAAGTGACCAAGTCACTCTCTGGCCTAATTCTAGATATCCCAGAAATAAGCCCAACAGCATGGACTTCCTCACCGTCTCCAACAAGTGTATTTTGGAGACTGCAAAATGGCTAATCATTCCAAGATTAGGTTAAGAATTTTGACAAGCCTAAAAAGTGTAGCCATGTTAGCATGGTCCGAACTGGAACATTTTTGACCGTATGAAAGGGCTCTGGTAGTAAGCATCCCAGAAAAGTTCAGATAGTCAGTGTACTTAACAGCAGCTCAGCACGATTTGCACGCTACGAACTGTCCTCTGCGTATGACATGATTCATAAGCTTAAGCATAAGAACCAACCGTTATCTCCAGCCCGAAGCCAAGGGCAACATTTTACACATATCAGGCCGGAGTTCAGGGTACTATCTACCACAACAGTTTTGTTTTAATTTTCCCCCCTTAGGGTTTGTTTTCAAGGACTGGATGTGTAGGTAGCTTAGTGGCAGAGCACCCACTTAGTATGTGGGAGAGCCTGGGTTCAACCCCAGCACAAAAAGAGAAGGAAGGAAGGAAGGAAGGAAGGAAGGAAGGGAGGGAGAGGGGGGGGGAAAGAAGAAAGGGGAAAATGAAAGGGAGGGAGGGGGAAGTTTTACTTTCAAGATTTACAAACACTCAGTTGAAAAACAGTTGGACATATTTCAAAGAAAAGCGATCTCATTTATTACTAAATTTCACTTTTCTCTTCAGAAGTTTGAATATGGGTACTAAAATGACTCCTAAAATTGCTCAAAGATTACTGTTATAATTTATTAAATTGTTTTATTATATAAAAGGGTAAAGGGAATCACCACCTTTTAAATTGGGAGGGGGCACCCACCGCAATAAAAAAGTTGCCAGTCTTCACTCAGAACTAAGTGATAAAAGATACGGACTAAATGATTAAAGACAACTCCAGCTAGTCCTGTGCTCTTCCCAACTAAATCTGCCATTAGCTTTAGAGCCGAAGAGTCAGAGTATTTTGCTTTAATTTGCCAAGCTGTAAATAGATGCTAACAGACCCATGCTGTGAATGAAAGGCATTATTTGGATATAATTATGATTCCTTAAGGAACAAATATTACAAAAGCTGGCCTCTCTGATTTAAAACTCAACCAAATCAAAAACTGTAACAGGCTCTCAATTTTTCACACCTGTGAGAGCCGCTACAATAGCCACCTGAGTGTGTGTGCTGGGGGGGGGGTTGTTTACTTAAATTGTAACTAATTTGCTAACAAGTTAAAAATCAAGTACATCAGTGACACCCGACACAATTCAGTGCTGAAGAGCCACCTGCACCTGGTGGCTACCATATTGATAGCCCCACAGTGTATAGCATTTCCAGCTTGGCAGAAAGTTCCGTTGGGCAGTGCAAGGGCAGGGGCCCACGGGGGACATCTGTAATAGCATGATTAAGTAGGTTCTGGTTTCTCAAAGTATTATCTAGAAACTGTCCTTAGTAGTCAAATACCACCTCTCTGGAACACACAGAAAGTCTACCAGTTGTTTCTTCAAGTAAATCTTTTCTTTCTTTCTTTCTTTCTTTCTTTCTTTCTTTCTTTCTTCCTTTCTTTCTTTCTTTTTTTGGGTTTTTCGAGACAGGGTTTCTCTGTGTAGGCTTGGCTGTCCTAGCTCTCTTTGTAGACCAGGCCTTGAACTCACAGCAATCCTCCTGCCTCTGCCTCCCATGCGCTGGGATTAAAGGCGTGCGCCACCATGCTCCGGCTTCAAGAAAAATCTTTTAACCATGATCTGCCCTTCACAAACACTGAGAACCCAGGTCTTCTCCCAGATAAATAAGTACTCATTTCTTTCTGAGTCTGTACTAACTCCGGGAACACGATACTAATTTATCCTGGTGTAACAACACTGCTACCAGGATCCTGTCTGAACGTCAAATATATTCCCCTATCCCTATAAAACTCACGATCATTTGTCACATCAACTGTCCTGACTTTCCCCATTGAGAAGGCAAGATGACATTCTTAACTTGGCGCTCAAGTGTAATTAATCATAGCTGAGAACTCCGCTGGCATTGAGGAACATACGCTTCAACACACAAATACTCTCCCATAAACCAGAGTTTTGAGCTAGGCTGTGATGATCCCCCAACACTAGCTAGCAAAACGATTTATTTCCCCAGGGGTCTCAAGAGGCGGGCGGTGACGACAGCACCTCGGTGTGTTCTGTCCTCCACCCGGCGCGCTATACTTCCTTCCACTAATGCTACCTAACTTCCAGGAAGTAGAGCTTTCTTTCCTAAAGGGCTCCCCTCCCCATCTTAACCTGGGTGACCCCGAAAGGTGAAAGGTGCCTTTCCGCCTAGCCCCGAGGCTCCCCTCGCCCCACGCCCACCGACGACGGGGAGGAGCCACGGCGCACCCCACGCCCGGCGGCCTGCACACGGCTGGGCCTGCAGCCCCGGGCTGCCACATCCCTGGCGTCCCCATGACCTCATCCCACTCCCCGCCGCCCCCACGCGCCCCACAACCTCTGCTTAAGACACGTGGAGGCACGGCTGCGCGTCCCGCGTGGAGAATGAGAGGGGACTGAGATGGCTCGGCGGCGGCGGCGGCCCCGGGACACGATGGGCAGCGGGGCGGGGAGTGGGGGGCAGAGATTGTAGAAAGGAAAAAGGTGACTGAGCTAGGCTTGGGAGAGTTGGGGTGGGGGGGCAAGATGGCGAGAACGCCACTATGAGGGGCGGGGCGGGGGTAGCGCAGCCAGAAGTAACTTGACTGACGGGCTAGCCTACACGGAGAGAGCGCATGCGCACCCGGCTTAGGTGCGGCGCGCGGCCGCAGTGCTGCTCTCGCTACTTCCGCCACACTCCGGGGGCGGGGCGGGGCGTCGCGTCGCGTTCCCGCCGCGGCGGACCCAGGCGCCCTCAGCCATGCGGTGGAGCCTCAGAGCGGGAGTTGTGTGTCTTGTGAGGGGTCGGACTGAGGAATCGGGTATGCACTCTGCGGGCTCTGCAAACTGTAGGAATGAGCCTGAGGATCTAGGATTTTTTTTTTTTAAAGGAGTGGGTTACCTGCACTGGAACTTTGTGGATGCAAAAGTTTGTCGTGGCAAGCTTCTCTTCAGGGGTCAGGTGATCAGGATTGTTTCCAGTGACAAAAGGGGCGCAGAGTTCGGTATTGTGGCACCTTGAAACACCAGCGTCATTCCACCCCACTTACCCCTACCCGCCCTTGTTCAAAATCAAAAAAAGACTGTGCCAACTGCTCCCTTCGCAAAGGTTCCCCCCAGTTCGTTTCTACTTAAAGAGCATGCTTCTGTTGTTGATAACTTTCACTATTGGGGAAGCTTTATAAACAAGCGGGTGGTTTTTCCTAAGGATTTTGGCGTGTTCCTCATTTTGCAGTCTTGTACCACCGGTATTCAATTGTATACATGGCCTGTCCTCCTGGCTTTGGTGGTTGCAGGTGTGGTTCTTCAATGCACTCAAGAAAGTGGTGTCAGCCGCTTCCGCTCTCAAGCGCCTGTGAAGTGTTGTTTATATTTTTAACATTTCTTTCAGCTGTTTAAGAAAGAAATAATCCATATTCAAATCGTGCCACTTCAAATATTACTTAATAAGTCTCTAATTGTTCACACTTGCTTCTGCTTCTTGCCTATAAATGTATGTGTTCTGAAATAATCCTATTTGCTTAGCATCTTTAAAACAGCCATTCATCTGCCTCTCTGCTCTCTGGGTTAGAGCTGTCTTGCATTTAGTCCCCTCTAACTGCCAGGCACTTCTGTCTTCATCACAGGAGTCTTTTCAGGATGTCGAGGCTCGAGATGAAGTGTAAAGTCCAGGCTCACTCCGTCCTAGGCAGAGTGCATGGTATATGGGGAAAATTTGTCATTGCTTCTTTTAAAAAATAAGATTAGATCATATACAGTAGGTGAAAAGACTTTTTTAGTACATTGGCAAGAAAACAGGAGATAGAGCCGGGCCTGGAATCCCAGCATTGGAGAAGTCAAGGTCAACCTTGGTTACATAGTGATTTTTAGACCAGCCTGAGCTGTCTTAAAATACAGGAGACAGACGATCCAAAGAAATAAAACTCCGTGTGGATCATTTTAATTAAAATTTTTGCTCCATCAATGTCATTGCACAGGCGTTTCCCCTGACATAGAAGCAAATTATAAGTGTCAGATCCAAAAGGAACTTGAGACAAATGGCTGGCTTGTAGTGCCTATTAGCTTAGCAAAGCACATGCTGGCCTCCAGGCGCCCACACCATCACAAGTGTCTGTGCTCTCTCACCCTGCGGCCCCCCCCCCATCCTAAACCTCTCCAGCTCATGGACTCTGGACCCCCCAACCCCCCCCCAGCTTCTGATTCCCTATAACTGTACTGTTACAGCTGTGAACTCTTGTCCCCTCTCTCTCAGTCTCCTCACGTGCTCTCTTAGTCTTCCTCTCTTTCTCTCCCCATCTCTCCTCTCACAACGGGTCCAGTCTGCTGGCCATGATCAGTCTGGGGCCGGCTCTCCCTGTTCTGGACTCTTCCAGATTCCTCTGGGCTGTCCTCTCCCTCATCTTACAATTTAAAAAAAAAAAAAAAAAAAACCTTCCCATTCACCATTCCTTCTCCTCAGTTTTTATAAGAACGAAGCTGAATAACGAAGCTCTTGCTAACGTTAAAGCTTTGGAGACCACCAATTCTCAGAAAAAAGAAACCATTTCCAAAGTAGGTGGAGGCCAAGTGAAGTCACACCACCACTAAAAATAAAAAATTAAATTAAATAAAAAAAACAGCAAAACAACCCATCCCTTGGTGTCATTAAAGGACGATGAAGCTTGGCACATGCCCAAGGGCCCATTTCTTTATAATGATTTCAATAAATGGCCAAAGAGGCCCTCATTCTGACAAGGCAGAAACCATCACTGAGAGGGAACATCTCTGTGAGGAAGCCACTTCTTCACATGAGGGCGTTCACTTCAGGCGACCTGCAAGTTCTTATTCTCCTAACCTCTCTTTTTAATTTGTTAGGACACTTGTAAGAATCTTACTGTAGGAACAGAGAACTTCTTTGAGCAGGAATGCATACTGTTTTGAGTTACACACACACTTGTTGCTGTATTCAGTTACTTTTCTGACTTGGAAAACTGTGTTGTGTGACCATCTCAGGGGCACCTTGTTTTACTTGTTGGACTTGAGGGCTTCTGGGCAAGTGTCTCAACATCATTGGGCATCCGTTGTCGTACCTAGAGGATGAGGCATTTTAGCCAATTGAGCTAAAACCTTGCTGCTTGAAAAAAAAAAAAAAAATCTATGCTCCTTTAAAATAGGAATCCCCAACAGTTAGATCCTGAAGCTGTACAGGGTAAGTTTTACTCACTTGCTTTAAAAACTTAGGTGAAAATATAGAGCTCTCCATTTAGATACTCGCAGATACCCAATGCATGGCCGACATTTCTAAAGAAAAACCAATATGAAAAAGTAATTAGCTAGCCGGGTGTGGTGGCACATGCCTTTAACCCCAGCACTCGGGAGGCAGAGGCAGGTGGATCGCTGTGAGTTCGAGGCCAGCCTGGTGTACAAAGCGAGTCCAGGACAGCCAAGGCTACACAGAGAGACCCTGTCTCAAAAACTAAAAAGAAAAAGAAAGAAAGAAAGAAAGAAAAAGTAATTAGCTGATGCCTTCGAAATAGAGGATAGCATTATTTATGCATAATCAGACTGGTTTCTACCTTCCAGTTGCATTCCTGTATTTCAAAGCAGGAAAAGTAACATATTAATAAGAAATGTTAAGAACTGCAATACTTGATAGCTCTTAAAATGGAAATCATGGAACTGGAGTGATGACTCAGCAGCTAAGAGCTCTTATTGGGAAATGACCCAGGTTCGATCCCCACCTCTCTCATGCTGGCTCACAAACACCCATCCACAACTGCAGCTCCAGAGTACCTTCTGGCTTCCAAGGGCACCAGGCATGCATGTGGTGCACATATGTCCATGCATCCAAAACACACATAAGTAATATAAAGTAATCTAAAAAAAATTTTTTTTTAAATAACCTGCTCCAGGCATGGTGGCACACGCCTTTAAATCCCAGCACTCGGAAGGGAGAGGCAGGCAGATCACTGTGAGTTCGAGGCCAGCCTGGTCTACACAGAGAGGCCAGGACAGCCAAGGCTACACAGAAAAACCCTGTCTTGGAAAACAGAAGAAGAGGAAGAGAAATCCAATAAACAACAAAATAAATGGCTACATACTATAGTATATGCAAAAGCCATGGGTGTTACAAGGAAGGGAAAAAAATGTAAAAAAGGATATTGAATCGGGGAGTTGTTGTCATTGAAACATGGCAGTTGGGAGGTGGGGGGGTGACAGGCTGAGACACTGCTACCAAAATGAGGACATTCAAAAAGGCAAAGGAGATTGCCACAAATCTTGGGGTGGGAGGGGTCTGGTAAGGTGGAAGAGTTGCCAAAAGCCTTATAAATTGAGAAAGAGTTACCCCAAAAGAAAACAGTGTGATTTGAGATCGGAGACGTGCCAGGAAGCCAGTGTGCCTGGGGCTAGGATGCAATGGCAGGAGACTGCATTATATGGCTTGGGCTTTAAAGTGGTTAATCTGGTGCTGTTGAAAGTTATCTATCGAGTGATGTGTCGTATTGCACTAGCCCAGCCAAAGAGAAAACAAAACACACAAAAGTATACTGTTGTTATAGTTAAGGACTTCAGATGTGGTCAGATTCTGGATATATTTTTGAAAACCATCATGAGAAAATAGGTTAAAGATCCTAGGGAAAAGAAGGATCAGTGATGGTCAAATATTTGTTCTGAGCAACTGGAAAAATGGATCAATATGTCTATCTTAGCAGATTTGAAATAGACTGGAATATGTCGGATGGATACAGTCGACAATTCAGTTTGGGAGATACATATAAAATTATCTATAGCTTTATGCCATCTTTAGTTGTTTTGTTTTTTAACATGGATAAGCTTTTACGGTTATGAAAGCTTAGATTTGTAATATTTAGAGTTGCTTTGTTGAATTCTCATAATTTTTGTATGCTGGAGACGCAATGAGCTCAGCCTGACATGTTGAGGTTGTTCATCAATTTTCATCACTGTGAGAAAATGCTTAAGAAAAGTTAAAGAAAAGATTTACTTCTGCTCACAGTTTTGGAGGGCTCAGTGTGTGCTTGGTGTTCTAGTTTGAATCTAAAATGTCACCCATAGGCTTTTGGTTTAAAAGCTGTAAGTCTATGGAGACTTTCCAGGGTAATGCCTGCCTAGAAGAATTGGATCACTAAGGGTCGACCATTGCAATTTGTACCCGGCCCTGGTTCTGCGCTTTCAGCCTGCGAATAGTTGCAGCCTTATTTATATCCACCACTACACAGAGAGGACCCACCACCAGCACCTGTATGTCCTTTGGTGGACCAAAATCTCTCCGTTAACATCAAAGTGAAAGAACCCACTTCTCCCTTAAGGGGTTTCTGCAGGTATTTTGAGGAATGGTATAACAGAGGAAAACTGCTCACCTCAGGGTAGATCACAAGCAGAGAGAGGGATAGGGAGAAATGGAAAAGGTACACCTCTCACTCACATGACAAAAGAAAGACCCACCCTTCCAGGACATACCCCAGTGGCCTCCTTTCTCTGACTAGGCCCCATCTTCTAGTTGCTACTGCATCCCAATAGTGCTATCAGATTATGAACTTGTCTCTGGGTTTGTGTGCTGACAAGGTGAGAGCCTGCACAACCTAGTCACTTCCCCAGAGCCAGAGAGCTGACAGATAAGCCTTTATACGTGAGCCTTCAGAGGACCCTGCAGACGCAGGGCATGATGAAGGTATGTTTCACTTTGTTTCTAAGAAAATATGAGGAAGTTTAAGTCTTATTTAAAACCAGAGAAGAACAAAAATAAAGGAAAATACCGGGGGGTGGGGCCACTAGTACCTGAAAATAAGAGAATTCAAGTTGAGACCACTATACAGAACATACAGTTCCTCAGTGTGTTTTCAGCTGAAATATTTGGATGTAAAATTGGATGTGTTTTTGGTGAATTATTCAAATAACTGCCTTCCTCTTCTATTACATATGGAAGTGGAGCCAAAAATTAATTGGTGCCATGTGCAATAAACCACAGTGTGGCTCATGCAACCTGCCCTTCCTACTTCACACCCCAAAGCTGGATGCAATAAACCTATTTTGACTAAGTAACTCTCAGATCAATTGTTAATGATCAAAGGATGTAAAAGCAGGCTTAATTTCTGGCATTTGGCATAGTGTGTGTGTGTGTGTGTGTGTGTGTGTGTGTGTGTGTGTGTGTGTGTTACACCCTTACCCCACCCCAGAATCTTTTTTAAACAACCTCACTAATTCAGTCAGGTATAGTACTAAACAGATGGGCTCCGGTGCCACATCTTGGCCACAGTAACCTGCTGGTGTTGAGCCTAAGACCGAGCCTGTTCCTCTGCATGGTGTTACAGGCTTTGCATGGAAGAGCCCTAGCAATTGGAAATGCTCAATAGTGTTCAGATATTGTTGTGTCCTAGCTTTTAATGAGCTACTGGCAAATTTTATAGATTTTTATCCTCTAGTGCATTCGAGATGGGAATATAAAGAGAAACTTTACTTTAAATACCAGGGTTTATTTCTGATAACATAATTAATGCATGTCAATGTGACAGTCACTCTTTCTGTTTGCTTTGTATTGTTTGGGTTCTATGTTTCTGTTTATTTGTTTTGTTTTGGTTTTTGATAGCACCATGCTATGTAGCTCAGGCTAGCTTCAGATTCATGAGCCTCCTGGCTTGGCCTCCAGGCTAGCCTGGAACTCCTGGTATACTTGCTTCAAAATTCCCGTAATCTGGGATTGCAAGCATACACCACCATGTCCTGCATCGGGGACACGGTTTTTCTTTTTGACAAACGCGTACTGAGGTTCCAGCACATACATGAAGCATTGCTAGAGATGGCGACCTCAAGATGAGTAGCAGGGGTCTTGTACTCCAAAGTGCTGGCTGCTATTGAAATCGGAGAGTCAAAGGCATTGTGAAAATGTATAATGTCTGCTGAGTTCTCCTTGGCCTTTGGCCTCTAGGTCAAGGTGTCCACCTCATCCTATGCCCAACCCAGCACCTCTTCATGTTTCTTTGGAGGTAATCTTCTCTCCTCTAACACTGGACTCCACTTGATGCTAAATTAGTGAAGTTTGTGAGTGAACTCCTATGTGTGTCCTCACTCCACAAACAACTGCTCAAACATGAACCTAACCCTGGTGCTAGATCTCCCCCCAGAGCATCTTCATAGAGTCCTGTGTGGACGTAGCAAACAGAGTAAATTTTTGAGATGAAGGGAGGGGACTTACATTATATACTGAGTGTTTTGGTTATCTTGTTTTCTAACCTGAGATTCTGGAAGCACCACTCTTTGAGGCTAACTGGCCACCCAGCTGCTTGTATTTTACCAAATAATTTGGAGTTCGTTTCCTTTAAACTGTCAACTCTAATATTAAGCATGCCCCCTTCTGTGTCTAAATTGTAGAAGATAGGAAATTAGGGAGAAGCCATTGAGGGCAGTGAATGTGGACTGAAATGGAAAAATATGTCAAGGCAGGCAGCCTCTCTTCATCTCAATAGCTTCATCCCTCAATCGAGGCTATCAAGCAGACACTTAACTTGAGGTTTTTGTCACGTGGAAATGAAAGTAAGGAGTTTCACACATTGTTAGCACTTAATAAATATAGTTTTCATTACTGTCATTATTGCCACTGAGAAGATGACTCAAAACTCAGTCTTGGAAAGTGAAACACCGGTGAACAAACTAGGGGAAATTATTTAAGCAGAGGGGACAGCATTAGGAAAGTAAGACTGTATTAAAGGGAGTCTCAAGTCCAGCATGATGGACCACAGAGTCTGTGAAGAAATGTTTCAGGGTTAGATCAAAGGAAGTCTTGACCATCGTGATTGGAAATGTGGGCTTTATGTAATTAGAAATTACATAAAGGAGTGTTGAAACAATTTTTAAGGTGATGTCATGATTGCATATGCCTGTTAGAAAGATGGAAGTCATGTGCCGGTGAGAAGAAAAAACTGGAAGAAGCTAACAGTTCAGTAAAGGGAGAAAATAAGTCAGAGCTGAGCTACTGAGATAGGAAACAAGAGAAGGTGACAGGAGAAATAGGAAGGAGGTGAAATTTTATAGGATTTTATTACTGTCGTGAGATGTGAGGGTAGGGACTGAAGGCATGGTTCATGGGGAAAGCACTTGCCACACAAGTTTAAGGATCTGAGCTTGGATCCCGAGAAGTCACGTAAAGCTACAGACATGGTAATGTATCCTGTAGTCCTCACACTTTCATGTTGTGGGAAATGGAGACTGGGTCACCCCTTGAAGCTCATGGGCCACCTAGCCTGCCATATGCAACTACAAAAGAAAAAATAATAATTGAGACCCTGTCCCAAACAAGATAGAAGGCAAGGATAAACACTAAGGTATCTTCTGACCTCTATGCATAGATGAACATCCTACATATCGCATGCATGCATACACACACACACACACACACACACACACACACACATACACACACACACATGCACACACACACACACAGGAGGAGAGACAGAGAGACAGAGACAGAGAGAGAATCTAAATTCAGCAAGGACACTCACAGATGATTCCAAAGTTTCTTGAATTACCAAATGGAGATTGGTACCATCTATCAAGACAACAAAGAAAACTAGGAGTGACAGTTTTGGACATATCATGTTTTTTATTTTTGACATATCATGTTTTAAGATGACCGCACAAGATCTCAAATGGCTATAACCAATAGCCAACTGGAATGACCAAACAGAGTGGTAGAGGTAAAACCTAGAGCAAAGTCTAAAATCTAAAACTACAAGGTTGAAAGGATGTGTTGTTGTCTAGTGCGGCGATAGAGCACCATGCAAAGACAACAAAAAAGAGAGTTACTTTGGGCTCATGGTTCCAGAGGGCTAGAGTCCATGATGGCAGAGTGAAGTCACAGTAGCAGAAGCAGGAAGCTGAGGGCCCACATCTTGAACCACAAGCATGAAGCAGAATAAACTAGAAATGGTTGAGTCTTGAAAATCTCAAAGCTTACCTCCAGTGACATACTTCCTCCAACAAGGCCATACCTCCTACACCTACCTAGACCACAAACCAGGGACTGTGTATTCAAAATATAAGCCTATTGGGGACAGTTTCATTCAAACCACCAGAATGGACATGTAGCTTCAGGAACCTGATTTTTAATGGTCCAGAATTTTACACACATCACTCAAATGTGACATATTTTGCCCTATTCCTATATTCAGCCTTTAAAAAAATGTTCTCACAGGAACCTGCATGAACACAGCTGAAGCCAAGGGAAATAATGGAATAGTCAAGAAAGATCCTACAGCAAAGAGAATCAAAGATGGGGTCTTCAACATACGCAACCAGTGGGCCAGATAGTGGATGCTCTTTATAGAGTGAGCATTAAGAAAGCGGTAGCTTGCTGATGTCAAGAGAGCAACTGCAAAGAGGCCCATTAATGCTGCTAGCACAAGAGTTAGATGTCAGCCAGACTTAGTTTAAGGCAGCCTCTGGAAAAACCAAGTTTTATGGTGATAGAACGAGAGACTCGGTTATTCTGATGTAAGAAGGGAGAGGCAGGTAAAGAATATCCTTATCTTTTCCAAAACTGCTTGCCACAAGAAACAGGGTGGCTAGAAACAAATATAGAGACAAAGAATAGGGGTTGTTTGCTTGTTTTTTTTTTTTTTTTTTTTTTTTTTTTAAGTTCAAGACACTTGAGTCTGTTTGTGGGGCTTGGAGAAGAAACTGGCTAAGAGAAAAATGTTGAACACTTAGGCTAAAAGAAACCCAGTGATAATTGTGTTGGGATGTCTGTATAATATTAGGTCCTAGAAGAGACAGCAGAGGCTCCAACGAGTCCAAGAAGTGGCTGAGATCTAAAATGAAAAAGAAGGTAGACTTAAAAAAAAGAAAGAAAGAAAGAAAAGAAATGAAGATGAAGCTATCCATACCATGTGACCCCAGTTTTTCCTAATGTAGGAAAGGAAGCTATTTTACTGAGCGGGGCAGGGCGGGGGAGCGGGGCGGGGCGGGGGGGCGGGGAATAACAAAGTAAAGCCCATATAACATGGCACATGGCTGCTCAGCTACTATGAGGAGTGGGGGAGCAGTAGAGGCTGCTTGAATTGAAGCTAGTCACTACAGAGCAGTGATTCTGACATGAAATTACAACATCTGCTTCTTATTAGAGAAGACTACGTGGTCCCCACCCCACACCTACAGAACCAGAAACCCCCAAGGGCAGGCTCTGTGGTCTGCCTTAGCAAAGCCCTCCAGGCAATTTTGAAGTACACCCCTTGGGAAATGCTTGCCTAGAGTTTCTACACAATCTGTGGCTTCCCCAACCAGCAAGCAATGACGAGGTACAAACTGTGATACCCAACCACATCCTAGGCAGTTTTCAGTAATATGTTCCATATTACAATAAAACGCATTTATTTGGCATGCTAGAGATTCTGTAAATTTCTATGTGGAAATGAGTGTCATGCCAGGCTTTAAAAATCTGAACAAAGAGATTCCTTTCATCTACAGTTTACAAAGCAAATACTGTTTTTAAAAGTGACTCGCTACTCAAGTTTTAAACTTATAATAGAGAAATAATGAAATTGTCATTCACTTCATCAAAACTATCCCGTGAGCCATTGCTGTAATAGCAGCCTTGGATTTTGCTTGGGCACTGCTGTCATCTCAATCTGAGTGATGGTGACCAGCTCCAGTGGCGGAAATATTTATGAATGAAATTTTCTCAATTTTAAGTTGCTCTCCCATAAATTTATCTTCAAGTCTTGATTCGGGCTACTGCCTATCTGGCAGCCAGTAATGACATATGACAAAATAAGTGAGCAAATAGGAAATGGTTGTTAATGAGCTTGGAGCATAGCTCAATAGTGTCTCTGTAATTAAAGGCGTGTCCACAACTGGGCCTTTTATATTTCACACCAATAATAAAGTCATTTTCTGCTACCATTGTTCCAACAATGTTGTCACAGTTCAAGTATTTAGAACCTAGTTTGGAACCATTTTCACTATCTGAGAAACATTCCTTTGAATACTCTTGAACAATGGAAAAGCCAACAGACTCACAGCCTAGAAGGATTTTAAGAATTTATTTACAGCCAAATATATATGTGGGTGATCACTCTGATTTATCCAGGTGTGCCTCAAATAACAAAATGTGGGATCTAGAGGTTCATATTTAAAAACCAGATGTGAGTATGCAGAAAACAAGGAGACATTCCCCCAATTACTTTTACAGATAAGACTGAGCTCTCAAAGTGACTTTGTATAGTGAGCAAATCATGGCTCCCAGTAAGGACAGCTAACAAGCCTGTATTAGAACCTGATTAAAATACTGTGTAAGTAAGGAGAAACAGTGCCATGAAACAATGTAAATGCAGATTTAAGCATGGTGGTTTAGCGCATTCCAGCATTGTGGGGGTGAGTGGGAAAAGATGAATGAGTCTGGTTTTCAGGGTCCCAGCACTCTGACTCCCCCTAACCTGCTTTTACTGTGACCAAGCAGTCTTTACATTTTCTTTTCTTTGTTAAATTCAAGAATGATGGAATGGTTTCTATGAATAATATTTTACTTCCAAATACAACAATGAGACTCATTGGGAGGTTTCATTTCATATAGCAACTGTATTGTCTCCCTGCAAATCAATAGCTCAGCAGTTTGAGTCCTATTCGGATCTCTTTTTAGCTGAAGCGAGTTTGTTCCATAAGAGAGTGCATTGCCTGGTAAGCATGAGGTAACAAATCCCAGACCTGAATTTCACTCTGAGGGGTAGAGGCACCCCATCGTAGCAGCAATCCAACCCCGATACCTGCTGCATCTGTCAGCTTTCCATAACTGTAAACAAAACACTGGGACAATTAATTTGTAAAGAGAAAATATTTATTCTGGGTTATAGTTTGGAGGTTCCAATCTAAGATTAGGCAGGTTCATTGACTTAAATGTCTGGTGGTGGTGCCAGATGACCACAGCCTGGCAGCCCACAGTGGAACAAACTACTCACCCATCAAGTAACAAAAAAGAGGAGAAAGAGGCCACCCCCCCACCACCACAAGTTCCTCCAAGGATATATAACCCCAGTGACCTACAAACCCCTGAGAAGCTCTGCCCTCTAACAACCTAGATGCCCCAATAACGTCAACGTACATGCCCCAACGACATCAACCTAAGTGCACCAGGCCTTGAACACATGGGTGGACAACTACAGGAAACAGGTGCTTATTCACTTCGTAAAAGAGCCCTTTTTGCCTTATGAAAGTGTTTTCGAACGCCGAGCACTTGAAGATGGTGAGAAACTGAGAGGGGCTTCTGAGTTCAGTCAGAAGTGTAATGTTGACGTAACTGGTGTCGATGACTTCTTCAGGTGTAAGTGTGAACGAGCTAAGCAGGTCGCTCATTTCGAAAGTTTAGCAAGTTAGAAGGCGGAAAGAGACATCTGGTAAACGGAAAGAGGGCTGGTTGTAAAGATTTCCCCACCAGGTCAAGGAGGAGGGTGGGGGAGGGAGCCGATGGAAATAGAGAGGGTGAACTACAGTGGGGGGAGGAGGATTGCTGGGAATGCAGGTTCCCAAAGATGTTGGGGGTCGGGGACAAGGAGCACATATACTCTGGAATATAATACTTAGGCACTTCTTTTATTTCTTTTTATTTTGGTGCTGTTGGGTTCTGAACACACAACCTTGCTCAGGCAGGCATACAGTCTCCACTGATCTCCACCTTCAACCTTGATCTGCAAAGCATGAAGGGAACTTACTATTCATCCTAATATAACACGGGCGTAAGGGAGGGAAAGCGTTTGGAATAGAGAAGAGTATCACAAAATTCAGGGAAGAGGGCCATTTCTATTATTCTTTACCTTACACTACAGCCTATGAGAGTTAGCCCTTCGCCTTAGTTAGGGTTGCTATTGCTGCAAGGGAACGCCATGACCAAAAAGCAAGTTGGGGGTGAAAGCATTTATTCAGCTTATACTTCTGTATCACTGGTCATCACCAAAGGAAGTCAGGACAGGAACTCAAACGGGGCAGGAACCTAGAGGCAGGGGTGGATGCAGAAGCCATAGAAGAGTGTTGCTTACTGGCTTGCTCAGTCTGCTTTCTTATAGAACCCACGGTTACCAACCCAGGCATGGAATGGGCCCTCCTACGTTGATCACTGATTGAGAAAATGCCCTACAGCTGGATCTCATGGCGGGGGTGGGGTTGGGGTTGAGAGTGGGGTCATTGCCTCAACTGAGGCTCCTTCCTCTCTGATGACTCTAGCTTAGGTCAAGTTGTCACACAAAGCCAACCAGTATGTCCTTTAAATAAGTCACACAACTCAAATCGGCTTAATGTTAGATAAATATTAACTTTATTACTACAAAAGATTCTCTGCTTTATGGAAAAGCTCCCTTTCTTTCATGGGTGTTGTGTTTGGTTTGGAGTGCTGTTTAACAATTTGATTTAGGTTTTCATAGCGTTTTAGTGTGCAATCCAAGATGGCCTTGAACTCACAATCCACCTGTTTCATCAGCCCAGGTGCTGAGATTCTAGGAGCCACTATGACTAGCTAGGAAAAGATGTGTTACTTAAAGATTCAAAACCTGAGTTTTTGACAGGCGCAAAAGCTTTAGAATAAGAACCTCTCTGACAAATACAAAAGAACCTCTCAACAAATGTGTTGAAGCAAAATAGTTTATAAAAAAGGAAATCGATTCCACATGAAATAACCAAAATTCTAATTTTTGTAATTATGAATAAACTAATAAGCTATAGTTCCCCTGTAAGTTCATCACTTTGGTTGCACAGTTCACCAGTTCAGTCAGTTTATGGAGTTAGGGGCATCACCAGAACCTAGTTTTAAAGCATCTTCATGGACTCAGTAAGATACTTCATGCCCACGTATGATTACTCCTTACTCCCAGTTCCAGCCCTTGATAGCCACTAGCCTACTTTCACTCTCTGTATATTTGACAATTCTGGACATCTCATAAATGGAGAGGGTTAGTTTTTCATTTCTTTGATAAAATACCTAGGGAAACAAGGGAGATAGAATTTGTTTGGGTTCACTGTGGTGGAGAGGGCATGGCGGAATAGAACAGCTCACCTCACCCTGGCTTAGAAAGTGTATGTTGAGAGGATGCTGGTGGTGGCAGGCTTCCTTCATTTTTCTCCTTTAGGCCTTCCAGGTCTTGGGACTATTAGATAATACCATGTGCATTGTTGCGGGGGTGGGGGGGGGGAGGGGGCGCCTTTGGCCTCTCATTCAGTGTCTCTGCAAACAGCCTCAGATCTAAAGGAACACTGCTTTCTCTCTCGGGTGTTTCTCAACCCACTGATGTTGACAATTAAGATTGTCATCATGGGGAGGCATATAATATGTGGCTATCTGAATGTGGTATCTTTCGCTTAGCGCAATGCCCTCAATGCTCAATATATTTTGAAATATATCAGGGTTTCACTCACTTTCTATGACCACATAGTGACACCCATTGACTAGATGCAGCGCAATTTGTTTACCCCTTCACTAACTGGTGGACATTTGAGCTGTTTCTACCTTCTGGCTGCATGGATAATGGTCATAGGTGCTTTGCACAAGTGTGTAGATGCATGTTTTTACTTCACATTGCAAAGCTGGGAGTAGAATGTCTGATTCGTATGGCAAATTCATGTCTCACTTCTAAAGAAACAATCCAAATGTCTCCTAAAGTCACTGCACCATTTAACATCCCCACCAGCAATGTTTGAGGTTTCCTGTTTCTCCAGTCCTTGTCAACGTTTGTTATTGTCTATTTGATTGCGGGTCTCTTAGTGGATGTGAAATGGTATCTCCTAGTGGTTTCATTTGCATTTCCCCAATGACTAATGATGCCAGGCTTATGATACCTCTCAATATTTCAAGAATGCCATTGTTTTTCCTTTAGTAAAATGTCTGTTCGAGCCATTTTCACTATTTTATAGAGCTAAAAATGTAATGATTGCTAAGTTATTGATATCAGATTGGTGCTTGTGGGTTTTCTATTTTTTTTTTGTTTTTTGAGGTAGGGTCTTACTATGTTGACAAAAAGGAAGGTGGAAGGGGATTGAGGAAGACATTTTGACAACAACATCTGGCCTCCATCCATACATGGACGAAGACACCACATACATGCACACGTACTACACACACACACACACACACACACTTATTCTTGATACACATTCTTTAGAAACCAATCCCCTGTTACTACATTATGAATATGCAAACCTACATGAAAAACAAAATTTTAAAGAAGCTGTAATCTACAGGGTGGCGTCTTCATTATCCACTTTCAAATGTCACCCAGCATAACTTGGCATGATCTAGCTGCACCCATCCCCAAACATATAAAGAACAGTTTTTTATAAATTACCCTAAATTACTCTTGTAAATCAGCCAGTTCTCCAGATGAGCTCTTCTAACCTTGACACTACTTTGTCATCTATAGTCCCAACCTAGGACTTCGTTCTCCACGTCATCAATTGCTCTCTTTGATTGCACACCTTATGGCATATGATCTAATAGAAATCTTCTTAAACAACCTCCTCTCGTAAATCCTTTCTGCCCAGGAAACATGTATGTATCCCTAGGCACATGGTTGTTAACCTTCTTTGCTTCAACAAATTATTTTAAAAAAACAAAAACAAAAACAAAACAACTTGAGGATGTAAGGGTGGATTCTGAAGGCCAGTTTGAGGGCTTGGCCAACCATGGTGGACACATCATAGTGGCAGGAGCTTGAGGTGGGTGGTTCCATTGCAGAGAGAGGTGAAGGCTGGAGTTCAGCTTGCTGCTTCTTACTCAGTCTGGAATCCATTTGGATCCACGCTAACCTAATTAACAAATTAACGTCATCTAGATAAACCATCTCAGACATGCCCAGAGATTGTCTCCATGCTGATTTAAAACCCCATCATGTTGACAAGATTAACCATTACAATAGATATTTAAAATAAGTATGGAGAATCGAAAAAAGAGGTTTAAAAAAAATCAAACATTTACTGAAAATAAATCATAAAGAAATTTACTTTAAAGCAACTTTAGTATACATATGTTTTTCTCACTAATTAAAGATTAAGCAAATTTGCATACTATTAAGACAGAAACACTTATTTATTTTGTATACAGAAACAGAATTAGATCTTGTCTGAACATTTGGCACTAGAGAACACGGAGCATCTTCAAAAAATTTTTTAGAGTTGATCAGCATTTTGATTTAATATTTGTGCCACCAAGCATGAAGGTGAATGCCTGTAATTCTAGCACTTACGAGACAGAGGCAGAGGCAGGGGGATCACTGTGTATTTAAAACCAGTTTGATCTGCATAGCAAGTTCCAGAGCCCTGACCTCTCAAATAAATAACAGCAACAAAAGGAAAAATATATAGCTGGTGCTGGGCACAGGACCTTCTGTAGACACGTAGTACCAAATGGAGAAGCATGTTCAGGGACATCTGAGAAATTATTGGAAGTTTTGCCCTAATTCCAAGGCAGAGTTCATTGATATTTTTTTCTTTTGAGGCAAGGTTTCACTATGTTTCTCATGCTGCCCCGGAACTTGATATGTAGACCAGGCTAGCCTCCAACTCACAGACAGCCACACGCTTTCTGCCTCCCGAGTGCTGGGATTATGGTGTGTGGTGATGCCCAAGTTACTGAACATTTCTTAAATAAAATACATCTCAGTAATTCAAACAGGAAAAAAATTTCAAATTATACACTCTAATGTATTTCATTCCAAAAATACACTAATTTGATACTTTACCTAATGAGAGATAATGGTGGGGAAATATTAAAAGTAATTGTAGTTAAATAATTGTTTCTGTAAGAGGAAGAAAGTTTATATGTACAATAAAAAAACCGACTGCAGACCATAACATATGATGTAGCCTTGAACCTGATTAGAGGTGCAGTAGCACCGTGTGCTGTGACAGCATGCACAGGGCAGAGTGCGTATGCTGCATGTCTAGAGCCCAGGCTGCAGTGGAGCTGCATGCTGCAACATGGGTGAGCTCTGCTAGAAAAACCTAGGATTGCATATCTGATTTTGAGTTGAATTTTCGTCATTGTGCATTCAGAACTCTCTTACAGATGCCAGAATCTTACACCCGCCATATTCAGTTCTCTGGCCCTAAATAGGATCACAGCCCACAGTTTAAGAAGCTGGACTCCAGTCACCGTTAATGCATCCCAAAATCTTAAGAAAGCACTGTAGGTCCCAGTTTAGATACAAGAAAGTGGAGACTCCGTGTGGCTGTGTCATTTTCACAAGTGACGTCACAGTCCCTGAAAAGCCCATGCTGACTCTAGTGTCTAGTGACAGGTGTCCTGACACAGGGTGTCTCCTGTGGCAGAAGAACTGTTTGAAGTCTGTGTCTACAAAAGCAAACTAAAGAATCCCTGGCCTGCCTGGACTGTGGGGTGGGGCTGGTGAGGGGGAAACTGAGGCTTAGTAGATATGAAGGACATTTTGAAAATGTTAATAACTCGATAAAATACCTCACGTGAAGCTTTCTCTCCTCTCCTCTAGTTCTACTCCCTTTGCCTCCAGAGTGTCCCCCCTTCGTCTTTTTCCCTGCTAATGAAGTCTCTTATTTATTATTTATTATAATTTATTCATATCACATCCTGATTGTTATAGTCTCAACAGAAACTAAGACCCCTATCCGAGGCAAAGCATCCTGTTCCAAAGTGGCTGCATTTCCTCTTCCCTTTCTCTTCTTCCCATTGCTTTTTTTCTTTCATCGTTCTATCTCTACTTTGCTCTTCCTTTCCCCATTCAAAGTTAGAAGGGCTGAGAGAGTGAGAAGTAGGAAGAGAGAGAAGGGGAGAGAGGAAGAAAAGAAGGAAGAAGAGAAGGAAGAGGAAAAATTCTTGGTTGTTGGAGGAGATGGAAAAAAGGGAGAACTCCTGACAGTAACTGAGCCTCTGGCACAAATCAAGGTCTTTCTCTCCTCTGTGGCCTCCATGCCCTCCTCCATCCCCTCCTCCATCCCCTCCTCCATCCTCTCCTCCATCCCCTCCTCCATCCCCTCCTCCATCCCCTCCTCCATCCTCTCCTCCATCCCCTCTTCCATGCTGTCCTCCATCCCCTCCTCCATGCCCTCCTCCATCCTCTCCTCCATCCTCTCCTTCATGCCCTTCTCCATCCCCTCCTCCATCCTCTCCTCCATGCCCCCCTCCATCTCCTCCTCCATCCCCTCCTCCATCCTCTCCTCCATGCCCTCCTCCATGCCATCCTCCATGCCCTTCTCCATGCCCTTCTCCATGCCCTCCTCCATGCCCTCCTCCATCCTCTCCTCCATGCCCTCCTCCATCTCCTCCTCCATCCCTCTTCCATGCCCTCCTCCATCCCCTCCTCCATGCCCTCCTCCATCCCCTCCTCCATCCCCTCCTCCATCTCCTCCTCCATCCCCTCCTCCATGCCATCCTCCATGCCATCTCCATCCCCTCCTCTATCCCCTCCCCCATCCCCTCCTCCATCCTCTCCTCCATCCCTTCCTCCATCTCCTCCTCCATCCCCTCCTCCATGCCATCCTCCATGCCATCCTCCATGCCATCTCCATCCCCTCCTCCATCCCCTCCCCCATCCCCTCCTCCATCCCCTCCTCCATGCCCTCCTCCATCCTCTCCTCCATCTCCTCCTCCTCCATCCCTCTACTTGTGCTGTCCATATGCTGGTACCCGCCCCCAAAGATGGTAATAAGCTGACATTTGGTGGTTCCTTAAAAGATAAAGGTAAATGAAATGGACTCCAGCCTCTACTCCTGCCACGTACAAAATCTGCCCTTTCCAAGATGTCTTCCATCTCCAAGAGTTAACGGTCTTTTGTTTGCCTCTACTTTTTAATTCCTAACTCCACTAAACTGGGAGTTAAGTTACATTAGTCTATCCCTTATCATTATGAAGCAAGCACTCATATCTGTGAGCTGGGATCTGTCTTAAGAAATGTGTCTGTGCAGAACATGTATGGACTTCCTATCGTTATTTGTTAACACAGTAACAGCCAGCCATGTAAAATTACCCCAAGGTTATATAACAGCTGTAGGCAAACACTGCCATTTTCCAGGAGAGATTTGAATGTCCACAAAGTTTGGTATCCAAGAATGGTCCTGTGACCAATATGCAGACATTGACAGAGAGGTAATGCATTGTTTTTATCTCAACCTTTGCATCTTTTAATGCATCCCATCCATCCCACTCCCCTTCCTTCCTATAATTTTAAAATGTCCATACACTAGAACACTTCTAGCTCCAGTAAATGATACCCTCCCCCAAAGATGATAATCTGCTCATAGCTGACATTTGGTGTCCAGCCATTTCTACAATGGCTTGTGTGTGGCAAGCTTTACTGAAGGCAAGGAGGAATGAAGAATTTCAGTGCAACACCACAAACAACCCAAAATGGAACACTAGTGCAAACCTGTATTCATGTAGAACTCAGGTGGTGAGTGTGTGGATGTCCAGGTACAGTCAAAATAACTTTCAGGGCTGGAGAGGTGGTGCAGTGGTTAAGAGCATTTGCTGCACTTGGAGGGGACCCTAGTCTGGTTCTTGCATTATTACACATGGCGCAGGACAGCCTGTGACTCCAGCTCCAGGGAGTCAGATGCCCTCTTCTAGCCTCCATGGTCACTGCATGCATGTTCACATACACACAGGTGTGCATGTGGATGCATGCACATCATCACCATTGCCGCCTTCTTCTTCTTCTTCTTCTTCTTCTTCTTCTTCTTCTTCTTCTTCTTCTTCTTCTTCTTCTTCTTCTTCTTCTTCTTCTTCTTCTTCTTCATCCAGCCTCTCTGGCAAGTCACCCAGCCCTCCTTCTGAATCACTTCTTTTCTGGATTATCTGCCGGGTATGCAATCTCTGCTGAAATTTCCTTTCTTTTCTGATGGAAAGCAGTTTATATTGTGTTGTCTTCTAGCCACGCTTTTGGGTTCTCGGTCAAAGTGCTTGAGGTCTCCTCAAGCAGTTGTTAAGTGGTAAGGGCAAGAAATCACCTTATATTCAGTTCTGCGCTCTTTGGTTTTCACGTGCTGGTTTTGATACGGTCTCTCAGAGCAGTCAAGGATGAACTTGAATTCCTCATCATCCTGCCTCCAGCTCTCAAGTGCTGGGACTACAGGTATGTGCCACCATGCCTGGCTCCACATTCACACATTTTCTTAATGCGTTAAACAGTGTTGCGTGTATAGGACTCAGCATACATGCGGCTACATTACACAGCAGAGAAAGTGTGGTATTCAAAGCTCAAAGAAGTTGGTTTAAGTCATGGCTGTGTGGCCTCGTAACTTCTCAGAGACATTCAGGTTACCTAATAGGAACAAGAGGTATGTTTTTAAATCATGCCCACCTTACTAGATTTCTGTAAGAATTAAATTGGATAATATGAGCTTAAAAAAAAAAAAACTCTAACCAGTAATTGAATAATTGGATAATGAGAAGAGCACAGAACCTGTTTATGTGACTGGATTGGGACTGGCTGTTGGGGGTCCCTGAATGAACAACAGACACTGTAAGGTGTGTGCTGTGGAAGCTCAGACATATAACTGCCCCCTCCCTGGGCCAATGTACAGTCCTGGTGTGCAACCCTGTCAAACAAGATCCAGTTTAGATGGTTCTGGTGACTCCTCCTGAGACCATCTGGCACACAAAGAGCTCCGGTCTCGCTGTCACTGCATCCAGTGACTCTATGAATGCCCAGGCATCTACTGACCTTAACATTGGGCATCAGCGCCTTGGGTTCTAGCAGTCATTTGGGAAGCTCCAAGCATGGTCTCCTTCTGCATCCTGTTACAGTATAAGGAACAAACTATGGGTTTACGGCGCCCTTAGATTCTGCACCCGTGGTTCATGTAGTTCACATGAATGTTCATCTACCACTCCTCAAGTTTTCTTGGCCTGTGGAAGTTGGTTTTTTTAACCACTTCGCTTTCTGAAAATAATTTAAACATTTCTTATCCCTTTTGACTTGTCTGCTTCCTTATTTGATGCTGGCACAAAAGGACATTTTTAAATCAATCACTGACTTGGCTACTGGCAAATTTTGCAAGCTGCCTCACACCAACTGTAAAGCTGCAAAAGTCTGCATGAACTATGGAAGGTGTGTCAACGCCAGAATGTCTACCAGAGAAACGTTATGAAGCTGGCATTTAAACAGAAAATGAAAGAGATTTTAGAGATCCTTTGGATGCCTTTTCCTAAATTTGCAAGTATTAATATCTCATACATTTCTCAAATTGCTATTTTAGAAGTTTTGGAGTTTTGTTGTTGTTGTTATTATTGTTGTTTTGATTTTTGAGACAAGGCTTCTATGTATAACAGAGCCCTGGCTGTCCTGGACTCACTTTCTAGAGCAGGCTGGCCTTGAACTCACAGAGACCTTCCTGCCTCTGCCTCCCAAGTGCTGGAATTAAAGGTGTTCGCCACCATGCCTGGCTATTTTAGAAGTTTTGTAGGACATGTTATGAAATTCCAAACCCTCATATAAAAATCTTTTAAAATCTAAATTACAACACTCATTTCTTAGAAAGCTACTTAGTAATCCTGTTGTTGTCGTTAAAAGCTAGAGAGTGGGGCCTTTAAGAGCAGCGCAACATAAAGACGTCGTCCTCACTTACAGCACATTTTTCTTCCAAAGTTTACAGAACTCACATTCATGCTGTGAACACAGCTTATCCTAGTATACACAGGAGGCTGGGTTCAACCCCCCAGCACTCTCAAAGTAAGTACGTAACTAAATCGCAGATAGATGATTACAGACACCGATTCTAGTGAGCACCTTTGGTCATTTCATTACATCTACTGTTACCACAAAAACGGGTTTGGAGAAGTTCTGTTTCTCTTCAGCAGGCAATCAATTCTGATGAACCATAGCTTCTTTATCCTTTTGACTTCTAATTAGTAGAGGGCTGTTTAAGCCAGCTGCCCCAGCGCTGAGGGTTCGTGCCAGTGGCTAGAACACCTTTGCTGTGCTTGACTATCTCCCTCACACACTCGAATTCAAGGCAATATTTATTGGACACCCACTGTTCTGAGCAGGTTAGGTGTTCAGGGTAAACAAACCACTCGGGACCTCACTGAGCTGACAGCCTAGGTGTGAGCGGAAAGAGGGAGCGAGAAGATAGGTTATATAAACAAATAGGTAAAACCAGGTAAATATACAACAAATGGTGTACCATCAGAAGAGGAAGAGCTGGGCGTGGGTGGGGGAGTTTGGGGGCGCGGATAGAGCAGAGACGTGACCTCGGCCATGGACACAACTGCTCCTTACAGACGTGGTCTGTGGGAACTCATGGAGACCCTGACTTTTTAAAAGGGCAGAGAGGGTTCCTGCAAGTGGGAAAGCCCACCTACTGGAACTTCTCTGCTCTGACGTGCCCCTGGCTTTTCACCCTTCTCCACGTTCTCTCAAACCCACACATAGTTTCTCTAGGGAGTAACTTTCTACCTGAAGTGCCCACTCTATTTCTTTTCTGCAAACTAAGTTTTAAAAATGAAGATATAATTCCTATAATATAGGGTGTCTTTTATGTATTTGTGTGTGCCTTGGCACACCTGAGGAGATCAGATAAAACCTTTAGGGGCTAGCTCTCTCCTGTGTAGATCCTGGAGCTCGAAGGCAGGTGTAGGTCCAATTTTTTTTTTTTTTTTTTTTTTAGCTGTTTTATTTGGGTTCGTAAATCTACTACCCTTTTCCATGCCAATCCCTTCCAACACCCCAACACAGGTCAGAGGGACAGAAGGTTAATGGGGAGAGGGGTTTTGAGATCGTTTTACTGCTACCTGCTGATTAGGGGTGTTGAGTTCCTTGGAGCAAGTCTGATTAATTGGCATCTCATCAGGATAGCTCCAACGTCTTCCGGGTCTCTTTCCTCTCCACCACTTGACAAATCAGCAGCAGCAAGAGTAGAAGTGGGGAAACAACAGGAGGAACAGCGTACTCCCTCTCTTGGGGCTCTGGTCTTTTTACGCCCTGTCTGGAGTCCCCAGCATTACACTATCTTCAGCTGGCAGAATCACACTCCTGCCGGAGCACCCACGAGGGAGGCAAACGATCTGCTGCTGTGGACCATCTGAGGCAGCCCATATCCCACACCTGAGATGAAAACAAAAACATGTTTACATAACACAACTGAGTCTTTAAAAGACAGCAAAAGTCTCACCATATTTCCCCTTTTCTGTTTTATACCAAAAAATTGTACTGTGTTTAGTGAGAAATTATAAGCAGAGGCATCATCAGTGAGCTAAACGCTTTTCACATCAGCGGTCAAGCTTCTTTTTTTCTTTTCTAAAATTTTTTATTTTTTTCTATAGCCTGGTAACTCTGAAATGGCTCATACTTTTTCTGGTGATCCTTGAGCTAGGGCTCCACAGCCGATTCCTGACTGCAGAGGATTCTCTTGCATGGCGCTCTTGGGTCTGCATTCACGTGTCCAATGGCAGCCCTTACTACAGAGGCTGCAAACCTCCGGAAGCACTTTTTTTTTTTTTTTTTTTTTTTTTTGGAGAAACTAGAAACAGCTTGTTCCCTAGCCTAGCAGAAAGTACTCTATTTCTCACTTTTACCTCACCTGATAGTTGGTGACTTTGAAAGTACCATATTTCTCAGAGTTAATGGACCTGAAATTTTCAGCTCTGAGGCTTTTAGGCTTACAATTTCCCTTTAAGTGACTGGATTCACTGCAATTAAGCTCGGGGCATTTTGATATCTAAAGCTTTTGCTGGCTACTGGGAAAGCTAATAGTGATGATCTTGTAACCCGAGGCCACTCCTTTGGCTTCACAGTTCCAGATTAAGCATTTCTCTCAATATGAGCTGCTTTTCTTTTTCTCTTCCTTCCTTCCTTCCTTTCTTTCTTTCTGTCTAAATATGTATTTATTTATTATGTGTATAATGTTCTGCCTGCATGTGTGCCTGCCCACCAGAAGAGGGCACCAGACCTCATTATAGATGGTTATGAGCCACCATGTGGTTGCTGGGAATTGAACTCAGGGTTAACAGCAGAGGTCCGAACCTCTGAGCCATCCGTTTCTCTCTAACCCTGTCACCTCGCATGACTTCTGCCTCCCGCTCCTTCCAGCTCCCAGCCCATCTCAGGGGTTGTGGAGACTTGAAACACAAAGTGTGTGGTGCAGGGTGAGGCAGCAATCTGTCTTCTAGTCCAGTCTGCCTTTCTTTTTCCTCCCCTTCCCAAGTGCTCCCTTTATCTCTCCCACCATTTCATTTTCCCAGTTGCCTCTCATACCCCTCCATTTCCACTCGCAGTTCTTCCAATTGCTCGGCCATTCTCCCAACTTTTTTTTTTTTTTTTTAATAGACAGAATATAATAGGACGGAAACAAAGTGGCAGAGAACCCAATAGCAGAAGCCACAATAAACTTTTTGTTGACGTCCTGGAACAGAATATCCATTTGTTCTAAGCCTGCCATCTCCTCCAAGGCATTGGGAACCAGATTTCCCATTATTCCAAGCCCTATGTTTGGGCACCACTTACAGGCATTTTTATTGTTGTTTAGCTATTTTATTTGTGTTCTTATAGATCCCAGGCTTCGGGGCAAGTGCCCTTACTCACTAAGCCATCTTTCAGGAGTCATTGTTTTAAAATATATGATACAGGGGCTAGAAAGATGGTTTTGTGATTAAGAGTACTTGCTGTTTCTGCAGAGAATCCAGGTTCGGTTCCCAATACTTGCGAGGTAACCTCAATTCTAATGGATCTGATACCTTCTTCTGGCATCCGCAGCACTGCATGCACGCTGTGCACATGACGTACATGCAAGCATTCATACACATAAAATAAAATAAGCAAACCTTAAAAACTTCCAATTATGTGATTCAGTAGCTTTAAGCACATTCAGGAGATTGTCAGGTGCCAGACCTCTTCCACTACCGTTCAAAGAAAACTCATACTCATCAGCGCTCATCTTCTTTGGTCTGCCAGCCCCTGGCAAAAAGCAATCTACTTTCTGTCTCCATGGATACCCCTGTTATGGGCTGTGCTGGTTGTTCTTCCTTTTTGTCTTTTTTAATTTGATGGAAATCTAGATCTCCCTAGGGAGAGGGAATTTTAAAAAAAAATTTAATTTGTTCACTTTACACATCGCTCCTCACCTTCCGGTCCCACCATCCCTCTTTCATACCCTCTCGCTCCCTCCCTAGTCCTCAGAAAGGGGAGCCCCTCCTCCCCTAACATCTGACCTCAGCCTATCAAGTCTCATCTGGACTGCCTGTATCCTGGAAGTGGGAATCTTAATTGAGAAAGAGCATCTATCTTATTGGTCCATGGGGGCATTTTCTTGATTTTGATTGATGTGGGAGGGCTCGACTCACTGTGGTCGGTACCATGCCCATGCAGGTGGTTCTGGGTGGCATGAGAAATGATGAGCAAGCCAGGGAGCTGGCCACTACACAGTACTCCTCTGTGGCTTCTGCTCCGGTTCCTGCCTCCATGTTCCTGCCTTGAGTTCCTGCCTCCAGGTTCCTGCCTCCAGGTTCCTGCCCTGACTTTCTTCAATGATAGGCTGTGATGTGGAAGTGTAAGCAAACTAAACTCTTTCCTTCTCCAGATGCTTTTGGTTGTGGTGTTCTATCACAGCAAGAGAAAGACAAGGGCATTTATTATATCATATTATAATGGATTATATTATAAATGGATACAAACAATATGTAGTCTCTTGTGTCTGGCTTCTTTTACTTAATATAATCCTTTTAATGACTTCTTTCATTTTTATTTATGTTTATGTGCCTTAGTCAATGTTCTATTGCTGTGAAGAGACACCCTGACCACGGCAACTCTTGTAAAGGAAAGTATTTAATTGAGACTGGCTTACAGTTCCAGGGTTTAGTCCATTGTCACCATGGCAGGAAGTCTAGCGGCATGCGGGCAGACATGGTGCGAGAGAAGTAGCCTGAGACCTCTACATCTGGATCCACAGGCAGGAGCCATGGGGCCTGCATTGGCTCACCCTCAGTGACACATTTCCTCCAACCAGGCCACACCCACTCCAACAAAGGCCACACCCACACTAACAAGGCCATGCTTCCTAATCTCCTCTTAAGCAGTGCCACTTCCCAATGATGAAGCATTGAAATATTTGAGCCTATGGGGGGGGGCATTTCAATTCAAACCAATATAGTATGTGTGTGTATCTGTGTGTGGGTGTGCACATGTGAGTGCAAGTGCCCGTGCAGGCCAAAGGTGTTAGATTCCCCCTTGAATTAAAGTTAAAAGCAATTAGAGACATAATGTGGGTTCTGAGAACAACACTTGTGTTCTTTATAAACAGCAAGTGCTCTTAACCACTGAGGCATCGTTCCCAACCCACTGTGCTTCTTAAATTCAACTATGATATAGCATTTATCTGTAGTTCATGCCTTTATATGGTATGGCTAATTGATATTCCTTGGATAAATATACCACAGTTTTAATCCATTCCTCAGTTAAATGTTTCCTACATTTTGCTTACTATGAGCTATGGTGCTATGAGTATCTACATACATGGTACAAGATTTAAAAAAAAAAAAATTTAGAGACTGTCATGCATGAGCACTGCAGCTACATAAATCACATCCCAGCATCTAACTCTTCCCATCCACTTCCAATTCATGGCCTCCTCTTCGTTAATTGTTATTACTTATGCATATAGGCATCTGTATAAATACACTCATGTACCTGTGTACATAATGCTTACTGAGTCCGTTTAGCACTCATATGTGAGTGTGTGTGTAAGCTTTTGTTTTGTTTTGTTTTGTTTGAGACAGGGTTTTTCTGTGTAGCCTTGGCTGTCCTGGACTCACTTTGTAGACCAGGCTGGCCTCGAACTCACAGAGATCTGCCTGCCTCTGCCTCCCGAGTGTTGGGATTACAGGCGTGTACCACCACTCCTGGTGAGTGTAAGCTTTCTTTTCTCTTGGGTATAGGCATTAATTGGGGTGTGTGTGTGTGTGTGTGTGTGTGTGTGTGTGTGTGTATTTTAGGTTTGACATTTTAAGAAGCTACCAAACTGCTTGCCACGGTAGCTGCACTATTCCATGTTTCCAGTAGAAATATATGAAGGTTCCAGTTTCTCCACATCTTTTCCCAACCTATTTTAAAACATCTATCTTTGCTTATTATTAGATGTAGCATTCCTTATTCAAAATACCTTGGACCAGAACTGTTTGGGATTTGGGGATATTTGTAAATATAATCAGATAACTTGGAGCCGAGTCTCAGCTATAAACACAACATTCCCTTATATAGACATCATATATGTAAACTGAATGTAAACAGCTCTGCCACCGTTAGTGTGTCTGTATTTTGACTGTTTTATTACATGAGGTCAAAATCCCTGTGAAGTGATGTCTCAGACTAGGTTTGACCTGGATTTGTCTGATGACTTCTAGGGTCAGCACCTTTTCATATGCTGACTGGCCATTTGAGGTTCTCTTTGGAGAAATGCCCGTTCAGATTCCTTGCCTGGTTTTAAATTGGACTGCCTTTCGGTTGTTGAGTTGAAAGAGGCCTTTATATATTCAGGACATTATATTCTTAGAAGATAGATGATTTGCAGATACGGTATTTGTTCTCATTTCATGAGTTGTCTTTACATTTTCCCCATAGTGGCCTTTGAATCACAACTATTTCAAACCTTTAAGTCTGATTTATTTTTACTTAGGTATTTGTATTTTGGATATGACATCCAAACACCCTAAACACCATACAATTCATAGTGATACAAAATTGAAGCTGTTTGTTTTTGAGATTTATAGATCTATTTTTCACATTTTGGCCATTGGTTACTTTTGGGTTATATTTTGCATATGGTGTTAAATAAGTTTCTGACTTTCTTCTTTTGCATGCCAGTAGCCCCTGTGTGGGTCAATACCATGTGACCATTTGCCAGTTTCCCTTGCTGTTCTCCCATGTTTCAGAAAATTACACTCCCAGTTCCCTTGTCAACCGATCCACATGTCTGCTCTCTTTTATGGCTTTATTATAGTATTATATTCTTATTTCTCTCTTTATCTCTCTCAGCCAGGCAGCCAGCCTTCCTTCCTTCCTTCCTTCCTTCCCTCCTTCCCTTTTTCCTTTCTTTCCTGGGGATCAAACCAAGGGCATTAAAAAATACAAGGCAAGCTGTTTACCCCTGAGCTACATACATGTGATTTTAACAGAGATTTAAATGTAGAAGATGTGAACACATTCAACACTGAAGTGAAGGCTTCTGGATCAGCTGGGCATAGGGGAGAAGCTGAGGGCTCTGTGCCTCACTCAGCCGCAGGGCCCATCTCTATCCCACAGTAGCTGTGCTGCCTTCCTGGGTCCACGTTGCGTTAGATGTCGTGTGTGTGTGTGTGTGTGTGTGTGTGTGTGTCTGTGTGTGTGTGTGTGTGTTTCCTTGCGGGGATCCCACCATGCTTCTATCCCCTAGGTACCCTTGTTTTCTGAGTTGTGGTTAGAATAGTACTGAACCCTGATATTTCTATAGTCCTCATGGAGGTATCTCCATACCTGGCTTCAAGCTATACTGCACAGCAATAGTAAAAGAAACTGCCTGGTACTGGCGTAGAAATAGACCTGTGATCAATGGGATCGAATCAAAGACACAAAAATAAACCCACACACCTATAAACACTTTATTGTTGACAAAGAAGCCAAAACCATACAGTGGAAAAAAAGGCAGCATCTTCAACAAATGGTGTTGGTCTCATTGGATGTCTACATGCAGAAGAGTGAGAATAGATCCATATTTATAACTTTGCACAAAACCCAAGTCCAGGTGGATCAAGGACCTCAACATAAAACCAGACACACTAAATCTATTACAAGAGAAAGTGGGGAAGAGCCTTGAGCTCATTGGCATGGGAGACGACCGACAGCTCAGGCTCTAAAGTCAACAATTACTAAATGGGACCTCATGAAACTGAGAAGCATCCATTCTCTTAGGATGTGCTGTGAAGAAGCAGATGTTTTCCCCCCTGTAGTCTTGTTGCTTTTGAGTTCAAAAGGAAGAGACCAAGGACCCAATCTAGCAGAAGCCTTCTGAAAGTTAGCATTTTCCTTCCTGTGACTTCAAGTTCTATACTCTCCAAAGGAGAAGTTCAGAAAGTTGAGTGACTCATAATAAAGTCATCAAGGCCACATAAGTTTTTTATATAATAGAATAATTTCAAGGGCAGAGGGAATGAGTGAAAATGAATTTATTTTTCTCTCCATGTATATCTAATGAGAATGAATGATAGGTTGTTTAGACTTTAGCCTGTTTAGATGGATGCCCTTCCCTTCCTTTCAGGGACAAGCACAAAACAACTTCCCAAGTGCTTTCCTACAGTTTTGCCATTTTAACACTGACAGTTCAAGGCTGACAGTTCTATAGAAAACTTGGATTTAGACAGTAATGTTTTTGCCAGGTCTCTGCCTAAAGGAAATTTTTTTTATGGTTGCGTTTGTAAATGCTAGCAAAACAAAGTTGAAATTTGAAAGCCTTACCATTTTTAAGGCTTCTCGTGGGTCCTGGTTCTGGCAATTCTTTTTATTAGTTTGTTTTTCACAGTCCAGTTTGATCAGAGCTGTCTTGGAAAAGAGTATTTAGTTTTGGATCAATTAATACCAACAACGTCAGGGAGACCATGATTAAATTGTGAGTGACAATGTTTATTAAATCCAAACATCTCCACCAGGCTCCATGTTACACTTGTGGGCCCTTTACTAAGGACACATATATAATCATTTTACTAGGGATAACAGCAGTGAGGCAGGTTAAAAACAAGAGAAGAAAAAAAAAAGCCTACATTCAATGAAACCACTAGATGCAACCTATACTTTCAGTAGCCCTGAGAATAATAAATTTTAAGGTGAATAAATCAGATAGATTCTGGAATAGTTCCTTGAATCTGACATACTGTAGGAATTCTTATTTAAAAATAATCACAAGGTCACTACATGAAACTTTATATTTGGAGGATTTAGCTGTGAGTGACACTGTGGTGACTCTTACATTCTGGACCATCAGCGAGCAGTCTTACCCAGTGAGCCATCTCTAACAAACCCTAGCCCAATATTCTTAAAAATCAATTTTAACACCATAAAATGTAAAATGGGTAATAATAATAATAATAATAATAATAATAATAATAATAATAATAATAAATGCATGAAATGAATATGGCAGCAGTTTTCTTTAACCAGCTAGTTCCCCAATGATTGACACAGAGAGAGACTACGATTTATTATTAAGCTATAGGCACTATGCTGGGCAGGTTCTGGGCTATTCTAATCTTACACAAAAATCCTCATCACTTGCCAATCCAATGACTCTCTGGTGGCTTCAGTTCCATCAGTCTGTCCTCATGGAGCACTTCCCTTGACCTGATGCGCCTAGTGCATCCTTACCATTCACAGAACACCTTCCTTCTCCCTCTCCTCACTCCTCCTTCCCATCCTGTGGTGCCTCTGAGACCCCAAGGCCAGGAATCTAGGCTCCGCCTACCTCTCTTCTGCCCAGTCACAGGCTCCAACAACTTTACTAACCAATTAACTTTGAATTAGGTAGAGCAAAGTTTTGCACAACAAAGGTGGGTGTACTTGAGTACAGATCTTGGTCGGGGGTGGGGCAGTAATTAGCATTAGAATACATAGCACCAGACCAACTCCCAATAATAAAATCCCATGATGAGCAAAGTATGAAAGTTTGAAACAAAATGGGGACCCAACCCTTAACTTCACACTTCTCCGCATGGCTTCCCAAGGCAGCCTCAGCATTCTCTCTCCTGGGATTAGGCACAGAAGCGAGACTCAGAACCCTCCTGACTGAGGTAAACAGACCAACCAAATACATAGCACTTCCAGCCAGGATTGACACTTTACTGTTCTAGCTCACTTCCCCTGACTTTGATTTAGTTCAGTTAGTGTTAAAAAACAAACGAACAAACAAACAACAAAACCCAGTAAACTCCAAAGGCCTTTACATTTCTTTAGAAGCCATGATTAAATAAGCTCTTAAACATTGTTTTTATGTTTTTCTCCTGGAGATTGAAGATGCATGCAACATATTAAAAGCTTGGTGAAAATTGGCAGTATTCAATCTATTTATTTTGTTTAATCCCTTGCTCTCTTAGCTTTCTTTTCTAATGGAGTCATGGCCTTGCCCAGTCCTAGGCCCAGCTATACTCAGGTAACACTTCCCTACTGTGTCTCCTCTTTTACCTTGAGCCCTTGAGATATAATATTCTCAGATCTGGGCACAGGTCAACTTTGGAGGTTTTGCCTGTGATTTTAATATTTTTTCCAGAGCTTCATGTATGAGTACTGCAACATTACTCTCACCCTTCCCACCCTCCTCTAATTCCTCCCACGGCCCACCCACTCCCAAATCAACGATCTATCATCTATCTATCTATCTATCTATCTATCTATCTATCTATCCAACCACTGACTTCCGTTTAGCATTACCCATATTTATATTTATTTTAATTAACATATGAGCTCTAGGAATTTATGAAAGCTATAAGGACTACTCCAGAACAAATATTGTAATTTAAATCATCTGTGCTTTAAAACATCTGTCTTTTTTTTTCTGTCTGCATTTCCATCTCTTAAATATGTATATTTTTCAGCTATGCACTTCTCTATAAGGTAGAGATAGATCATCTAATAGATACGATGCAGTGTTGGAAGTACTCACTATATGCCCTGAAAGGAGTATTCTAAGTGGAAAGCATCCTGGGGGCTAGAACATGGAAGCCTTAGCATATCTGAGTCCAATGAAGAGAGATCCCGAAATAAGTTGAGCAAGAAAAGTTTAATCTAAAGATGTACTGATTATAGCAGGGGATTGGAGTAATAAGGAATTGACCTAACGAAGGTAAATGAAATCTAAAACATACAGAAAGTGAGGCTGGAAGGATGACTTGGCTGCTAAGAGCACTTTAAGAGAACCAGGATTTGGTTTCCAGCACCCACAAGCAGCCCACAACCATCAGTAACTCTAGTGTCGCAGTATCTGCTGCCCTCTACTGGCCACTTTGGGCACTGCAGGTACCTAGTGCACTCAGATACATACAGGGCAACTGGTTATAAACATAACATAATCTTAACAAAACAAAACAACAGCACAAGGCGGGGAAAGAGAAAGCTGAGCCTGGTAGCAAAGGCCCATAACCCCAGCCTCTCAGGTTGCAGCAGGAGGAGCTAAAATTCCAGTTCTGACTGGGTTACAGAACGCAATCAAAGTCAGCCTGGGCAACTTAGCAAGGCCTTGTCAAACAAACAAACAAAAAGTAGAAAAATTGACTGAGAATATAGTCTAATGACATAATAATGATTGAGGGCCTAAGTTCAATCCTCAGGACAGAAATTAACTCAGAAAGACAGGGATAATAAAACATACCTCGTATTCTCAGGCTAACGTGGGGCAACCAAGGAAGAGTCCTTGCCTCTGTGCACGCAGAGCTAAGACCCAGACCTCTCATAGTTCAGAATACTGGAAGGCACAAAGGCTGTCCACAGGTGTCTGGACAAAGCTGTTCCTTAAAGGGACACTGTTATGAGCAGCCGGACAGCAGGGTCTACATGTGTGGGGTGGGGGTGGGGCTGCTTGTGCTAACTGCTGTTGGGTGATATGCACTGCTTGCTCCCAGAACTGGAAAACTGGACAAGATGGCTTTCCTGTAGCACTTGGGTCTGAAGAAATTCCCTCCCCCCTCTCTCTTGTGTGTGTGTGTGTGTGTGTGTGTGTGTGTGTGTGTGTGTGTTGTGTACACTGCAAGAAGCAGGGCCTAGAGCCAGTACGTGTGTTACACTGTAGAAACTTGCTGTAGACACGAGAGAACCAGAACAAAACTTCTTTCTTCCTGCAATGTCTCTTCCTTACCCACTGCTGATGGATGGCAATAGCAGCTGGTAAGGAGAACTGGCTAACGTGCCCACGTCCATTTCTACACAACCAGTTAAAATGGGTGAACTTGGAGCAGAGAGGCAGAAAGTTGATAACTGAAATGGGGGGGGGGGGGGCGGGAACATTAACCCTGGTAGGAGAAGCACTGATAGGAATATGACTGGGGGAAAGGTCAGCCCATTTTTTTGAAAAAGTAAAATTACTGTATTTTAATTGGCTTACAAATGGAAACATCACAGCTGGCTTATGGGAGCATTTGAACTCTTGCCCAGTCTCGGTCTGGCCTTTAAAAAGATATGTCAGTATTTGACCATGTCCCCTGGAGGGGGGGACCTGGTGGCACTCAGAGGAAGGACAGCAGACTACCAAGAAGAGACTTGATACCCTATGAGCATATACAGGGGGAGGAAGTCCCCCTCAGGAACAGTCATAGGGGAGGGGAATAATGGGAAATGGGAGGGAGGGAAGAATGGGAGGATACAAGGGATGGAATAATCATTGAGATGTAACAAGAATAAATTAATAAAAAAAATTTTTTTAAAAGATATGTCAGGACAATCACTAACCATTGGAGGAGATGAAGGGACCATTGTTGATGAGACCTGATCATAGCTAGGTGGGAATGAGTGAGGGCCTTTCTTTTTTTGGGCGGGGGGAAGCAAAGTTTAGTCCAAGGAAGCTTAGGGGGAAACACCACAGGCGGTTTCTGAGGGTGAAAGCTGCAGGCACAAAGCCCTAAGAGTAGTAACGGACTCTGTGGACAGTAGGGGTCAGCTGACAGAAAGAGCTCCAGCCCCCACACTCAGTTTGCTTTTCTAATCTGTTTTCTTACCTCTTCTTATAGCTGACCTTTCTGACATGGTGGAAACAGTGACTTCTGTACTTTGCGATTTGGACCCATGGATGTCATTGTCTCCTTTTCTCTGACTGAAGGGGCATGGCACATGGTGGCCTCTCGGTCTAAAGTGAGGCCTTGGCACTGTGGGCAGAGAAATTAGAATTGAATAGCACCTTCTTCAGTGTGGTTTGGGTAAGAGGAGAGCATTTGATAAGATTATTGGATTCCTACAGGAAACCTTTAATTTTAGGGGTTCTCAGATGTTTCATCACAGAGCCCCATAAACTTTTTATGTAGAACATCCCACCACTGATCAGTGCCACTGCCACGGACCAGTAGTCAACACCTAAATACCAGAGGATTAATTAAGGAAAACTAAGACTAATTTTTAGAATCTTGGTCTTCAGGTAACCAGGAAGATTATTTAGAAAGGCAGTATTTTAGTAAAAAAAAAAAAATATATATATATATGTATATATATGTATGTATATATCTCCCCTCTAAGGGCATACCAATTACATAGGAGCTCCATAAATGCACTTCTGAAGGATCATATGGCAAGCATCACCCTTTTTACGACAACACTGTAGTCTTATGAGTGCCTGAAAATGACCCATGGGAATGTTAACTAGAACAGCAAGGAAAGGTTTATGATGCTAAGCCCTCCGCTACAAACATTTCATCTCTTTTTACAGCCATGCAAATTGTTATAGGTCCATTGACAACAGGAAAAATTTACTGAGCTTGAAACAAATCAGACAGCATTTAACTGTCTAAAAATTAAAATGGAAAAACATGTCAGAAGGCCTTGGGATCGTGGGAGTTCTTAAGCTTTCCTGAAAGAGTGTACGGAACTTGTGAACACACTATAAACCAGAAGATTCTGGGCGTGTTCGTTTGTGTTCCTTGTGAAGAAGCCACGAATGAAACAGAGGTAGCGAACCTATAAAAATACTCCCTGTGTGGGGATGGTGGCTCAGTGGTTAAAATGCTTACCATTGCCTGGGAAGATGACTCAGCAGTTGAGAAGGCTGTCTCCTCTTCCAGAGGACTGTGGGTTTGATTCCACACACCTACATGTCGGCTCACACCATATGTAAAGCCAGTTTGCCCAGGAGGCTGGCCCAACACTCTCTTCCAGCTTTGGAGCACACCAAGCACTCAGGTGTCTCAGGACACATATGCAGACAAAACACCCAAACACAGAAAACGAATACGTAAGAATGTTTAAAAAGTCCTTGTCGTGCAAGAGACAGGATCTGAGTTAAGATTCCAAGGAGTGGGGAGTCCCCAGATGAAGTTGGCTAGTGAGTCTGAGAGCAATCCAAGGTGACCCCAACATCAACCTAGGGCCTCTGCTGGCAAATCCACTCACATGCGCCCCACAGGGTGCACGCATGAATGAGTGAACATGCATACACAGTCACATGACCACCATGGCAGGGCATGTAGCTCATTCAAAAAGAGTCATGAGGCCAGATTTAGTCCCTAGCACTGATGTGGTGACTGTTGGTCTGTGGCAGTGCTGACTCTTCAGGCTAACCTCATGCAATGAAAGGCCTAAGAGAAGTTTCCAGAGATCTTTCTGCTTCCAACCTCCCACCCCTCCCCTACTCGTAGCCTCACCATTCTCCACTGGCCGCCCTACTTTATTAGCTGGTCCTTTGAAAGGTATTTTAAGATTTTACAGAAATGTCGCATTTTATCATGGGGGGCTTTGGGGGGGAGAACATAAAATAATAGAGAAGAATTAGGATGGAAAAACAAAGAGAAAGAAGGATGAATTCTGTTCCTGGTTTAAGAGTTCAGTTCTCTGGCAAGAAGGAAAAAAAAAAAAAAAGTATTTGGAGAGTTAGAATTGCCAGGTATTGCCACTAAACAGTTATACTAAACATTAAAGGACATGGAGGAGGGGTTATGAGTGTACCTTTCAGAGTAATCTTCAGGGAAAAAAAATGTAATTTTTCCGTGCTGCAACATACAACTGAATAGGATATTTCTGAAGAGGAATCCAGTGGAGGGTGATTGTTTTTAGAAGTGTGTGTGTGTGTGTGTGTGTGTGTGTGTGTGTGTGTGTGTGTGTGTGTAGGCTGTATGTGTGGGTACATATCTACTTGTAAAGGCCAGAGGTCAACTTCCAAGTATGATTTCTCACAGGTAGTAGTCCACTTTGTCTTTTGGGACAGGCTCTCACTGGCCTGAGGCCCCTTGAGTAGGCGAGGCTGTCTAGCCAGCAAGTCCCAGGGATTAACCTGTCTTGCCTTCCCAGCACTAGATTTAAACACATTGTCATATTCTGATTTTTGGGGGTGGGGGGGGGGTTAGACATTCAGGACCTCATGCTCCTGCAGAAAGCAGAAAACACTTACCAAATGAGGTGTGTTCTCAGTCAGCCCTCGCTTAGAATATTTTCACGTAGAAGAAACTCTAAGCCAAGGAGTGAGAGCCAGCATTTCACAGCAGCAAAAGGACATATGCAAAAGCCTCAAGTTCGTGCCTGGTGCTTTTACTACTAGGGGAAGTTTGGGTGAAGGGACTGTGGAAATGTTTCCTACTTGAAGTTTGGTGCTCAGAGCCAAGACCTGGCCAGTTCCAGGCTCCGTCAGTTCCAGCTGAGAGTGTGAGTGCTCTGCGAGAGAGTGTTTTTTTGAAAGCGGACTGTGAAATCCACTGTGCCAGATACCTGAGCCGTTTGTTAGGGCATTCAGTGGAAAATTTCATTTCCACGTTATAAATAACTGTAGGATATTTTAGGGGATCCAAGACTGGGAACTTCCAAGAGCTCCTTACAGTAGTTCTACTGAAATGTTTAATGGACGGGGGATGTCCAGCTGAGCTACCAGATGTGATTAATGAAAATAAATAATCTCACAATTGATTAAATTGCCCTTAAGATCCCCATCCATTGAGGCCTGCACGTCTCATTATCCATCAAGTTAAAAAAAAAAAAAAAAAAAAAAAGAGGTGGTGGCGGTGGTAACTAAACAGTGGTGGTGGGAAAGGAAAAGTCCCCAAGATAGGATATCTTATATTCAAACGGTTCTAGAATTTCTTGTTGGAAAAATCCCCGCTCCGCACTCCGCACTCCGAGAGCCCCTATTTGAAATATGGACCAAACAGTTCCCCAGTCTTCTCAGGGTCTGTCAGTTTCTGGAAGTTCCCAGTTATATGGGTTTCCTCGGAGGCAGCCGAAAATATCGCCTGCCAATGACTTTCTATCTCTCTTTGACTACAGACACAATTCATTTCCTGTGAGTCCTCCCGTCTTCTCTAGTCCCTAGACACTTAAAAAGAGGAGCAACAAAAACAAGCCATTTCTGTTGGATGTGTCTCTCTCCCCCCTCCCCGTCCCCTGGAAAAAAAAAAAAAAAAGCAGTCCCACTAAAGGCAGGTGGGGCATGCATGTAATTGTGCCATGATGTAGTGTGCGAACATGTGAGTATTTAAGGAAGGTAGGTATGCGTGCACTTCTCTCTCAGATGGGGAAGGAAGGCTGCCTTCCTTTTCTAAGCTGGCAGGCAGTACTCAGGGTTAGAGCTCTCCCCTGTGATCAAAATGATAATTAAAAGTAATACCCTTAGGAGACAGCTCTGCACCTCGCTGCACCTGTAGTGTATGCTGAGCTAAGTGGCTTCAGAGGTCCTGGACCAAGCGCGCTAGGGGCACATAGATCACCGGCCGCTGCAAGGAGTATGGTGGGGAGTGGGTGACACAGAGGGTGGAGTATAGTTGCTTTTCTGTGTTGTGGAGGAGCAGGCGGCGGTGGCAGAGAGGGAGAAGCTCAGGAAGGTCTGAGGGGGAAGAATCGGGAAAGAGCAAGCGGGAGACAGGGAAAGACGGACAAGGAGGGCACACATAGAGGAAGCAGAAAGAAGAGGCAGAAAGGAAGGGCAAGGTGGTTGTTCCCGGGTTTCATCCCTATGGCTCTGAGAGGGCACGCAGTCACGCCCATCCCTCAGCCCGCTGCGCACCTCGCAGGCACGGGAAACAGGTTTCTAAGCCACCAGAGCACAGAGATCCACGCTTATCTTGTACCTGCCAGGCTCATGAGTCCCTTAGAGGCACAAAGAACATCTTTTGAGCCCTCGGCTACCTTCCCGGGCGGGGGGGGGGGCTGTGGGCGTGCAGGTTCAGAAAGTAGCAGCCGCCCTTTAAAAAACAATAGAGAGGGCCCTGACAGGTCTCTTGCAGCACTTGAGGCGGGGGCGGAGGGGGGGGGGGCGCTTGCATCCAGCAATAGAAGCACCAATTAATGAGAGATAGGCTACCTAGCTATCCCTCTTTCTCAGTTCTCTAACTGGAGAACTCTTAAGTTTTCATGGATTTCACGAAATCACGACTTTGTGAGCTACCTTGTTAGGACTTTGGTAATGATTCTATTGGGAAGCTTTGGGAGTTATAAAACAATCAGCTAAGCAAGACACATTAACAGAACATCACGCGTGAGGCGAACCGGCCCGAAGTGGCTCCTGCCTGGTTCTGGGGATGAAGCAGCCTCCAGCATATTTCCCGGCTTCTGTGGGCAACGCACTTTGTTTGATTTGTTTTGAAGGTTCAGAATTTGAGGCTGGTCGGAGACACCCACGTGCTTCTGACTCCCATCAGCGTAATGATCGCCTTAGCTTGAGTCGTGTCTATATAAACCACAAAAACCTAATCATTAGAAATCCCAGCCTCCAAAAACCACATTTTAGGTAAAAACTGCCGCCTTTTTTCCGCACTCCTTCATCTCTCGACCACAACCTTTTGGGGATTCCAAAATCGCATTTTCTTCCCCCCACGCCGGGAAACAAATACATAAATAAATAATTACTGAAGCTTTAAAAAAAACTTTTTATTTTTAACCCCCTACTCACCCAAGGGGGCAGCGGCGAGGAAGAAAGTTAAGACATTAGACTTAGTCTGAGACGAAGACTGGACTTAATAAGCGACTGAAAATTCATGGATAACCGTTGTTTATTCCCCTCCCCCAAGAAGCGTTTTTTGAAACTTACAACTTATTTTAATTATTGAGCTGTCATTTTTTCTGTTCTTAAAAAAAAAAAAAAAGCAACCCATCCCTATTCTCCAGGAATGACAAGAACGAATATATAAGAAAAAAGTGTCGCGACATCCACTCAAGTTTCTAAAACTATTTTGACAAGCCCTCCTGTCACCCATTTTTGGTGTCACCTAAGGAAGAAAACCCACCCCCGAAGCTCGTAAAAACCTGCCCCTCGCAGCCGATGTAGGGTGGGGTGGGGTTGGGGGGCGGAGGGGGAAGAGCGCTGAGAAGCCAACACGGAGACTCCAAAAATTTCCTTCCTCCTCTCCTGAAGTTACTACAAAAAATAACGACAGCAGGAGCAGCCTGCAGCTCTCCGGGTTCTCAATTTCAGCGTGGTCAGACCAAGAAGGGGTTCCTAGTCTTGGGGGTGTAGGGGGAGCCGAGGGCGCCGGCGGCTATGCCCTAGGCGGGGACCGCCTCCCTCCAGCTTGGCCGGTGGAGCGCAGAGTGCCGGCGCTTCACGCGGCCGGCGGGCGGCGGCAGCAGCTGCGATCCGCAGGCTCCAGATCTGTCGCCCCGAGATCCTCTTCCCCCCACTTACCTCCCGGCACCCAGAAACGCGAGTGGGCCAGGGGCACTTTGCAAAGAGCAGGAGGGACGTGGCTGCGGGGAGACGGCTAGTGAGAGGGCGAGAGGAGAAGCGGGGGAAAAGGAAAGAGCGGCGGCGGGAGGACTAGGAGCGCGCAGCCGGCGCGGGGAGCGCGCAGCGGCCTCGGAGGAGGAGGCGGAGCGGGCAGGCGGCGGCGCCAGAAGCTGGGCAGCCAGGCTGGGCTTGGCGGTGGCGGGCAGTGCAGGGCCACACGGACCGCCTAGATGGACTGCTGAAATTGCCGGGCTCCTCTACCGAACTGGATCGGGGAGCGAGGCGCCAGTGCACCCAGGACGCGGTGCCCCAAGGGGCTCCCCATTGCAAGCTGCTAACTTCAAGTCCCTTTCCTCGTCTGGGCCAAACACGCCCCCGCGTTCGCTCGCAGCTGCCACCGCCGGGGCTCCCAAGCCTCCTGTTGAGATCTGCTCCTCTCGGGTGTCCCCACCCGCCAACCCGACTGTGTCTGGCCGCCAGCCGCCGGCCCCCCATCAGACTCCGCCCGGCAGTCGGCTTCCTCGAACTTGATTTCTCACCTCCACAGTCCCGTCACCTCCATCCTCTTTCCCCCCTGTCTCGCCTCCACCCCCTCAATTTCCTCCTCCTCGCCCCCCATTTCCACCCTCCTCCCCCTCCCCCGGCCACTTCGCTAACTTGTGGCTGTTGTGATGCGTATTCCCGTAGATCCGAGCACCAGCCGGCGCTTCAGCCCCCCCTCCAGCAGCCTGCAGCCCGGCAAGATGAGCGACGTGAGCCCGGTGGTGGCTGCGCAGCAGCAACAGCAGCAGCAGCAACAACAACAGCAGCAACAGCAGCAGCAACAGCAGCAGCAACAGCAGCAGCAGCAAGAGGCGGCCGCAGCGGCAGCGGCGGCGGCGGCGGCGGCAGCGGCGGCCGCAGTGCCTCGGTTGAGGCCACCGCACGACAACCGCACCATGGTGGAGATCATCGCCGACCACCCGGCCGAACTGGTCCGCACCGACAGTCCCAACTTCCTGTGCTCCGTGCTGCCCTCGCACTGGCGGTGCAACAAGACCCTGCCCGTGGCCTTCAAGGTAAGAGACTAGCCACCTTCAGTCCCTGGCCAGTCTGGTGGAATCTGACTGCTAGTGGTGTCGGTGTCCACGGGTGTCCTCCAAGACTCCCCTCTTACTGGACCCGACTCATGGGGCCCGAAGTGGCCCTGGTCTACATACCCCCTCTCACCTGTGCCCACTACCACCTCAGTCCGTGTTCCCTTGCTTGTTCATCCTCCAAGTCTCCCAGGCATGGTTCTTGCCCACTCTCCTGCTGGGGCTCTTTAGCCCCAGACGCCCAGAGGTGCCCACTGTGAGCTTCGAGCCACTGGCTTCACCCCGCCCCCTTCCCCCGTGTCCCGGGTCTCCGCATTCCTCCCGGGCATCCTGGCCTTCTCTCTCCGGGATTCCGTGCGCTCCTTCCCGCTTCCCCACCCCCCAGCCCCCAGCCGCAAGCTGCAACACTGGGCTAAGCGTCCCTTTTCCGGATTAGGTGCCTTTGGCAGTGCCGGCTGCTCCCGGGCTTGGGCCGGGTGCCCGCGGGGTGCCGGCGCCAGAAGACGCTTGCGCCTGGGGCTGGATGGGGAGCCAGTCGCGGCGGCGCGTGGGTTGAGGGTGCTCAGCAAACTTGGGGATGGGTGCGGGACAGTGGGGACAGATATGGGACATTCGCGCCCTCCTTGGCGGGCTCCTGTTCCCGTTACTTGGAGGAAGGCGGGGCTGCCGGGGTCTTGGCTTTTATCTAGGCCGGGTAGCTGCGGGGGTTCAGGGCTCTGAATCCCCGAGTGCCACGGTGTGCGTCCAGGGAGGAGGATCAGGGTTTAGGCTGCTTCCTACTGCCTTGCTCCTCTGCCTGGGAGGAAGAGGGAACCCTGTGGAGCAATTTAGGCCGGTCAGAATGAAAACGGAGGCGAAAACTTTATTGCTTTGAAAGAGCCAGAACCCACTGCCGTCCCTCCTGCTTGGGAAGGTCGGTGGATAGATAGCTCTCGCCTGGGTTCCAAGATGCTCCCCAAGGCCTCCTCCGCCAGAGTTCGTCCCTTAGCTTGTCAGCACCAACTGCGGGTGGGAGTCAGGGGCGGCCGCCTGCAGGTTGTAGGTGTGCGGGTCCCCAGTCTCAGGCCATATCTATGATGCAGTCTGGGGCTCTTGGAGCTATCCGAGATGGTGATGGTAGCGCGGAGCCCCCCACCCCACCCCAGAAAAGACTGTGCTAGGTGAATGGCTGTCCACTCTCGTTGGTCTAGACGCTAGGGATGGAGACGGGTGAGCCAGGAAGAGAAATGAGTCCAAGGGCACCTCCAGCCCTAGCGTGGGCCGGAGACCCAGCATCTGTGGAGAGTAGGTTAAATTTGGTCTTGAAAGAAAGGGAGAGAGGGGGTAAAGAAAAAAAAAAAGAAAGGAAAAAAAAAAAAAAAAAAAAAAAAGGAGGAATTGTGCCAATTCCTTCATCTTGGACTCCAGTGCCAAACTCCCACGGGCCCCTTGCATTTCCCAGTTGTTGATCACCCGGTACCCCACGCAGCAATTCAGATTTCATGTGTGGGTGGAGTGGCAAGAGGAGCCCAGGTCAATTAGAGCAGTTATCTCTTTAGGTCTTCTATCTGAACAGAAATCTGAATGGATTATTATGGAAGGAAGAGGTGTGCGTTGCATTCTATAGCAAGTTTCATTTTGTAGTTGGAACAAGCAGTGGTCCTTAAAAAAAAAAAAAAAAAAGCATCCGTCCTCAGCTCTCCTTTTTGAGAGCATCCATTTTGTAGATTGATGTTTTCTTCTTTGTACCGTGAAAAGGTCAGATATAGGTGAAATTGTAGAAAACGATATTTCCATATGAGAGGTATCTTTTACAATGTTTATCAGCCAAGGGCCCAGAGTTTTCTAAGTAACCTCTGTGAGGGCAGACAATATTTTAACAAAAACCAAACAAAAATCTTTCACCAAACCTGAATGAAAACAGGGAAAAATTACAAGCAAGCAGTTACTTTGTATAGTGCAAGAGCATGAGTTAAGGTGTAAAGATTTAATTTAATTATTTAATTTAATCCAATGCCTAATGTTCTATGAACTTTCTGGTGCTGCACATGCTTGGGACTTAACTGTCTCGAACTGTTCATTTTAAATGCTGCATTGATTTTGAGCACAAGTATTCGGCAGAGAAAAGATTTGGGTATAAACATGGAACGCAATTCAGTTTGAAATTTCCTTGGATTTGGAACCTGGATTTTCTAACTGGTTTGTAAACCTATTTTGAAAAAAAATTTCTTTTTTTGTTGCTAAGCATTCTAATCACGGAGTGCAGTTTTCCCTTATTTTAGTCAGCAAACAGATTGTTGATTACGTAGAGCATATTATGATATTTAAATGTGTAATAAATTGAGTTAACCTAGGGATTGGTTCTCAGTGTTCTTTCCATCCTGTGTAATGGGAGACTCACCCGTGATAGATTCATCTCTCTGCCTAAAAAAATATGGATATTTGGAGGTTCAAATTTTGACAGCAACTTTTATAATTTTCATTTTAGTGATATAACAATAGCCTCTTAAAGATAACTTGCCTTGGGAATAAAAGCATGGCATAGCCAACTTCTTGTACTCTCTCAACATAATCAAATACATCTGCTCTGAAGAACTAATATGAAGAAGTCCCCGTTTCAAAAGTGGTGACAGCAATCTGGCTATCATATCCAGAACTACGTACAAAATAAGTTATGGTATTGTTAGGTAGGAAGAAGAGAGCTAGATGCCTTTTAAACACCACCCCACCCTGACTGAGAGGAAAAAAAATTGTTGCGAAATCAAGTGTTCAATTCAGTCCAATATTTATTGAGCCTAAACTTTAGGTTTGTGACACAAAATTGACTGCAGTCAGCCAGAAATTGAATTCAGTAGTCTGTTTTGATATCTGATAATTTAAAGCAGTGCTTCAACATGACCTTGTCAGTGGGTTGTATTAAAGAGCACAGGATTAAAAAAAAAAGTACAGAATCTACAGGTATTGTTCATGTAATATAATTTGGAGACATTAAAAGAGTTCTTATTTCATTTATATTCGACATGTAAAAGAAAATACAAAAGAGCTAGTGGTCATCACACAGGGTTAGGTGTTACCATTGCACTTTTACCAAAGTTCCGTAGTTTTGAAACAGTCAGTCCTTTCAGGTGTCAAGGAAATGGAAATAAATATTTTTAACATTTCTTTCAGGTGTAGCTCACTAAAACCTTAAAATAGTTAGGCCCACTATTTTCAGATGCTAGGCTCTTTCTGCCACAGGTGATTCTAGTACCAGGGCGAAGCAACTTGCAAATTCAGCTCAGTAGATGATGGTTGGTTTGGTAGCCAGAGTGCATAGCATGTGTCAACCCTGCATCCAGCAGCACACTTTGAGTTAGGGGCCTGTGAGCATCTCCGCTGTGAAGCCTGGGGTCTAGGGCTCTTAACTAAGTGGCCTTAAATGGCTTCAGGCTGAAACAGTGTGTTGACATCCAGATGTGTGTCTTAAAACTCAACATGGTGCAGGCCCGCATCACTGTCTGAAGTTAGAGACACGAGGCCATGTATATTCACCAATATCACGTTTTTTCCTAGTGCTGTTGAAGAACAATAGTGTGTGTGTGTGTGTGTGTGTGTGTGTGTGTGTGTGTGTGTGTGTGTGTGTATGACCGAAGACTCATAGTTGATTTTTTATTTTTAATGACATCTTTCAGTGTTGGTGAAGTTTTCAAATGATGATGCAGTTTCTGTCTGAGAATATGATCTGGCCTTGCTGGCTGTTTTTCTTTCTTTAAAAGCAAGTTTGAAACTTATGCATAGTTGGTTTTGGTGAGTTAAATCTCTCTTAAATGTTTAATGATCAGATTTTTGCTTGTATCTTTAAAAAAAAAAACCCACCCAACTCTAGCTTGAGAAGAGATGATGTCATTAAGCTTGTCAAATCTTTCTTAAGCCTAATACAAACTGCCCTTGCAACGTTATGTCAGTCACAGCACCTCAGGTTGTATGAAGACAGGATATATATATATTCAAACTCATTTAAAGGTAAATATTGAGTAAGTTAGAATACATTTTAGATAGAAACTGTATATGTTGTGAACTTTGGAAAACTTATCTTTGAGGAGACCTATGGTAGTTATCTTTGTATTCCGTCCTTTGGTATCACCGCTGTGTGTTTGCAGAGTTCTAGAGTATCCACTGTCAGATGCCCGGAGCCATTGCGATTCCTGCCACATAGATTGCCCTCTTAAACTAGAGAAAGTTTTGTCCAATTTTTTTTGTTGGACATACATTTAAAAATTTGAGATGGCACATTGTATTTGCTTTATTTTTCTGTCCGAATTCGATCGGCTTTTTTTTTTTTTTTTCTTTCTGACTTGAGGAAGTATTCCTGGATTAAGTTCTAAAACCACACTATAGTATTTGTTGAAAATTTTCTATAGTCTACATAAAAAAAAAAAAGGGAGCGTTTTCTTTTGTTTTTGCTTCTTGCAACTACTGAGTTGCCTCTCTCTTCATTACAAAGAAAGATACGATCAGATCCTATCTTGAATATAATTATATTTCATTTTACTGCGTGTGCAATATGCCAAAATAATGTTAATCTGTCAGGGTAATTGATTAGCTTAGACTAAACTGCTGTCCATGGAAATGTCATGACCAATTTTAAACTTCCTGCATGGCAAGACCACAGGAACAGGGGTCTGAGCTATGTTTGCTATGGCTCCCTGTTCAGAGTGGGGCCCAGATTTAGTCATAACGGGTCTCAGACAACATTTCAACATCAGGAGAGTTAAATACTCTTTAGCTTTATTTTGTACACGCTGCATATTGAGTGGCTTAAGTGTTGGTTACAGTGGGGTGTGCTAAAGAAAGGAAATTCTTTCTCAATTCTGGGATGCCAGAATAGAAAGTCACTTCTGTCTGTCTCATACTTTTCTCCACTTTGTAATTGTTATATTTTAAGAACACCTAGAAATGTAATTATTATGATTTCATCACGAATTATTCATTGCAGAACAGTACATTGCATTGGGTACCATGGGGAAAATTTCAGTTCATGTTTCTGCCTAGGCTGTTAAAGAGTGATTTTTTTTTTTTTTTTATTGTTCTTTTTACCCTTAAAATGTTTTTCCATTCCTTGGGTTCAGTACGGATGAAATGTGTAAAAATTTCTTCATCCTTTGGTTTTCTTCTATATAAGTATGGTTGAGAATATTCAAAGGAAACTTTTAAGCTTCAGACATCTACGTTAAAAGCCTCAAACATGTAATTATCCTTCTGACTGATATAAAGTTAAATACAGTACCCCCCCCCAAGACATACACCACCCCCTCCTCAGAAAAAACATTGGTCAGTCTGGTCTGGTGGAGTGAACAGCAGAAAACACAGTATATTTTAGTCATTGGACTAGAGTTGAGCCTTAGCAGAAAGAATGTCACTGTGTATGTTGGCATGTTCTCCAGGCTGAGGTCTAAGCTTCATAGACGATACACACAACCATCTGCTTTGCTAAGTATGATATGTAAAGCGCACCCTTAGTTAACATGATCATTATCACACGGCTTTGGTAAAGTACCTTTATGTAGTTCATAAATAGGAATCTTTTCTTCCACATTTCTCCTTATTGAATCAATTTTTGTTCTCTTTTATTTTTTTTAAAAAAAAGGCCAATATGTTAAAAATATGTAATAAAATAATGATGTCCCAAGCTCTTGAAAACCTTTATATTAAGGCAGATGTCATCATCATCACCATCATCACCATCATCACCATCACTAGCATCATCATCATCATCATCATCATTTTATGAAACACTGCACAGCTGGGGTGGCACTCACAAAGAGCAATCCTTTATCTTCCGGCAACACTGCAGAACATTTGAGGCCATGAAGTGAAGACTTTTGCATGCTTGGTGGCACTCGGAAAGGATGCTTGCCACTACAGCCTGTACATAGCAGCAGACTAGAAAATGTCACCTCCCCGAATGTCCTTATCTTACCAAACCCAAGACAACTGTAATGACACTCTGCACTTATGTGGCGCCTTCTGCATTCCACAGCTTTGTAACACTCCTTCCAATTTATATGGAAAACCATGGTTCTCAGAGGTAAAGTGGGTGCTATGAGGCACATAGGACAGGTAGGAAGAATGGGGGGAAAGTGGAGCCTCTTGCTTGTTAGCAAATATAGTCCTGTTTAAAATACTATAACTTTCTTTCATCTTTATTAGTACTAATTTTTTTTTGATAGAAAGCCAGGCAGCAGGCATTAAAATATAATCTGCTGAATGTAAAAAAAATCTTCCTATTCATTCAGATGAATACTGTCAGACATAGCCAATTATTTCTCTATTTCCAAGTGTGCACATTTTTGGTATCAGAGAAACGGTCGCCCCTTCAGGAGCATAGCACTTGTTTTAGTAGCCCCCTCACCCCCCCCCCACCCACCTGTCCTGCTCCACCCGAGTTGCTAGACCAAGGTGACAGAGAGGAAGTCTTGTTCTCAAGGGACTTTTAACCCAGGAAACTTTTCAAGTTGAGAAGGCAATACCGGTCTGCCGCTGTAAGGACACTGTTGGTGAGGGGTGCTGACTCATCCTGTACTGGCTCCCTCAGCATGTTAGCTGGTAGCCCACAAAGCTGTTGGCTGCTAAGAACAACGCTTTTTATGGCACTCTTGCATTTACTTGTTTCATTGACACACGCATGCGTGCGCATGCGCACGCATGCACACACATACACACACATGCACACACACAGACAGACACATGGACACATACAGACATATAGACATACACATACACACACAGACATATACATGCATACATACACATGCATGGACACACACAGAGACACACACACAGACAGGCACACGGACATACAGACCTACACATACACATGCATACACTCAAGCACACAGGCATAAACATGCACACACATATGCACAGTACATACACATACACACAAGCACACATATTTCCCCCCTCACATATAATGTGTGTGTATGTGTGCATGTGAGACTATGGAGTGCCGTGCCATGCATGTGGTGGTCAGAGAACAGCTTCAGATACTGGTCCAAGTCTTCTACCTTGTTGGAGACAGCCTCTTTATAGCCTGCTGCTGGATACCAGGCTAAATGACTCACAAGCCCACCCCTCCCCCACCTCCCAGTAAGGGTGTTGGTATTTCAGATGTCAGGCCTGCATCTTTTTGTGTCTGGCCTTTACGTGGGCTCTGAGGGCTTGATGTCAGCCCTCATGCTTGCCTAGAAAGTGCTTTATCCACTGAGCCATCTTTCTAGCTCTGATGAAAAAAAAAAAATGCTGTGAGTTCGGGACCAGTCGGGTCTACAAAGTGAGTCTAGTACAGGCAAGGCTACAACAGAGAAACCCTGTCTCGAAAAACCAAACACACACACACACACACACACACACACAAATAAAATCATCCAACACCTCTTTTATTATGCCAGACACTGTTTTGATAGTTGGAATATGTAAACATGAAATGGTTATTCCTTAAATGCTAATTTAGTAAAAAAGAGGCATTAACCACTAATCTATATGGAGTAAAAGTGAAGGTGACTGGATACAGTGGGGCACTGGGGACGTGAGTCCTACAGTTTAAGGAAAGCTTTTTGATTATGAACTTAACAGGGTACAAAGTTGAAGAAACTGAGAAACAGCCTAAGAGTCAAGTAAGAGTGACAAAAAAAAAAAAGTTTCGGCAAGGCTTTATTCTGTTTGATTGTTTTCCTGGCTGGGAGAAAGGATATAACGGGGTGGGGGGGGGAAGGCACTTTGAGGGGAGGGGTCACAGACAGAGACACTTCAGCCTTAAAATACAGTATCTGTTTATCAATGTACAAGAAATACACTTTAAGGAGGAATGCATCCCAAGCATGCTCAGGGATACCTAGATTTGTTATGTGGAGATTCTGACAAGCGAGAGAAGAAAAGCAGAAATGGGGGAAAGAAAATGTGGGGTGCTTGTCAGATAGACAAGTGCGCAGAGGCGCCTGCCATGCCAGAGCGTCGGCTTTAGCTGGAGCCCTTGCCAAGCTACCACAAGATCTCTGGACTCTAGCAGATAAAGAAAGGGGAAGAGGCTCTGCAGATCGTCCTGTCTTGGGAGTTCCTGGATAGGAAGGGACTGTCACCAGGAAGCAGGGTCTCGGTAGTGGACTGAGCACAGAACGCTTTATGTGTGGCAGGGACGGTTCCCCGTGGGCGGCGGCATTCTCTCAGCAAGGTTTCATGTTAACCCAAGGCACACAGCTAACCTGGCATGGGATGGTTCTGTGTGAGTCCTTAGTCCCAGGGCCAGATCATCCTGCATCCTGCCTCACTTGATAAGGTTCAGATTAACTGTTAAAGTCTGCAGGGACAAATGTGGCATTCCAATATGGCAGACAAAATAGAATGGGCTTATGGGTACAAGCGCATGGTCATTTATATGCAGATGTTTATGCATACATGTGCATTTGGAAGTCAGAGGTCAACAGTGGGTGTCGTAGGGTTTTGGGGGTGTTTGTTTGTTTGTTTGTTTGTTTTTGTCTCTCCTGTCAGTCCTAGTACTGCTGAATAGGGTAAGATGGCTGGATGATCGACCCTAATCTTCCCTTTGCTACTTCCCCAGTGCTGCGATTAAAAGTATATATGCCACAACATGTCTTTTTTTTTTTTTTTAACAAGACTTCTAGTGGTCAAACTCTGGACCACATGCTTGCAAGGCAAGCATTTTATGAACCGAGCTGTCTCCTCAGCACAGGGTATATTTCTCGACTGTACTACTCATTTCTATCCTTGTGTAGGCCTTTCTTCTGTACGCAAACTTTACTCTCTTGCTAGCTTTGACTATTCCACTGGGTCCCACAGCAGAGAAGGTATGCAGCACATATGCAGAGTCATCAAAAGGCGACAATTTAGTGCCCTTCCCCCATCTGTGTCCAGTATTTCAGCCAGGACTAGGAGTTTGGCCCGAAAGTCCTTTTCCACAGAGCTAATCAGATTCTCTCTCTCTGTGTGTACATGTGTATGCCAGAGGCTGGCATTAGCACACCTTTCTCAGTTGCTCTCTACCTTGTTTTAGCTTTACATTTATGTATGCCTTTATGTTCACGCCACAGTGTGCATGTGGGGGTCAGAGGACAACTTGCCTGCATCGATCCTCTCTGATCATGTAGGTTCCCGGAACAGAACTCAAGTCATCAAACATGGTAGAAAGGGAGCTATCTCTTCTGCCTTCCACCTTAGGTTCCGGGTCAGGGCCTCTAATGGAGCCTAGAGCCTGCAGAGTAGGCGGAGGTGGATGGCTGGCAAGCCCCTACGATCACCTGCTGGAAGTGGGGTTGCCTACAAGCTGCCTTGCCCCAACTTTTCCCATGGGTGCTGAGGATCGTAGCTAGGGTCCTCATGTTCCCAAAGCAAGCACTTTACCCGATGAGCTGTCTCCAATCAAATACTCCTCTGTGTTTAGCTCAAGATCTGACTTGAGCCCGCATCTCAGGGCTCTTGGGGCTGTAGACAGGAGATGCCTTAATATGTACGGTGCAATCCGCAGATGGGGCGTCAGCCTTTGTTCTGAAGTATAATTCCTGCAGACAGCCTAACATGGGGATTTAATAAAAACCTACATGTATCCTATGAAGAACCGAACAATAAATAAAAGCGGATTTAGCTTGCTTTCGAAATGGGTGGACCCTGAAACATCAGTGTGTTTGAAGTGGTGTCGTAACCCAAAGACAGATGCTTCCCTTCTGGTCGGTCATCGCTGGACCACAGCACTGGGTCCTGATAAGGCATCATTTGCAATGAGCATGTGTTCTCGGTACTTAAGTGCTTCTGATGTGCCACCGTGCCTTCTGTATTTCCTGTCTTCTGTAGGTGGTAGCCCTCGGAGAGGTACCAGATGGGACTGTGGTTACTGTCATGGCTGGGAATGATGAAAACTACTCCGCTGAGCTCCGAAACGCCTCTGCTGTGATGAAAAACCAAGTAGCCAGGTTCAACGATCTGAGATTTGTGGGCCGGAGTGGACGAGGTAGGTCTCTGATTTTTAATGCTGATCGTGGAGTAAGCACATTAGGCTGGCTGATGCAAGCGGGCTTGTCTATATATAATAAGTCAGCGTCTCTCTCTCTTTTTTCTTTTTACTGAAACAGAACCACCGGAGGTTTGCTTAAATAAATCCAGATGCCCTTGAGTGTTTTCCTGAGTATTTAGGCCCTTTTTCATTTGTTTTATGATATTGAAGAGTCAAACAGTGTTTTCAGAAGAACTAGCTCCTAATTTCATGGGGGGTTAGCGTGTACAGTAGGAGAAAGAATGCTCGGAGGATCAAGTTCGGAATTACGAGGAGTCACGTGCGTGACTCGGGTAGCCTGATTGCTCTGGAAACCTTTCCCGACAGTATCAGCTTGACTCGGAGTTAAAATGGGGACAGCTGGAGCACTGTCTTCCCCTAGCGATGTTGCCGGTGAATGAGTTCAATTATTCTGGTAATAAGAAGCTATTAAAATATTTTTAAGGCTTTTTTTTTGGTGTGTGTGGTTTTTTTTTTTAGACATGGTCTCACTGTGGAGACCATGGCTGGCCTGAAACTTACTATGCAGACCAGGCTGGCTTCAAACTCAAAGAGATCATTTGCTTTAGCGTCCAGGGTTAGAGGCCACCAAGCCTGTCTTGAGGCTCTTTATTTGAATAAGTACATTATTTATGGTAGAATGGTGGCTAAATCGCTGAGACATCTGCCCAGGACCTCAGTGGTACTGCAGTGTTTAGGGTCTTTAGTCATCTGAATCCAAAGTAAGATATTAGCAACATTTAGCGGAATCACAAAACAGGAAATAATCTTTAAAAGGATTTTCACCACTCTTTCAGAATTGGAATTATTATTATTTTTTGATGGAGCCTCTAAGGAGATCAATACTTTGGTTTTTATTTGCTTATTCTCCTGAAAGACTTCTACTGGCTAGTCACCTGTCAGAAGTATTATGCTCACGCGATTTATTGGGTATAATATTTCCATTTTAAGTATTATACTAAGAAGAGAAAAAAAGTAGGACCACTTTAGAGCTGAGGTGAGGTGGAACCATGAATCTCATGTGTTCACTGCAGCCTAGGTTTGAATCCAGAAATGAGAAACACCATTCTAAACCATGTCTAATAATTATTCTCTAGTTTGGATCATATGTCAAATTATTACCATTGTAAAAACTTGATAAGGGAAATTTAAGCAAGGCTGTTTCCGATGAGTAGTTTTAGTTACTTTCTAGGAATGGGGCCAAGAAGTACTTTTTAACTTAAGTAAAAAAGGATGCATGCTAATGAGACGCTGTCACTGAAAGGTTGTTTCAACCAAAATGAGACTCAGAGCCTCTGACAGACCAAACCGAAGGGCTGGTCTATGCAGCGGGCTGTGTAGTCCCTCATTAGAAGGGTGAGAGCACACAGCCTCTATCCACTGACAGATTAGGGTGCGTGCGCAGCCACCCACTCATTTTGTCATCTGCTGGTTTGTGGCTTTGTTTGTTTCTTGGTTACTGTTGCAGAGTCACAGTACAGTTACAGGTTTCTCCTTTTTCCTCCTGGGGGATGAAAAAAAAAAAAAAGAAAGAAAGGAAACACAGGAGGTACTTGTGTACTCTAGCTGTAAGAAGGGTGATGTACTTGTGCACTCTAAATTGCATCGTTCTTTTTATATTACTGTAGCCAGAGCAGTGAATTTTAGTATTTGAAGGATGGGGTGCTGCTCTTAATTTTATTTTACAGATCTAAACCTGTGTTTTTGGTTATTGCAGTTTTGTGTTATATAGATGCTAAATCACCCTTTTTTTTCCTGATCAATTTGACTAGAAACTATGGTGGAGTGATAGTGTACTTTGTAAACCCTCAACATATTTATTTAAGAAACTTCAAAAGGAAACAAAAGGGTGTGCACTGTTTTACTATATTGGCTTTCTGAGTTTTGGCTGGTTTCCCAAATAGCAATTTTTATATTAAAAAAAAAAAAAAAAAAGACAGACTTAACTGCTTGCAGACTTTTCAATCACGCATGGAAGATGAAGGAAGCCTCTTTTGATGAAGTGTAATTATGTCCAAACAGAGCTGACCCCCCCTCCCCCTATATTTCTTATGATCTTAACTGAAGAAAGTAGGATTTTTCCTTTGAAGCAGCCGGGACGTGGTGGAGGATCTGAAGTGATCCAGTCTGCTGCCAGAGGCGGGATGGAGAAATTGGTCCAGACTTGTCTTCCAGACTCAGGGGTGGGGGGTGAAGGGGGTGGGTGGAGAGAGAAAGAGAGAGAGAGAGAAATTGATTTATCACTAATAATAGATTTTATATTACTTTATTACTCTGAATGAGAGGAAACAGTAAAATTAAACTAAAATGGAGAGAGAGAGAGAGAGAGAGAGAGAGAGAGAGAGAGAGAGAGAGAGAGAGGGCAGGAAACCCTCCAGCCTGACCTGCTTTTTACAAGACCATCTCCTGCTTCCTCTTTGATTCCCATACATTTGCATCTCTGTGACTAGGTCTTCTCCGAGTGCTCTATCCACTGGGTTTTCTCTCCCAACTTTTACAAAATGTATCCTTGAGGGTGTAAAAAAAAAAAAAAAAAAAGAAAAACAAAACAAAACAAAACAAGTGTCGTAAATGTCCTGTCTCTCCCCAGGGCGTGGTAGCGCACGCCTTTCATCCCAGCCCTGGGAGGCAGAGGCAGGCCGGTCACGGTGAGTTCAAGGCCAGCCTGGTCTACAAAGCGAGTCCAGGACAGCCAATATAACATAGAGAAACCCTGTCTCGAAAAAACAAAACAAAACAAAACAAAAAATTATGTCTCTTTTAACCTTCTTTTAACGTGTGGAAACACAGACTCTCTGAGATTGAAAACTGCCCTTTGATTGACAAAGCATCCAAGTCTCCTTTTACTTTTGCTCCTTAGATCACTGCAGGACCACAATGCTCAAACATGCCTGGTAAGGCACAGCATCAGCGAGGCTAGCTTGAAGTCATGCTTTGCAACTGGTGTTTTTCTTTTTCCCCTTAATAGTTTACACAGAAGTGTTTAAAGTGACTTTGACCATTTCTCTTCCTCCTCCTTCACCTCCTCCCCCTTCTCCTCCTCCATCCTCCTCTGCTTCCTCTACCTCCTCCACCTCCTTCTTCTCCTCCTCTGCCTCCTTCTCCCTCCTCCTCCTTCTCCTCCACCTCCTCCCCCTCCCTTCTCTGCCTCATCCACCTCCTGCTCTGCCTCCTCCTTCTCCCTCCTCCTCCACCTTCTCCTCCTTGTCCTCCTTCCTCCTCTGCCTCCTCCTCCTCCTCCCTCCTCCTCCTTTTCCCTCCTCCCTCCTCCTCCATTTCCCTCCTCCCTCCTCCTCCTTTGGTGTGTTTCCTCTCTTTTGACATCAAGTGTGCTACTTTTAATTTACAAGTCTTTTAAAGCATTTACAACGCACAGAGAATGGTGTTTTGTCAATTTAGGACCCAAACCTGCTTACAGTATACCCCCTGTGGCTCTTCCTGGCAGCCTCTAAGGCTAAATTGCAATTGTCCTTCAGGGATGGTTCCCTCTATGTATCCACGAAACGACATGGCTTTGGGTGGTATCTCAGGAGTAGCTCCTAGCTGAAACATGAATGATATAATTAGCTTTGCTTGCATAGGATTCTGTGTGCCAGGGGTTATGCATATGTTTGCACGCCTGTGCTGGCACGTGCACTCTGTGTAGTACATGTTGAGATGTCTTATTCAGTCTCTCTTTTTTCCAGACATGGTCTCTCAGGTAGCTCACTGTGTCAACTAAACTGGGTGGCTCTGGAGTCCCCATGGTCCAGCTGCACTTTGCTTTCCAGTGTTGGGGTTACAAGCACACATCTCTATGCTCATTAACATGAGTTCTGAGGTCCAGAATGTGGGCTATCTTCCCACCCCACAGAAGGTTTGTTTTAAATGTCATTAAAGCCAAGTGTGGTGGTGCACACCTGTAAGCCCAGCATTCAGGGAGGTAGAGGCAGGAGGATCTCTGGGAGTTTGAGGCCAGCCTGGTCTACAAAACGAGCCAAGGATACACAGAGAAAGTCTGTCACAAAACAAAACAAAATAAAGGAAAAAGAAAAAGAAAAAAAAATCATCATTCGTCTTGTATTAGTGGCTCGTCTATGGATGGCAACTTTCCACCACACCCCTTGGGTCCACTGTTAAAAATGTAATCCTGGGGGCTGGAGGGATGGCTCTGTGGCTAAGGGCACTCGTTGCTCTTTAAAAGGACCTGGCCTGGCCTTGACTCCTGCACCCACATGGCTGCTCACAACTGTTTGTCACTCTAGTTCCAGGGGGATCTGATGCCCTCTTTTGACCTCCAAGGACACCAGGCATACAGGTGGAAGACAGACATATCTGCAGGCAAAGCACCCAGTCACATAAAATTATATATTAAAAGTATAATCCTGGACCCCTGCACCACTGATCTCCTTAGAAAGCGGAATTTGGAAAACCTTTTGTTTTAACCTAAGGCAATCAAGAATGCGCACATGAACACTTGATTCAGGAAATGCGTTAGTTTTGTAAGATGAACTAATTAGTGGGTCAGGTCAGAGTTTCTGGAAGTTTCTTGAACACTGCATATGAAGGCTAGGGCCAATCAGAAGTGCAAAGAGCCCGTTTGGACTTTGCTTTCGTTGTTTAAGCACAATTTGAGCTTTAGGAATTGACTCTGGACAATGGAGAAGGTGGCAGTTTCTCCCCCAGTCCCACTACTTTTAAAGCAGTTTTCCCCCTTTGTCTTTGCTTTTAATTTCAAGGCTTTATTACTTATCTAGTTAGTTGTATTTTTTTTTAAGATTCATTTTATTTTGTGTTTATGAGTATTTTACCTGCCTGTACATCTGTGTGTCACATACATGCCTGGTGCCTGAGGAGGTGGTGAGTCTCCATGTGGGTGCTGGAAATTGAACCCAAGTCCTTTGCAACAAGTGCTTTTTAACCACTGAGCCAACTCTCCAGTGCTTTGATACTCTATGCTTGAAGGGTGGGTTTTGTATCTGGCTTTCTTTCCATATGAAGTGTGTGTCTATGACTTTGGGAGGGGCATATATAGCTTATTACCCCAAGCAGGTTATAAAGATTTAAGATAGAAACACCTTCAAACCCAGCCAGGATGTATTTATTCATGGGCATTATTGCTAGCGGGTCTTTTAGAGACAAAGAGGAAAAGCAAGCCATAGGCATCCTTGATGTATTGATATCAGCACCAGGGATGCTGTTTTCCAACCACAGCCTTAGGAGCCACTGTTAGCAATGTAATCCCAAGTTTGTGGCCACTGATCTCACCCAGAAGAGTGTTTTAAAATGTCTTAATTAAAATTAACTTTGAATCCAGAGGCTCGGCCATTGTTTTTAGTTTCTAATCTGGGCCTCCTACTCAACTTTTTGATCTCCGTTTCTGTTGACTTTGAGTTTTCTGGGACTACTTTAGAGTTCTTCTGGCTGGTGTTAATGTTTACAAGAAATCCTCCGTTCTGTACTGAATTAAATTACTTAAACCCATGTAATATCTAGTATGTAGTAACTACAATGTGATGCATTAGTGATACTTAAAAACAGACAAATTCATCCATTACATCCATCCATTTATATTTTTTATTTCCTGGGCACAGAGTGCTGAGTGGGACACACTCAGAAGTAAGTTACCCATTTTTTTTTAATAGTCTATGTCAAAATAGGAAAAAACTCATTTTATTTCCCCCCTTTCCCTCCTCATTTCTCCCTTCTCCCTCCCTCTTCTCTCCCTTTCCTTTTTTCCTCCCCTCCCTCTCTCCTCTCCTTCCTCTTCCTCAGCCCCTTTTCTTTCCTTTTCTTCCTTCTTTTCTGTGTGCGAGAATCGAACCCATGGCCCTATGCGTGATATTTCTCTATCTCTGAGTTACGTTTCTACCCTAGAATGTTTACTGTAAGGTCAGAAACATTCGCGTTTAGTTCCTGATTTTTTTTCTCATGTATTAATTTGTGTGACATTGGGTACATTACTAAACTTCTCTGGGCTAAGACTTCCTTATCCGTGAACTGGGGTGGCTAAAAATGAGATGATGTGGTTGATGCAGCTGGAACATGCGGAGATGCTAATCAATGTTCATCTGTCTTAATGCTGCCCCTCCCCACATTCCTGCCTTGTCTTTGCCTCTTAACCCCTGTAGCTATGGAAAGGCAGAGTCTAAAGACACACACACACACACACACACACACACACACACACACACACACACACACAGTAACAAATGATGTGATTCTTAACCAGATTTTAGGAACTTACATGGTCTGGTTTGAAAAGAAAAGCCATTCAGTAGACTTGACAGCCAAAGACCTGTTCTTCATTAAGCCTGGCACATAACCTGTTCCATATTAAGCTATGAAAAGATTGCATTAAACTTCACATTGCTACATATCGTCTAAGCTTTGTGTTTTGATTTAATACTCCCAGCTTTCAGTAGAAGGGAGAAAAATCTGACCAAAAAAACAAAGCCAAACAAAAGGAGCTTTTTATCTGTTACAGGGGCAGACACTCGCTCGAGTACCCTGGCTCGGCCTGCTGGTGTTTTCTTGAGTCACAGTTTCACGCCCACTCTTTCCTGTCTTGTAACAGTTTGCAGTTTTGACTATCAGACATGACTAACCATTGCAAATCTAACTGATTACAACTGTCAGTGGGTCTGTAGAACAGAGGCCAGCATCTTCTGGAAAAAGCAGACATTCAGATCTATTACCACACTTTTCCCGGCCTCCGTACCATTATTCATCACTTTTAGCTCATTAATGTGAAGCATCCGAGGGGGGAGTTATGGCACTGCAGAACATCTCATCAAAAAGTAAAGCTTCATGTTTGCAATGAGGGGTGTCATGCATGTTCAGCAAAAAAAAAAAAAAAAAAAAAAAAAAAAAGTTACTATAGGGCATTCCGTCAAGATTTAGTGATGAGATGTATGCTAGGGGAGGGGTGATCTGGGAGGAGAAAAACTGTTCCGTGATGAAATCTTGTACCACAGTCGTCTGAAGGCCTGGGCAGGAGACATGGGCTCCCGTTGAAATGATTCCCATAACAGTTTCCCTCTTTCATCTTATTGCAGTTCACTCAATGCTAAGGCCATGTGAAGCAAATAAGGTCATCAGTAATGATTTACTATTGTTCTTTCAAGGGGTCATGACCTGATGCTAAAGAAACCCCTCCTAACGCGTCTGCCTTCATGCTGGGCTGGGCTCCTCGTGCTAGAGAAAACGGAAAGGCAGAGATGCCTCTCCACATGGCTCCGGGTCTTGTTTCCACTACCAAGGGGGAACTGGAGGCTTCTTGCATAGAACCTCAGGAAAGCTGCTGATCTTCATCAGGAACAAGTTTAGAGGTGCTCTCCAGTGGCCATCAGAGGATTTCCGGTTTACAGGAACGACTTCTGATTGGTTGCTGCTTCAGAGATGCTTTGGTGACATTTGGACGTCTATATTATTGTAGAGTCATCAATACCACTCATTTATAGTTACTGTGTTTGCCCTCTTTTCTCTGCAGGCAAGAGTTTCACCTTGACCATAACAGTCTTCACAAATCCTCCCCAAGTGGCCACTTACCACAGAGCTATTAAAGTGACAGTGGACGGTCCCCGGGAACCAAGAAGTAAGTACTGGCCTTTCTGTTGAAAATGGTAATAGTGTTTGTGGAGAGTCCGTGAAGAATTTATTCTGAAGGAGTTAGTACCACTGTCACCACATACGGCCTTTGTAAACTTTGTCATATTTTTTGCATATATTTTTAGGGAAGGGCAGTTAATAGATCCTTACAGCTAATAGAAAATAAAATTATAGCTTAACTTTTCCCACAGAATTGCTTAAGGGTTTATAACTTTGGGGAACAAGCAGATAGCTAATTTAGTCATAATAATATTTACCTAGGAAACTCTGCTCACGTATTCTGTGCAGTGGGCAGGGCCAAAAAGCCCCACTAGGTTGAGGAAGCAAATTATAAATTTAAAAATTTTAAGCTTAGTCAAAAAGCATTTGTATGTGTTTCCCATGGCCCAAGAATGCGTGCCTTTTTTTTTTTTTAGCTCGCCCACTCAGTTCCCTTTATAAAGAGCACAGGGCTTAATTACAAAGAATTTATTTGCAAATGATAACTTGCTTCATTGTTACAACACTGTTGTTTGGTCATTTTCTAGTAACTGCTCTAGACAGTTCCTTTAACAAGAGATACAAAATAGCTTTAAGCCCACCTTGCTTTCTTTGTCTGTCTATTGCAAAGCTTTATCCAGTAGTCAGCTGTAGGTAGGGATCTTACTGTCTGGGCCAATATTTAGTCTCTTCCCGAATCTGGATCAGACCTGATTGACTTTCACCCCATGCTCCTACCACACACAGTGATCTGAGTGAGCTTGGCATAGCAGCATTAACGTACATTGATGGAGTATCATAGAAAGCTCTGCCTTTGCTGGCCGAATCCATTGGAGTTGTAGGCCTTGCCATTAGGAAGGTAAACTTGGCTTATGATGGGGCAGGCAGCCATAGAAGCCTTTGATCTACGATGATACCCCACCCCAGACAGTGAGGATGAACTCTTTCCTTCTGAAGTAAGAAGAAGCCTAAATGGCTTTTCCTTTGCCCATGAGGCGCATCTTTTAGCAAGGGGATACTACAGTGCCCCTGGCCCCCCACCCCCTACCCTGCCTTGTGCTCCTGTCTGTGTCACAAAGGCTGACCACTTGCATGAACAAGGGAGGTTTCCTGACCCGAAGTCTTTGAGGTTTGTTTCTGTTCGGTTTGGGAATGTCCTACTAGTTGCTTTGGTTTGTGTGTGTGTGTATGTGTGTGTGTGTGTGTGTGTGTGTGTGTGTGTGTGTGTGTGTCTTCAAATCTTCTGTCTCAAGGAACAGAGGTCATGTAGCACAGGTGAAGAGAGCAGACTGGGGATGTCTTTTCTGGACTGCCATAAATCATAGCTGATCACCTTCTGAGGCAAAGCATCTTCCACCCATTTACCTGACAAGCCCTTGAGTTGCTGAAGAGGCAGTCCCATCTCCCTGATGTATAAAGCGGCACAATAGCCTTTTAATATTTATTCAGCACCATTAATGTTTGCCTTTGAAAAATGCTGGTTCCTGATCATCCCAGCTGATTTCCTCAGCACACAGAAAAACCATTATTGTATGTCTGTCTGAGGGTATGTAGTGTGTCTGACTGCGGGTATGTGTTGTGTGTGTCAGTCTGAGGGTATGTAGTGTATATCTATCTGTCTGAGGATATGTGCTGTGGGTGTGTGTGTGCACGCACACTTGCCTGTCTGTCTGGGGGTATGTGTTTTGTGTGTGTATGTGTGTGTCTATGTGTGTCTGTCTATGTCTGAAGGTATGTGTTGTGTGTGTGTGTCTGGGGGTATGTAGTGTGTCTGACTGAGGGTATGTGTTGTGTGTGTCAGTCTGAGGGCACGTATTGTGTGTCTGTCTGTCTGAGTATGTGTTGTGTGTGTGTGTGTCTGTCTGAGGGGATGTAGTGTGCCTGATTGAGGGTACGTGTTGTGCGTGTCAGTCTGAAGGTATGTAGTGTATGTCTGTCTGTCTGAAAGTATGTGTTGTGTGTGTATGTGTGTGTGTGTCTGTCTGTCTGAGGGGATGTAGTGTGTCTGACTGTGGGTATGTGTTGTGTGTGTCAGTCTGAAGGTATGTATTGTGTGTCTGTCTGTCTGAGGGTATGTGGTGTGTGTGTGTGTATGTGTGTGTGTGTGTGTGTGTGTGTGTGTGTGTGTCTGAGGGCATGTATACTTATAGTGGAGATGGGTGCTTCTGACCTGAGGGTAAGGGGAGAAGCAGGGACAGGTTGATGACCCCTGTTCTAAAAGAGATGGCAAAAGCTGAGCAGAAAGATGACTTTGGGACAACGACTTCCGATTCCAGTGTGGATGGCAGGATCACATTTCAAAGAGACTTATTTTGGGCAGGATGAACTAGCTGATAGTTCCACTGGCCTGTGAAGACAGACACACAAGTGCCCTGGAGGCTGTGAGGGCTCAGAATCGAGGATGCATGCTGTACGTGCAACCTGAGTTCTACTTTTGGTAGTCCAGAGGGAGGGTTGAAAGCAGAGACAGATCAAGCAGTGGTAGACCCCCTGTCCTTGTAGCATTTCTTATAAAATTAATACTATCTGTAAATGTAATGGCATTTCCCCACCGCTGGATGGTCACCTGCCTGAATGTAGGGATGTATCTGGTAGCAGTAACTGGTTAACTCTATAACATGAACACTACTGGGTTCTGTCCTTCTACCCTGCACTTGGCCATCTGTCACAAGGACTCAACTTTGCCATTTTACTGCAAAAGCATTCTAAGCCAATACACAAACAAGTGGTCACAGCTGTATTTAAATAAAACTTTATTTACAGGGCCAGAGAGATGGTTCATCAATTTAGAGTGCTTACTGCTCTTGTAAAGGACCCTGCTTTGGGTCTCAACACTCACATTAGGTGACTCAGAACTGCCTGTAACTCCAGTTTCAGGAGACCCGAACCCTTATGGTTTTTGTAAGTCCCCGAATGCATGTGGTCCACATGCACTTATGTAGGCATACATATACGCTCTCTATATATATATCTTTAAACCCCAAACTTTATAAAAACAACTGGGGGGCCAGATGTAGCCTATGTCTTTTCTCTACATTTCAAAGTGGCTAATTGTATCAGCCATCAACAGAGAAAGGTTTTAGTAAGAGGCTCCCCTACGCACAGTGAAAAAGATAACCAATATAATTGATCTAGTCTCTCTTTCCCCCAATTATAATTCCTGAAGTAGCTGTTATTTGTTGCCAAAGTAGCATATTTCTGTTACTTGAAGGACTGGACGTCCTAGTGCTATTGGCTCCTGTTTATCCGTGGGATCCCCTGCCCTTCCCTTAAAGACCTGGGTAGATATCAAAACCATTGTTTTCAGTGTCCCAGATGCTCCAATAAGGACACATTCTGAGGTCACTGATTGTGGTCTGTCAGGTTGCATAGACTAAAATCCTGAAACCAGCGTTTCTCCGCTCTGGAGACGGTTATGTTCCCTAACTGTACTTTGCTTTCTTTTTCTCACCATTTGAGACTAATGAAAACCCTGTCTTCCACATCCGCTGCTGTAAGAATGTTATACGATATGCGGGGTGTAAGCTAGGTAACGTGGCAGCTGTCATGTAGTAAGTGCTCACTAATTGTCAGCCAGTTCTGCATTAGCCTTTTTTACCGTCAGGGGTTTGCAGCAGACTTTATGTACGCATCCAGGAAACAGGTGCCCTGCAATCTGCTCCCCACTGTGTTGGTTCCCCTCCCCCTTGAATAACGCTTGACTAATTTTCACACAATAGTAAATGACACTGATCCGTGTTATAAATTGTGCTCTGAGCAGATATTTATATCCCACTGCCTGGGGAGAGCTGTGCGGCACTGGTGAGCAATGCTTTTGTGTGTTACTAACTCGCAGACCCGGTGCTGCGTGACACCCGAATCCCACTCTGGGCCCCTGCTTATCAACTGCACATCTGCCAAGACTTGCTTTTCAGTCAAAACTGAAAGGGTTCATCCTTCCTCGTTTTCTGTCTCTGGCAGCTGAGCCAGGACTGTCGCATCACAAACAGCTCTCTTTCTTAATATACACATCTGGCGTTGGCAGTTGGACTCACTTCATAAGCCCGCATGATCATCACTCATTACAAGATTAAAAAGTACCCCATGGCATCATTGATGTTTTTCAACTTTGATCTTTTGCAGTTGTGATTCATCTCAGTTATAAAACTTCCCTTTAAAGCAACATAGCCCATGACTTATTAGAAGCTTCATCTTAAGTAGCGTAAACATGAGAACGGTGCACACGCTCTTTGCAAAATGCCACTTCTTTCCCTCGCCTCAAGCTTATCACTTAAGACATGACATCATACTGAAGATCCCAAATTTGTAAGGCTTGTGCAGAGGCACGGCACTTTGACTCTCTGTTGGTGACTTAGCTTTGAAGAGCCAGTGCTGTATGTTCTCCAGCAGGCGAAGCCAGTACCACAGCGGCAGCCGCAGTAATGCGTTCGGATTTCTAACGCTTTTACACATCACTTCCTATTACGATCCCCTGGTCCACTTATGCACTTGGCTCCAACTCCAGCCTGATTTAGAGAATTTCTGCAGGGAGGTGGGGGCTCGGTTAGTACTGCCATGCTCTCTAGTGAGGCCATGAACTGTTTTGAGTTAGGGAAGAGGACGGATGGAAATAGATATTATTGACAGAAGAGGATGGAAAAGGTGAGTCACCAGAGTTAGAATCATCTGAGTCTTCATGATGTGTCTTCAGAAATGATCCCCAAGCAACTATTTAAAACAATAACTAGTTTTTTTTTTTAAAAAAAATAAATGGCTGGTCAGAGTTAATGTGGACAGTTCCTCTGATGGTCTTGTTTGGGGTCTGACATGTGGCCATAGTCAGATGGTGGCCAATATTGGACAGTCCACAATGGTTTCATTCATGTGCCTTGTGCTGTGGCAGGGATCCTGGAAAAGGTGTCTTCCTCCCCCATGGTGTTCCAAGGCCTCTCCTCCACACGCTCGCTCTAGTGGTTACTGGCTTCCTGCATGGCAGCTCGGGGCTAAGGTGCAGAGTAGGGGCTGCCTGAAAACTTAAGTTCAGAGCCGTCACGGCCTTATTTCCTCTACACTCTCTCTTGGTTAAATCAAGGCACAAGGGAAGCCCAGATAGAAGAAGTGACCACACAAAGGCAAAGGCATGAGTGGCAGGTGAGTGGCTCCCTGGACCGTAAGTGTGATAGGCTTCTGTTCATGCTTGGTTGCTGAGCATCCTGCTGCAAGGCAGGATGGGAACGGGGGTGGGGGTGGGGGGTGGGAGAGAATTGTTCTTGGTGTATCATCCTCTGAAAGGGCCCTGGACTTGTTGTTGTTGTTGTTGTTTTTGAGATGGAGTTTCTCTGTTTAGACTTCGTTGTCTTGGACTCACTTTGTAGACCAGCCTGGTCTTGAACTCACTAAGATCCACCTGCCTCCGCCTCTCTGAGTGCTGGGATTATAGGTGCATACCACCACACAGGCTTTAAAATTAGGGTTTAAAAAAATCCTGTGGAGAGACTTCACATTACAATCAAAGCTTCATTGTGAGCTGAGCAAATTTCACAAATGAAGGGATATTAATTTGATTAATATCAAAGTCAGCCACATCCATATCCATAGGAGAGGAGAGGAAAAAGATGTTCCAAGGCTTGCTTGGCAACACAGTACCCTGTAGTGGAAATATGAACCCACAAGTCGCCTAGCCTGAAGATCTCACAGTGTGTGTCATCCATGTCTGACGTATACCATGTGGTGTGTACGCGGGAGTGGACCTTCAAGCACTTCTGTGTGCTGAATTACCAGGAAGTAAGCCATTCGCTCTCAGAGAGAGAGATTAAGAAGGGCCATATGTATGCTCCCTGTGGGACTGTGTTCACTGTGGCCACATGTATGCACCCTGCGGGACTGTGTTCACTGTGGCCATGTGTATACTCCCTGTGGGACTGTGTTCACTGTGGCCAGCTCCCTTGCCCTGCTATGTTGGGAGAATGGAGAAGCCCTGAAGAGCCCTGCCTTCCTCACAGTGTCCCAACCCCTCTCCCACAGGTGCAGGGCACACGGAGGCAGCATCTTCTCTGCTTTACTCTTTAGTGTCTGGGAGGCTTTAAGGAAGCACAGGGCACTATTTGCTTTAGTACTCTGGTTTGCGTGATTTGTGACCTGGGTCCTGCAGCCAAACTATTCCCTTCTCCTGTTTACAGATTTCCACTGCCTTAAAAAAATATTTATTTTTATTTAGGTGTGTATGTATGTCTGTGCACACACAGGCGTGATCTCATGGGTCTGGGCATTTGCAGAGGCCAGAATGGAACTTCTGGAGCTTGAGTCACAGGTGGCTGTGAGCCTCTGGATGTGGGTGCTTATAAAAAATCAAATTTGGTCCTCTGCAGGAGTAGTGAGTGCCCTTAGCTGCTGAGCTGTCTTTCTGACCCGTCTTGGGGCAGAAGCTTTACCGTACTTCACTGAAGGTCGGGTTGCAGCAGCATGTCACTGCTCCCTTCTGCCACTGCGCTGAGTTCTGGGCTGTTCCCCAGCCCTGGGCAGAGAGCAAAGGCTTAGCATTTTCTCTTTCCCCATTCCAGATAGCACATGTCATGGCTCCCCTTTTTTTCTGCCATTACTTTGGAACCTCCTTGAGCTTTTTCTGATGGCTGGCTGCAGCGTTTTGCTTGTTTAGGAGGGATGGAGTATCTGGAACTTGGTCACCTGCGAACAAAAGCAGGGGACAGGTAAGCTGTGTTGCGTGGAGGAAGATTAGCAACACGTTAAGGTAGTTGGATATCTGGATATATTTCCTATATCCATATGCCTGCTGACTATGAAGACATTTTGAAACGTCCACCTTCATAGGCTTTGTGATGCTCCTGATGCCAGGGGCCTGAGAAACATCAGCCAAAAAGTCTGTGCATGCCTGTCTGCGTGTACATAGGCATGTACATGTGTGTGGGGGAGGGGTGCACATGCATGTGTGTGTGTGTAAAGGTCAGAGGTTGATGTCAAGTGTCTTCTGGAATCATTCTTCCTCTTATTTTTTGAGGCAGGGTCTCTCACTGAGCCTGTATTGATCTAGAATGGTTAGCTGATGGATCCCCAGGGTTTTCCTGTCTCTTCCTCCTCATCCCTGGAATTGTCCGCATGCACTGCTGCGCTTGACCTTTCATGACCTTTCATGTGGGTGCCGGAGATCCTACTTCAGGCCCTCACATTTGTGTAGCGGCCGCTTTACTAACCAAACCCTCTCCTCAGTCCTAAAGCTTTCATTAGTAGACTTTCACCAGGCTTGGTCATTGTTTTCCAAAGTGCCCAAAGCAGCAGAAATTACAGGCAAATTCTGTATTTTGATATTTACAAACTTGGATATATAAATAACAGCTTGATTGGTATAGATGCCAATCCTTTGGTCCCTAGCATATAAATTAAGAAAAGAAATGAAGAAGAAGAAGAAGAAGAAGAAGAAGAAGAAGAAGAAGAAGAAGAAGAAGAAGAAGAAGAAGAAGAAGAAGATTTTAGTACCAGCAGGAAGAGCTCTCCCACCCACCCCCCTTTCTTTAAGGAAGTGGTGGGGATTGGCTCTGGTATTTGGTAGAATTTGGTGGAATGTGCTCTCTAGAAGAGCAGTTTTAAATCTCTTTCAGTACTTTTTTTTTTTTCTGTTGTTGACTGACTGTCAGGAGCTGGGAAGATGGCCAAGAAGGAAATGACACATCGAGAGGCATTTTGCGTTGTGCAACAGCCTGTGGAACTGATGCAAGGCTATATGGCCTGTTTACACATTCCTCTGCTAGCAGCCTGCATGGCAGTAATTTAATTCAGGAGCGCATGGCATGCTGAAGCAAGGAGCCATGGCCTTAACATCCTTTCATGGCAAATTATCGCAGCCGTTAAAACATGCTCGTGTCCCTCCTGTGCACTCCCCTGGCTTTCCCTGCTCCAGTGTGCTTTCTCATCGCCCGGGACTCGAGTTAACGGAGGCCTCTGCCATGGAGGCCCCGTTTCCACATGCATACATCTCAGTTGATGTATTTATTTCTAACTAAATATAGCATGGCAGGCTTTCAAATGATACGTGTGTGCTAGTGTTCTAATTCCACACACAGGCTCCATCCAAATGTGTCAGTTCTTTGTCAGGTCAGAAATGATTTGTTCTTAAAATAGTGCTAGAGACTTAAAAAAAAAAATTGATTTCTTTTGGGGGGGGGTGGTTCTTTTTTTGGTGGGGGAGAAGTTCTTATTTGTTTATGGAAATGATTTTTTCTTCCTCTGAGAGACAATGTATGATAGATAACTGGATGACTCCTTGTGTTTAGTGTCATGTAGAATGTTACCCAAGGACAACTGGATTTGTGTAGAATAATTTATATTACAGATAATGGAGGGGGGCAATAAAGAGCCATTTTATTTTTTGCAGTCGTAATTGTCCCTAACTAGGATTTTCATATGATGATATTTATGCTGTCAACTAAAGCACAGTTTTCCCTTCACACAAAGTTCAAATTTAAGTTTCAATTTGGGCAACTTATGAGAAAATAATTGATTTTGACTTTCAAGTGAAATGAAGAGAACAAAATGCCATTTGGTTTTTTTTCTTTAAAGATTTATTTATTATTATGTATACAGTGTTCTGTCCACAGGCCAGAAGAGGGCATCAGATTACATTATAGATGGTTGTGAGCCACTGTGTGGTTGCTGGGAGTTGAACTCAGGACCTTTCGAAGAGCAGGCAGTGCTCTTAACCACTGAGCCATCTCTGCAGCCCCGCCATTTGGTTCTTAATTAAATTGTGATTAGAATAAGAGTCTACCTGTGGGCCAGGCGTGGTGGTGTACGCCTTTAATCCCAGCACTCAGGAGGCAGAGGCGGGAGGATCACTGTGAGTTCGAGGCCAGCCTGGTCTACAAAGTGAGTCCAGGACAGCCAAGGCTACACAGAGAGACCCTGTCTTTAAAAACCAAAAAACCAACACCTCCCCCCCAAAAAGTTTATCTGTGATGTCGTGCCCTAGTAGCCAATGAAAGGGTACCATATGCTTTTGGAAATATCTCTACGAGCCTGCCATTCACTGTGCTTAAAGTCCAATTGCTAGTAAACCAAAGTCTTTGGATTAAAATTGAAAATTGAGGCTTTAACTTATAATGTCTCCAGAAAGGGTAACTTGGACTGGCATTCATAGGCAAAATAAGGGTAACAAGAACCTTCGGTAGGAGCAGATTTTAGAGAGAAAGGGACAACCATGGATTGATTTCTACTTTCCAGGGTTTTGGAAAGTAAGAAAAGTAAGAAGTAGAAAGTAAACTATGAGTCCAAGTGTGCGGGGCATGACTCTTTGTCCACCTTGGAGACGATGGACACCAACTCTAAGCACAGTGGGCTCTCCCAGTGGGCTCTCACAGTGGGCGCTCACAGTGGGCAGCAGGTACGGTTCATGCCTAGTACAGCACTTAAGAGTGCCTTTTGTTGTTGCTGCTGTAATTTTAAGATTATAGTTTGGGGAGAGGGCTTCTATATTTTGAGCTTATGCTTTTTTTTTCCCCCGCAAAGATCCTTTGTCCTAGAATGTTTCTTGTCTAGTTTTATTCTAGATACACATAGCTTTCCTTCCTCTCCATGGAGGAAAAATATCCTATAATTTCCTTTTCTTTTACTGATAATCTTTACCAGCTTAATGTTTGTATTTGTCTTAATAAAAATAACTGTGCTGTCTGTCCTTGTATAAATGTCTGCACACTAAGCTGCAGTTGCCTTCTGTCCCCTACTGTGTGATACCTTAGTTTACCTTCGTTTCAGACTTTCAGGATTGGTCATGAATGACTTTAACTGTTCATACCTTTCTTACATGGTCCATGACGTTTATTGATATATTTACTCACCATTCTGGCCTCGGTGTCCTTTCTCTTGACCTAGGTCCTTCCGTTTTTCCTTTGGTGACTACCTAGTGATAGCGAGCACTGGGTTTCTGTTCCTGAACTGTTAGCCACTGGGTGCAGAGGCTTCTTTAGAGTGATGGGTGATGCGGAGCATCAGGCCGAGTCTGTCTGCTGAGTGTGTGATGCTCACACTTCCCGCTAGTCTTTAAAGTTAAGACCATCAGTCCCTCACTGGCTGGTGTAGAGTTTAAGAGGGTGAAATGTGAGACAGATAAACATTCGTGGAAAAGAGGAAGGGAAGTGGGTTTAAGTGTCTGCAATCATGAGTGTGAAGAGGTCACCAGTGTGTGCAGGGAGGTGAGAAAGGATATTCCCTGAAAGGAGAGAAATGAACTCCCCTGCTTCTTGATTTTTACTTGGCTAGGCCAACAGTTGCTATGGAATTTTCCATTCCAATTTATGTTTAAGACCTTACTCATTGTACCCGAGCTTCAGATGTTATCTGCTCACTGACTCGCCAGAGTGTCATCACGTGCTGATGCCATCTGCTCTTGGTCATTTTCATGACAGTATCACCTCAGAACCAAACGACGCTTCTTTTAGATGTATGTGAATCCAATGTAGGAGAGGTTAGAAAGTAGATGTGTGGACCAGAGAGACAAGAGACCACGGTCTAAGGTGAGGTATCTTTGGCAAGGTGGGTGGGATGACTGCAGTATGGATCGGTGTGCCTCTCATTGGAAGCAGGAAGTGCTGGTGGGGGAAGAGGTCAGCTGACTTGGTAGCATTCTGATATTTTCTGCCTTCCCATCAATCCTTGAACTGCGTGTGCTCCTGCTGCAAAACTATGCCTATCTTCTTCACTCTTGCTTTCTTGGAGTTAATGCTCATGGGCGACACTGTGGGTAAATATGCTAGCATATATTTTAATCGGGTACCTGGACACTCAAGATTGCATACACTGTATCTATGTTTCCTTAAGGCTTGGAAATGAGTAGGAAACGTGGCTCCTGCAAGGCCGTGACCAAGGTGCTCAATGCAGACAGTCAACCAGGATGTGAGAAGCAGAGAGATGCACAAGCCAAAAGGGAGAGCCTGGGTTCCTAATTCTAGAACCTTCCTTTTGCTTTCACCTTCTTTACAATTTGGCCCAACCCGAAAAGGCAAGTGGCTATGTGCTGTACTGCAAAGATAGCTTCGAAGTCTCTCAACAGAGAATTCTCCTGTTGGGGCTGGTTCAAACGGAAGGTGTGGCTTTGTCTGTGCTGGCGGGAGGCGGAGGATGTGGAAGGGCCCTCTTTTAAGACCTTGGAGGCACCTTAGGGACCCTAAACACATCCCTCAACTTTTCCCTGCTTCTATATCTTCATTCTTTCACTGGACGTGCACATGAAGGCGATTTCACAGTAGCTGGGAGTGACCCCCCGAGCAATGATCATAAAACACTTGGCACACATGAAGGGCAACATGAATACCAAACAGTAATTATGTAGCGCCTTTCTGCCAAGGACTTCCAAATGCTGAGACATTACCTCATCGATTGTCTTCACAGCCCTGGCAGGGAGGCATTGGTCATTTTATAGGAAGGGAAACTGAGGCACGAGCCCCTGAAAGCTAATTTTCCCTGTGTCACTCTGCAAGTCAGCAGATGATTTATAGCACTGGGCAAGGATCCCAGGTCTCTTCCTGTAAAGTTATTCATTCTGATGTCTTTGTCATTGGTGCTGTGGAAGCTTCCAGTGCTGAGCCCAGTACATCCCTGGCTACTGTCACGAAGCAGGAGCTATGAGAGAGCAAGCTTCATTATGCAGTAGCCTTGCCAAATAGAGTCGAATCCCGAGGGACAAGGGAATACACAGAAGCACGAGAGAATACACGCATGCGTCTCTGTGTGCGCCTAGTGCGCCATGTATTCGCTCAGCAACATTTATGTGGTATCTGAAAGCCTTGCATTTTGTGAGATGAAGTCAATAAGCTGTAGAAGTTAGCCAGTTGAAATAAAGTGGCCAGCACTAGAGGACATACTAACCTTCAAGTAATTACACAAATAGGAAGTGTAGACGAGTACATGTGTAGCCGAAATCATCAGAGAATAGACATCATAAGACAGGGCTGGAGAGATGGCTCAGTGGTTAAGAGCACTGGCTGCTCTTCCAAGGTCATGGGTTCAATTCCCAGCACTTACATGGCAGTTTATAACCAACTGTAAGTCCAGTTCTAGGGGAGCAAGCCAACACCCTCTGGCTTCCTCAGGGACTAGGCACCAAAGTTGTATGCAGTCATACATGCAGGCATAACACAACACCTACGCATATAAACTTATGAAATAATGTTTGAAGATTCAAAAAGAAGACATTAATGATTGTGGGGGCTGCAGGTGTATCTCAGGTGGCACAGTGCTTGCCCAGCATGCACAAAGCCCTGGGTTCGATCCCCAGCACTGCAGAAACCGTGTATGGTGGTGCACCAATGTCATCCCAGCACTCAGGAGATAGAGGAAGGAAGAACAGAACTCAGCATTAGTCTCTGTTACATAGTGAGCCTGAGGCCAGCCTGGGCTACCTGAGGACTGCCGGCTCCTAAAAGGAAATAGCGATGATCTATCCCAGTGTCTGTTTTGAGTGGTACCACAGATGCTGTAGCCTGTAGCACCCCAGGTACCTTTCTGAGCTAGCCCCAGGGCTTCAGTGCCATCGTGCCATCAGGAAAGATGGGACCCTGCAGAACAGGACATTTGCTTTGAAGCCGAGAAATGATGAATGGCAGAAGTGAAGGTCCTCAGCTTTAGGACAGAGGTTTCCAGAGAACAGCCACTTCTGTGGTGGCAAAGGCTGCTCTCGCCTGAGTGGTGTGAGGCCAGATGCTCTGAGGAGGAGCCTCACCTACCCTAACAACACAGGCACCTCCACTAACACAACATGACCTGTGTGTGTGTGTGTGTGTGTGTGTGTGTGTGTGTGTGTGAGAGAGAGAGAGAGAGAGAGAGAGGAGAGAGAGAGAGAGAGAGAGAGAGAGAGAGAGAAACAGAGAGAGAGAGAGAGAGAGAGAGAGGTACATTTAAAAATCTAAATAGTTATTGAAGTGGGAACATTTCTTCATTGACAAATTATTTTTGAGCTGTCACTAACATGTTAGGTGGCTATGGGGCCCTGGGTGGAGCTCAGTTGGTAGAGTGCTTGCCTGGCATGCGCATGGCCCTGCTTTCAACCTCTCAGCACTGCATAAGGTGGCTGTGGTGGTGCATGCCTACAACCCCAGCACTCAGAGGTAGCGGCAGACCTCTGAGGAACCCATGTCTTGTAGCAAAGACAGGCAAGAAGTCAGAAAAGGCAGATTTACCTACCAACTCATCTGTTCGCAAACTGAGCTAAAGGCAGCAAAGAGACCTTGCATAAGTAATACAAAACAGTGTACAGTGGGGACAGGGAAGAACGTGTTCTAGAATGGCTCATGAAAAGGCTCTCTGGGGAGGTGACATTGGATACAGAACCTGAAGGCTGAGGGAGACCCCAGCTTGGCAAGCTGGGAAAGAGACTCCAGGACACAGTATATGCTCCTACTGTGATCGATATCAGAATCAAATATCTGAAAGGAAAGAGAGCCTAAAGGTTGAGACGGAGGACGTTTGATAAAAAGAGTGGGTGGAAATCACACCCTCCAAAGGTGTGTGCCCAGGAATCTCCCTGTGGCTGGTGTGGGGTGTGTGTTGAGGAAAACATAGGGACTGCCTACCTTTTCTATGTTGGCTTCAAACCACCCCCTTTCCACCCCCTCACTCCCTCACCTCACCTCCGCCGCCCCAGTGTTCTTAGCAGGTCTCTGGGCTTACTCTCTGAGTGAAGGCTCCGAGGACGTCCTGTGCTTAGACTCCCATGTGCAAAGGATAACGCGTCACACCATTTTTGGCTGACAACAGTAAGTAGGCCAGATCAGCCTAGCTAGATCCTGAATTTGTTGTGGAGCCTCGTAAGCCACAACGTAATAAGGAAAGTGTGCTAAGCAAGTCCTTGAAGAAAGCTACCAAGGAAAAAGGAGTGAGTGCTGGGGGAGCCGGGGGGGGGGGGGGGGGGAGCTCATCACATCTGCCACTTGGTCAGAACACTGGGTCCCAAACACCATGTGGAGTGGAGTTATCCTACAAATAAACCGGACAGATCAGCAGTTGATATCTGTTGGAGCAGATTCCCCCCTAGACTGTGTGCAACACATGAAGATCCTGGGCTTTTCTGGACAATGGGAAGTAGTTCCGAAGGTGAGCTGGCTTTTCAGAACATGAGAGCGACGTGGAATACCTCAGAATGTTCAGCGAGGAGCACCGATGATGATTAAAGGCTTGTAAACTTGAACCTATGAGGATAAGTTGAAAGACTCAAGATTATTTAGCTTCAAGAAGAGGGGACTTGAAAAAAAAATGACTTAATAACAGACTTGGAAATTATGAGACTTATTAAGCTCTGTATGGTGGCCAGCTGTTTTGTTTCTGGGGGAAGTCAGAGAAAGAAGAGCAGGTCACTTTACTGGAGCATGAGAGAGAGAGAGAGAGAGAGAGAGAGAGAGAGAGAGAGAGAGAGAGAGAGAGAGAGAGAGAGAGAGAGAGAGGGGGGGGGGGGTGGGGGAAGGGGGGGGTGGGGTGGGCACTTTGGGTGAGGCTTAAAGGAGAACACATTGGCTGGGGGGGGGGGGGGGGGGGAGGCGGAGTCACTGGGTAGAATGGCTTCCTGGAGACAGAGGGTTGGAGTGGCAGATCATGTCCATCTTTGCAATCCTCTGTGCGCTTAGGACAGGCAGCGAAATGCCACCTTTCCGTTCTAAAATCAAAGGCCTGATTTCTGTTTCCCATTACAGTTCTGAGGCTCAGAATCACAGGGGTCTGTGGACATAAATGATGAGGGTAATTTGTCTTGCTTCAGTGGCCATTAGAATCTTTAATTGAGAAAAATATGACCCAGAAGAGGAACAGATCTGCCATGTGACCCTCCCCTCCACCCCCTGCCAAATCACTATTAATAACCAGAGAAGATCCATTATGAGGAATTTAGGACTCTGGGTGAGAATGGTATCTTGGCAGAAAAAAAAAATTGAGTTTGTTTGATCTGTGTGTTCCAGGGACCAAAGGTAGTATTTTATGAAGTTGGTTCATTTGTCTCCTACTGAGAGAAATGAAAAGCATTTCCAGGTGACACCAAAGTTCGTTTAACCTGGATCTTGAGAGATGTGATAAAAAAAAAAAAAAAAGCCACCTTCAAGAAACTCATGGATAGTTGGGAGGAAGTAGGCGGGATTGGCTTCCCAAACCAGAAAGCTTCATGGTTTGGACAGAGCTGAGCTGAGAAAGGCTGACTGACCCCGTCATCCCTTTTCACTTGGGGCTGGAGCTGGCTGTGCCAGGGAGCACTGGCAGCTGAATTGTTTTGTTGTTTTCTCAGAGAACACAAGTGTTATATGTCACATGTCTTGGCTTGTACTTTATGCTCCCCCACTGCATGCGTGCGCGCCTGTGTGTATGTGTGTGTGTGTACATGTGTGAATGCAGGTGACCATAGGCCATGCGTGGAACTTCGAGGACAGCCTCAAATGTGAATCCCCATCCTGTCGCTCCAGACAAGGTCTTTCTTCTTTGTGTTGCCTACACCAGGCTGGCTGGCTCCTGCGCCTCTGGGTTCTCTTGTCTCTACATCCCGCTTTGCTGTAAAGCACCCTGAGTACAGGCATACACCATTGTGCCCTACGGTTTTTTTTTCCCTGGGTTCTTGGGATTTGAACTCAGGTCTTCACTCTTGCATGGTAAGAGCTTTATCCATTGAGCCATCTCCCTCAGCCTTGTACTTCATTGTTTCATCCACTTCTGCACCGGGCAGACCTCCCTGGACCACTTTTATAATAGTGCATTAGCATATCTGCAGGTGGTTTTCTTTAAGCAGCCAGGATGGCCTACTGATGAGACACTGGAAAACAAAGTACACACACACATGTAGTTTGCAGATGAGTTCTTTGTTTAGAACTAAGTGGGCCCAGTTTTCTCTAGAGGACAAAAAAAAAAAAAAAAAAAAAAAAAAACCCAAAAAAACAAACCACCCCCTCCCTCCAAAAACACAACACGCTCTGAAGCAGGTGCTGCCGTGGAAGGGGCTGAGCAGGTGTGGTGGTAGGTGAGGGGAAGGAAAAATACTCCGAAAATGTATTTTTCCTTCTTTCTAAAATAACTTGGGTTCCTGGGATCATTCGGTGCCATCGCATGGCCACCATGGCAGAGCCACCCACAACCATAGAGGCAGAAGTCACAACCCACTTTCTTCTAGTGTCCGACTTGCTTCCTTGTCTGTGAACTTTTCTTGGTGGCCTTGATACCTTAGGTCTTTACTTTTTGGTCCCTTAGGTCTTTATTTAGTCCTTTCCCGGGTTTCTACATTTGGGGCTCTTCAGTGTCTCCCATATGACTTATTTTCAGGGACCCCCTCCAAGATTCTTAAATTTGCAGCTGCTGGGGCAACCTGAAAGGGTTTAATGCCCTTGAGGCTAGCATGGTGGCTGCTTAAAAGAAAGCCAGCTGAAGAGCAAGGGGCTTGGGTCATTCCTTTTAGGGAGTTACAATTATTGTCAATCTTTATTAAAAATAACTCTTGTCTTTACCTTCTTTATTATTATATACATGGTGGTGGGGGATGGTTCCCTGTTTTCTGCAATGGCTTTGGAAAGTCATGAACTGCCATTGACTGTTTTTTTCCCCTGACAAATCAACAGTGCAGCTGGCTGTGTACAGGTTAATCTGAAGTGTCAGAAGCATCTACACTGTACCTGTGGGAATAATTTGCCTGACTGTGTAAACTGCTCCCCATCTCCCCCACTCCCACCCTGGTTTGTTTCTTCCCCGAGGATTTATTTTGAGAGAAAGACTGTGACACAGCCCCATTGCTTTAAGTGGAGCTGCGACAGAGGCCTGTATAGAACCTTTCCAGATCAGGGCCCTGCAGAAGGTTGGATGTGTGGCCGTGATGATATCCGCATCGTCGCTGAGAAGGACAAAGGCTTCAGTGAAGGTCTGGAGAGTCAAGGGGATCAAAGGTGGACAATTTAGGCAGTCAGTGAAGGGCCTGCGTGTTAATTCTTGAGGGCTCCCTTGAGTTCTTCTAAGCTGTTTACACACTGGTGCCTCGGACTAGACTTACAGGACATTCTTGAAGGCCAGGAGTTTTAGGATTCTATATACTAAGGAGAACATAGATGGTCTGAGGTGCAGGATGGATACCTACTGTGTGTGTGTGTGTGTGTGTGTGTGTGTGTGTGTGTTCATGTGTGTGCACATGTATGTGGAGGCTAGAGGCCAGCCATCAGGTCTTCTTAAGAACCAACCATCCGCTGAGCGTGGTGGTGCACGCCTTTAATGCCAGCACTTGGGAGGCAGAGGCAGGTGGATCACTGTGATTTCGAGGCCAGCCTGGTCTACAAAGCAAGTCCAGGACACCCAAGACTACACAGAGAAACCCTACTTTGAAAAACCAAAAAACAAAACAAAACAAAACAAAAACAAAAAACCAACCATCCACCTTATGAGACAAGGTCTTTCACTAAAACTGGAGTTGGCCGACTGGCTGGTCCATAACCTTGGTGCTTCTGCCTGTCTCCTCCACAGTACTGGGATTACTAGAGTGTGCCAGTGTGTCACCATGCCCAGCTATTTACATGGGTGCTGGGGATGGGGCTCAGTTGTTCAACGCTTGTGGGACACGTGCTATAAGGACTAGTCCATTTTCCTATAGCCTCACCCAATTCCTGTCTTCTGAGCCCACTTTTGCCTCTCTTCTGTACAATACTCATTGCTTCTATACCCCGGGAGTCTTTTTATATTGGTCCAGCATTTCCTTGGCCTGAATGACATGGGGAAGAGGGCTGCCTTGTCCTTGGCTCTCCAGAAAAGGGGCTAAGGGTGGGTAGAAGGTACAGAGGCTACTTGATTTTACTTAACCTGTCCCCTAGTAGCCCAAGGGAAACAATAAATGGAAATGAACTAACAGAAAGGGACTTGGCTAGATGAGCGGTCCCCAATGTATAGTTTCGCTGAGGGTCAGTTGGTCACTGTCAGTCACAGCTCTGGAGAAACGATGACGGGGTGTGAACCCACCACCTCACTCTACTTTGTTTAAAAAAAAAAAGCAGCTGAACAGGAATAAAAAATAATCTGACATTGAAGGATGAAATGCGGGTCTTGTCCCATGAGATTTGTGGCACAAACTGACCAGAGGAAGGAAATGTGGTGGCCTAGATAGGATGGCTCTGGTTCTGACCACTTTTGCTGCATGTTATGAACAGCATGAGTCATTTATGGCTGTAAATAAAATCTTTACAGCGAAGGGAGAACTCCCTGTCTTGGGAGAAGTAGAAAGAGCTTCTGGCTAATTTGTACATGCCTCCTTTTGTTCCTTTTAAACTGCAACCAATTCCTTAAAAAAACCAACCAACCAAACAAAAAATAAACTTATAAGATTCATTGTTAACATAGAATTCAGCCTTGCTTTTAGCCCAGGTTGGCCTGGTGTTCTCTCTGTGGTCCAGACTGCCTTGGGGTCTCAGCACCCTGCCTGCTCCAGCCTCCCCGGTGCCAGGGCCATAGAGGGTGCCCAGGTTGAAAAACACTTCTCTTGTTGTTTTGCTGCTGCTGTAGAGCACTCCCTCAGGGGGATGGAGGCCTTGTTCTAGCCTCTTTCCATCCCTGGTCAGTTCAGAGGGTTAATTTTGACGGTTTTCATATCAGGCAAATGCCATCACAGCCCATTCCAGCAAGGCTGCTGGCAAGCGTAAGGCCGGCCAGTTACTTAATGTAACTGTTTCAAAATAGTATTACTTTTGTGCATCAGGATGGTGTTCCTAAGCCTTCGCTACAGCTTGGCAAGGAACACCCAAAGCTAGTCATTGAAACCCCTCTTTCAATGTTTCATTTTATTATTATTATTATTATTATTATTATTATTATTATTATTATTATTTGTTGATGGCAACAACTGTATCCCACTGACCGTTGAGATTTATATTAGTTTTTTTTTTTTTTTCCCTTTATGGCGCTGGCGATGAAAATAAGTCATCCTTTAGAAAGGAAAGCGGCTCTAATAACACGTCCTTGTGATTTATATGCATATTAATCCAGCACGCAGTCATCCTTGGCTTGTTCTGGCTTAGGGCCTTTGAGTGCCAGGAGCTGACGAAATAGCTCTGCCAGCCTACTGGGAAAGGACGCCTACAGAGCTGCGATGACGCTCAGAGGAAGGATCGCTCTTAAACTTGAGTCTATCTGGCCACAGAGGGCTTAGTTGGTAGAGAAAATGAACATCTCCCCCCCCCCCCCCACCCCCATTTTCATTTCATTCCAATAAGCTCTAAGTTCATGCCTATATGTCCTATAGTACTGCCAACCATCCACTCCCGCCTCGATCACTCTGAGTGTAACTTCTAATCCTGTCTTGAGAGCACCTGCCTGATCCTTGAGGACCCCGATTCTCTGTCCCCCACTCTGGGTTTGCCATGTTACCTCTCTGTGTAGCTTCTCTGCTTTCTTCTCTCCTTGAGACACCATACCTGCTTCCTGGCCAAGGGAGGGGGACCGCTGCTCTGCTTGGCATCGGGGGGCCCTGTACGCGTTTGAATTTTGTTCCTGGGCTACTTGTTTTTTCATTGCTATGCCCCAATGACCAAATACCTACAAAGAAGCAACTTAAGCAGGGAAGACTTTATGCTGGCTCAAGGCTCAATCTTCATCCTGGTAGGACGTTGTGAGGACGGGTGCATCTCCGGTTAGTAGAGGTGGAGGCTGCTTGCTCATATCTTGTCAAATCAAGGAGCAGAGACTGGGGAGTGCTGGTGCTCAGTGGGATAGCTTCCTTTTCCCCTTTATTCAGTCTGGGATTCTAGGTGATGGTGTGATGTCACCCGCATTCAGGTCATGTATTTACCTCCTTAACCCTCCCTGGAAACCTCCTAACAGATACTTCCAAAGGTGAGCAGCTTTATTAATGTTCTAGATAGGTGTATTTTAATCCAATTAGGTTAGCTGAACAGAGCTAAACAAACACTTATCTAGTGTGAAGGGCTTTTTTTTTTGTGGGGCAGAGAGGATACAATGTACTGCCTACTGGGCTATGAAGGCCTCCACTGGGATCTTTATGTCCATTCATGTACCTCTTACAAAGGAGGAAATTGAGGTAGCACTGTCCTTCGTGGATGAAAGGCTGACTCCTCTTTTCTTACACCAGGGCAGTATCTGTTCTACAGCTTGAGTTATCTGGGGCCAGTTCTGGGGAGAACTGTGTAAGGACAGGTCTAAATTAATCACAGACCCACGTGTCATTTTCCCTGTCCTTGGCCTGAAGCATGGGGTATGAAGGTCTAGAGTACCAGGTATAGGGTTCTGGTAAAGGAAGCATCGTGGGAACCAACTGTACACGGACCCCTGCAGGGCCACTAAGCCACATGCTTTTCCTGGGGAAATTGGAAAGATTATTAGTCACAAGGAGTGAATAGTCTCACCTGCAACATAGGATTCGCTTTTTAGTCTCCTTTAAGATCTCATGGGTAAATGTTATCTACTGTTGAGAGGCAGTAATACCTTCTAGTTTCAATAGAACCCACAGAAAATGCTTTAGTTTTGTAAGTTATAAAATTGTGGGGCACGTAACAAAGGCCTTATGTAGGATGTGCAGTGCTTCTGGCTTCTTTGTTTACATTTTAAATAGCACTTAATTAATTACTACATAAAAAAGCATTTGTAAAGGCTGCAGAAAAAAAATCAGAAAATATAAACATGTCATTTCAAACACAGCACCATGGAGGACTTATTTTGTATCTAAATATAATTCCTGTGGTATCTGCTCCTACGTGTGTGTGTGTGTGTGTGTATGAATATATTGGCATATTTCATATTTTACATGTTTTTTTCACCTTCCAAGCTAACTTTGTCTTTGGATAACAGTAGCAATCTATCCACTGATCATTCCTAAAAAATTGCTTTTCAAAATCTGATGTGAAGAAATCTATTCTCAGTCCTCTCACAATGTTCTAGCTGGATTAGTCATTTCCTGTTCTGTTCGCCTGCCTCAGACTATAACTAGACACTGTCGAGTTGCCTCTTTGTTTTTCTTGTCTCTTTTCCCCTTTCACCCTTTTCTGTTTTCCCGGGCGCGTTCCACATGCTCAGTATGTTTAACAAAAGCCCAGCCTGCTATGCTGGGCACCAGTAACATGCTTACAGCCAACAGTTGGGTCCCATCTTCAAACTTCTTTTGTTTTTTTTGTTTGTTTGTTTGTTTGTTTTTTCAAGACAGGGTCTCTCTGTGTAGCCTTGGCTGTCCTGGACTTGCTTTGTAGACCAGGCTGGCCTCAAACTCATGGCTATCTGCCTGCCTCTGCCCCCGGAGTGCTAGGTTTAAAGGCGTGTGCCACCACTGCCTGACACCATCTTCAAACTTCTTAAGAGTTCTTTCTGAGTGTGTCATCCTTCAGGAGGCTTCTCAGGTACCCTCTTGGCCTGACCATACTGATGATGCCACAGTAACCCCATGTAGCAAACAGAGGTCATTTTGCCAGTGAGGAAGGAGGTTTGTGGAGTTGAGGGCCTGGCCAGCATCGCACATCTCTAGTGAATTTTAAAAAATGGTTTACTGTAACTAAGACTAAAGTCAAGCATTGAGACATGAAGCTGAGAATATAAAGGAAAATGTAGAATATATTATACTCAATTCTCATAATAAAAATAATTTAAGATTGCTTCAGCAAATGTACGTGTGTGAGTGTGTGTGAGTGTGTGTATGTGTGTGTGTAAGAATTATGTAGGGGCGAGAGGACTGAAGTCAGTGTGGGGAGTTAAGTACTGGTAGTTTTACTTTTATCATTATTCTCTTTCATATTGATGGAGCATAAGACAAGAGGGCAAAGTCTGTGTAGGACAGATTTGCCTGGTCACAGTGACCTGCTCATTACTGGGGCTGGAAGCAGAAAGTTCACTTAAGACTCATCAACAGCAAAGGCTGCAGTGTGGATCCGATGTAACCAAGCCTGTGAGCGCAGGAGCTCTTCTCCTCCCTTGCATATCTCCACAGAAGCCAGGGTGTCTAGAAATAGGCAGGGGAAGGGAAGATGCGAGGTCAGGCAGTGTCTCTTCTTATTCCTGGAGTTCAAGAAAGGTGAGCAATGGTAGGGTGTAGATTCAGGACTAGGATGTGACTGTTCATAAGGAAACCTGGAAAGGTTACAGGTAAGAAATACTTGGCTTGGCAAATGCTTAAAAAAAAAAGTTATGAAATCTACCTGTGAGTGCAAACTGAGTTGTTATTACTTTCCACTCAGAGCTTTTGAAAAGAAAACCAGCCTTTAGTGGTTGGTTTTTATTTAAAAAAAAAAAAACAAAGCCAAGGAAGGAAAAGGTACAGCCCAGGCTGGCCTCAAACTCATGACCTTCCTGCTTCTATCTTTTCCACATGTCCTACCAGTGTGTGCCACCACAACCAAGTGTTTGATCTTAATGTCAGACAGGCTAAATCGAGAAAAAGGAGTGAGGACCGTAAACTGGGGCCTGTCTGTCACACAGAACAAAGCAGGGCATTGGTGACTTAGATCGGGAGGGTCTGAGACTGAGGACGGTGGCATCAGAGGCCCAGTCAACCACTGGGGTTAAAAGCTCTGCCAGCTGGGTGATGGTGGTCCATGCCTTTAGTCCCAACACTCCAGAGATAGGCAGGAGGATTGCAATGAGTTCAAGGCCAGCCTGGTCTACACAGGGAATTCCAGAGCTACACGGAGAAACCCCGTCTCCAACCCTGCTCCAGTCTCTGCCAAACTGTACATTTGGGGTGCTTAAGCATGTCTTCACAGTTAATGCCAGTGAATGAGGGTGCTCTGTCAGACTCTGCGGACTCCAAACAGAGACAGTGAGTTCTGAGGTGTGAAGTTAAGGACAAGAATGGTATTGAAGGAATTTTAACATCTGAAATTCTCTCTCCTTCTCTCTCTCTCTCTCTCTCTCTCTCTCTCTCTCTCTCTCTCTCTCTCTCTCTCTCTCTCTCTCTCTCTCTCTCTCGTGTGTGTGTGTGTGTGTGTGTGTGTGTGTGTGTGTGTGTGTGTGTGTGTTTGCAAGCCAGAGGTTAGCCTTGGAATGGTCCACAGGTATTGGTTAGCCTTTTTGTTTGTGTTTTGATAAAGTTTCTCTTTGGCTCACGGTCCTTCCTTCAGCTGGCTGGCTAGCAAGCCCCAGGTATCTGCCTGTCACCATCTCCCCAGTGCAGGCATCAAACGTACATTGGCAGTGGCTCTCAACCTTCCTAATGCTGAGGCCTTTTAATACATGTTGTAGTGACCCCCAGCTGTAAAATGACCTCTTTGCTACTTCATAACAGTCATTTTGCTACTATGAATCATAATGTAAATATTTTTGGACCTAGAGGGTTGCCACAGGTTGAGAATTGCTGGTCCACTGGGCTATTTTTGTTGTTGTTGTTGTTATTTATTTGCTTAGTGTTTGTTGTTTAACCTGTGTCCTGGGGGAAGGAACTCAGTTAACTCATGTCCCCATGCTTGCCCAGTAAGGGCTCTACTTTGTCACCTCCTGATGAAGCTACATAGGCTCTGGATTTCACTTTGGTAATTTGGAGCATCAGAAAGAAAGAGTGGGCTACTGAGGAATCAACTGAAGTGCACATTCATTTAGTGCCCCATGTGTGCCATCTGGTGAGCACAGTGCACTTCCTTCTGTTTCTAATCCCGTTTGCCCAGGAAATTAAGTCAACAAACAACTGTCGATTCTTTTCTTCGTTTTATCTTTTTTCGTTTTTTAAAATTTTTGGCTATATATGGCATTTTTCTTTTTCATGTTTTGGTTTATCTTAGTAATGCCATAAAAATAACAGGCATTATTTTGACTTTAAACACAAACCAAATACTATTTCTTTTCTTGTTACAAAACTTTTCATCAAAAATATATGAAGAACAATCTGCTTACAGACATCCTTGGTTTAGCTCAGTGATCCAGTCAACATCTAAACATTGACTTTTAGTAACACTCTGATGTGGCAAGGCCAAAAATTCTGACCTTAAGAATGTTCTAGAGCCTTCTAATACCTTGAGAATGCTAGACTGTTAATGTTTTGGGCTAGAGGTGGCAAGAAAAAAAGAAGAAAAAGAAAGAAAGAAAGAGAGAAGAAAGTAAGCCCAATCAAAACCCTTGACGATGTCAAGGTCTTAGTCCTACCCGCTGAGGAAACCTGCCTGACAGAGATGCCTCACTACATTCTTTGCTCCTCAAACCTGAACAAAACCTTTTATCTTTGCAGCACGAGCTTCTTCCTTCTCCTCTCGAGGGCTCTGTCTTTTCCTTCACCCTGTAACTTTGTTCAGTCCTCCTCCCTGTATAGTCACCCCCAGTCAGAATCTCACATTCTCTCTTCATCCTAAATTCATAGTCTACCTTTCTGCTGAGTTTACTTCAGCTTGGTTTTTTGACTCCATGGGCTCACCATGTCTATTTTTTTTATTGTGGTTTTATTTATATTTTGTTTCTGTTTATATACATTGATTTTTGTTTTCAGTATCATAAAACTTTATTCTCACAAGCAGCAGACTATATCAATTAGTTTTCTTCATTAAAGTCTTTGCTTGTTTACAAAAAAAAAACAAAAAACAAAAAACAAAATTGCTATATATTGACTAAATGTAAATGCTCATCCTTGTCTAAATCAGCCATGGAGCAGCAGGATTTACGAACTACTGTGCGTATACTATCCCAGACAATACAGATTGGAGTTTAAGGCATGCAGTTCTCCTCATAAGGTATTAAAGTGTGGTTCAGAAGATAGCAACCATTCATAATTAATAATTAATTTTCAGTTGTATGATGCTAGTGTGTGCTTATTTATTCAGCAAGTGTTTACTGGGTTCTACTATAATTGCTTTAAAATATTTTATTTTTTTGAGGATTTTATATAATGTATTTTGGTCATATTCACCCTCCCTCCCCAGCCTCTTCCGGATCACCCCTACCCCCCTTCCCACTCGACTGTGTCCTCTTTAATAACAAACACAAACAGTGAAGTCCAGCTTGTGCCTGGGTGTGGGGCCATTCCCTGGAGGTTGGTTGACTTACAGGGGCCACACCCTTAAAGAAAACTCGCTCTCCTCTCCCAGCAGTTGTCAGTTAGGACTAGCTCCTTACCTACAGGTGGGAATTCATGACCACCCCAACACTCACGCTGAGAATGCGTCTTGGCTTGAGTTTGCACAGGCCTGCGTGTGCTGTTGCAACCACTGGATTCATGTGTGCAACTGCACTGCTGTATCTGGACAACATGTTTCCTTGTAGTTACCCACTGCCTCTGATTCATACCATTTTTCTACCCCATCTTCTACAATGATATGCCTCAGCCTTGGAGTGGGGGTGGGGATGTGATGTAGATGTCCCATTTAAGGCTGAGCACTCTGCAGTCTTATTTCCTACACGTTGACTAGTTGTGAGCAGATGTTACAATCTATGACAGGGACGTCCCTTTTAACAGACCTCTATTCCTTCACTGTGTTGGAATAAATAGACAATAAGCCAAATATTAACATGTATATACGATGTTGAGTGCTTCAAAGAAAAAATAGAGAAAGGAGACAAAGATAATGGAGTGGCAGATGCATTTTCCTCCAAGGGTGGTGGATGGAGCAACATAAATCTCATTAAGAAGCAGGAGGAGGATCTAGGCAATCTGTCAAAAGCAGGCATTATCGCTAAATCCCTTGGCTTGCTTAAGGCCCAGCCAGGAGGCCAGGGCAGCTTCAACAGAGCCAGTGAATGGGTGAGTGTCAGGTAATGGCGCTACAGAGGCAGGTGTGCAAAGAAATGATACCCGAAGGCCTAGATCGTGTAGGGCTCAGGTGTGTCAAACGTGTGGCCCGTGGGCTGCGTGTGCTTCCAGCGAGCAGCAAATCCAGTCCAATGCAAAATTATAAACCTACTTGGAATACTAAGAGCATTTTGTGGTTTTAAGAAAGGTTTATTTAATGTGTGTAGGTGTGTGTGTGTGTGTGTGTGTGTGTGTGTGTGTGTGTGTGTGTGTGTGAATGTTTGCCTCATGCTTGTGAGTGCTCTTGGAGGCTTGTAGTCCCTTGGAGCTGGAGTTATAGGCAGCTGCAAATCACCCAGTGTGGATGCTGGGAACCCAGTGTGAGTCCTCTCAAGGGCTTAGGAAGTGACTTTAAGTGGGGAGCTATCTTTTCAGCCACAATTTCTTTCTTTCTTTCTTTCTTTCTTTCTTTCTTTCTTTCTCTCTGTAACATGATTGTTCAGTCCTTAAGTATTGACTTATTAATGACAGTGTCATTCATGTGGCCCTGTCTCTCATACTTGGGTGAAAATGCATCTACTTGTCTCTATTATCTCTGTCTCTTTCCTCCGTTTTTCTTTAAAGCACGTATCATCATATATATGTATATATATATATTTGAATAGTTTGCATATTATCTCCTTATTCTAACATAGTGAAGGAAAGCAAATGTAATGACAGAGTTGCAATGCCAGAAGGCTGAATGTGTCGAGCCTGAAGTGGTATTAAAAGCCATGGACCAGAAGAAATCATGTTAGAGGGAAGAGGAAGCCAAGGACAGAGATTCTGGGAAAATAGCCAAGGGCACAGAGCTGGTGAAGGGCGCGGAGCTGGAGCAGCCAGTGCAATAGGAAGAGCTCCAGGCAGTGCAGTGTCCCAGAAGCAAGGGACTCAGTGTTGCAGAAGCGTGTCCCCTACCATCTTGAATTTTCATTCCTAGGAACTATCTTTGGGCTAGGCCACAAGGGAGCCATTGAGTGACCTTGAAATGGACTTTGGGTTACAAAACTGAAGCTCTTATCCTGACTCACATGGAGCGAGTGGCCCCTGATAAGCCACTTTGCATCCCAGGCCTTCGGCATCTCCCTTAGAAAATTGTGAACGATAAATCCTGTTTATAATGGTAGTCTATTTCTAAAGGTGGTTATGGGAGAGAGAGCATAGTAAAAGTTTGCCACTCGTGAAGCGCTGGGAGTGTAGCTGTGTGGTGGAGCGGGGGACCCTAGATTTTATCTCTAGCATGATCAAAACAAGAAAACACAAGAACAAAACAAAAAGTCCTATGGACTGTGGCAGAAACACAGTGTCCATGTATGTGTCAATGTGCAATAGAAATGTTAGAGGAAAGACAAGCACCTTGGAGGAAGCTGAGCCCTGAAGAAGACAGGAATCCCATGGATGGAAGCCTTTGCTACACTCACACAGACAAGAAAGGCCAGGGAACGTGAAGAGCAGGCAGGGAGAGAGGCTGGCCTGGCTCAGAGGGTGACATGGAGGCAAGACAGCCATTGGAGAAGGCAGGGGGCTTGGTTGGTTACTTAGCTCTTTGACAGGATAATTGAAAGGACAGATTTTTGGATTCCTAGGCAGAATTATAGGGATTCTGTCTACAGGGGAGCCTCCGTGCTGTGAATCAGAAAGGCTATTTTCTTTGGTTGGAAAGCAGAAAACACAGATTGAAAAGAAGACGTAGGACGTAAGGAACATTCAGAGGCAAGGAAGCCAGCCAGAAAGTTCTTCTAAATCCCAAGTGTGTGGAGGATGAGGATGGAACCTTAGGAGGTGTGTGTGCCACTGAAGCCACTGTCAGTGTCTGGGGGAAGAAAGTGGAAGTGGGGGGGTACTGGGAAGGGGTGTCTTAAGGCAAAGCATGAAGTAAGTTCTAGGTCATCAGCTAATACATGCTTATTTCACCCCTGCTGTTTTATGTCAGGGGCACTTGTCCAAGTTCCGTTATAGCTCAGACTATACCAGAACTGTAGCAGGAAGTAGCGGGCGGGGGCAGGGGAGGGGGTGGGGCAGGGGAGGGGGTGGGGGAGGGGAGGGGGTGGGGGAGGGGAGACAGAACCATTCCAGGGCTAAGCTGATAGTCCTCTCAGTTCACGAGGAACCTTTGTCTAAATTTCTGTGTGCCTATCACACAGTTTGCTAAAGGAATTAGTTGTACTTAGTAAATGTATTAGCGATATTAGTTTTTTTTTTTTTTTTTTTTTTTTTTTTTTTTTTTTTTTTAATGTGATAGGCAGTGTAACTTAATTAAGCCTTAAAATTGTTCCCGGGGCAGCTGCGTCTGGAATGTGTGACTAGATCTGGCTTGTTCAACTGCTAACGCACACTGTCAGACCTAAGCCATTCCCGACACTTTGGTGACACTCAAACAAGTCAATATTCAGATCTAGACATTCAAGTGAAAAGGAACACACAGAAAACATTAATTAAAAACCAAGGTGAGGGAGGGTCCTTTTTTTTTTTTTTTTTTGGACAGCCTGTGTTAAGCAAGTTCATTTAAACACACCTGAGCTTCTAGAGTCAGGAGGCACGCTGCCTTCATATATACCGTCATGTGAAGTAACTGTTTGCGGTGCTGTTGGTTGTGAGAAGTGCCGGATCCTTGAGAGAAGGTAACAAAATGGGTGACACTGATGCGTCAGCACCCATTTTCCAATATGTTAATGGGTGCGGTAGTTCTGCCTTTGTTTTTCCTTTACACCTGTGGCCTTGTCGGTTTTTGTTTTCTTTTGTTTTTTTTTTTTTTTAATGGGCTTTTGGAAGGTATGTAGGAGGGCATCAACCTACACACATTAAATTGTGTGTGTAGATTTTACACGAAATGGACATATGGGAATAAATGCGCCCTTCTCACTACAAACTGACTTGAAGAAGAAACGGCTGCTTTGTGAGCTATCGTTTTGAATACTCCATCGGGCTGGGGGTGGGGGTTGTCTAGCTCTGGTTTTGATGACTTGTGTGGCCATGGGGAATGGGGCATGGGGCAGGGAGGGCGTTGAAAACGGTGCGGTGTCGAGTGTTTGTAATGTCATTGAAATGGTGGACTTGAGTTTGGGTTTCGAAGTGGTTGGGCTTACACTCTAGCAATGGCTTTGGAGGTTAAAACCCAAATGTGCAGAAGAGTAAAACATTTCCCTTTCTGAGCAAATCATCCGAACACGAATGAATGAAATTTAAGCAAGTGGGCTTTCACTACAGCTCTGTTTTGACACAAAGGTCTGGAAAGCATCGCCGATTACCACACTTTCTGGAATCTCTAGCGTAATATCCTCGCTCTGCACACTCACGTAGGAAGCGGCTTGAAGAGGTCCAGCCATTCACTGGGGGGGGGGGGGGGGGGGGATCATTGGAGGACCAGGCTTCAGTCCCAGGCATCAGGGTCCCAGTGGTGGACACACACACAGAGCCAGTGGCTTCACAGAGCAGATGCTTGTGAACTGACATGAGGAACATCCTATGGCCAGACCCTCAGTTACTATTGACCAGTGACTTCTTGAGAGGACACCGCCCTAGATATAATTGTCCCTGGGTCTTTCTTTATGGTCTGGTAAATATAGGGAACAAAACGCATGCTAAGATAGAAACAAATCACACGTCTAGTCCCCCACCTCTTCCCCTTTTCTTTTTTTAAAAACAAGCTCACTGTGTAGTCATGACTGACCTGGGACTCGAACTCCCAGAGGCCAGCCTTCCTCTGCCTCTCAAGTGCTGGGATTAAAGGTTCAAGCCACCACACGTGGCTATATTAGGGTGTTTTAGGTACCCTTATTTCTCCAAGAAAAGGGATACTTCTGTCCTGATGGGGAGGAAAATATTTGCAATATTAATGTTTATTCATTTGGTTTATCCCTTTCATTTTGCCATCAGAGTTAAAAGTAACAGATTTTTTTCCCTTTGCTTCAGAATCATTGTACAAAACCAGAGCTATCTATGTAGTGATGCAGAAATTTATTTTTAAAATGAAAATGTTATTCTCCTTCTTTCCCCTACTCTTTTCTGGTTACTCTAGCTCAGCTTGTGAGTTTGCATGTGGCTCATGTTTTGAGATAGTGAAGTGTGTGCATCTGGGTCTGTGTCCTGCAAGTCAGTGAAACTACGTCCATGTGTATTAATTCATTCCCTGCATTGGATAAACTAGGCAATGCATTCAAAGTCAGAAAAAAATGTTGCAATGACAGAGATAGTTTCACTCCCACATAATTGTTTCTCCGTTCTCTCTATATGAAGAAAAGCTGTCTCTTCATCTTGACGTCCGAGGCCACCGCTTGGCACCTGTCCCTTGGTTGGCAATAGCAAGATCTTCAAATGAATAAGTGGTTGCCCAACTTAAGACTTGCTCAAAAATAGAAACATGATTTGGGGGAGCCTCGGAGATGGCTCAGCAGCTAATAGTGCTTGTTGCTTCTGCAGAGGACCTGGGTTCAATTCCCAGCACCCACATGGTGGCACACAGTGACATGTAACTTCAGTTCTAGGGGTCTGACACCATCTTCTGATCTCCTCAGGCTCCTATGTGGATATAGTGAACATAAATTGCCCCCTTCTCTCCCTCCCTCTCTCTCTCTCTCTCTTTCTCTCTCTCTCTCTCTCTCTCACACACACACACACACATACACACACACACATACACACACACATACACACACACACATACACACACACACACACATACACACACACATACATACACACACACACACACACACACACACATACACACACCCCTTTTAGTGGACTAGGGTGACGACATGGAATAATGGAAAGTGAAGCCCAGGTTCCCCCTTTCATTTTGTTGAGTGTCAGTGCCCAGAAGCTGCATCGAAAGTGGCTCCTGGTGGGAAGATCTGGCTCAAACCAGATTATTGTGTCCATTGCTTCATTCTCTCCAGAGCTGGAAAAACCAGCTTTGGCCAGTGTCTCAGCATTATCCAGTACTTACTTTATTACCAGAAGTGGAGGAGTTTCTCTTTAGAATGTGTATGTGAGCAAGCATCTTTTTAAAATTTTTTTTTATTAATTTATTCTTGTTACATCTCAATGGTTATCCCATCCCTTGTATCCTCCCATTCTTCCCTCCCCCCCATTTTCCCATTATTCCCCTACTCTATGACTGTTCCTGAGGGGGATTACCTCCCCCTGTATATGCTCATAGGGTATCAAGTCTCTTTTGGCAACCTGCTGTCCTTCCTCTGAGTGCCACCAGGTCTCTCCCTCCAGGGGACATGGTCAAATGTGAGGCACCAGAGTAGGTGAGAAAGTCATATCCCACTCTCCACTCAACTGTGGAGAATGTTCTGACCGTTGGTTAGATCTGGGTAGGGGCTTAAAGTTTACCGCCTGTATTGTCCTTGGCTGGTGCCTTAGTTTGAGCGGGACCCCTGGGCCCAAATCTGCCTATCATAATGTTCTTCTTGTAGGTTTCTAGGACCCTCTGGATCCTTTTACTTTGCTATTCTCCCATGCTTCTCTCATCTAGAGTCCCAATAGGATGTCCTCCACCTTGTCCCACTTTCCTGGATTCCCGAAATTTGTGGACAAATGGATTGAGCTAGAAATGATCATAATGAGTGAGTTAACCCAGAAGCAGAAAGAATCAAATGGTATATACTCGCTTATATCTGCATACTAGCCCAAGGGGCATGTCCCACGTGAGCAAGCATCTTGTTTCTCACTTTTCCCTGATCAAACGTCTTCCCATTGCCAGTCACACCAGGAAGTGTCATTTTGACCGTGCAGCAACTTGCCTGGGCCTCAGCCAGGCTCGTGGTCTTTTTTTTTTTTTTTCTTCATATCGGCCGAGTGTGTGTCACACTGTCTCTCATCGCACAGTTCGAATGCGGCAGCCTGTGTATCTGGGGTGGAAACATGGCATTTGGAAATAAGGATGCTACAAAGGCTGAGGCATTAATCCTGCAGCCAATCAGACTTGCTGCTCTCTGTGCCTTAAAGGTGGATGGAAGGCAGTCTTTAGAAATTAAATGGGACTCTCTGGTCTCTAGCAGAGCTCTTCATAATCCTCTCCAGAGAGCGGCGTGCATCTGCAGCAAAGGTTATTTGGGCCATGATGCGCTTATGTCTTGCCCAAGCAGTTTCTCCTGGACATGTCACAGATACTCAGAAAATGTACCCATGAGGCTCCAGGCTCAGCAGAACCATCTAGAGCTGTAGAAAGGGAACAGGACAACTTCCACCTCATTCTCTTGTAATAAGAGCCTTTCACGGTTAATTCTATTATACTTGAGGGCACTTGCCAGCAGGTAAATATTATTGGTCATGAGAGTTCTGTTCTGAAAGGACTCTAATTTTAGTGCTGCACTTCCTTGTATGATATCAATGCTTATGCTGAGCTAGGAGAACCTCTTGAGGCTAGGAAAACAAAAACAGAAACAAAGCAGATGGCTTTAGTCAGTATGGTCATTTTAAATTTTAATTTAATTAATTTTGTTTATTTATTTTTGTGCTTAGAGATTTGTCATTTGTGTCTGTAGGAACTGAGGGAAACCACTTCATAGCTTTAATCTTGAGGTATTACTCAGTTGGTGGGCAAATGCTCTTCACTTTCTGGTGTGACAACCTGAGGTCAGACCTACAGAGCCCATGTGAAAAGCGAATGTGTAGTCTAAGGGACTGATGACAACCTCAGCATTCCTATGAGAGGATGAGAAACAGTGCAAGCACAATTCCCAGAAGCTTTGGCCAGCCTCGGGTAAGAGTGGAAAGACAACGAAGAGACACTGTCTCAAACAAAGTTAGAATGTGAAGACTGGTATCTGAGGTTGTCCTCTGAACTACACACACACACACACACCCTTAAAAAAAGAATATTAAGACTGTCCACTATGATGAGATCCGTTACCCCTCTTCTGAGGTGCAGGGGTACATGCAGGCAGAGCACTGTAAAAAAATAAATAAACAAATAAATAACTCTTAAAAAAAAGACTGTCATTATGTAGTATGTGGTGTTTATGACAACCCTATGAAGTAGGTAAAGATGTAATCTTAATTTAAACATGAGGGTAAAAGACTAGAGGAGTTAAGTAATGCACCAAATGCCCCAGGCCCAGTGAGTCTCAGAGCCAGACTGTACTTGAGTATTGTGGTCCAAGCCTGGGTGCTGGCCAGGCTGAAGTACAGCCCTGGCTGGTTACATAGCCATCTTTTAGATCACCAGGAAGGGTAGGTGACTTGGCTTTTCATCACAGGTTGCCCTGGTGACCCTTCAAGTATCCCAGGGCTTTGTAGTTCCTAGAGTGTTACAGAAAGTCAAATGTTTATCTTTTTTCTCCTATATGGAGAGATAAAACCCGTTTTACAAATTAAATATTTTTGTTAGGGAATGTTTTATGTCTTAATCAATATGATCTGTCCACCTGAAAAATTTACCATATAATTTCAGAGTGACAACAAAGGCCATTTTGATTCAATAATTTTTTTTCATTTGACAGCAAAGGAAACACACAAACAGTCGCCGTAATGTTTTCTTGTTCAGTGGGTCAGATTTACTGCCCACGAGCATCTCTTTCTTTTATTGCTTTTTTGAGCCAATATCTAATCCTCCCCCCCCCCTTTTTTTTCTTCTAACCACTGAACTTCTAGAAAGAGTTAGCCCGGTCGCCTCCACTTCCTGATCGGCCGCCCACTCCCTCCTTGTCTCCTGCAGTCTGGCTTCCAGCCCCTCGCCTAGACTGCAGCCCTGAAGGTTGCGAGCTGAAGCCCACGCTTCTCTCTGCCAGACTTTCTCATCCTGTCCCTGTGCAGCCTCGGGCCCCTGATCACCTCCTCTTTTATAAACTTGTCTTCTCCTGTTCCTGCTCTGATAGCCCCTGCCTGTCTGGCCTCTCCCCACTTCCCTTGAGCTTAGCCTTTTCAACTCCCACCTTTGTAGACATTACCAGAAGTCCTGAACTTGGCCTCATGCCTCTCTGTCTCCTTCCTTACTCTTTTAAAATACTGCCCATGAGCGGTCACTTTGATTTTGTAAACAACTCTCAAATCCCTATTTTTCTTTCATCCTTACCATCTTCAATTTCCACCTCTTTCTTATCCTTAAAACAAATGCCACAAAATCCATTTGATCTCTAAATAATCTCCCTGGAAAGCTACCCCTTCCTTGCCTCGACACAGGGAGTTGTAATAAACCGAGGTTCCTGGTGCTGCCTAGGCTACCAGTGTCTGTCTTTCCCCTGAACAGTCTCCGTACACGCTACTACAAACTCAGTTTTCTGAAGTTCCAGCCCTGATGATGTCACCATGGGGCTGGGGTGTCGTGTTGTGAAATCCTTAGGGCTGCCCTGTGTCCACATTACTCATTCAACAACAGGCTTCTCTCTCTCTTTCTCTAGGCTCAGAATAATTTCACACCATCTTATCTGTGTCACTGTACTACACATATATTCTAGCTCAGCGTTTCTTTTTTTTTAATTTTTTATTAATTTATTCTTGTTACATCTCAATGGTTATCCCATCCCTTGTATCCTCCCATTCTTCCCTCCCTCCCATTTTCCCATTATTCCCCCTCCCCTATGACTTGTTCCTGAGGGGGATTACCTCCCCCTGTATATGCTCATAGGGTATCAAGTCTCTTCTTGGCAACCTGCTGTCCTTCCTCTGAGTGCCACCAGGTCTCCCCCTCCAGGGGACATGGTCAAATGTAAGGCACCAGAGTACGTGAGAAAGTCATACCCCAATCTCCACTCAACTGTGGAGAATGTTCTGCCCATTGGCTAGATCTGGGTAGGGGTTTAAAGTTTACCGCCTGTACTGTCCTTGGCTGGTGCCTTAGTTTGTAGCTCAGTGTTTCTTAAATGTATTAGAGGTAGCATCTTTTTATATCAGTTACTTAATAGTGTCCCTTTGTTATCCTGAGATGAAATCCTTTTTTATACCTGCCAACAATTTTCAAAAGATAAATATAATTGTGACTATATATATATATATATATATATATATATATATATATATATATATATATATATAAAACATCACCTTAAAAATAAAATTTCATTTACTCATTTTTGCTACCTAAATATTTGGAGAAGAATAGTCAATGCCTTGAAAATATAATGGGACAAACGAGGTAAATGAGCCTGTGCAGAGCCACCTTGAACCGAGATGGATGCAGGTGTGTACTAGTGGCTCAAATGCCGAAGGTGATGCTACTGTTGGTGAAGATTTTCTGAGATGTAGAACTTTATTCCTCTGCTTCTAGATAGTTTTAATTTTAGAAAAACCTAAGGAATTAAAAGAGAAGCGGAAGGGTCTAGGCTCAGAGTATAATGACCCATCCTGTTAGAAAGTCTGGTGGGGTCTTTTCAGATGTGGTGAGAGCTGTGGAAAACTGTCTCATTCTGAAGGACTGGTCCATGCTTCTCACTACAACTATCATCCTCAGCCTTTATGTACCGGATTACAGTGGGCACCTAAAGTCTGATAAGCAAAGCTGCCTCCACAGATATCCAGAACTCCTGCAGGAGTTTGAGCCACCTGTGATGGCTAGGAAATAGCTTTGTGCAGCTCTAGCTAGAATGTTCCCTCCTCTCCTAACCATGCGATGTGTCTATTTTCATGCTGTGTCTGCTGCTTTGAAAAGGCCTCTTTCACTCCCACCTTTTGAAGCCTTCCCCCTTTTGAGAGTGCAGATCCTACTTTAAATAGCACATGTGCCATTAAGCATTCCTTTAGAAGGGCGTCTGTCTGCCTCACGTCTTGCAGTACTGTGGCTGTGGCGCTTTACAGCTCTGAATACACATTGCCTTGTGGCGGTTACTATGTAGCGCTGCTGCATTACCTACACATTTTTAAGGTTCTGGATCAGACAGCACATATCGTGAGGGGTTCTATTTTAATATCTTAACAAGTGGCATGCCTGTCTAGAAGGTGTCAAGTGAGGAAATGAATTGGTCATCTAGAAAGTGTATTTGTGGGATAACCAAAGGAAAGGGTGGTTCTGATTTTTAGCATTTAAAACTTGTTTCATATCTATGACATAAACTTGTACCAGGGCACTGAAGGTCAGTAAGTCTATGGCTTTTTCTGCATATGCATTTACAAATACATAATCGCTGATACTATTATGAAAGATAAGATCATTCTCTCTCTATAGCAAAGGTTTGGAGCAAAATGAAAGCCGAGTTCCAACTTCGTAGGGAAAATGTGCATAGAGTGCTTCTCCTTCTTTCAATTCTGAAATGTACAGATAAAATCAACTCTGAAGTCACTCAGGGTGCCTGTGCAGTTTCCATGTCCCCCCGCCTTTATTCAGAGACCTCAAAACCGCCGTGGGTAATTCCCCCAAGACCTCCGTCTCGCACACCCAGTCTAAAGGGCAAGGAAGGGTTCCCAGAACTGAACGCTTTTGATATTTTTGAGCATCCCACCTCCCCATCCAATGACATGATTAGGAAAGCTCACTCCACCCACCTTTCATCTCTAACTAGGGGAGCATGAAGCGCTCATACAGTTTTCTCCTGCCACAGCTTCACTTTCTGTCATCTTAACTCTATCACCAATCCTCAGCCTCCTACCAATATCCGTCTGAAAGAAAATCAGACTCCTTCGACAATGAAAAACACATTTAAGCTACTGCATGCTGCTGCCGCCACTGGAAAAGTAGATACTAGGGGCTTTTTTTTTTTGTTTTGTTTTGTTTTTTGTTTCGTTTTTCCCTGTTAATCTGGCTGCTGCAGCATTCTGCAATATGTAGCTTTCTTGGCTGTGTTTTCATGTATTAAAGAGTTAAACAGTAGGTGCTAGTCAATGAACATATTGTTAGTGTTTATGACAAGAAACTTAACAGCTCTTTGTTTATATATTGCCTCCCCCGACCCCACCCCGAAATAGGAAGTATTTGTCTTTGAATATTGAGGTCTTGTAAAGTGAGCCAAGAAACTGATATGGCCAAATGACATGATTAATTTTCATTACTTTCTTCCATCTCTTGCCTCAGATATATTTGAGCTTTGCTCAGATCTCAGCTTGATAGGGGGAAAAAATCCAGTCTTTGGATGATTTGCTCAATTAAAACCAACTCTTCTTATGTCGCAAGAGACAACATTGAGTACAAAGGTATACTCTGTCTTCTGGGACTTTACCTAGAGCCAAGAAACTCAGAAATACCTGCCAGAGACTGCAAGGGAGTGCGTGAGTGTGTGTAAATGCAGAAAGTTGATACTGGTGAGGATAGCACAGATGTGGGGTCTACAGTGATGCTGGCTTTCTTCCAAGGCTATCTTTCAATCAGACTATCCTTTCTCTGGTATTTGGAACATTTGTTAGAATGCCTGTGAGCTTTTTCCTTTGGGCCTGTCCCCTCTGGAGTACCAAGTTTGGACATCACAAGGCCTCACATCCGGGCCAGTTTCCCTTTGCAATATAAGTCAACATCTCTCTCTCTCTCTCTCTCTCTCTCTCTCTCTCTCTCTCTCTCTCTCTCTCTCTCTCTCCCTCTCTCGTTTTTTGTTTTGTTTTGTTTTGTTTTTTCAAGACAGGGTTTCTCTGTGTAGCTTTGACTGTTCTGGACTTGCTTTGTAGACCAGGTTGGCCTCAAACTCACAGCGATCCACTTACCTCTGCCTCCTGAGTGCTGGGATTAAAGGCGTGCGCCCCACCCTCCAACCGCGAGGCTAACATCTCTTATTTAAGGATCAGGGCTGAGGTGCTTCAGACTCCGGGGTAAATGGATTTTGAAATATTTTTGTAGACATTGGCATTGAACATTCATGATCCCAAAAAATCTAAAGTCTATAATATTTCAAAATCTGAAACTTTTTGAGTATTATGGACCTTTCATTGTTTCTAGGTTTGGGATTTCAACTTGAATACTTCTCTGAAAGCAAGCTATGTCCTTACATCTATTAGCTAAAGACCCCAGAGGGGGCCTGTGGCTCTTAGGAAAGCAATCAACTTCTACAGAAGTTCCATGGGTTCATTTACCATCCCCTCCTGTCTGTTGAAAGTTATTAAAACGTTACATAACAGTGTATGTTCTGGGGACTTGGGTATGTAGCTTAGCCAGGAGGGCACTTGCCTCCCAAGCCGGAAGCCAGGGGTTGGTTCCCAGCTCTGTATAAAGTCAGTAGTTTGAAGTTCTTCTCAGCTTCGAAAAACAAAACAAACCAACAATATTCTAGTAGTCAGGAAAATGGAGCTTCTTTTCTTTTTTTAGTTACTGCCAAGGATGAAGGAAATGCAATTCCAGCACCTCCTGCACAGGCGCTTTGCAGGGGCTCTTTAGGCTTAGGGACTGGGATAGGGGATTTCTACCAAGGATTTCCCAGCTCATTTTAGCGAATGTGCTCCAACTTTTAAAATTTTATAGAGTGATTTTTACTCATTGTCCTCACCAGATTTGTTACATCAAAACACAAGCCTGGAACAAAGGAGGGCCTAGCTGTGAGGAGGACATGTGCTCAGTGGCAATTCTGGATATAAATCAGAGCTGTTCTATTTTTAAATTCATGAAGAATGTTTTGTATTATGCTGCTGCCTCCTCCCACAACTCTTTCTCCTCCTCCTCCTCTTTTTTCTCTTATTCCTCCTCTTCTTTCTGTTTCTGTTTCTTCCTCTTCTTCCTCTTCTTCCTCTTCCTCCTCCTCTTCCTCCTCTTCTCTCCTCCTCCTCTTCTTCTTCTCCTTCTCCTTCTCCTTCTCCTTCTCCTTCTCTTCTCCTTCTCCCTTTTTCTCCTTCTCTTCTCTTTCTCCTTCTTCCTTCTCTTTCTTCTCTTCTTTCTTCTTCTTCTTCTTCTTCTTCTTCTTCTTCTTCTTCTTCTTCTTCTTCCTCCCATCTTCCCTGTGAAGAGCTATAGCAGTACCTGTACCTCTCATCTCTGGCACAGTTAAAGCAATTCCTTGGTGGTAGGGATTGGACCCAGGGCCTTCTACATGCTAAGCAAGTACAACACCAACCTCAGCCTTTAACTAAAAATGGTCAAGAAGATGGTTGCTACTTTAAAGAATAGATATTTAAGATGATTGTTTTGGTGAGAGTGTGGATGTGGGTCTGGGCGCACGCACATGTGGGCACTTGTACAAATATATGCCTGTGCATGCCACCGTGAGTGTGTGGAGGCCAAAGGAGAGCTTTGTGGAGTGGAGCTCTTCTTCCCCATTTGCATGGGGTCCAGGGATGGAACTCAGTGTGTCATGCATATGGCAAATGCCTTCACCCATGGATCTGTCCATATGCTGCTAAGTTAGGAAGGCAGGTTTTTTATATTAATGATTAATTTTCCAGGTTCACCTTCCTTTCTCTTCTCCAGTGAGATCTGATTCTTTACTTTGATGGATTCTACATTGGGACTACTTTTCTTTTTAGTGATTTATTTTTAGTGTGTGTCTTTCTATTAATACAACAAAACACATGACAAAAACAAAAACAAAAAAACAAGTTGAGGAGGAAAGGGTTTAGTCAGCTCACACTTTCACATTGTAGTCCATCACTGAAAGAAGTCAGGACAGGAACTCAAACAGTGCAGGAGCCTGGAGGTAGGAGCTGATGTAGAGGCCATGGAAGGGTCCTGCTTACTAGCTTGCTCCTCATGGCTTGCTCAGCCTGCTTTCTTATAGAACCTAGGACCACAATTGTCTGGGCCCTCCCATGTCAATAACTAATTAAGAAAATGCCTCACAGCCAGATCTTATGGAGGTGTTTTCTCAATTAAGATCCTCTCCTTTCAAATCACTCTAGTTTGTGCCAGCACAACTGAGCCCTTGTCAACTTGATACACAAACACATCAGTATTAAGCCACACATTTCCTTTCTTATTCACCCCAAGATCTCACATTAAAAACATAAACAACTTTAAAAGTCCCAAAGCATTTATAAATTCAAACACAATAAAATTTCGGTCTTTTAAAAATATCTAATCTCTCTAAAAATCCAAAATCTCTCTTAAAAGTTCAAAAGCTTTCAGCTGTGGATTCCATAAAAATCAAAATTAAATTCAATACCTTCTCCAAGAGGGAAGAGTAAGGGCCACAGTCACAGTTTGAAACAAGCAAAACCAAACTCTAATAGTATAAATATCTCAATGTCTAATTATCTGGGACTCACTCATGATCTTCTGGGCTCCTCCAAAGAGCTTGGGTCACTTCTCCAGCTCCGCCCTCTGCAGCACACACAGCTTGTCTTCTAAGCTGCCATTGGCCCCACTCCACTGCTGCTGCTGCACTTGGTGGTCATCTCATGGGATTGGCATCCCCAAAATGCCAGGGTCTTCTGCTGTAGCTGGCCTGCACTTTCACCAATAGCCCCTTGTAGACTTTTCTCATAGTTCCAAGCTTGATTTTTTTTTTTCAAGATCCCTTCAGTCCTGCATCATCAACTGCCACCTTCATCTTTACCAATGGCCTCTCCTGGCCGCTTACAGTGCCAAGGCTCAGCTGCTCTCCATGACCCCTTCGTGCCTTCAAAATCAGTACCACTAGGTGACTCTTACACTAGTAAGTTTGGCTGCCAGCACAAGGCACAAGCTCAGCTTTGTGGAACACAGCTTGTATGTGCTGACCCTGAGAAAACACTTCCCAGATTTCACCTCAGTGATACTGGTCTCTTCTCAATCATTGCGAATTCCTTAGCTTCAGCTAACTAGCATCAAATGCCCCAGTAACTCAAAGGTTTCACTTCAGCGTTGACAATCCCTTGTTAATTATGGCTGACCCTTCAGCTCCAGCTCACCAGAAGGACAGATGCCAATTCAAATTAGCAAATGGCCCCAGTAGAGTCTTTTAACTTCCCTCTGAAACCTCATAAGCTGGGCTTCCATTCTCTGCACTGCTCTCATCATCCTTATTTTCCAAGCTCCCCCAGAACATCCAACAGAGCTCTCAATACTCATTGGCTTTTCTAGCCCAATGTTTCAAAGTCCTTCCACAACCCACCCAAAAAAACATGGTTAGGTCTGTCACATCAATACCCGACTCCTGGTCCTAACTTATCTTAGGGTTTCTGTTGCTGTGATAAAACACCGTGACCAAAAAGCAAGTTGGGGAGGAAAGGGTTTTTAGTGTGTGTGTGTGTGTGTGTGTGTGTGTGTGTGTGTGTGTGTGTGTGTGTTTATGCATGCATGTGCGCACATGCAGCCATACATGTACCCTTAGAGGCCGGAGGCATTGGATCCCCCAGAGTTGGAGTAATTATAGGCGGCTGTGAGCCACCTGATGTGAATAGTAGGACCCAAACTGGGGTTGTCTTCAAGAGGTGCTCTTAACCACTTAGCCATCTCTCCTGTCCCGGTTGTTGTCTTCTTCCCTGTCCTTCTGTTCCTTGAGCTCCGCCCTTAGTACATACTTTTAGCCAGTATACTATGGTCCTTAAGGTTTGCTATTGAATGCTCAAAGGTAAAAGAAATCTGATAAATGAAGGTTTGTTTTTCAATTTGTAAATTTTTTTTTAATCATTTAAGAAAATCCAATCCAAACTTGCTTGGAAACATGGTTCATGTGCATGGCCCGGGCATTTTCTTTTCTTTCTTTCTTTCTTTCTTTTTTTTTTTTTTTTTAAAGAAGCTTCAAGATTGACAGTTTTTGTTTGTTTGTTTGTTTGTTTGACCATCCCCTAGATTTCTAAAAACAAACACAAAAATCTCTGGTATTGGCCTGAGCAAAATCGAAGTGTAAGAGTTTTACTGAAAATGAAAGTGGGCAGAAGGGTTTCTGTCTAATCAGTAAGTGGACTTCAGGGAGGTTGTGTGTGTGTGTGTGTGTGTGTGTGTGTGTGTGTGTGTGTGTGTGTGTGTGTGTGTGTGATTAGATGTGTGTGATGTTGGAATTTTGTCCCATTCTTACCTGAAAAGCGTCCTTAGGTTTACTCCTATCTTGCTGGGCACAGTCACCCATGTGTCCTATAGGCCACACACAGGAGCAGGGCTGCCAGTCACACCATGCCCACGCTCAGCTGTGGAAGATATTCTTTCAGTGGTATCCGCCTATTTCTTGGCAATCTAAAGAAAACAGCCCCGGAGAGCTCAAGGCACTGCCTTGTGGTTAGGACTGGCCTGGCTTGTACCTGCTTCTTGCTCTGACCTTGGCAGCCTGGGCCCTGCCTTTCCTGCAGGCTTTGTCTCTGTCTTTCATTTTTAAAAGGAGGGGGGTGTTGTGACTTTGGCTCACATTAGTGAAATTCCAGTGATCATGTAGTGAAATGTCGCACGTTCTTTCTGTCTTTTTGAGGAGGGGTGTTTTCATATTGATTCAAAGAGAGGTGGGTGGGTCGTGGAAAGCGGAGATCATTTGAGGGGAAAAATATCGTTTCGTAATGCGCCAAATATGTTGGCAAAACGAAAAGACTTTCACCAGTTCATTTTCAGGCTTGATATTTAATAGTCTAAAAGGGAGAGCTAGTTCATTTTGTAGCCAATTACGGTATTAAAATTCAGATTCACGGCTAATCTGGCGTGAGCCAGCATATTCTGTTCTTAAGAGAATGTTCTTAGGCATGAAGGGTGGTCTTCTTTGAAAGGAACACTTTAACTGTTGTGTTCTTTGGTTTAAATCTTTGTTTTTACAGCATTTGTGTTGTCCAGCTTCTGTGCAGAAGGGATTTTATTTTCCTATTCTCTTGATTGTTTTTGGGTTAGTAGTTGAATGTTCTAGAATCTACACAAGGGAGCAGTTTCCGATTCTCCCCAGCTCTCCCCTCCCCTCCCCCTTCCATCTGCCAACTGTGTATTTCTGATTCTCTCTCTCTCTCTCTCTCTTTCTCTCTCTCTCTCTCTCTCATCTTTCTCTGTGTGTGGTATGTTTGCACTTATGGCTGTATTTCTGTGATTATCAATACCTTCTGTGCCTGTGTCTGGTTGATAATTGTTACCTACCTTGGAAATCCTGCCCATCTCCTTCCTTTCCGTTGAATTAACACATGGTAGCCAAATAAAGGGAGAGAGTCATGGTACCTTAAGTGCTGGACAGGTGCTAATCTTCCAGGAAATTTACTTTGCATTCCACCCATTAAGTGTATGGTACATAGAAATGGCTTAATGTCGCTCGGAAGGTGTCAGCAGGCATGTGCGGACCACACAGAATGGGTCGTACTGTAAGCAATAGAGTGGAATTGTCTGCATAATTATTTTACTTGGATTGAGATTCAGCAGGCCTCTTTGGGTTCAGGAAACGAACCTCTGTTAAAAACCATATGGCACTATTCTCAGAAGAGATGGTTGGGCCCCACCGCTTCCCTCAGACATTTTGAGTGTGGAGTTCCTGAAAGGTGTCATATATGTGTTGGAATATGTGTCGACTTTTCATTCAGGGATTTGCCGACATTTTCAATTGTGAAACTCAGATGTTTCCTTGGGTTGTCCACAAATGCCACTCTGGTCAGTAGGTTGGAATAAGGTCCCTCTGAAGAGAGTAGCTGGCCCTGAAGAGGAGCATGACACGCCACTGGGTATAAATGAATGTTTGAACTATTATCGGGACTAAGGGAGTCTTTTCGTCAAAGAAAAGAAAAATTACCCTTAGTCCAGTGAATGTGATTTGTCAACACTGGCAACCCAGCTTGAGGGCAGAGCAATGGCGTTTTATCTAAATCCTCAGTGCAGATTCAGTTGCTTTTGCTGATTTCTGCCTTTGTCCAGCGTCAGCAGCTGTAAAATTCTTCTCTGAGTGACCCCCACCCCCCAGTGCTATTGTGCCCAGTAGATAGTTCTGGCAGAGTGGAAGGTCAGGTGAAAAGGCATGCAGCCATGTCATGGGTGGAGGGGGTATTTGAAAATGACTGAGGCAGGTGACTCTAAATAACAACGACACCATCTTACAGTCTTCTGCAAGTATTTAAGTACACAGTACTTGTGCATTGGGGTGAGTTGGTATGGCTTTCTCTATGGCCGGGGCAGGGGATGCTCCTAAGAGCAAGTCACCCATAAACCTGGAATTTTATCAGTATCTGTAGAGCTTTTTTTGGGGGGGTGGTATTGGAGAATCTAGAAAGCTGAGATGTCTTCAACAGTGCTACCAGACTCCCATAGAACGCCTGGTAGATGTAAAGTACAATGTGATCCTCCCTCCCTCCCTCCCTTCCTCCTTTCACTCTGTATAGTTCAGGCTGGCCTAAAACTCACACTTAGCCCAAGTTGGTCTCCAAATTTTCAGCCTTCTGTCTCAGCTTTCCAAATAATAGGATTATGGATGTGAGCCACCACACCTAGCTAAAATCAACCTTTATATTTCCTAAGTAGAAGGTGAGCTATCCCAACTCTGAGTGACTGATAAGGTTTCTTTTTCCTGGGTATTTTGTGGTGATCCTTGCTTTTTTTTTTTTTTTTAAAGGTTAAACGGTTTGAAAGCAGTTGAACTCTTTCTGAGACCCACATTCTAAAGTCAATCTTTTATTTATTCAACAAGCGCGCAGAGGGTGCCTGCCACGCATAGTTTCAAAAGTGCTGTAGACACGGGGAGAACCTAGTCATCTCTGACCCATCACTTGACTCAGAAAGGCACTGAAAAAGAAAACCCTCACGAAACCTACTCTAAGTGACATAAGCTGTAGCTAGTAAAGACCGTGGGATTGTGTGACAGAAAATAAGAAAGGCCATAAGAACCTGGAGGCTGGAGCGGGCAGGGGCAATCAGGAGCAGTTTCACTTTGGAAGCTCACAGGAGGGTCTTATTTAAGATGTTAAAGCATCTGAGTGGGATCTCAAAGATCAGTAACTAGACTTATTGGCAGAAATTTGGGGTATAGAATTGTGGGTAGACAGCTTTGTACCTTTCAGAAGACCAAGACTCTGAATCTTTCATTTTTGTGACCATCCACTCCCCACCTCCGTCTTGTCCCTGGCTCCCTTTCCAGGCCTGTAGCAGGAAGTTATGAGGTGGAACTGAAATATCACGTGCGTCTGATTTGGCTCAGGTGGTTCCTTCTGGCTCAACCAGCACCGGTTATTCCCCCTCAGTTAGTACAGGACCTTTTTTAACGTTCAGTGCTAACTTCAAACGCCACCTTCTCCAAGACAGTAATTACCCCGCCACCTTTGTCGCAGCTGCGATTGCTGAGCTGCGCCTGCGCGGATGCAATGATGCCTGCACAGTGTAGACACAGCCAGAGCGTGTGTCCTGAGTAAGACAGGTCCGTGTACAGCGTACGTAATTTTCGGGCCAACGTTAAGACACACAAACATACTGTGAAGTTGGTACGTGCAATCACAGGCCAGGCTAGGGCCTTATTTGGATCGAATAGAAGGTAATTATGCACAAATAATTCTGTTTATTCTCTAAGTAGTTTCTGCAATTGTTCTAGGGTTCATGACCTCTGCAGTTTTGTTTTCATATAGAAAAAAGGAAGAGATCCGGGGATTCTCAGGCCAACGTGCTGGCTCAGACTTTCAGACTTTGTTCTCAAAGTCTGTTTATATATACCTTTTTGCTTAGGTTTGCAGCTTTGTAAATGGCATCACTTGTGTTCTTTCCCTTGAATCCCTGCCCTGCCATCACCCACCTTTCCTTTTTTTTTTTTTTATCTCCTGAGTATTTTCTGATAGGCAACAGGAGTGAAAATGCGGGAAGGGGGAGGGGAGGGAAAACAGGTTAAGTCTACCCGTCATTTGTTCCTGTTTTCCTTTAAGCTTATCACACTGGCCAACAGTAGAATAAGAAATGGCCAGATAAAAAAAAAGATATGGGATGAACGAGGCGGACACAGATGGGCAGACTGGACAGAGAAAAGCCCAGGAGGCCTCAGCCCACATAAAGAGTATGGGCAACTGAGGGAAGCTGGGAATGGGAGGTGCTGGCCTTCCCCAGGGAGGGCCACACCTGATGGTTATTTTGTGCCAAATGTTCAGTCTTGAAAACATGTATACAGTTGGCATTATGTATATTGAACAGGTTGTATTTAGGAATGTGTATGTATATTCATGTATGCATTCTGTAACTGTTAGTTAAAGGGAGGAAAAAGGCCTAAGGCCATTAATTTGAAGTGGAGCAGCGAGGGGTATATAGGAAGGTTTGGAGGGAGAAAAGGAAAGGGGGAAGTGTTGTAATTAAGTTGTAATCTCAAAAATGTAAAAAAAAAAAAAAAAAAAAAAAAAAAAAAGTTTTAAAAACTGTGGTCAGATAAATTGTCCCATCCAATTGAGGGAACTTTTTTGGGGGGAAGATGGGAAGTCTCAGGGATGTTTGCTGCCACTTCCTGATTCCTGTATGCTCCTGGGTCTTTAAGGCAGGCTCCAGCTCAGCATTTCCAAGCGTAGCATTTGGGCCAGAACCGTTTTTTGCTCACTCTGTAGTCTGTGCAAACAAGAGCTGCGGAGCCATAGTCAGACTTGTGACTTGGCACAGAGAAGTCTGGCAGCTGTGTCTTTGTGACGGTTTTTAGGCGAGGTACTTCTTCCGTTTCTGTAAAAAAAAAAAAAAAAAACCACGTCACCAGGAGTGAGCGAGCCCTGCGCATACCTACCCTTAACAGGATTGTAGGAAGATGCCCAAGAGGCAACTAGAATGTGAGTCTAAAGGTCAGGAGAGATGAACTTTCACTTTTGGCAGTTTTGCAAACTTGAAGTCACTGGTATCAACCAGGTCGCTTGGGAACTGGGTACAGAGTGAGTGGAGAAATTTTTTTTTTTCTCTTTTAATGGTGACCAAATTCATTTCATCCCCTTGCATGAAAGGCTCTCTCAGCAAGCTCCTTTGTGACATCACAGCAGGAGCAGAGGGGATTCCGAAGTATTTTGGTGCCCTTCTGTGTGTCCGTACTCCACCGGGATCCTTGTAGGAAGCTTTGTTCCACCCATTCTTGACCCATTATCGTGAGTGTGCATCCTCACTCACACCGCTGCCATGCCATCGGCGCCATCACGTGTGCACGACTCCTGGAAGTGTGCCTCAGACACACACTCCTGTCACTGCCTGGTGCCTCCACCTGCCCGAGTTCCGTGAACACTTCAAGCACGTGTCTTAAGCATAGCATTTGGGGCTCCCAGCTTCCACTGAGGCCAGTCTTCTCTGCCTGAACAGGAACTTCCTTCAGGTTTTGCAGTTTTGAGCTCAGTCAACCCAACAGTAAGCTCAGACCTCATCTTTTCAGCCTCACATCTTTTAATTACTTCGTGAGCTCCCGTCTGCACTTCTAATCGCGTCCCAAGTGCATTCCCTTGATGCGGTGAGTGGAGCTGCGTCACCTGCATCCATGCTCACCACTTACCCTCTTGGCCCTGTAATGCAGGCTTAATTTCCCAGCTTATTTCATGCCTCTAGCGAGTCTCCCTGTATATCTGTCTTCTGTGAATAACATGGTCTCCCTAAGCCGGAGCCAGCTCACGGCACACCCTTGCTTTAAATACTTCAGCAGCTCCTGCCTATTTGCGGGATGAAGTTCAGACACCGTGGCATGGTGACAAGGCCCGTCAGCATCCGATCTGCCCAACTGCCTTCCACCCACAGGGTTGTGGCCCAGTGCCAGCTGTGCCTAATTGCCTCACTCTGTACCTTCCTTATCTCTGCGCCTTTGCACCTGCTGTTCCTTCTGGCTGCAGTGCCTTCTGCACTCGCTAGGCTGGACGGAACTCTACTTACCCTTGGAATCTCCACAGAGGCTGCCTCCTCTACAGCGCCTTCTCTGTCCCTCTTGGAGGTTGAGCATTTATTTTCGTGGATCTCCCCTGGGTGTTTGTTTGCCTTCTTCTGTGGTGTTTGATCACGCTGCTCTACCCATTTGCTTTTCTCGTGCATCCCTCAGTATATCGTAAGCCTCCTAGTCAGGGTGCCTTATCCGAAATGGTGATTGGAGTGCACCTGTTAAACCTGACTAGTGATTTATATCTGTTTGGTCAGTGAGTGAGGGTTTTTCTCCTCTCACACTTTTCATCCTAAGGGCACCCAGTGGTGCGGATTCCAAGGTTCTCATTTGACAGATTAGAATGCAGCCTGACACCAAAGGTAGCGGTAAATAGGAAAGAAGCTGGGACTTTCATGTTCCTTGTATGTGTCAGGCCCAGCTTTAGACTCAGGCCTCTCTCTTTCTGTTGCATACCTCCTCGCTCTTTAAATTACACTATCCTTCTCTCTCTCTCTCTCTCTCTCTCTCTCTCTCTCTCTCTCTCTCTCTCTCTCTCTCTGTGTGTGTGTGTGTGTGTGTGTGTGTGTGTGTGTGTGTGTGTGTGATTTTAAGGATGGCTAGTAAGACCTGTTAAACAATTAGGCCAGTAAACACACCTTAAGTGTGTATGTATGAGCAGAAGGAACATTAACTTTCTGAGAATATCTTCGGTGTGAGGTCCAGGAAACAGATAGGACCCAGGAAAGAACTATTTTAACCACCATCAACTCTTTAGTTGGTTCTACCCACTTTTGCTTTCTCAGTGAGCATGTCTCCCCATCTTTTAAATAAACAAAAGGCATCTAATCAGGCTCAAGGCTGGGAACTTTATATATAAGAAAAGGCATGTTCAAGGGGCAGAGGCTTCCGGTGTGTGTTTATGGAATACTGTAAAGCAGAGCACAGTGAGCCTTGAGAGGACAGTATCTATGTGCAGTGAAGCCGATATCTAGAACTATCTAGAAATTGGCTAGTAGCATCTGCGTCTCTTCAGCTGGACCCTCATATACATGTATGGCTATGGTAGAGTAATATGACTTTTTACTCATACACATGTATGTATAGAAAATGCATACAGTCTTTGTTTCCTACGAAAAAACTGTCACAAGTGATGATTCAACACAAAACCTCCAGAGAGAAATCCACAAAATTCACTTGCCTTTGAAATAAATGACACCTAGTTTTAATCACTGGCCGTTTTAAAGCAAATATTAACCGATCTCAACCCACGTTTTGCTTTAGCTTGCAAACGGTGTGGCTCTCTGAGATCCCGTGTCTTGAAAGGAGGGCGGGGGGCGGGGGCGGCGGGCAAAGCTTGCTGCCTTCTAACACCCTTGAGGGCTCTGCTCAAGTTCCCTTTGTGAAACTCTCACTTGATCCTACTCAAAATACTTGGCACCTTTCATGACAGAGTGGAATGCAGGAACACTTCAGCAGCTCTGAATAGGAACGTGAAACTCCGGTAGTGTGGGCACGAAGGAGTAGATTTCTGAGTTCCCTAATCAGAGTCCACAGAAGACAAGGAGGTTGGGATTAGCACAGCAGACTCCCTTCATTACACATGGCTGAAGAGGGCAATTATCTGTCTATCAGGGCTGGTAAAGTATGCAGTACCATTAGGGGAAAGTAGATAGATGGGTGGATAAATGCTATTCCGGTGCAAGAGGGTGCCGATACATGCAGTAATCCCTGGAGTTTCACTTATAAAAAACCTTTTATTTGGGAGTTTATATCATATATTCCTTTCAGCTTAGAGAGAAATGATTTTTATGCTATGTTGTTGACTCCCGCTCAGCTCCTTGCCCATCTGAGTTTTATTAGGGGGTTGTTTCAAAGACATCTCTTCTTTAATCATGTTTAAACAATCTGTGTAAGACCTGTTGCACATATATAAACATAACGGTCCCTTAATGTAGTAAAACAGACTCCGTCCGACGTTGTGCATACTTCTGACAGAGATCCATCTATTATTGCTTGCGCGGCTGCTCCGTTCACATCTGACCTGAGACAGTAGCAACAGAGCTCAGTGGATATAATTTGCCAGTCAGAGGACACTGAGTGAACCCCATGTGTCATTGTGAGGTTTTGCAAACAGAGAAGTGCAGAACGGTGTACAATTGGGGGAGCCTAAGACTAGATTAAAACTAAGCACTTCAAATCTGCCTTAATGGCTGTGTTTACATCTCCCTCTTCTTCATAGCTTTAAAAGTGTAATCAGGTTTTGCAAGTGTTAAGAAAATCACCTCATCTTGCCAGCTGGAACAGGTCCAGCTCAAGTTAGGAACCCCCCCCCATTCTTTCTCTTTTCCTTCTGTGATCTTTGCTGCCATTCAGCACAGTAGACCAAGCTGTGGGAGCTGGCTGACTTTTCCCCTGGTTATTGCTTTTTAACATTCTCTTCCCCTCATAGAAATGGGAAAGTTGAGAATGATGTTTCATGGCTGTGGGTAGCAACCCTGAGACGAGTGTTTCACACTTCATAATCCTTCTTCCCCTCCCTTCCCCTTCCCTCCTCAAAACACATATACCAGACCATAATCCTGAAAGAGCAACTAAGTATGTATGTAAAGGAAACTGGGCTTAGGTTCCGGGGATTGTGTGACAGCCTGTGGGCTGGCTGTCACCAGGCTCGTTGAAGAATACTGCCATCCATGTTTAGCTGGGTCACTGGCAAACCAAACCAAACCAAACCAAACCAACCCCCCCAAAACAGTGATGCTTTTTGTTCAGCCACGTGAGCCCCATTTCCATTAAAAGTAACTTCACATTTCTCGCTGGTTTTCTGAAACTGTACTACAAATAACTATGGTATGTGTGAATCTACCATGCTGAAAGAACTCAGAGGACCTAGTTCCAGTGTCACAGCAAATGTTGGAGTCAGAGAGAGAGAGAGAGAGAGAGAGAGAGAGAGAGAGAGAGAGAGAGAGAGAGAGAGAGACAGAGACAGAGAGACAGAGAGAGAGACAGAGAGACAGACAGAGATATGGACCTTCTGTTAATTTCCTGGAAAGTTAAAGAACAGGATGCACACTCCGATGTCCAGGCATGATGCTGGGCATGATGCTGAGGTGTCCTTAGTGGGATGAGATGTACCATGGTCAAGAGAGTCAGAGGGACTGAGTATAATACCAGCAAATTCTTTCTTTCAGCCTTTGCTTCTCTTTCTTGGTATTTCCCTTTATAGAATTTGGTCTATAAAAAATGAGGGTTGTATCAGGCCAGAGGAGTGGATGAATAAGTCAACAGTATTTTTTCCCCCTGGGAATTAATTAATTGTGTAAAATAAAGAGTTTGCTACTGGGCCAGAGAGGTGGCGCAGCAGGTCAAGGTGCTTGCTGCCAAGCCTGTGGTTCTGAGTTCAATCCGCGGGACCCACAGGACAAAATGAGAGAATGAACTTCTGCACGTTGTCCTCTGGGTGCTGTGTGGCAACGTCTGCGTGCTCGTTCCGGCTCTTTCCTCCAACCCTCATCTTCTCACACTCCGTCCCGTTATGCTTTCAGATGGTCTTTTCTGTACATTCGGAAAATCTTTCTTCTCAGGTCTATAGATATGGCTCAGTGGTGCAGTGGTGGCTCAGCATGAGCGAGGGCCTGAGGTTGATCTCCAGCGAAGGAGGGGGGGAGATAGGGAGGGAGGCAGGGAGAAGAAGATGGAGGGAAGGAAAGAAAATGGGGGAGGGAAAGGGAAAGAGAGGAGAGGGAGAGAGGGATGAGAGAGAGGGAGGGAGAGAAGGAGAGAGAGGGGGAGGACACACACACACACACACACACACACACACACACACACACACACACAGGTTAAATACACCCTGTTTAAGCTCTCAGGAGTTTCTTTCTGCTTAAACATCTGAAATTCTTTGAGTCCATTATTCCAAGACAAGAGAGCATGTTTGAAGTTTCTTTATTGGACTTTATCCCTGAGGTGGGACTGGCCATGGTCTAGCTCTGTAGCTCTACCCTGTCTTGTTCCCCACTCCCCGTCCTCTCCCCCTGCCCCCCCCCCGTGATATTTATACTTTGGTTGCTGTGTTTGCCACATCCCCAGAAGGTAAAAGTTATAAAAGAACCTGAATTTCTGTTCATGCAAATTAGTATTGCACCAGCTCTTTCGTTTGCATTTTTTTCTTGAAAGATCTTGACCTTCTCAACTTTCAGAAGCCTACGTTTTGAACCGGGCAGCTAACCCAGCAGGCCTTCATGTCTCTCTCATATTAGCTACTTGTACTTAAAGAAATGCTTGTATATGACTTTCTGTTGCTAATCTGGACTGGTGCCTCTTATTAAGAGGAAGAAAATTCAACTTTTAACGTTAAAAAAAAAAAAAAGAGCTAAAGTTCCTAGAATATTTCTATGGAGTCTATGGCCTAACTCTATAATTATGTCTCTAGAGTAGATTATATTTTTCTTTTCCATAATTATATTTTACCCAAGAGCCTGGAAGAGCTTCAGTCCTTTCTTGGGTGAAGTGATTCCTCCTGTCTGTCTCTGGATAAACGCTGAACTGTGTGCCTGTCTCTGGGGACCAGAAGGCACTCTCAGAGATTCATGCTGGAGACTGCGATTGTTTTTCTTTAAGAAATTGCTTTATATGTTCAGAGGGGCCCCAGAGAGAGAAGCTCATTTTTGAGATGCCACCAGAGGATGATCTCCTGGAAGGCTTGTTTGTGATGTGTGGTCCCCTGTTTTCAGCTGTAGGCTAACACTGCTCTAGAGCTGTCTCCAGCCTTGAGCTGTCCCGCGTGATACCGCATGGCTGTTCTTACCAGTGGCTTAGAGTGGCTACAGACCTTAAATATGACAGTGATTTTAAAGTGTCTTTTGTTATTCTAGTCTAGAAATAGTTTTGGCTTAAACCAGATGATAGTATAGGGTTAGGAAAAAAGATGGTTCAGCAGCCTTCTCCAACAGACATGAGCAGCTCGTCAATTTTACTGTGGAAATGCCTCCCAGCCTTCCTCCCGGTTCCCTCTGCCTTCCACGGGACAAAAGGAAAGATGATTTCAAGTTAATCTCAGTTCTTTCTTGTACGCATCTCCATTAAGATTGTGGTTCGTGGAACACATGACAAACGTCCTCAAAGAATGACTAGTCAAGTTGAGAAACATCTAGAATAACAGGCTTTGAAATTCTGTATAAATATTTTATGTCAGTTTGCAGCAGGCTGATGCTTACTGAATGCCTCTTGTACCCAAGTGTAACCATGTACCATGGATGTAACACTTGGTTGAGCTGTGTTCAGCTGTCAAAATAGAAATCAGGGGAGTCACATAGACAGAAAACACCAGAGTAGTGTGATGACTGAGGCCGGCCTGGGAGGAGATTTTTTGCCAAGTGCAGTTGATGAGAGAATGTGTCTTAAGTTGAGGTGACATATTGGACAAAGACCTCAGACTTCTTCCAAGAGTGGTGGGTAGACTGTTGTGAGTCTCTGCAAACAAGAGTCACTGCACACGCTAGGACCATATCGCCAGGTTCCTCTTTGCTGGGTTTGAGGGGGTAAGGTGGTAAGTAACATGAGATTTGGGGTTGGGGGGCCCAGAAATTGTTAGGGGCTGTGTTTATAGTTGGTGAAGGAATGGGGTCCCTTCCTGGGGTTATGTGACCTAGCTCCTTGAATGAGTTAGGCTGCTGCTGCTGTTGCTCTGTGGTATGAGCCTCAGCCTACAACTCCTAGGGAGCGGCTCTAGTGGGTATGGGAAACAAAAGTCCCATTCCGTAGGATGCTGTAGGAATGGCCCTGGCTGGACAACATGGGCTTTAGGAAAGGAGGTGGTAGAAATATAGGTAAGCTGGACGGGGGACCGGATGACCAGAAGATGGTGATGTGACAGATGTCAGGAGACCAGAGATGAAGCTGACTTGGGTGGTTTGAGATGAGAGAGAGAGAAAGGAAAGTATGCTAACTAAGAAATGCAAGGGCGTGGGTCTTCGATGCCTCCCCTCAGCACCCCCGTGAAATGGAGATATCCGAGTGCAGGCGGAGGAGAGCTTCACTTTCCTTAAGGGCATTTTCGGTTTCACACCCGTGTAGGGTGAAGAAGGTCAAAGCCTCAAACCTAGAGCCTCAGGGCTCATAAATTATTTAGGCCAGCCCTCAACTTAGCTTTCTGAAGAGTCTGCATAACCCTCCCTGTGTTTGCTAGAAGCCATCAGCCTAAATGCTAAGGGACACCCAAGCTGAGCTCTTTTCTCAGTGGCAGTTTTTAAAAATAAGTCATTTGGAGTCAAATAATGATAATTACACTGCGAGACAGGACAGCGCTAAATCCATGCGGGCTTTACAATGTCCCCTCTTCCCTGTAAACACACACCTTGTTCGGCAGCGATGGCAGCTGTCAGGATGGAGAGATTAGAGCTAAGGGTCTTTGGTAATTTGCCCCAGAGCTGCTGTAGAATAACAGCTCTGCTGATGCAGAGCAGGCTTACTCTGGGAAAAGAAAAAGGAAGAAAGAAAGAAAGAAAGAAAGAAAGAAAGAAAGAAAGAAAAGAAAGAAAGAAAAAGATGTAAGCCTTCTCCTTTCACTTTGAGCATCTCTGTCGCAATATCCCGGAGTTGAGCTGCTATATCCTGCGGCGGCTTCAGACTTCTTAGCGCTAGAGCAGAGCTCATGGTGTCACATACGTGGTGACAACATAATTAGCTAACATCTCCCCTGCAGTCACTTCCCTGCTCCAGGGAAGCCCACATGCATGGCAGAGAGGTTTGAGCGCTGCCAAATATAACTTTGTAGGTCAGGAAACCTGCCTCTGGACGGCCACTCTCTACACCGGATTGCACAGCCTAAGAGCCGGAGGCCTAGCCTGAAGTTAGGGGATATGGAGGAGGGTGGGCCTGGGATTAGATTAACACCCCATGTGTGACATCATCTGTCTCACGCGCTGTTTCTCTTGTTTCTGTCACGTGTCTTACAGCTAGCTGTCCCCTTCCTCCTCGGCTTACCAGAATCTTGGCCCTAGAATGGGCACAGGGGTCTCATCAGTGAATCTTTTAGTCAAAACCAAGCACTCCCCCATGCTTTCCACATTGCCCTTTATTGTCATGTTTAGTTTATAATGAAAGAGCTTACAAACACGCTCACAAATATATCTACTGTAATTGTAACTGCTTAGTCCCTTGTATGCTTATTTTGCCATGTTTGCTTCAACTGTTATTTAGCTGAACTCTTTTAAAGTGAGAATTAGAGGCCATGACATTTGACCCTTAAGTATCTGCCAGTGCCCCTGAGAAAAAGACAAGAATCACACAAAAATCACAAAAATGGCTTCTTTTATATTTTAAATGTAAAAATATATATAATAAAAATGTGAACTGATACTATTCTAGTGTCCTCAGTTCTCTCCAAGCTAAACACCTATACTCTTCCCCTCACCTCAGCTGTTCTTCTGTCACACATAATGGCTGCCTTCCTCTCCTACTGCACAAGGCAAAGATACTGTCTCCTTCCCTTTCCTTTTGCTTACGGAGTTTAGTGTGGATCACATGACTGGATTACACGAACCTAATATGGACGTGGTGATCAGCAATGTGCCTTTTTTGTTCCACATTAGGGTAGACCAGATGTTCCACAGCACACTCTTTATGAAAAATACCCTGTCTAGTGTTTTCCTACTGTAGCTGGCCCCCTGGAGGAGGCGCTATCTGACTGGCCAGCGTAAGTCATGTGGCTAGACAGTTACGTCCATTGGGAGGTTCTGGCTCGGGCATTGTAGTTCTCGGAAGCTGTGAGACATCGCTCAGTGTCCTTGTTATACAAATGAGCGAAGCGGGTCATGCTGTAGAGATGACTTTTGCTTCCGTGGCTCACAGACCACACTTGGCCAGTCTCCTCATGCCAATTTCAGATGCCTGAGTTTTGAAAGGAGAAGTCCCAGTGGCAGGTTGCTATCCTGCATGTGTGTAGGGGTGGATCTGTGGGGCTATTGACTACCCTGTGACCCAGGGGCTTAGCAGTTCCTTCTGTGTTCTTTGCTGTACACATGTGTGAATGCCGTGACCTTTTGCCCATGCTTTATTCTTGTGCCCCTGAGTTTATTGCAACAAAAGTCATATTCACCCACGCACACTGGGACTTTTTGAAAGACATCTTTTTTGAAAACTGCTTCCCCCCCCCTTTTCCATTTAAAATTCATTTTTGGATCTGATTTCCCCTGTATGAATTCTGCCGCACTGTTGTGTTTTAAAATAAGCTGGTTGGTAACGGGAGAGAAAAGAACATTAGGCCCGTGATCAGGAAACCCAAGCAGAGTCCCACCACTAACCATGTGACTTTGAGGAAGCCATGTCCTTCCCATGGGGACCCAGGGTCCTCATCCATAAAAGAAGCACATTGCTTTAAAGCATAGAGTCAAAATTACATCTGTCACCCAATTTTAAATGGCTTTTGATGATGCTTCAGGTTTACAGCAAGAGAAATGGGAGGTTTTTGTTTTGTTTTTTTGTTTGTTTGTTTGTTTTTGGTTTTGGTTTTGTTGTTTTTTTTTTTTTTTAAGTAAGCTTTAGCATAAATGGATGTCCATTAGTCTAGTTTTCCAGGAAGCACCAACTAGGGCCTATTTCTGAAGAAAGGTTTTGCCTACTGGCTTCGTTTCGTTGCAAAAGACCATGAAGCATTTTTAAGGGCTAGTGTTGTAAACTGGTACGCTGTACCAGTAAGTTTTCTTCCAATCAAGGTATTTCTCTGAAAGGGAACTCTGCTCACATGATCATTCCTTGCATAAATATTGATGGAGCCCCTACTGTATGGCAGGCACTGAGTGGATGCTGAGAACCCAGCTGCTCACAAGAGACAGGGCACTCATTCTCATGGGATTTTGAGTCTTTGAGGAGGGACAAATAAATATACAAGATAATTACAGATTGTGACAACTGCCACAAAGGAAATAAAGAAAGGCTGTGCTCAAGAGGGTGGGAACATATTTTGGTTATGGGAAGCAGGCCAGGCCTCTCAAAGGAGGTGGAAATCACTCTAGAACTAAGCAATAAGAGGGAGTGGGGCATACTGGGGGAAAAAAAATCAAGATTTGTATCTCAGGGATATAGAGTCTTGGCATGGGAAACTTCAGAACAGACAGTGCGAGAGAGAGAGAGAGAGAGAGAGAGAGAGAGAATCGGGTAGACTCTGAGACTCCTGTACCGAGGAGATAGGAGGCAGAGTATCAAGACAGGAATTTCAGGACTTGGGGTGTGGACTGACTGTGGGGGGTGAGGACTAAGGAAAATACCTAGGCTATTGACTCCAAGCACCTGAGTGGCCAGTGATGTTCATTGACATTAGGGACTGAATTGGCGCAATTAGGATGTTTGGGAGCGAGACTTGAGAATTGTCTTTGGAGCATACTACATTTAAGACAGCAGTGACACATGCCAGGGCATCTGTCACAGAGGCAACAGGAGATAGAGACCTGGAAGCCAGGACAGATGACAGAGCTCCATCTGGAAATGGGGGAGTTGTCGGTGTGAAGGCGGCATTTGTGCTGGGCCTCAGACTCTCCTGGGCAGTAGTTTTTCATCCCTGCCTGCACATCAGATCACACGGAGCTTCAGTAATATAACGCTTGCTCCAGAACCCACCCGAGGAATTTAATTTAACCTATCTACTCTGGGACCTAGATGGCCTTATCGTTCAGAGCCTGAGAGAGACTTTTCCTATTTAGGCAGTCTGGAAGGATGCCTGGCTTCGAGAGGAAGTTCAGTTAGACAGGAGGGCCCAGGACTGTACTTTCACAAGCCCTGCCCTCATAGACATGTGTGTGTGTGTGTGTGTGTGTGTGTGTGTGTGTGTGTGTCTTGTATGAGCATGCGTTTTCATGAGTGTGGATAGGTAGGTGTTCCTGTGTGTCCATCTGTGTGTGTCTATATGTAGAGGTCTGAGGCTGATGTCAGGATTCTTCCTGAGTTGCTGTCCATCTTGTTCACTGAGTAAAGTCTCTCACTGGGACCCAGAGTTCACTGATACGGGGTAGCCTTGCTAACCAGGTTGCTCCACATATCCCCTGTCTGTGCCTTCTGAGTGCTGGAATTATGTGGGCCCCCATGCTTACCCAACTTACTGGGCTCTGAGGATCGGAACTCTGGTCCTCAAACTTGAGCAAGAGGTACTTTATCCACTGAGCTACCTCTGCAGTTCCTAAAGTCTTTCCCTAGAGTAGCAAGTGATCGAAAAGTTGCCCACTCTTTGTATCCGCCTTCTGCTTGGATTAGCTCCTTTTTAGGGGTGAGTAAGGTTCAGGCCTCGAGACAATGCGACCAATTACTCTGTCCTTGCCTGAACCTGGGACTCCTTTGTGTCCTGCGTTCTCAGTTTCTGAAGGGATTGCCTGCGTGCTGATGACTGCATGTCTTTCAGCCTGTCATTTGAGTATCCCCTGATGTGGTTTAGCGGCAGCCACTATTTGTCATGGTTGAAAGATGAAGAACCTGCCTGGCTTTTGTTTGGCGTTGTGCTGGAAGAATCTTGTTGTGGTTGTGGCGGCTGCTAGGAGAGGCTAGAGAAACACGGAAAATGCATGTACTTTTATATATTGGCGTTCTCCGATAGAAACTCTATCGGTTATTCTGGGTTGTCTGTAGCTGTCTTGGAGGATAACTCTTAAAAAGTCACAGAGCCCTTTAAAATGTCACCTGCTCTTTAAAATTTTCACATCCAAGGGCTATTAAATGCCCATGGTCTCCAAATAGGGACAGCTAAGAGTAAATAGAAATATGCCCATATACCCACACGTGCTGAACTCATATCCCAGTATATACGTGTCTGTGTAAGATCACACAGCTTTCACTTCAGCCTTCAGGAAATTTGCCACTCTAGAAAGTGGCTCATTAGGAAAATAACTCTCAGGGACAAACCTATAAGCTTTTATAGCTGTGGAGAGAGAGAGAGAGAGAGAGAGAGAGAGAGAGAGAGAGAGAGAGAGAGAGAGAGAGAGAGAGAGAGAGAGAGAGAGAGGAAGGAGGAGGAGGAGGGGGAGGAGGAGGAGCAGAGAGAGAGATGCCATGCAATGTGTAACAATTCCGTGATTATGAAACTAGCTAGACCCAGGGAGCTACACAGCTAGGAGTTCAGTGTGGTATGCTATGGCCATTTATTATGGTATTGGAGGAGTTATTATTTTTGTAATTGAACTGTGGCTAGTCTTTCTTCGTAAGTTAAAAACTAGTCTTGATACTTCACTGGGATTCCTCCTTAAGTGTTGTGGGCCCTCTGAGTCACCAGGGGCAGCTCAGAGAGGAAGACAGAATGCCAACATTGATTAATAGGACCTCGCCGTGAGCAGAAAGCTCATTCATATGTGTTAGGGCTGTGGCTTCATTCTAGGCAAGCTTGTCAATAGTTGAGGGCCACGGCCTAGTTACCCTGCCTGGGCAGACCTCAGTTGGGGTCTAGGGGCTGTTTTGGGTCACCTCTAAAAACCTTTAGGTTTCTCAAATCTATTTGAGATCTGTATAAAATGGGGAAAATAATAATTAGCAATGGAATGGATTTCCTCCCCCCCCCCCCATCATGTTTTCAACTAGCTCGATTCCTTCTGTTACATCCAATGCCCAAAACACACACTGGCAGGAAGTAGGGTTGGCGGGGGGTGCATCTCAGTTAATGGGCCCAGTTGGAACATGCTTGGCTGTGGAGACAGCTACACTCATATTACCAAGCCTTGGCTTCCGGTCTGTTTTCTTTGGGCTAGGTAGGCAATGAAAAAGGAGACAGGAAAATACATTTTGGGGCAAATAAAATGAGGAATTTGCCTTATGAAGACAGCTTATAGCTGGAGAATTCTAATGCTCAACCTAACCCTCTGCTGACACATTTATCCCCCTTGTCCTGTAGGCAAGAAGGGGGAGGTAAGGTGTCACCACTTAGGGGAGTGACAGACACCCATCCCCAAGGCGATTAATGATCCGTGTTCAGCATTTTTTCCTCCGATGAGTTTTGCTTCAGAATGCATTTTCCATCTGGTCATTGTTGTAGCAATGTTCCTTGCGTCAGCTCCCCCTTGTTGGAGCGTGCAGTCTAGCATGCCGAGCAGCAGATAGGGCTTCCCAGCACATCTCTGCTTTCATGGTGGTTGCACAGCCACACTCTGCCACTGCACCAAGACAGCACTAATGGATGGGTGTGTGATTTTTGAAGATGTTTTAGTACTTTGATCTATTTTAATTTGCATATATCTTTAATTCCCAGGTTTTCTTTGCTTTACAACTTGAATAAACCAGAAGAAAAGGTCTCTCTCTCTCTCTCTCTCTCTCTCTCTCTCTCTCTCTCTCTCTCCCTCCCTCTTCCTCCTTCCCTCTCCCGCCCCCTCCCTTTTTTCTCTCCCCCCCTCTCCCTTTCTCTCCTGTCCCTCAAATAATGGGTTGTCACATTCACATTTACCTATTTAGCCCAGCAGCATTTTCCAATTTCTCGCATAAAACTACAGTAGTAGGTTTTAAATAAAACATATTCTCTCTGATTTAACACAGTTTATTATGTACTTTGAGGCTTTTACCATTTCTCAAAATACCCAGATGCCCCTGGACAACTTGACTTTCTTTGCTTCTGTATCTGCTTCCCACCTCTTCCTTCTCTTCCCCTCCTTTCCTTCTCTCTTCCCTTTTACCTTTCTTTTTCCTTTCTGGTTTCCTTTATTGAGTTTTAACTTGTCAGCAAGGAATCGGTAGGCAGTTGTAAGAAAAAAATTACTATAGTCACTATGGAAATTTGTCTTTAAGAATGTGTTTGCCCCAGTTCTGTGACAGTGCAGTAGACCCCCTGAACTTTCAGGTGGGGGTCCCCCATCTGGGAACAAGAAGGGTTCCCTAGTATGTACCCAGTCTCCTCATCCTTTCCTTGACAGGACTAGAGGAGTCACCCCAAGAGTCCACTCAAGCCCTTGACTCCATGTCACCCTTGGGACCCTCAGCTCTCCATATATAGACAGAATAAGGAAGGCCTCCCACCCCGCAATGCTTGGAGAGCAGTTTGCATAGACTCATCATAATAGATATCAGTATTGATAATTCATTGGCTTAGAGCACCCAGTATGTATGTTCACATATCTATTTAGCACGGTCAATTGTTCAGCTAATTAATCTGCTTTTATTTTATGATTTGCTGTTTCCAGGGCACAGACAGAAGCTTGATGACTCTAAACCTAGTTTGTTCTCTGACCGCCTCAGTGATTTAGGGCGCATCCCTCATGCCAGTATGAGAGTAGGTGTCCCGCCTCAGAACCCACGGCCCTCCCTGAACTCTGCACCAAGTCCTTTTAATCCACAAGGACAGAGTCAGATTACAGGTAAGACAGCCACATAGGTTTCACTTGGAGTCTGGCAGGCTGGGGGTGAGGGGCTACCAGATAAGATGTGTTTATTTCATGCCTTCCAGAGCTTTGGATTGGCTTGGGAAAGAATTAAGACGCGAAGATGCTCATTTCTTCCTTTTTATTAAGAGCATTTTGACATTCAACAACTTTGGGATAAAAATGAAGGTTTGTGCTAATGCTGTGCTGTGCAGCGATGTCATGTACAGTCTGGCGGGACGGGAAGAGCTGAGCTGCGGGAGGATGCATACTATATATTCTATATGGTATCTAGGTGGTGCAGGGGACTGTATCACGCCCTCACCATGAGACGATGAGTGGTATGGACTCTGACTTGAGCTTACATTTCTTATGTGTATAACTGTTTTATTTAGTTTGCTGCAAAATTTCCCAGGGCCAACAGGAAGTATTGATTGGTGGTTGGGAGGCACGGTCAGTGAATAGCTCTTCAGGCAGATGGAACCGCTTCAGGTTCGTGCTTAACTCCAGTTCTCCACATTGGATTTCTTTCTGTGTTTCAGTGAGCTTTATGTCTCTTCTTAACGCCAGCATGACGCCATCGCTGGTGTATGACGCGTGCTAAGATCCCAGCTCTTTCTGGTTTTGTGCCCCACTGGTGCAAACACAGATCTCACTTTAGGATCAGTGTGATTTCTCTTAGGTCCCATTGACAAGAATGTGTGGATCATGGCAGGTCTTTTTATTTGTGTATCAAAAATATCGAGAGGTCAAAGAATATTACATCATCTCTTGCTGTCTTTGCTAGAGGCGGGCTAGACTAGTGAGAAAATGAGTCAAATTCAAGAAGCCCTAAGTGTGCATCTTTTGATGCTAAGTTTTCCTCTGCAGTGGGTATATTTAAGTGTCCTTAGTGGTCTCAAAACATAAATGTGCATGGCCTACCTCTTTCTTGGATATTTCCTCAGAGTAGATTTTTCTTTTTGTGAGTGTGTTAAGTGGATGTACTTGCCTATTTGGATATGGAATTGTAAAAAATACATGCATCGACACTTTGGAGAGCACAGGGTAGCTGCATCAGAAGAATGTTAGCGCTCTGTGAAGAAGACCATGTCTTAACCTATATGAAACTTTAAACAGCACACATGAGGCAAAAGGCTAAAATGTGTATTAGATCTGTTGGTGATAAAAAGTGCAAGGGTGAAATTCACACTAGTTTGTGAATATTACAAACTTAAAGTAATGGACTTTACTTGATTAAAATTTGAAGTAGCTATCTTATAATAATTCTTAGACTGTGTGTGCATGTTCACATATACTTGTGTGTGTGTGTGTGTGTGTGTGTGTGTGTGTGTGTATCTGCTCTTACATTATTTGTAATCTTGAATAATTTTATAGACATACCTAATACATACATAGTATGATTTTGTAACCACTAGTGTACTTACATTTTTATTTCTATATTCTAATATTTAACTATTTGTCAATATACTAATGACTAATAGTTTTAATATTTTACTTACTTTAATGTGTATGAGTGTCAGCCTGTGTGTATGTATGAGTTCCATAGGAATGTGGTGCTCTCAGAGTCCAGAAGAGGGCATCAGATTGCCAGCAACTGAAGCTTCAGATGTTTTTTGAGCCACCATGGGTGTTGGGACCCAAACCTGGACCCTCTCTCTATAAGAGCAGCAAGTGCTCCTCACTGCTGAGTCATCTTTCTAGCCTCCTACAACTGTTCTTTAAAGTGACCCCCTGACTCTGTCTAGTGTTAGATTCACTTCTAACACTTAAATCTAAAAGTGGAGTCACAGAGAAGTTCCAGAAGCCCAGAACCTAAAAAGGTGCTTTAGACATCATTAAGGCAGGCACTGGAAAGGCACTGGCAAGGGGCTATCTTTAGCAGCATCCCTGTGCCCAGATGCAAGAGCGAGGCTCTGAGAATGCAGGAGAGGATGGGGGACTGAGCATCTGAGCGCTATCAGGAGCATGAGCCGCCTCTGAAGAGTGGCAGCTTCTCTCCTCCATCCTCCCTCTTGGGAAGGTCAAGATCCTTGCTTGCAGTTGTTCAGCCCATTAGTGGCGGGACAGTGACTTTTCATTCTCTGGGTATATTTCTTAAAATGAAAATATGAAAGTCCATAGGTACTGGTAGCATCTTGGAAGTTCATTTTTAAAATATTAGTTCTTCATTTGGAGGCTATGCTACTGGTGGAATCAGTTGCAGGTCGGTTGTTGTCACTGGTGTCATCACTGGTGTCGTCACTGTCTTCCCCAGGCTTCTCCTGAGGGTACAGCAGCTTTTCTTCAGCCTCCCAATTGGGAGGGTGCACATGTGTGTCTGTGACACGCTCTGCTGCTCTTGGTTGTGTGAACTTTCTTTAAATGACCTCATACTGTTAGGGAGGAGGTAACAAAGATACCTGCATGAACCCAGACAGGTAGAAAAATCCGGAAACACCCGGGGCAGTAGCTAGACCATGGTGAATGGGTGGATTTAGTCTTGGATTATGCTTTTGTTTATTTAGTAAGTGTGCTTTTATGCATGTCCCACCACATGCAGGGGGAAGAGGGAAGTGCCATCTTCATTTAAGGGGCTGATTTATGTCTTGGTCCTCACACACCATACTTTTCCTATGTGCACTGATGAGACTGAATTCCACCTTAGGTCTCTTCATTATTTTTCCTTGGGAAGAGCCTTTGTCCGAAGGATCATCTCCATTTTCTAAGCATTCGCAGGGATGGCCTTATCTCCTAGCTTCTGTGTGTCTGTTGTCTGTCTTTTCTACTGGCTACTGTAACTTCTACATGTTGACTTGATGAGAATCTAACAGAGAAGTTTGTGAAAAAAAAAAAAAAAGACTAGTATATTATGTTTGTGTTGTTAGCACTGGCTGTGTTCTCTAGTTTCTTCCTTCCTTCCTTCCTTCCTTTCTTTCTTTCTCTTCTCCTTCTTCTTCTTTTTGTTTTTTTTGAGACAGGGTTTCTCTGTGTAGCCTTGACCATCCTGGCCTGACTTTGTAGACCAGGCTGGCCTCAAAACTCACAACAATCCCCCTGCCTCTGCCTCCCAAGTGCTGGGATTAAAAGCATGAGCCACCACTGCCTGGCTCTCTCTAATTTCTTATCCAGGCTGTTCTTGTTTCTTAAAGGTAAAATGCGGCAGACATCACATTTCTATGTAATGCTGGGTGGTTCAACCATTTTGTTTCATACCACGAGGAGCTGTGAGGCTCACACTCTTCAGTCTTGCCTAGAATGAGAACACCTTCACAGTAGTTCATGTCTTCATTGTAGGTCATGCAGTCTTCTGTTCAAAGATGTTTGTAACAGGACCTGGCTCTCTCTCATTAGCTTGGTTCTCTTGAGTTGTTATCCCCAAACAGCACAGTGGCCATGGTTGTACGATCCCCTCAAGCAGTTTTGTCTTGCCCAACATCAAAGGCAGATGACTTCTTCAGAGTCCCAGACCAGCAAGATAAAATTCAAGGAAATCGTTAGCATTTAGCATTTCATAATTAGCATTTTCCCCTAATGTCTCTTGCAGTTCCTAGGGCCAAAGGTTCTGACCATATGGTGGGCTGGCTTCTTTGCTGTGCCAGGCTGGTGGTGGTGTCACTTTGTTGACGTCTTTGATGGCTCATGTTCTTTCTGCCTGAAGGACCAGGGCCTCCCCACAGCTTCCTGAGGAAGTTGCTTCCTCCCCACCTCCTTTTATCATTCTGACATCTGCTGCCTGTCTCTTGGCACCAGGAAACCCCTAGCCTGTTGCAAACATCAACTCTTTTTGATTGAGTGTGTGGCAATGGCTGTGGAGGTCAGGATGCCATGCTAGAGGTGTCCCTCAAGACAGTTGCCACTGTGAGTTCTCTGTGTGACACAGCTGTATGTAAAAGTAATTCTGGTTATTCAAGTCCTTGGACTTGGTATGATGGAGCATTGATCTCATCGCTGGGAGGACAGTGTATTCTGCCATTAGCCTCTTAATCATTCATTCAGGAAGTCGGTTGATGCTTAATGTCCATGGGGCATTGTTGTAAAAGAAGGAAATAGACACTGCTTTTGTAGCGAAGTTTATGTGTTTTAGAAATGCAGTGTTTCATATCTGCGTTCTAGCTCAGATTTTTTTTTTTTATAACAGGCGCTCTCATTAGCTTACATTTCAGTGACATTTACAGCCAATAAAGGAGCAGTACGAGAATCTAAGATATCATTTCAACTCATAAGGGCCCAAGAAGATAAAATGAGACACTCGGTACAGGACAACTCAGGAAGGGAAGGAGCTAACTTTGACTGTAAACTTGGGAAAGGCGTCTTTGAGGATAGGCCTGTGAGGAGCAGCATACCAAGTGGAGGGAGAACTCAGAAAAGCAGGCCGAGGCAAAGTTGCGGAGGGCCTTGAAGGCCACGGGAAGGGATTCTGTGTGCAGTGGGGAGAGGAAGCAAGGGAAGGGTGGTTTCTAAAGACTGCCATGTTTGCATGGGCCCTGAGCAGGTGCCCCTATAGGGTGCATCCCGAGGGCCAAAGGTAGAAGCAGGGTTATGGGTGTTCAAGACACTGCTCCTGGAGCTGATGAGGCTGGTATTGAGGGGAGCATAGGAGCGTTTGACATTTTGACCTAGGCAGCTGGAAGGCAGTGATATCATTTTCTGATATGGGGAAGACTTCGGGGGTGTGTCAGTTGTTTATTGAACATTTAACGAAAGTTAATTCTCCATACATGTGGATAGTGGGAGTATACAGGATAGGGTTGTTGTGTTTTGTTTTTTTACTCTGACCATTTTTAGTGGGTCTCCAGTCAAGAACAGATTCTTGCACGTCTGCTAGATGGACTTGCACGTCTGCTAGATGGACCATCATATTACTTACAGTGGCTTTCTCTTTGTGGAATGTGCATGCCGCTCTGACGTTTTACAGCTTCTTTAGTAGTCTGTCACCGTGTTCCTGCTTTCCTCTTTCTCTGGCATATTATTCCGTCATTGTTTTCCCAAAGACGTTCCTTCTTCCAAACTTGGATCAACTGTCGCCGCCTCTGCCAGGCCTCTTCCGACCCACTCACTGAGCCAGGCTCCCTTACCGTCTTGTGCAACTGTCCACTCTATCACACCCCACGTGGGGCCGATTACTTGAACACACGTTGTTTCTTGCATCAGACTTTCCACTTTTCAAAGTCTAAGGCTAGGTCTTACTCAGCCTTGGTGACTTTTGGTTTGGTGATAAATGAATAAATAGGTCATTGATTTCTTCAGGAAGTATGATTGAATATTATCCCGGGCTTAGTGTTTTTGCAGTTCCTATTTGATTGGATTCCTATCGGCTATCACTCATTCTTGCACGTCACAAGCTGGGCATTGTTCCAACGAGGTCAGGGCATCCGCCCTTCACAATGGGTCTTTTAGGTAGGTGGCATTGTTGTAGCAACTGAGAGCCAGAGAAATAAAGTAACTCCACCAGGACCCCGCTTACAACTGCTGAATATTAAATACAGGATTTAAGAAAGATCCACACAGGTCCAGGGCCTTGTGCTCTTAACTGCCAAGCACTCCTGACATTCCTCAGTTTAACTGAATATTGTCTTGGGTGCCAGTGAAGACACATTTATTAAAGGAATACCTTAGACCCGTGCTTTAAAATGCTTATTGATGCCTTAAGGGGATTCTGAAACGATATATATTTTATAGATCTTTGTAGATGGCTGCAGTCCAATTTCATTGCTATCTTAGTTGTTTTTGAGTTTCAGATTTTTAGTGACCAGTCACCTGTACCTCCACCAACTGGACATGTTATTAACCATCTAAGTGACATGTGTTGTGTGTGTGAACACTTCCTTTTTTTTTCTTCCCACTGGGGATTATTTAGGGTCCTCTGGGAAGATAATGTCCTAAAGGAGATATGCTAGGGATACCTGACTTATTCTTTAATATGCAACAAAAATAATTTTTAATGATTAGAGTGCAGTTATAGAAAGCATACATCCATAGTGCTACTTTTAAAACAACAACTGGTAGTGGTGGGGGGGACCAGTTTGCCAGACAGCCTAAGGCTGTATAAATTGGTCGGGGTAAAGGGTTCTTCCTCCACTTTAGTGTGATTCTGTATATTCTCTTTGGGGGAATAAATATCCTTTAGAAACGAAGAGCCTCTCCAGCAAACTATGACAGAGGGATTAGCCTGTGCACGGTTGGCTGACCTAGGCTCAGTCCTCTGTGCTTATCCTGAAGCATTTACCAATATAATCTTCTCAGAAACAGGAAAGGACAGCTGAGCAGTGTGTGTCTCAAATGATCTTTTTCATCAAGTGCTGAGTGACCACACAGTTCTGTAATGGGAAACAAGCTTGCGGGTGACATGGGCATAAGTGGTGGTGGTGGCGGCGGCTGTGAGTGTGTCTGAGAGGAAACCCAGCAGAGGCTCAGGAAGAGTGGCTGCAGGCTTCTGCCGGTGTGGATCTGGAGTATGAAGTAAGCCAGTTGGTCCCTATTACCCGGAGGCACCGTGGAACCCAAAAGAGCTGAGGCCACCAGCTCAAAGACACACTGTTGGAAATAGTTTTGTTTTCCATTGGTGGTACTGTGTTTGAGTTGCTGACGTGACTGGAAAATCCTGCCCTGGCTTCTCCCTTTGAGCGCCTTTGAGCAGGGTATCCAGGTAAATAGGCTTGCCGTCTTGCCCATGTGTGCACCGGAAATCTCACTGGAGGAAGTTGCTGATCACAGCTCTAATTTTTTTTTTTTTAAAAAAAGAACACAAAACCTGTGTGTAAACACCATCTCAGTGTCACATGTATTAGCTTTGGGAGGCAGCCTCTGCGTACAGTCGAAGTGAAGCCTGTGCTCCCATGTTTAAAGGGCAAGGCTCCTTAGAGGGGAATGGCAGTGAGGGGCTTATTCTGTTGCTTAGCCTGCTGGTCATGTCCACAAAGTAACTTCTACAAGGTGCTCTGATTTGTGTCTGGTGGCGTTCCTTTATTCTCTGAAGATTCTTCTAGAATCAGAGAGAGATGATTACCTGAGAAAAATCAGTTTCTTGTCCCAAAGACTCATCTCTGTGTTTTCTTCTTTCTGGACCAGAAGATCCCCAGCTGGGATCTAGTTATAAGAGGAGGCTGTTTGCTTCAGGCTGCTTCGTCCTGGTCCACTCAGTCTCTAGGTGTCTTTGTAGAGAAAGCATTGGTTTAATTCTTCCATTCTTTCCCAAGGCACCATCTTTTTTTCTGACGGTTTCATGCTGGTTTTATGTACACTATGTAATATATGTGTTATGGCGTTCGAACATGTATGAATGCCGTCCCTCTGTTAGTTGCCTAGGGACCTTGCTCACTGCCTTTTACTCTCAGGGATGGCCTGTAGACCAAAGGCTCAGGAAACTACTTCGGAAGGAAATATGCAACTAGAAGGCAGACCCAGGAGAGACACTACCAGGCACATCTGCCCCGGGTGCTCTAGAGTATATTATGACCATCTTTGAGTTTCTGGAGCGTCTCAAAGAGAATGACAATAATAATTTATATATTTTCAAGCTAGAAACATATTCTAAGCCAGTCTTAGTATAATACATTGACCATGTAAAATATATGGACATGTTATGTATAGTATTTAATACTAATTTGTATGCAATATATTATCATTTAATATATAAAAATACTCCAGGAATAAAATTGCACAAGACTACTGATTTATGAACATCTAGTTAACTTTTTTTTAGGGCTTTGTTCAATCATGATTTGCTTTTTAATAGTTTAGAAACAATGTGCCTTAATGGAATTTCAAACTGCAGTCTTGGTAGAGCTTGTCAGGGTTGCCTTATTTAGTGACTAAGAAAGTCGGAGCCTTGTGGAGATCTCCAAAATCCACAGAGCTGCAATTGGAAATCTGTGCATCTGGATGTGAGATGGTTTTAGGTGGGGAGAGGGGAGGAAGGCTTTGCGAGGAAGTTAATTTACCTGTGTGAGATATCACCAGAGTGAATGGAGGGAAAGAAAGAAATGACTTAAAATTTTTTATTTGAGTTTTAATTACTGGTCATGGTGACTTTGGGGGATTACATCACTCCACGGCTTGCAGTCTGTTGGGAGCGCTGCAGCTGGGTGACACTCCCACACCCCCCCATCCTCACCCCCCACCCCACCCCGTCTCACAGCTGACCAGAGTAAGGCCACGCTTGTGTACTTGCTCCGTCCCTCTTCTATCATTGTAGGATTGTTTCATGGTTCAAATTCTTCACCCAGCGATTGTTCCTTACACCTGCACCTCACTGTGGCCCTTGGGAAGATCGCTTCTAAGCCTTCTAGGCTGTGGTAAAGACAATGGACAGGCTTAGGACCGGAATGCTACTAGATGTATTCTTCAAAGCTGGCTGTGAGCGGCCGTTTCCTCATAGATCTCTTCACTGCTGACAGACACACCACATTAGACAGCAAGCATCTACCTGGCCAGATTCAGGTTCACAACAGGCTGGTGAGCTTTCTACTCACTAGTTGCCCTAGGAGCCCTAGGGGCAATTTTTAAGTGAGTCCCCTTCTGCCTTCTGGGTTAGGGGGTGAGAAGGGGTGAGAACTGCTTTGCACATAGGCTTTTGAGCAGTGGTGTTTTTAGTGGCGTGGAAACATGCTACCACTAACAATGGCTCTCAAATAGTAAACAGATGTAAGAGTTTTACCAACAGCAAAGATATGTTCAGAGAGAGGAAGATGGAACCAAGGCTTGTAAATCCTACTCTACCTTGTGTGGTAAACTTTGAAAGCAAAAATCACTTAGCAATATCAAATGTTATACTAAAGCCAGAGAGTAAGGTGAAGCTCGCCAGCCAACAGAATCATTGGGAGACATATTTGACACATGCGTGGGGGGCGGGGTGGGGGGACTTTCTAGCTGCTGCTCCGTCAAGTAGATAGCCTCTGACGTATGGTCGCCGTACATTCTTGCAACACCACAAAACAGAGCTCATTTTGGAGCAGAGTCTTGAGTTTACCTAGGGCAGCAGGCTGCTCTTCCTCGTCATATCACCTCTCTCGGGCTGTCATTTCCTCATCAGAGTGTTTGTGTTGCTCTCTTATAGAGAAAGCATTATTCTTGATGGGAAACATTAAATCAAAATGAGGCAAAAAAAAAAAAAAAAAAAACCAAAAAAAAAAACTCCAACAAAACATATGCCTACTAACAGCGATTAACTGTTAATCTTTGTTGTGTTTTAGTATCTCCTGGGGCAGGCTGTTAAAAGTATTCTTCAACTTAGAATCAGGATATAAGAGGTGCAGCCCAAAAATATTCCCCTGGTCTTACATCCCAGGGTCACCTTGCCCATTCAGAGCCAATCCTGGCACAGCCTGGGGTGCTTCAAAGCCTCATTCTTACAGTCAGATCGCGTGCTGAGCCATTTCGCTGTCTTCTGCTTGTCTCTGGCCTTCCCAAGTGTGGCCCCTAGGCTCCACCTGGATGTGCATTTCAGCTGCTGTTTTCCCTGCACGCCCTTGCCTGTGTCCAGCCCTCAGCTGGATTTCTGCCCGTTTTCCGTTATGATGCTGTCAGAGAGAGACTTTTCAAATGCACCACCGACTGTGCCACCCCATTAAACAAACAAAGCAGAACAACAACAACAACAATAAAAACCCCAACCAGCCTGGAGTGACGTTCCTTTACACTTAGTGGGATTCCAGCACAGACCAGCAGTTTCCACATCACCTGGCTCCTCCCTGCCACTTCTGCACTCTCACCTCAGGATTCTTTCATGCTTTTTCCAGTCCCCATAAATACACCAACTGTCAAGTCCTCAAAAAAGGTGATACTGTCTCTTTCCCAGGAACTAGATGCCCGCTGACTCTTTGCCCAACCCCTGGGAACCCTTACACAATTATCTTCTGGGCTTCGCCCTCCTGATCAAGTATTGGCTGGCTCATCCTGACCTTTGGGAAGCTGTGCCTGATGCCCAGGTTTCTCCCACCATCTGTTCCTAAGGGGCCACTGTCTTACCACTTGTCATGATGATGATTTGATTGCTGTCTCTCCTGTCTGGCTGGAATCTCCAGACAGTATGGACTTATAGTTCTATTTTTTTTTTTTTTTTTTATCCATCACTAATATTCTTAGTGCCCAGCACATCGCCAGAGTGCACAATAACTAGTTTTCAATGAAGAAAACGAGTGCCTGGGGGACAATTGTTAGAACCATGGGTAATCATATCTACCCGATAATAAATGTAACCGTGCTTGGGGTGTGACACCCCAGGCACTCTATCTGACCAATTTGATGGACACCAGCCCAAATCTGATCCCGGACTTACTACAACCACATGGATTTGAACTTCTCGCCACACTCTTTGGCCAGCCCCACGTTCTAGTTATAAATCCAAACTGTGAGTTGCACCCCTTTGCATCTGATTCCTTTCCTTCTGTTGCCTTTACCACTGAGGCCTGTAAGGCTAAGGCCAGTTTGGGCATGACATGCGGCTGGACCTTCTGAGTCCTGTTTTGGGGTTTTCTTTTAATACAGGCAGCCCCTGTGTTTTCGTAAGACTGTTGCCAGCCTCACACAGCCCAGTGTTGGTGTCACTGCAGATACACCGGCATCTCTCTGTTTAGACATACAGCTTGGTTCTGGCTTCCTTTCCCACATCATGTTCTGGGAGATGACCCCTTCTGCAGCTCCTACCATTTCTTGTCCTCTTCTGTGCTGTTGTCTCTGGGGACTTGAGTCCCCCCCTTTCTTATTGCTTAATAACCCACTCTCATGCCTACATAGCACTTGAGTTTTATCTGACTAACTTGCTGCTCTTTCCTCTAGTGTCCTTTTGTGGCTCTGTCAATCAACTGGGTTGCTGTCCCACCAAGTGATTCTGTTTTCTACCTTGCTTGGTTTGCCGACCAGAGGACAAGCAGAATCCTATTCTCAGGCTTTCTCTATCATGAGCCACATTGTGACGAAAGCGCCCCCAGATCCCCCAATCCCCTGACTCCCCCATCCCTTCACCCCTACCTCCCCATGGTATTTCCCAGCAGCTGTCTTTCAGAGTCCTCTCAAGGCAGCATTGCATGGCCTCTGTCATTTCTGTTGCAACTTTTAGCTTCAGGAAGGATTGTGTTGGGAGCTCACTTTCCTGAGCGAGGGTCACAGAATTTTACAGGCGGGAAAAATCTTTCCCAACGTAGCATATCCATTCTTGCTTTGAGAGAACTGCAAGAATCTGACAATGTAAGTCACTGGTTGGTGGCAGCACACTTAAGTGGAGGAGGCTGTTCATGCTTACACAGGGCTGGCCATTTGGCTGGAGGACCTGAACAGAGTGAAGCAAGCTCATTCTGAAAACCAGGCCAGCTGAAAGGGCTTTCAGAGAACACACAGTGTGTATCCTTGAATATTCCATGCACACTGTTTTGAAATAGGAATTTCTATGTGTGAGAATTTGGATGGATGTGCAACTATGTTCATTGTGACAGGCATGTGTTGAGAAGAGGACTGACAGTGATTAACTGCTAATGTAATTGGCCATATTTGACCCTGGCAGTGGTGGAGAGAGGCATGGCTCTAAAGCAGACTCTGTTTACACTTCGATTTAAATAGTCCATTTTTTTTCTCAATGAATACCTGAGCCTCATTTGAATACCAAGTAGGGAAGAGTGGATTAAATGATAAGAGGTGGTAGCATGGGGGAGCCCTGAGTTGTACTCCCCACCTGTAGCTGTGGCCACTGCAGACACAGAATGAAAACCTCTGCTGTTGTCCCCTTTTTCACAAGACAATTGTACAATCCTGTGGGTAGCGCCAGCAGGAAGAAGCATTGTGTGCTAGTCCAGGCTTTATCCATGGTTCCCTGTCTCCTCTCATCTCTCTGTGAAGCCTAGCACCGTGCCCATGGTGTGTCTCCTTGTGATTCTTAGGAAAGCCAGCCCTTTACACACTCATGTGTGTAAAGCCCACGGGGTTGCTGACCCCAGCCTCGCCCCTCATCTCCTTCGACTAGGCTTTGACAAAGCTCTCTGCCTGCCCCACTCCTTCCCCTAGTGACATTCCAGAAGTTTCTCGTGTTTCTCGTAAGGTCCCTCCCTCCTGTTTCTTACTCTCGGTGTCTAGTGTGCAGTCATACAGACATGGCATTTTTGGCTCTGTCCTTCGGGCTATTGGTGAGTACAAAGGCAGAGAGTCCCTTGCGCATCATTTGAGGGAGCTTGCAACCTCCTTCCAGTCTGGCTCCACGAACACAGAACATAGCTTCATTTCCTGGTGTCCCTACCTTTGCCTGAAGGACAGTTTGCAGTTCTATCGATGGAAATCGAACACCTGAGTTGCCCCTTTCCATGTGCTTTATAGCACCTGGGTCTGGTGTCTTCTGGGTTGTCATGTTTGAGGTTTATAGAGAGGAAGGCAGAGGACATGCTCTTCAGGAGCTCAGAGGGGAGATGAAGGGATGGAGAACGTAGAAAAACTGCCCTGGCACTGGTGCTCCTTGTCTTGTTTCTAACCTTGAAGTGTTCTTGAAAAGACAAATACATGCTTGCGATACACTGCCTCCTATGTCAAATGCTTGTTTTGTTTTGTTTGTTTGTTTTCTTGTTTTCAATGAGAATTTAACCTGAGCTCTTAGTAGCTGCTCTCAGAAGCCATGTTTTCCTCAGGACATGTGATGAGGGTAGTTCTGAGAGAGAGAGGTGGGGGGGATGCTTAGCTGCTGGGCATTCCTGGTGGTGAGACTCAGAGGTTGCTTTCTTGTGGCTGGAGGTGTTTCTCTCTGGTTCAGTCTGCAAAGTCTTTGGGGGGGGGGGACACCCACGTCTCTCTCTCCTCTCCTATTTAACCATTATGATCCGCCACTTCGGGCCTGAAAGGACTCTAGGCCCATTCTTGGAAAGACTTGGATTTTTCTCTCTCAAATGTATGTTACAGGTCAAATTTGATTTTTCAGTTCCTGCTAAACCTTTCTGTTTTAGGTGGCAGGAGTTGGTGCAGAAATAGAGGTGGGGTGATATTGAAATATGTTTGTAATAATTTATTATTTCAGATTTCCGAAGCACTAAAGAGAATTTGCACGGAAACGTAACACTAAAGGTTTTGCTTCTAAGCGTTAATATTAGCATAAAATATTTACACTTCTGTAATGCAGTGAGGTACTTTGGATCTGGGATTTGAATGTTGGCACGTAAAAAAGGGAACCGTAGTTTGAAAGCCTCATGGGAATACTGAAAGTTTAACAGCAGTGGCTGGAGAGATGGCTCAGTGGTTAAGAGCATCACTGCTCTTCCAGGGGACTCAGCCTCAGTTCCCAGCACCTGTGTTGTGCTGCACAACCACCTGTAACTCCAGTTCCAGGGGATCTGATGCCATCTTCTGGCCTCCTTGGGGACTGCACACATTTGGTGCACATATACACCTGCAGGCAAAACACCCATGCACATAAAAAAAAAAAAAAAAAAAAACCAACAAATAAAAACATCTTTAAAAATAAATCTTACAAAGTTCACAACTGGTTTGATGTCTTTTGATATCTTCTGAGAAACTGAAGATGCTTTTGTGTAGTTGCTGGTCACCCAGGACGTAACCTCCAGCCCATGCTTTACACATTCACGCTTTGGGTCTTCAAAAACTGGGACTATTCTTAGTCTGAAGTCACAGCTCCTGATACTTTCTTCCTGTTTTTAAAGACCCAGAAAAACAAGCCATGCCATGTGCCCCAGTGGGTTAAGCAAAGGAAGCCAAGGCTGAGCTGATTCATGGCTGACCTGCAGGTCTGTTGCAGAGCTAGCTCTGTATTGTCCTCAGTGCTGACTCCAGCAACACCTGCTCTGACTCATTGGAGGTCAGAGTGCATCTCAGAAGGCTCAGGTTTCTTCAGGAAGTACAGCTCAGAAAGCATTCATGAGATCCAGTTAAGGTGACTGATCTCCACTGTAGGCATTAATAACTGTACTCACACACACACACACACACACACGCATGAACACACACACACTTATATACACATACATACACACACATGAACACACACACTTACATACACATACATATACACAAACACACATAAACACATACAAAACACACATATGCACATTCAAAAACACATACACATATACAAATACAAACACACATATACACATACATACACAAACACATACACACATACACACACATACATACACAAACACATACACACATATACACACATACACACACATACATACACAAACACACATACACATCATACACAGACATACATATACATATACAGAAACACATACACACACATAGGCACATGCACACTCACATATACAGAAACACACATACACACATACATATATAAAACATATATACACATACACACATGCACACTCACATACACATACATACACAAACACACATACACATACATAATACATATATACACACATGCAAACATATACATGCACACATACCTATACAAACACACATATACATACATACATACATAATATGTACATACATACATACATACATATGTACATACACAAACAGACATATGCAAACATGTAATCATGTATTTAAGTTAGGATTACACATTCCTCCCACCACAAGACTGGAACGTTGGAGGCTATGCTATTTGAAAATATGGTAATTTCTCTTCCTGAGATGAAACCAAGTCCGAGAAGGAACAGGGGTCAAAGCTAGAGGGTTTGACTCAGGTCACCTGTGTGATAAGCACAGATGCCCCCTGACAATGTGCTGAGCTATAAAGTCGAGGCTTAGATGGGCCTGGCCTTTGTCCACTCAGCGGCCCAGAATTGGCATCTGTGAGATTAATGGTCTGTTTGCTCATCCATTGGGTGCTAGGTGAGGTCTGGGGCAGGGGCTGCCCCTCATACCTGGCCCAGTGGGCTCATGACGGTGCTCGTTACAACTTGTTCTTCTTCAGCGTCTCTCCTGCCTCCCCACCACTGCCATACAGTCTCAGGATGAGGACCGACCTTGAAAGAGATTGGCTGGGCTGCGGCCAGTCCTCTGAGAGAGAAAGGACAGAGCAATCTTCGGTGTTTGGTGTTAGTCAGAACATCTTTGGGCAGGGCCTCCACCAAAAGCAAAGCTGTCCTTTGAGGGGCCATTCTAGTTGGTATCTGGCAGGCGGAAATTTTACGTAAAACTTCCTCGATGTAATAACTCTTTCATAGCTGAAGAGAAATTTAGAATGATTAATTACAGCATTCTATTATTATGGTGTTTATTCAGTTCACCTGGAAATTCACTGTCAATAGCTTGTATGCTCAAGGCTTACGTTTAATTATACCATCTGATCTCAGGAATATTTAATAGCTGTGCACAAACGCAGATGGCCCAGATAGTGCGGGGTCAGATTTTTATTCCTTTGTCAGTGATGCTGATTTGCCCTATACTGTATATTATTTCATTTTTGGCTGTGGGGGATTAACTCACCTTCAATTTAAGATCAGCACGCCTAAGAAAGACACCCCAGGTCACAAGGTAGAACCTGCCCATGTGAGCTGACAAGCACAATGATGATTTTCACACAGATCTGAGAGGTTATCAATAACGCTTTATTTCCATCTAGTTTTCCAAACACAATAGTAGTTATTATTGTATTTGTTTCACAGACGGTGCCTCTTATCTACTTAATAGGTAGCGTGAAAGGCAGATGACCAATCAGATCTGGCATAGCTCCCGTCCTGATCACGGGGACCCCAATCAGGACCATTATTCCCGGGTTTACAGATAAACCATGTGACCTACTCAATGCAGCGGGGAGCTGTGAGCCTCAGTCTATCTTCCTGGCCAGTTGGCCACATCTGCTTCAGCGTGCTATGCAGCCTCATTTTCCAGATGAGGAAACTGAAGTTTGCTCACCCAGCTGTTATCATATAGCTTACAAATAGAAGACTGACCCTCCAGCCCACACTCTCTAGTTAGAAGGTCTGTTTATGGCCTACTGTACTGGGCTGTCTCCCAGCACAAGGAGACCAACTAAGGCTGCACGTGACAACCAAGCACCCTTACTCCTTTGGCGATATGTCTGATCACCATAGTCATTCCTAGCATTTTGTTGTGATCCATCCCCCCACCCTCCTCCCACAGTTTAGGCAAGGGGGACTAGCCCCCTAACTCCCTGTTGCCTTTGAGGGCTGGATGCACAGATCACACTGCCTGCTGAGGAAGTTGCCCAGTCTGGCTAAATCTAGGCTCTGTAAAGCTGACGTCTGTCCCCGCAGAAGGCCCTCTTGGCGCTCTGTGGCAGTTGGCGGTTGTCCCTTTCATCTGTTGAGAATGTGCTTCAGTCCAGCCCCTTGCCTTTAGGAGACAGTTTCCCTGCTCTGTAAGGAGCCAACCCCTCTCCATCTGAAGATGATTTCCCATTTCTCTAAATAGTAACTCACATTTGTGGTGGAAGGCTACGAGTATATCAGTGTCTGTGGATAACAAGGAACAGTCACTCAGAGTTGAAATGCTGCCAATCTGTATAATCTCGAGCATTTTAAACCTTGAGAGTTTTAAAGTGTAGAGATTCATTATTTCTAGCCACCCAGTATCTTTTGGATTTTTGAAGGAAAGTTTATGTTAATTCAGTACTAGCCTTTTCTTGAATTGCAAACTCAGGTAAAGGGCCTTAAACTTGAGTTGGGAGTCCCCTCTGCCATATCTATTAAGGTCAGTAAACATCAGATAAATATCCAGATGTATTTAATTATTTCCACTCAAGGAAGTATGTCCTATTTAGATAATCTTTAAATAAATTGTTTCCAAACTGAACAAATAAACAAGACATAGCTGAAACCCAACGGCTTCAACTGCCTAGAAAAGGCCTAGAGGCTTTAAAAGAGGAAATAGCCTAGGAACAAAAATCCGAGTCTTATTATGTATTCATTTTTATTCTGAGAAATAAACCTAAATTGACTCTTCAGATTTTCTTTTAATTAAGCTGTTAATTTTCAAAGAACAAGAGTCAATGGGAGAATTTTATACCTGTTCCAAGCACACTTTACCTCTGATGTGTTTTAATTATGAAACTAGTCATCAAGAGTATTTTGTTGTTGTTGTTTGTTTGTTCTGTCTTAAGATGAGAATATAAGAATGAGGACTGCAGGGATAGCGCAGAGATTAGGGAGATGTACTGCACCTTCAGAGGCAGGGGAGGTCAGTCCCAGCAGCCATTTTGGATGGCTCCCAGCTTCCTGCAATTCCAGCTCTAGGGGATCTGATGCCCTCTTCTGGTCCCTGCAGGCACCTGCTCTCATGTGAACACACACACACACACACACACACACACACATACACACACACACACACACACACACACACACACACACACACAGAGAGAGAGAGAGAGAGAGAGAGAGAGAGAGAGAGAGAGAGAGAGAGAGAGAGAGAGAGACAGACAGACAGACAGACAGACAGACAGACAGACAGACAGAGACAGACAGAGACAGAGAGACAGAGAGAGAGACAGAGAGGGGGGAGAGGGAGAGGTGAGAGATACACTGATACACTTAAAAATTAATCTTACAAAAAATTGATGGATGCATACTGAAAGTCTTCTGTCATAGTGTCCTCTAAATAGTTTCCTCACGTAGTCCCCTCATGGATGAGCCAACCCAGGCTCTGTGTGGTCAAGGCCAAGTAGGGAGTTGAAATTCTCCCTCAGAACTAATCCTGACCTGATTCTAAACATCCCAAAGTCCATCTACATGCAAATATACTAACTGTCCTGTAAAAAAAAAAAAAGCCAACTTGGTTAGTTTTTAAAATTATCATAAAAAATTTAAGCTAGCAAATAAAATCAATTAAGTGAAATTTGCTTATGATTCTGTTAGTTAACTTTTGAGTGGGATTAAAACAGCACACAGTCTTCATGTTGGAAATAGTAACAAATTTACCTTCCTATCTCTGTCCAGTCTTCTCTGGACACACCCAATTGCACAGGATCCAGGAGGCTAGGGCATGGTTGGGCCTAGTTAATACTGGCATAGCTGATCCCTTGGGTATACCGGGTGGTATAGGCTCAAAGGGGGAGAAGGGAAACAGAACAAAACAAAATTGCCTTCTCTTTTCTTATACAAATGGATATTGGCCTTTTAATAATCTTCTTAGCCTTGAGTTTCCACCTCTCAGAAGCCCATTGAGATACTTCAAAGGCATTGTCAGCTCTCTGCATTTGGCCTCGATCAGTTTTCTGCCCCTCATTATTTATTGTCGACACCTGTGGGGAGCATGAAGCCACAGCCCTAACATATGACACATCTTCAAAATTAATAATTAATTAATTCACTTTACATCCTGGAAGTAGCCTCATCCCTCTTCACCTCCCAGTCCCACCCTCTTTCCCTCCTTCCTTCTCCCCTTCTCCCTCCCCTACTCCTCAGAAAAGGGGAGACTTCCTACCCACCCACCCCAGTTCATCAAGTTGCATCAGGACTGAGTACATCCTCTTCCTCTGTGGCCTGGCAAGGCATCCGTGCCAGGGGGAAGTAATCGAAAAGATGGCAAGAGAGTCCATGACAGAGGGAGCCTCTGCTCTCCTCAACCCACATGAAGCCTGAGCTGCCTATAGAGTTCGTCTTTGGGGGGGGGGGGCTATGTCCAGTCAATGCAAGGTCCTTGGTTGGTGCCTCAGTTTCAGCAGGCCCCTCTGGGCCCTGGTCAGTTGGCCTGTTACCTTCAGGTCTCATCCCCTACTCCCCATCCCCCAGTTTTCCACTAGGCTGTGAATCTCAGCATCTGTTTCTGAGCCACTACTAGGTACAGCCTCTCTGAGGACAACTCTGATAGCCTCCTGCCTGCAAGCATAGCAGAGTACTGTTAATAGTGTCAGGGGTTGGTTCTCTCCCATGGGGTGGGTCATAGGTTGGACCAGACATTGGTTGGACATTCCCTCAATCTCTGCTCTATCTGCATCCCTGCACATCTTCTAGGCAAGGTGAATTTTGAGTTGAAGTTTTTGTGGGTGGGTTCGTGTTCCCCTCCCTCTACCAGGAGACTTGTCTAGTTAGAAAGTGTCATCTTCAGTCTCTATAGCCCCTGCTGCTAGGAGTCTTTGTTAGAGTCCTTCTCACATCCCTCAGGAGCCTACCCTGACTTAGGTCTTCATCTTGTCACAGAGATGCTCCTGACCACAGTTTCTATTTTCCCTATAGTCCATTGGTCTGCCCAACACTTCATCCCCAAACCAGGTCTGATCTCTACCCTCATATCTCTCTGTGTTTCCTCTTCTATCTTGTTCCCTCTCTTCAACCAAATGTCTGTTCTGTTTCCCTTTCTGAGTGAGATTCAAGCATCCTCCCTTGGATCCTCCTTGTTATTTAGCTTCTTTGGGTCTGTGCATTGTAGTATGTTAATCCTGTATTGTATGGCTAAAATCCACTTGTAAGTGAGTACATACCATATGTGTCTTTCTGGGTCTGAGTTACCTCATTCAGAATGATCATTTCTAGTTCCATTCATTTGCCTGAAAATTTCATGATTTCTTTGTTTTTAATAGCTGGACAGTATTTCATTGTGTAAATGTACCACAGTTTCTTTATTCATTCTTGGTTGAGGGACACTTAGGTTGTTTCTAGATTCTGGATATTATAAATAAAGCTGCTATGAGCGTAGTTGAGCCAAAAAAAAAAAAAAATGTCCTTGTGGTATGGTGGAGCATCTTTTGGGAATATGCCCAGGAGTGGTATAGCTGGATCTTGAGGTAGAGCTATTCCAAATTTTCTGAGAAAGCCCCAGGTTGATTTCCAAAGTAGTTGTACGAATTTGCACTCCCACCAGCAATGAAGGAGCATTTCCCCTTTCTATACACCCTTGCCAGCATGTGCTGTCACTTAGGTTTTGTTTTGTTTTGTTTTGTTTTTTTTTAATCTTAGCCATTCTGATGAGTGTAAGGTAGAATCTCAGAGTTGTTTTGATTGCGTTTCCCTAATGACTAAGGACAGTGAACATTTCTTTAAGTGTTTCTTGGTCACTTTAGATCTCTGTATTGAGAATTCTCTGTTTAGCTCTGTGCCCTAATTTTTAATTGGGTTATTTCGTTTGTTGGTGTTTAATGTTTTGAGTTCTTTATATATTTTGGAAAGTAGCCCTTTGTCAGATGTAGGATTGGTGAAGGTCTTTTCCCAATCTGTAGACTGCCATTTTGTCCTCTCGACAGTGTCCTTGGCTTTACAGAAGCTTTTCAGTTTCATGAGGTCCCATTTATTAATTGTTGATCTTAGAGCCTGAGCTGTTGGTGTACACATGACACTTAAAAAGAAGAGATTTCAGTGGGATTAAAGCATTTCCCTGTTCTCCTGTTTAGGGTCATCTTGCTGTCAGGAATTCAAGTGTTTGACCTTGAACCTGGATGGTAGTATAGCTTTTTAGCACTCAATCATAGTTGCCATTAAAATACTTTTGTCCTTGCTCAAGATTCTTTTCTGTTTTAGCTTTGTACATTAGATGATGTGTCATGCTTCCTTCTGTTCTAGTCAATTGCATGCACCTCCTCTGTGCTCATGCCAACTTTGCCCCTTCACTCCCCCATTAGAAACTGCCATTCCATAGCTGGGCAGTGGTGGCGCACGCCTTTAATCCCAGCACTTGCAAGGCAGAGGCAGGCGAATTGCTGTTAGTCTGAGGCTAGTCTGAGGCTAGCCTGGTCTACAGAGTGAGTCAAGGCTATACAGAGAAACCCTGTCTTGAAAAAAAAAAAAAAAGCATTCCTTTGACTCTTTCAGAAAGAAAGCCCACCATAAGGGAAGCACAGAGGCAGGCATTTTTATACTGAAGAAGCATCCCTGAACCATGGCAGCCAGATAAGCAACAGTTACAAGCAAGGTCTACATCTTTTTTTGCAAAGCTATACTAGTTAATTGATAGAAGAATATATTTTTAAAGTGTTCAGGGAAGGAATTTTGAAAATGCAAAAAATAAATAAAATAAATTCCACTTTGTAAAAATAAGCAAAGTGCATTGTTTTCTAAATGGCCACTAGAGTTCCCAGTAGAAATATTTATGCATAAGAGAGACAAATGGACCTCGTGTGCACCCATGTTGTTGCGTTCATTGAGACATCAAGTCTAGAAAGCTCTGGCCTATTTGAGGCCAAAAAGGGAAAACATCATGGGAGATATTTACTTATTTATTTTCTTCTTCTGTGCTGTGTCTTAAGTTCTGGGCTGCATGTTTGTAAGGCTGCAGGAGCTGGAATACTGAACTGTTTTTGTTTTTTCATCTTTTTTTTTTCCAGATCCCAGGCAGGCACAGTCTTCCCCCCCATGGTCCTACGACCAGTCATACCCTTCATACCTGAGCCAGATGGCATCCCCATCCATCCACTCCACCACACCACTGTCTTCCACACGGGGCACCGGGCTCCCAGCCATCACCGACGTGCCCAGGCGTATTTCAGGTAAAGACCAAGCTTTAACTAAGAAGCCCACCCCTGCACAGGGGCGGGGGTGAGGGCGCGGGAATGGAACAAGTCTGGCTTGTTAACACTCACAGTCGCTGTCTATTGGGGCAAGCGACAGTAGACACCCATTCTTCTGAATTGATGGGGCTATCAAACACTTGAACATTTTTAATTCAAGAGATGAAACTCCATCAGAAAAGGCATACTTCTCTTAAGATGCTCTTTAATGCTACCCAGTTAGTGTCCTGCTGAACTGTACCCCATTTGAGGGATGCTTTCTTACTGGGGCATTCTCCCAAAGGCCACATGCCAGGCCTTCCTCTGCTCATAAGCCAAAGTACACACCGCTGGCACCACCCTCCATGCCAAAACCCCGGGGCTCCATAGTAACCGATTCTGGGAGCGATCACCTTCAAACTTAGGATGCTTATGGGAGAGACCTAGTCATTCCCAGCGTAGCAAGGCCCAGAGGAGCCTTGAGAGGCAGCACATAGCAGCTCACGACTAAAGCACACTGTCACTCTGTGTGGCAGGCAGCCCCCTGTACTCACAAACCCATCACCCCAAAGACACCCAAAGCTCGTGGATCGTAGTGGAACCATGCAACTGAAGTGACCTGGCCAGCAGCAGAAAGAGCCAGAAAGTTTCAGTAAAGACTTCAGGTAGACATGCAGAGAGAAGCTAAAGGCCCTCGCCCGGCCATATGCGTTCTGTAGATAAGGAGGTCAATCTCTCCGCCCACTCTGGTGTAGGGCCCGCACACAGACACGACTCCACAGGGCCACACGGCCACTGTACTGCATGTCATCTTGTGTCAGCGTTTGGGCCCCAAGCACCTGTTTGACTCCTGGCCAGGTTAATGCCTTTCTCTCTCTCTCTCTCCTCTCTCTCTTTTTCTGTTTCTTTTCTGCTTCTCTCCCTCTATCAATTTTCCGCAAAGCTCGGAGCCGTTACTCTCCCCGCTGCATCGCGCCACTGACAAGCTGAAGCTCCACCGGCAGGCTTCCATTAGTCTCCTCTCCTTTATTTCTTTCAACTTGGGAGGAGGGAAGGCTTTGTTTCTCAAGTGCGTAGCAGGAAAGGGCTCTCTGGTCCTAGTGCCTTCACACTTTCTGCTGCAGATGGACTTCCCGGGGTGAGTAGGGATGGGAGAGGGGTGGAGGGAGAGCCGGAAGGTTCTTTGGATAATAACCATGTTACCACATTTTATTGACCACACTGCTGCCTTTGCTTATGAATCACATGACACCTGTTGGGAACTGGGCCAAGTATAGTGTAGATGTTTAGTTGTCATCTCTCTTGAGTGAAATCACCATCTCCTTTAGGCCACACATCAGTCAGGGACAAGGAGAGGATGAGGAAGACACACGGGGCTAGAAAATTCACACAGGGAGGAGGCCCCAGGATTTGATGGAGTTGACTGGCCTGCTTTGATCATTTCTCCTTTATACCAGATGGAGAATTGATTCTACATAGACCCGAAGTGACCCGTAGATGTGTGTGACCTTGCTTCTGCTTAAGGTCCCTTTGGGCTTCTATCTGACCAACCCTTTATAGTTGAAGCAGGTTTTTGCTCCTTGAAAAAGCCCTAGTGGGGATAGAGAGATGGCCCAGCCATTAAGAGCACTTGTTGCTCTTGCAAGGGCATGAAGTTTGTCTTCCAACACTCACATTGGGCAGATCAAAAGCACCTATGACTCCAGTTCCAGGGACTCTAATAACCTCTTCTGATCTCCACAGGTACTAGGCCAGGCACACACACATGGTACACTTACATACACTCAGGCAATGCCACATACACATAAAATAAAAGTAAATAAATCCTTAAAAGAAAGAAAGCATCCCAGAGGACAATGGTAGCTATAGAGACATGAGCCTGTGGTGTTTTCTTAGTGAGGTGTGTTCATCTATGGGTTCACCATGGAAACGGCTATAAACAGCCTTGAACAGACTGCACAATGGGCTAACCATCAGCGTTTGCTGTTCACACATGCAATGTGGAACAAGCTGCTTATTTTGATCTCGTCACTTCAAGCATTCCCATGATGCATCCTTCTAGTTCTTTCCATTCTACAGAGAGAGGTAGGGCCTGTAGCTGGCTGGTTATACAGCTGTGTGTTTATCTTAAGCCAGGGCAGCATGAGCCCCTGCTTTATACTGGTTTAAAATTCAGTTCAGTCCAGTTTTTTCCTCTTCTGCGAGCATCTCTGTGGGTTGTGACTGGTAGAGGAGCAATGTGGAGCCAAGGTGGGAGGGTCTGTATAAACACTAAAGAGAACAGAAAATCCCTCCTGTCAGCATGTGGAGAAACAGGAAGGACCAGGCAGCTGTGGACTGTCAGGAGTGAGAGAAGCCTGCGCCTTCTGACCTTGCTCTTGGCTGTGGGGCTGTGCCTGCCCCACCCGAGCACTACCTGATGGGCTCGGATCACACCACACCAGGCCTGTTCTGCTCCTCAGGGCTCATCCTGGGAGTCATGTTAGAGAGATGGCTGCTTTGTAGGGACCTGAGGGCTGAACTGCACAATTTCTACTTTATTATTATTTTCAATATATAAAACCATCCTCGAGATACACGAGACTGACCTTCCCACAGGCGAGACTGGAAGGTTTTATTTCTTATTTTTTCTGGAAAATAAAACGCATTGGATGGAATCTATGTGCACCGTGAACAGCCCTCTTACCTGCCTACTGTGCCCCAGCCTTCTTGTCTACCTACTGTGCCTGAACACTCTTGTTTGCCTACCCTTTGCCTGAAACATGGCCAACTCAAACGCTAACCTCCGTCACTATCCCCAAGAAGCCCATGGTCACCTTCAAGATGCTCTCAGGTCATATTGCCCCGTCAGAGAGACAGACAAAAGGCTTACAGATGGCGCTGGGTGAGAAGTTGGAGGTTCAGACCCAAGTTGTACCTCACACAAACATCAGGCAAGGCCCTTAACTGATTAAAACTTAGATGTATAAACCTTTATTAATAGGGTATAATAATGCTCCTGTAAGATTACTAGGAGAGAGCAAACTATTCAGGGCAGACCTGACACAAGGCATGTGGCAGATTAGGGCTGATATATGGAAGCTAAAATGTTTTTAAAATTGTGTACCAGTATGTCATTTGCAGGCAAGGCTTGTCTTAAATTAATAACACAAATAGTAAATTAAAGTTTTTAAAGTAGATTATTTGGCTAATAAGAATGGATGAGCACAGATCATACTTTAAACAAAAAATTCTTCAGAATATTTTAATATTTAAGTGAGTTAACACTCCCATGGAGTTAAAAAGTTTACCTCACAAAATATATATCACACAGAGTTACTAAAGTTTACAATAACTTATTGTTATTAAAGTATAAAGTGAATATTTATAGAGCCAAACTTGGGCCATTTATAAAAAGTCACCAAAATATTAAGGAAAAATTAATCATGTAATAAAATGGAAATCTTAGGTTGCACTTGTGTTGATTAGGGTAGGAGGGTTCTGTTCCAAGACTCATAGGAATAGCAACAGTTAGAAAGATATGTTTCTAAAGAAATTTCAGTTCACCCTAAAATGCTATTCAAAAGCAATACTCTGAACCATTCATTGTCCCTGAAGACCGTTAGAGGGTCCAGTTTCACCCGTTCCTTGGCTTGTGCCCTTTCCTCTAGCTTTTCAAGTATGGCTTCAGGTCTAGGACCTAAGGAACTCCGACAACAACAATGTATCCTGCTGGGTAGCTCCTGTCATCTTCCTCAGATCCTTTCTGGAAGCTGGGCACTAAGAAGACAAGCTCTAATAAAGCGAGGAAGGCGTGCTACCTGTGGTTCATTACAAAGCACGTTGTACTACTAGATACCTTCAAGTTCATAGGTACAATATGTTAAAAAAAAAAATCAGGATATTTCCCCTTAATCCCAGGCAGCCTTAAATAGTGTTGTAAGAGCAAGAGCAGTTTATAGGCTCATACCCAACCACTATGTAATTGCCATCTACTGACAAACGGGTCCCCTCCACTGTAATGAGTTTGGACCTTACTCAGTCAAGTTCAATGTCTCAGACACCAGCCTCATGACGTTACAGTGCAGCAGCCCTGAACACTCTGGGCTTCTTCCCATAACACGTGTATCACAATAAGTAAGGCGGTATATAATAAACTAAGCTTAAGTAGCACCCCAACCTCAAGTGGCTTTGCAGGTGACCTCACATCAGCTTGTGTCAGTCCAAAAGAGGGGTCCTTACACAGAAGGAGGCAGAGGGATTTTTTTTTTTTTTTTTTAGTGGTTCCTTAAAGGAACAATTTGTGACAACGCAGGGACCAGAAGGCTGTACATGGCCCAAACCTTAGCAGGGCTTTGCCACTGCAACGATGCTGTCACCCATGCTGCTCGGTGTGTGCGGGGCACCTGTGTGGCTTCACTAACAACTGTGATCATCTTTCTGGAGGTCATGATAGAATACTCTGTAGATAATTATTGACCTCCCAACTGTATTGCATGTACCAGTCCTGCCACCCAAAGGAGAAAGGCCCCTTATTGACTCATTCTCCACTTTTGAGTGCCCTATTCTTTTTCTACCCCAGAACCTGCAGGTCCTCCTCACTTCAGTTGGGTCTTCTCCCTCCCTTCTTCGTGTCTGACCACCTCTTCTATGACGTGGAGGTGGCGGGGATTGGTGCAGGCACTTCCTGTGGTCTCTCTCACAGTGGGCCTTCTGTGTCTCTGGAGTTCCTTCTTGTTAAGGACACACGGGGGAGACCCACAGATGTTGTCTGCCTTGGTTACTTTGGGAGAGGCCACACTAGGAGTTACATCAAGAACTGTTTCATGGCATTTATGACATTTTTATAAAGCTGTTTTCCCCTGCAAGTTTTTTTTCTTTTACTCTATTGGAGCAAACAGTCTTGAATATCTTTCTTACATATCTTAGTACCAAAAGCAATTTCACTCAGCTTCACAGGGATATTGAAGAGGTTTTCATCTTAGTGGCTCTCCATGATGAACTGTGATACCTCTCAAATTCAGCAGGGTAGGCTTTAGCCCAAATGGCTAAAGTCACTGAAAATTATTTTATCGCTACCACAAGATATATAAATCGCCAGTGCAGAGTTGGGGGGACCATTTGATCACTTGAGATATGTTAGGGGGATCAGCCCATGCAATTTAAAACCCAGTCATGTCTGACAGAGCTCGTTTAAAAGATGTCCCTTATGTCCCAGCCCCTGTCAAGTCTTCTGAGTCCAGGTTTTGAAATTAACAGCTCTAGTAGCTCAGGCTGTTTGCCTGACTAATCGCAGATACAGCCACGCGAGCATTCATTTCTACAGAACATGTCTCCACGCCCAGGAGGGAGCAACACCTTCAGGAAGTTAAAAAAAGGAAAACTCCAGCAATTAGTACTAATAAACCAGAGCGTTAAAACAACTTTAATAAAACACTAGAGATCCTCCATTTTCCCCCCTGCACACCTGCTCTTATATTAAGAACTACCTGTTTGGCAAACACACCTCTGTCTCAGCAGCCACAGGCAAGTAATTAAATTGTATGGGAACCACTGTTATTTTGAAGAGAGTCTCCGTTTAAGGCCATAAAGGGGGAAGTTATTAAATTTAATGGACCCTAAACAAGGGCAAGCCCCATGTGTGTATGTTCAAAATGGCATGCTCCGTGCTCCTCTCATATGTGTTCACAGCGGCATGCTCCGGGCTCCTGTCATCGTATCAACGGTGATTGCTCTGAGCAGTTTCAAAGTCGGAGGTCAGGATTCATCTTGCTTTCTGTAAGTCTAGTCCATCTTCTGACAAGGACGGTTGGTGTTTTCATCGCACTTGAGCCTCAGTTTACTCTGGTGCTGGGAGCAATGACATGGTTCCCCATCCTATCCTGCCAGTTGGAGAGTGTTGGCCCAGGCCACAAGGCTGACGAAGGCTGTTTGCCTGACTAATCTCAGACACTTGTACTTAGCCTTAGGTGCCCCAGGTCAGAGCGTATGTAACCTACACATATGGTTTGGCTGATTTAAAAAAATAATACATGGATCTTGTCAATTGTTGCAGAGGGAGCGGGGTGGGGTGATATTCGCCTCTGGCAATTGTGCAACCACTCACATGTAGGGAAAAGATCTGTGAAAGGAAGGGGTCATGCTTATATGGAGATGGCAGGCACGTGATTACCAATTTTCCTGTAAGATTTGGTGCAGCCTGCTCTCACAGACATCCACTTGAGACTGTGCGATCCTTTCACCGGATGTACTGATTTTCTCAGACACTGTGGCTGCTGCAAGCGAAAAAAAAAAAAAATGCATGGGGACAATTTAGCTGAGGAAAACACAGTCTTACTTTGTGTCACTAAAGATTCTTTTTACTATTCTTAGACACATCACTTGGCTTATGGAACAAAGTGACTCAAAATTGTTCATCTGTGTGTCTTGGAATTTTACACGGAGTAAGGTGACATTAGGACTTACCAGATGAATGTCAGTGAGAAAACCAAGTTGCATTATTACTTTTTGTTTTGTTTTGTTTTGATTTTTGAGGCAGGGTTTTTCTGTGTGACTTAGCTATCCTGGACTCCCTTTATAGACTAGGCTGGCTTTGAACTCGCAGAGATCTGCCTGCCTCTGGCTCCCTGAGTGCTGGGATCAAAGGCGTGCACTGCTATGCCCTGTTTGCATTATTACTTTTGAAAGCATAGAAGATGCTGATATGCATGTGTGTCATATGTATGTGTGTATATATACGTATATACACATATGTATGATATAAGTTAATATTATTTATGCTTCACCGCAGTTTTACCTTTACTACAGGAAGGACTGAGTAGAACACATAGCTTGCATACCCTCCAACCACAACCCAGGGAGTCCTGGAGTTTCTGACTTGCACTGTTACAACTGAACACTGATCCACTGTTATGAAATTGAGCCCATAGTCTACCTTAGGCTCACACGTCATGATTCTGTGGGCCTTGCCAATCCTATAATATGTACCCACGGTTGCAAAGTAATATAGAATGGGTTCCCTGCTCTAAACCTGCGCCCCCATGACACCTAACAGCTCTCCTCTTTTTTCCTTCCAACTCCCTAGAAAACATAAATATCTTTATCATTTCTGTGGGTTTTTAAACTTTTTGAAATTTTGGGATTTAAAAATATATGGTAGAAGAATGCTATTATAGTTTTTAAAACCTAAATCTTCTCTCTGTGTGAGTCTTGATTTTCTTTTCCCACAGACGCTATCTGGGACATTTCTTTTGTTGCTGTTGTTAGAAAAACTTCATATATATCTTTCTAGGGAAATGTATCTGTCTTAGGAATGGCGGGTGGTGGCCAAATGGTTTTCAACATAACTCAGTCTGGCTTGTATTTGTTTCTGTTTTTAAATTAAAACCTTTTCAGTAGGGCTGGAGAGATAGTTTAGTGGTTAAGATCACTTATTGCTCTTGCAAAAGACCCGGGTTTGGTTCCCAGCACCCACGTGGGAGCTCTCTCACTACCGCACCTCCAGCTCCAATGCTAGCATGTGGTGTCTGTGGATTCCTGCATGCACATCGTGTACATAAACTCCTGAAGGCAAAACACTCACAGACATACATTTAAAAATATAAATAAATCTTGATTTCTTGTTCTAGGGTTGGGGAGACAGCTGAGTTGGTAAAAAATTGTTTGCTTGCAAGAATGGGGACCTGAGCTTGATCCCCAGAACCCATATAAAACCCGGGCATTGTGATACGAGCCTATAATCATATTATTGGGGAGGCAGTGAGTGGATTCCTGTGGCTCTCTGGCCAGCCAGCCTAGCCTCATGGGCAAGTTCTAGGCAGGATAGGAGACCCTGTTTCAAAAACAAGGTCAGCTGTGAGCCTAGGTGCCTCATATTTGACCACGTCCCCTGGATGGGGAGACCTGGTGGCACTCAGAGGAAGGATAGCAGGACACCAAGAAGAGACTTGATACCCTAGGAGCATATAAAGGGGGAGGAGGTCCCCCTCAGTCACAGGCATAGGGGAGGGGAATAAGGGGAAAATGGTAGCGAGGGAGGAATGGGAGGATACAAGGGATGGGATAACCATTGAGATGTAATAAGAATAAATTAATAAAATAAAATAAAATAAAGACAAGGTTGGCGGTTCATGACAACCCCTGAGGTTGTCCTCTGCCCTCCACAGGCACCCATACATTTTCATGCACACTCTTCACCCACATGTGCACCCTCCTATAGAAGTGTGTATGAGCACACATGCACATAGGTGCACACTCACGTAATACCCCTCCCCATTCAGAAATTTTTCTTGATTTGGCCCACAGGCCAACTCCTTTGGGTGATTATTCATATGGATTCAAATATCAAACAGACTCAGTTAAAAATCACAGTTTATTCGTGCGCTTGCGTGGCTGTATTTGCTGTCTCTAGATACAGGTGTTCCCATGCTCCCTCAGGTAGCTGGCATCTCTGAGGAACCCCAACACTGCTTCCTCCTCTACACCAGGACTCGCAGAGCTGGTGTGCACGGCCCCGTGACCACCTCTCAGGCATCTCAGGCCAGCACTTTCCTTATCTCTTATCTACACTGCGCACCATCCTGTCTCCACACCTTTCCAGCATCTATGTCTTTCTGAGAAGATGAATATTGCATGCAAACCAGCCTTCTGAGGAAGCTGTGGTCCATCACTGAGGGTCTAGGAAACTAACAGGGAAGCAAGCTGCGTGGCTGTCTCCAGTCCATTCTGGGGCTATGTGACATTTCTTTTCACTCAAAGGCAAGCTTTTCAAGGACAGCGGCTACGCCTTATGTCTTGGATCGCCATAGCCAACCACAGTTTCTGACGCCGTAGTTAGTGCTTAGAATGAAACAACAGTGGGAGGGAAAGAAGATAGAACAAACAAACGAGACAGTGAGAAAGATAGGGCAGAAGGGCTGGTGTGATAGTTCAGAGTAAAAGCACTTGCCACCAAACCTAACAGCCCTTGGAACTTACATGACTAAGGGGACAACTGACTCCTGTAGGCTGTCCTTTGACTTCCACGTTTGTCCGTTTGTGTGTGTGTTTGTGTGCACGCCTGCATGCGTGGGCATGGGGTAAGGGGAGTCATGAATACAGACAGACAGACACACACACACACAAATAAATTAATGTGATTAATTTTTAAAAACAAAAAAGGGGGAAAAAAGAAAAAGAAGATTTTGTTCACCTGGAACAACAAAAGAAGGGCAAAACTGAGAGACTTTTTATTGTTGATAAGGACAGGAAATAACACGGCCAGAGTGTGCATAAGCAGTATATATTTTTATCTCCAACTCTTTTTGCAATGTGTTTCACATTTAGAGCACATATCAAGACTACATCTGTTTCCAGAACTTTCTGCTAACAGTTAGTAATCATGCCAAAACATACTCTAGGTCCAACTTGAAACCGAAGGATCAAATAGAATTTTTGATTTCTAATTTTGGGTCTGACGTTAATTATAGCCATCAGGCAGTTAAGTGTCAGAAGCTTTTTCTGAGAGAGTGATGGAAGTTACATGTGCTCCGCTGTAAGCTGAACGAGATGCCGTCCTGCCAGGAGAGAGAGAATGATCTCTTCACAACTGCCGTTTCTCGTGAACCCTCATCACTCCTGGCTCCTGGTACTTAATTTTCCTGATACTGTCTCCTTGCCTTCTTACCCCTTCCTGTGTGATAAAGCTTCATGTCACCCAGTTGTCTCGGTTAGTGACCCCTGGGTGTGCTACCGTTGTCTTTCTTTGTGCCTGGTACTCAGGATCAATCTCCGCCTTTATTCTCAGCCCCTGCGCTTGCAGGCTGCAATGGCCATTTGTGTAATTCAGGTGGTTTCTGCCTGCTAAGGACATCTTCGATTTAAATCAACACGCTGTGCGCTGTGGGCCTTTTACATGCTTCCCGTGACGCATGTCTTCCTTCAGTTACTTCCAGTCAACTCAGTAAGTGGTTCTCGGGACTGGAGAGATGGCTCAGTGGTTAGGAGCACTAGCTGGCCTTCCAGAGGACCCAGGTTCAAATCCCAGCACCCACATGGCAGCTCACAACTGTGTGTAGTTCCAGTTCCAGGGGATTGGATATCCTCACACAGACATACATGGAGGTAGAATGCCAGTATAAAATTTAAGAACGTAGTTCTCAGGTACTGACATGTGCCAAGGCAGGTGAGGCAATGCAGACCTAGAAAGACCTAGAATGCGGAGTCTCTATGTTGGAGAGACATTCGCTCTTCTCATCAAGGAGACATGACACAGCCAGCTAGGAGGATATATCACAGACATGTTGTGATGTAGTCCAGGATAGTCCAGCATGAGCCACAGATGCTCGGGAGTCTTAGGGGAGAAGAGGTCTTTTCTGCTCTATTAACTTATAGTCAACTTATAGCCAATGCCTTTAAAAATTTTTTTAAATCAGATTTTTAAAAAAGAGAGATTATCCTTTTATCCCAAATTGCTTCAGTGATTATATTTTCAACTTTTAAAATTGCCTATATTATGTTTAGCTTCATAATAACTTTTATAATGATTTAAAAAAAAAAAGATATCTAACAGGAATGTATGAGCTCTTGTCTTGCCTTAGCTAGATTGAAAGCCCCTGTAGGCCCAGGGCCTAGGCTCCTAATCCTTTGTTATCGCTCCATAACTCCAGCTAGATTGAAAGCTCCCCTAGGCCTCAAGCCTGGCTCCCTAAGCCTTTCCTGTCTCTCTGTAATTCCTACTTTCAGGCTCTGCTTCCATCTGCCCACGGGAAGCCCTCGTCTTCAGCAGGGAAGCTTACCGGATAGCCAGTGCTGGAAGCCGAGGGCCTCAATATGCTGAAGGTTATTGGAGACTAGCTAATGTCTCCAAAGGTGGGGTCTTGTGGGTGTTGAACACTTGTCTGATTTCGTATTCTGTAAGTCCATATGTGTTCTAGTGTGGATTCAGCTGACGTCTTTGAGAAAGGGAAATGACAGGGTTTGCACTATGCTATTCTAGCATGAGCCCATACGTCTGAAACTCACTGCAGTCGGAATAGGCAGACATGCGAATATTCATGGCATGCATCTCAGTTTGCCTTCTGTAGCTGCGCTAAATACCATGGCCAAAAACAACTTGAAGAGGAACAGGTTTATTTCATCTTACACTTCCAGGCAACAGTTTATCACTGAGGGAGGCCAGGACAAGGACTGAGGCAGAGACCGTGGAAGGGCGCTGCTGACTGGCTTCTCATGGCTTACACACAGCCTGTTTTCTTACATATCCCAGGACCACAAGCCCATGGGTGACAGTGCCCTCAGTGGGCTGGTCCCCCCACATCATCATTAATCAAGACAGTGACCCACAGACTTGCACAGACAGTCGGTCTGATGGAGGCAGTTCCTCAGTTGAGGATCCTTGACCCCAGGTGATTCTAGCCTATGTTCCGGAGACAAGAGCTACCTGGAACAAGAGGCATATCCTTCATCATGTTAATAAATATAAACCAGGGCCATGCATTCTAGGGAGAATGGAGACATTGAAAACACCTGCTCCTGTCATTACGCATTGGTTCACAGAGCATTGGCTTCTGAGGAAACAGTGGCTGCTCACTGCTGGCGGAGGTCTATTGCCCTCGGTTACCTCAGTGCTCTCTCCAGCTAAAGTGGTCATGGTTCCAGCTGTCTGTGTCATCAGCAATAGTGCTGTAGTTAATGGAGCAATAACCACTAAAATGATGGTTATAAACACACCCCAAACTTGTGCCACGGACAGCATTGAATCTGATAAATGAATAATCAGCACACTGGCGGGGCCACAGTAAGTCCATGCATAATTAAGAAGAACCCTATAACTGTGAAGAAATTAAAAACAGACTTAAGAAAAAAATTAATAATAGTGTTGTGCTCATCATCATTTAAGAAATCAATCTCTAAACCCCAGTCTGTACTTTAGGAAAACACTATCTAATCATCATAGCTTAAAGGCACATGGAGAACTGACTACATGGTTCTCAAAAGGAAAGGGCTTGGTCCTCTAGGCAGTTAACAGAGAAAGTTAAAGTTCCCTGACATTAAAAAATTGGCAGGTGTCAAAGAGTCCCTTGAAGAGTTAATAAGACTTCCCAGGGCCTCTTTAATTTAACAAGTGTTTGAAGCCTTTGAATAGGGCAATGCCTCCCAAAGGGGCACCAAACCCAATACCAAGTAAGCATCAGTTGCTCAATCAAATGGTATTGACCTGGTTTGTCAGGAAAGCATTTCTTCCATGGCTTAGGTACGTGACATAGGCACCAACCAACCTTAGCATCACTGAGAGTGTACTGGGCAGAGCCTCTGCTGGGACCAACCATAGGATCACGGAGAATCTACTGCGCCAAGGGGCTCAGCTGGGATTTGAGAAACTCTCTTGGATGTGCCTTTGGGTTCTTGAGCTGATTGCTGAATTTCCATGGGTCTTAGTTTTTCTCACTCATGACAAGAATTTGTGGGGTTAGGTATCTTCTAAGGTAGATCATAGAGCTTTGGATGTTGGTGAGGGTAAATTAAAGCCGGAAAGGGTAGGTTTTCATATGGGAAAGACGCAGTAGTCATTGCAACAGCATACCAAATACACTGTCAATAATCACCATGGGGTAGATAAATCTAAAAATGTAAATCATCTAAAAACTCAATTAACATTAACGAGTTCCAATGGATGTCAAAGAGAACTGTGTGTTTGGTGCTTCAATTGATTATTATGGCTAATTAATACCTAAATTTTTGAGCATTCAGACCCAGTCTACTGTTCCCAGCTGAACCACTGCTTAATGTGGGGCTTTGTATGTGTGAGTGTCAGGATCTACAAACAGGCTGAACACTAAATATTTAATTGTTTGAGTTAAGGTATTTAAGTTTACTGTTGTTTTGCATGACTTTATGTAGTTGACCTGCGTTCATTCTCTTCAGAATGAGTGCGGCTGAAACGCATGAACAGCTAATTCTCTATGAACCAGCTGCACTTTTCAATAACCCCAGCTGCCCAGGACTGAGGCAGGAGGATCACTTGAGTACACAGACTTGAGGCCAGCTTGAGTAACAAAGACCTGATCTCAAAAATGATAATGACAACAACAACAGGACAAACAAAAGAAAGAGCACATAATTTTTAGAAAAAAGATAAACAGAGGAAGGATAGCAGGCTATCAAGAAGAGACTTGATACCCTATGAGCATATAAAGGGGGAGGAGATCCCCCTCAGTCACAGTCATAGTGGAGGGGAATAAGGGAAAAATGGGAGGGAAGGAGGAATGGGAGGATACAAGGGATGGGATAACCATTCAGATGTAATATGGATAAATAAATAAATAAAAGAAAAAGGATAAACAAGACTAGAGGACAAACCTTTACTGAATAAATTAGACATAGTTAAAGAAAGCATGATTTGAGTCCTAACAGGGCTCCTCTTGATGAGCCATGGTTGTGGTAATGTTTTAGAGTCTCATGGCAAAAATATTTCTTTTAAAACGTTTTATTTAATGTGTGTGTGTGTGTTGTGTCAGTGTGCAGGTACCCACAGAGACCAGAGACTCTGGATCTCTTTGTATCTCTAATTGCCAACCATGGGTTCTGGGAGTGGAACTCGGGTCCTCTGGAAGAACAGCGTCCTCTCTTAACTGCCGAGTCAAGTTTCTACTCCTATAAACATATTTCTTAACATAAGTTGTTACCTGTGCTAATTTACTCACCTATTGAACCTCTTCTACTTGTAGGAGGGATACTGATGAGCAAAGTAGAAAAACTCAGGGAGATTTTGTATTGCCAGATGGCACAGTGACTGAACACTGAGCCGCAGGAGCCAGACTTGCTGGTTACAGTCTGGATCCCATAGCTAGTGAGAGCACTTAGCTCATCTAGGCCAGAGCAGACGCAAAGCCAGATCCAGCACACCAAAAGGCAATAGATGAGGCGAATTCTGGGACTGAAATGGTATCGGATGTTCTCTTTCTCCTAAAATGCAGGTTGTGCGATTACAGATCTTTCATTGATTTGCATACCGGTTCTTCTGACTTCTGTTTAAGGTCAGAACACAGGTATGCTCATGCTGGTTCTGCAAATGCTCACTGGACGACCATGCTAGGGGTACACGGTAGTGCCCATGAAGTGAGTTCAGGCTCATAAGCTGTGTCCTCCATTTGGGAAAGTCACAGTGGAGTGAACATTGCCATGTTGGTGGAGGACAGAGGACTCAAACGTTGGGGGTATATCTTCAGTAGGAAGGCTGTGAACTCAGGGCAGGTCTCTCCATCTCCAGCCGACTCAGAAACGCTCTCACAGCGTGCCCACGGATCTATACCTCAGTCATCATGGAGCCTGTCAAGCTGATCACCAGAGCTAACTATCCAAGACAGTGAAAAGGACATCGGTTTTTAAAAGAAAATCAATGAAAGAAAAAGGCAAAACCAGGTTGACAAATAGAAGATAGAGGCTGCCCAACGAAACTGGCAAAATGCTAAAGCCTGGGTGATCTATTGGAAAGAGGGGTGCTTTCTTCCCCCTGAGCCAAGATGTGTAAATGCTGTGGGTACGGATGCAAATATTAACTCCCCTCCTCCTACATGGGGAATGGGACTGACAATTCACTCCTCCCTGGCCATGAGGCTATGGTGCTGACTCTTCTTCGCTACGTCACTGTAGAAGGAATAAGTACAGATATTAGGCAGCTCAAAGTAGGAAACTGGAGACATGTTATGTTTTGCTCTTTGTGGACTTTGTTGTTTTTTAAAAGTGTATGTGTGTTTGTGTTGTACTGTTATTAGTGTGAACGTGTGCATTTTGTGCATGGGGGTGTGCATGGAGGGCCAAGGTTGATATCAGACATTTTTACACTCGCTCTCTACCTTTATTTTTATTTAATTTTTATTGCTTGCGTTTCCTATATTAATGTTATAGATTTCATTCGTTTTCATCCCATTCCTCTCCCCCACCCACCTCCCATTTTCTCACCTTTATTTTATTTTGCGATGGGATCTCTCACAGGTTTGGCTGGGCTGGCTGGCCAGTAGGCATCAGAGATATCTACCTATCTCTCTGTCCACCTGCCTTTAGCACTGCGGGTATAGGCATACCACCTGGCTTTTCTCATGGGTTTCAGGAATCCAGACCCGGATCTTCCTTTGCCATGCTCTTCACTGGTAAACCATCTCCCAGCCACTTGTGGATCTACAAGCTGCTGTCAGAAGTGTAGGCTTTGGACTTGCAAAGCTGTAACTTATTCCACAAGTAGTGTATCCTGTGTCATTACCCCCCCCCCCCAAGAATCCATTGTATCTTTCTGCTCCTCTTTGCTACATTTTGGTTTCTTCAAAATGAACCCAGCAAAAAAATCTTCCTACTAACATTCTAATAAGGTTAAAGTTCAAACTGCAAGGTAGAGAATTTAGAGCTAAAGCTTAAAAAAAAAATCTTCTTAAAGGATTTATTACAAGTCAGATAAAACTAGACCGTAGGAACCTGACCCAGAGACATTTGTGTTGAGAGCAAATGAAATAGGCGCCAGTAAGCACAGCGCATACACAGATGAGCCCTGAGGCAAGCTTGGTACAGAGCCTTCCTGTGTGCTCCAGTGGTTGCACTCTTCATATCACCTGCTCTCGGAGACGCCACAGACCCTGTGGAGTTCACTGGCAAGCACTTTCCAGCAGCCTGCCAAGATGCGGTCTTTCGAAGATGCTCCCCACAGCTGGTCCGGTTAAGAGAGACAGAGATGGGCATGGGCACAGTGGACTCGGAAGCCCAGGATTCTACCAGGAAGGAGGGAGGCACTTTCTGTTCTAATTCAGGAACTCTATAGAGTTAGAAAAAAGACCCAAGACACTCAGATTATCAGAAACGATGGCTTTTCTAGTCATGCCAAGCTGAGAGATAAACACAGTAGCATCTAAGACAAATTAAATGTAAAGAAAAATGGGAAAGAGCATCATAGCCACTAATTAAAATAACACACAGTACATAGAAAAACTTAGCACATCTGGTCCCTAGTATCTAAGAGAAATTCATTCTAGAACCCTCTGTGAAGATCACTGATGCTTATTCCTTTACATAAAGTGGCATCCTATTTGTGTTTGAACTGCTCACTTGTTCTTGTGCAAGCAATTTCCAGATTGCTTGTGCTATGTTGTAGACATAAATGCTATATAAATAATTGTTTTGCTGTATTTGGGGAAAATGGTGGCGAGAGGAAAAAAAAAGCCTGTATACACAGTGTAAAAAGTATGAGGTCATGGAGATGGGTCAGCAGTGAAGGGTTTGCTGCTCTGGCAGAGGACCCTGGTTTGGGTCCTAGTATTCGTGTCAGGCAACAGCTACCTGTAACTTCAGCTCCTGGCCTCTTAAAGCACCCATATACACATGGTGCAAATTCTGATGAGCAGGCACACACACACCTAAATAAAAGTAAAATGTGAAAATGGCATTCTTTTTGTTACATGAAGGCAGACCCATGGGCCTGGAGGACTAAGTGTGTTTCTGTTTGCTTGGTGCCCCAAATACGTAGAAAACATTTTCATAGACATGGCTCCATTTGATCAGCAGAGTATTTCCCTTGGTGTAGTGATATCCTCACAGTCTGTAGTATGCTACTAGGGAGTTGGGACACAGAGACCTCAAGATGCGTGTGTGTGTGTGTGGTGTGTTGTATACATGCACATACATGCTCAGGTGTCATTTCTCAGGTCTCCCCTTCTATCTTTTGGGTTGACCCAGGGTCTCTCAATGGCCTGGAACTCTGCCTTGCAGGCTCTGTGACAGCGGGCCAGTAAGCTCCAGGGATTCTCGTATTTCCGTCTCCCATCTTGCCATTTCTAGGATTACAAACACAGACCACTGCACTTGGCTTTTTATGCGGGTGCTCAAAATCAGGTCCTTGTGCTTGTGAGGCGAGAACGTGGTTGGGAGCTTCAAGGAGAAGCAGCTCCCAGCCAGAGTGACACTGTTGACTGAAGTTCCGTGGGCATCATCTCAGGAGGCCTTTGCCTCCCACTCTTCTTTCCAAGCCACACCTGGGTTACCCCAGCAGTGCTTGGGGAGTCGCCTGTGGTCCTGCCAGAAATAGGGCTGAGGACCCTTAACAGGCCATGGTGGAAACAATCTACCTTTCAGTTTTGCAAACATGAAATCTGGTCGCAAAGATTCAAAGTATAAATATGAGTGAAATCTGAAACTGTAAAGTCTATGTTTTCATATGTGGGGTGAAGAAAACGTAAAGCAGTTAAAATTATGCATAACAATATATATGTCCCATGAGAGCCGTTTTCATAAAATTATTTAGCTTAAAATAGTTCTAATAAAAACCTCTTTGGCTTAAAGAGCAGAATGAGAAGGAGTGGTTTGCATCACCGCTTGCATAGGACTTGGTTTCTATGCTGCATTTAATCATGAAAGGGTTTCTTAGAAAAGGAATAGTGTGTTGGACAACTTTTGGAAATATAGTCTCTCGTCCCATCATACATATGGGGCCTGGGCATGGAAGTCAGGCCATTAGGCTGGTTGGCAGCAAGCACCTGTACCCACAGAACCATCTTGCCAACCCCTGTTCTCATTTTCTTTTGGCCTGTGTTACACACTTGGTTAACAATTAAGATGCTTTTGTTTTGTAGCAAGAAAACCTGGGGGTGGTTTCTTTGCACAGCAAATCTGTTGTTAATTGATTACCTCAGCTGAAGTGGTAACAGTGCTCTTTAGTAAATGAGGACCAGTCGTGACAAGCGTAGTGAGTCTGGTAAAATCGTTAATGGTATGTTGAAGAGTCTCACAGTATGTAGTAGAGTGGAACGCCCACCTTTTCCTACTGAGGAGGAGTCTGTGTGGCAGAGGGGCAGCAGCTCCTTCATCCTCATCCTTTGCATGGGCAGGATTAGGACCAAAGCCTACATTCTGTCGTGGGTCAGCCTCGAAGGCCAGGGGCATCCTTTCCATCGCTGAACACAGACAGCCGCCCCACCTGGAGTCATCCCATCCTTCCTTTTGTTTCTGACTTTTTTTTCCCACCCTGACATGAAGGCCTGTGAAGACATAAGATGTGCATGTAGTTTATGCACGCACGCTAATATGTGCTAATAGGTCCACTTGCAGAGGCCAAGAGAGAACATTGGTACCCTGTTCTAGCTATGCCTTTTTATTCCTTTGAGACAGAGTCTCTCGCTGAACTTGGAGCTAAGGTGGCTTGCAGCCAACAAACCTCAGGCATCCTCTTATTTGTGCTGCCCACAGCACTGGAGTTATAGGCATGTATATGGCCATAGCTGTCCATTTACATAGGTTCTGAACTCAGCTCTTCACCCATACGAAGTGATCACTCTTACCCAGGAAGAGATCCCCCCTCCCATGGCTTGGAGCACCCTCTGTCTGTAGTCGTCTGGGGCTGTGTCTAGTCTGGGCTCTGTGGATATTCTGACTCTGAGAGAAATAAAACTTGGTTTTTGATCTTAGCAGACAGAGATTGCCCACTGTTTGGAGAGCTTCATGAGACTGCCCTGTACTTGACTCTTATCCCACAGTCCTGGAGGAATACAACAAGTCCCTCTTTTCCCCCATCACTGAAACAAGTAGCACCATAATACACAGCTAGGTGTGTCTGTTTATCCTTGGGAGACAGAGGGCTTCATGTCTCAAAGACGCACAAGGAGTCAGGAGCAGCCACAAACAGATGTTGAAAATGGCCCATTGGTGGTGAGTTTATTTGCTATAGCACCAAGAATAAACAGAGGCCAAATGAAGGCCTCTGGAGGTGTGTGTGTGTGTGTGTGTGTGTGTGTGTGTGTGTGTGTGTGTGTGTTGACTGTGGAATGTTATCAAGTAAGGAGAAAGTAAAAGGACCCCCATTTGGTGGTAGTATTTATTTATCTCCTACAAAAAGGAGAATTTCACTATTTGACTTTTTGCTGTTTGAAGGCTTTTGCCAAATGCTTAACAATCTGTAGGGTTTGCTTTCTCATTAAAAAAAAAAAAAAAACAGTCTGAGAACAAGGGTCTATGTAACTAAGATGTGTTTGTTTTTGTTTAAGTCATTCGGGGGGGGGGGGGGGAGTCTTCTCTTGTCCATTGTTAAAAGAGAGGTTTCAATCAAAGGGAGAGCCTCCATATTCTAAAATATACAAACAGTTCTTTGAAATGGATGCCAAATCAAACTCTAAAAGGGACGTTTTCCTTACAGAAGTTTTGAGTTAATTCTGTGTGCAGGCCTTGAGTGGAAAAACTTTGAGACCGTCGGAGGAGTGAGATGCAGTAAAGCCACGCTCAGCTTCCGAAGTTGCATAGGAGCTTTGTCTTGTAGTAGTCTCCCGAGCCTCTCATCCCTGGTTTTAGGCTAAGTCGTAGCAACAAAGAGAAATCATCATTTCAGACTAAGTCAAAGTTTCAGTTAAACAGAAGGTGAGACTTTGGATCTAAACAGCCACACAAGAAAGCAGTCCAGCTCTCACGGAAATAAAAATTAGATTGTTCCTGGGTTTGGTTTTGTTTCATTATTTGAGACAGGGAGATTGCCCAGGCTGGCCTCCAGTTTGCTATCCCCCCACCTCAGCGGCCCAAGGGCCGGGGCTACAGGCATGCGCTACCTTGCCTAGCTAAATGGTTGCCTGCTGTCCTGGTTGGCTTTGCATCAAGGTAGAGTCATCTGGGAAAAGAAACCTCAGTTGAGAATAGGCCTCCATCAGGCTGGCCTGTGAGGCAACTCTGTGGGAATATTGTTTGATTTAGAAGGCCCCAGCTCACTGTGGGTGCTGCCACCCTTGAGCAGGTGGTCCTGAATTGTGTAAGAAAGTGGCTAGCATGCTAAGGAGAGCAAGCAGCATTCCTCCACTGGCCTCTGCTTCAGTTCCTGCTTGCACGTTTTTGCTTCCAGGTCCTTCCTTGGCTTCCCTTGATGGCAGGCCGCTCCGTAACCTGGAAGGTGAAATAGTCCGTTTGCTCTCCAAGTGGCTTTTGGTCATGGCATTTTCTGTCACAGCAATAGGAAGCAAATGAGGACGCTTGTTTTGAAAGGAATTCTGTGTGCCCTCCTATCAGGAACTCTATTTGCACGGAAGGAGTAGGGGCCAATAAGGCAAGTTCACTATGGAAAGGGGGCACGTTTTCATTTTTGTGTCACCAGTAACTAAGTGGATCCTGGGGGTGGGGGTCGGGGTGGGGTCCTGGGGGTGGGGATGGGGTCTCCTTTCTCCACAAAGGTTCAGCTTTATTGTTCTCTGCCACGCCTACCTCACAGACATCTTGTCAAGATTAAGCCAGTTGTACATAAAAACAGTGAGAGCTTAAAAACAGGTGAACTCGGGATTCCATATTTAAATATAATTATAACTTTTGAGGGTCGGTGCCTGCGTGAGACCTGATTGTTCTCCGGGATTAAAGTCAATGGTTGTGTTATCTAGTGGACAAGGGAGCAAAGCAGGGCAGGGGTCACAGCAAGAGATGCACCGTGCAACCTGGGGGTGCAGAAGACCTGTGGGCACGGGGATAACTCAAGTGAGGTCTGTGGGCTCAGGTCCACACAGCTTTATGATGACAGGAACGGCAGCTGGTTATAGAGGCAGAAATCTGAAGGGACATCCAAATTTCCACAAGGATTTTTATTAAAGCCATGCTTTTTACCCTTGTGTGTGTGATTATCTTTCATCTCTGTCTCCAAGAAGGACTTTGAGGTGCTCAAAGGAAGTGGGACAGCTTACTGATTCCAAAGGAACTTAGGCCAGTGGAGGAGGCAAGGTGACTTTTGTTCCCCCTGCAGACGTATACAGGGTACAAGCATGTACAGGAAGCGTGGGGGAAGGTGAGGTTGCGAGGGCCCATGAAGTGCAGGAGGGAACTCCCAGTAGGAAAGGATTACAAGGCAGATTTTTCAAGGCTGTTTGCAATTTTAAGAGGAGAGGAGGGTTCAAGGGCAGGAGAAGTAAAAATGGAAAGTAAGGCCAGTTAGAGCAGGCCTGTAATCCCAACTGCACTGGGGCCTCGGAAGAATGAAGCTCAGTTCTCTCAGGAGGCTGCGGAGTGAGTTGAAGGACTTCAGGGTGAGTGATGGAGATGCTGTCTCAAAATAGAAAATGAAAGAGGGTTAGGGATAGATAGCTTAGTGGTAGAATGCTCGCCTAGCATGTCAAAGGCTCCAGGTTCATTCCCCAGGACCAGGGAAATGAGGGCTAGGGGAAGGAAGGGAGAGCAAAACAAAGGAACTGGGAAAGCATAGGTACTCAAGAAAATGCAAAGAGATCCAGTTTGACTGTACTAGCCTGGAACATACAAAACACAGATGAGAAAAATGAGAAAGAAGGTCAGGTGGTCACCAGACTCAGGATCTGGGTTTGAGGCGTTGGGCCGTTCAGGCCGTGCAGCATGCACTGTGGTCTGGATTGGCTCATCACTGTTTTAAAACTCTCTCTCTCTCTCTCTCTCTCTCTCTCTCTCTCTCTCTCTCTCTCTCTCTCTCTCTCTCTCTCTCTCTCGGTTTTAAGATTTATTTCTTTATTATGTATACAGTGTTCTGTCTGTATGTGAGCCAGAGGGCCAGAAGAGGGCACTAGATCTCATTACAGTTGGTTGTGAGCCACCATATGGTTGCTGGGAATTGAACTCAAGACCTCTGGAAGAGCAGACAGTGCTCTAACCTCTGAGCCATCTCTCCAGCCCTGTGTTAATTTTGGAGAACTGCAGGCTGGATTTTGCTTGCTTCTGCCTTGGAGCAGCTTGCTGTCTGGAACCAACTCCCCCTTCCCCTAGCTTGTCTGGTGGATCAGTGTAAGACTTGTTCAAAGGTGTCTGAGTTACTTCTTTCTTGCTGTGGTAAAACACCATGACCAAGGCGACTTAGAGAAGAAAGCGTTTATTTGGAGCTTATGGTTCCTGGGGGTCATGGTCCATAGTGGTGGGTACAGGAGGCAGCGGATATGGCCGTTGGAGTCGGAAGCTCAGAGCTCACATCTCAAACCACAAACAGGAAACAGAGCTAACTGGGAACAGCATGTGGCTTCTGAAACCTCAAAGTCTGTCCCCAGCGACACACTTCCTCCCTCAAGGCCACACCTCCTAAGCTTCCCAACACAGCACCAGCAATTGGGGACTGATCAAGTATTCAAGTGTCTGAGAATTGTGAGGGGACATCTCTTTCAAACCACTCCAAAGGGCTAGTCTGAGGCTGGGCTGGGCTATGATGTGTAGGGGCCACTCGATAGGACAAAGAGGTCAAACTCTACCCACAATTTAGAGGCTGTGCATCAGGGGGCAGTGGAAATTTGCTTCCTTTCCCAGTGCCAAACAGACAGAGTCTTTATAGAAGACTCTGGTTGGCTCCTTGGGCTGAGTGTGGGCCGTCAGTCAGGAACTTCAGTGTTCAGGGTCTCCGTTCATGGGTTTTCCAAGCTTACACCTACTAATTAGTAGCAAGTGGGAGGTAAGAAGGAGAGGCGCTTGCTGTTTGCCGTGTGCTTTCACTGTATTCCGGGGGCAAGAGCCAGGGAGTCTAAGGAATATAAAATGTGGTGTGCTTCCGCTCCTATTGTCCATGATCCTGACAATATCCTAATCCAAGAGCAGAGTGAAGTATGGTAAGACATGGCAGACATCGCTTCCCCATGCCATGTCCCAGCTCCGCCTCCACAGCTGACACTGAGAGTTGAGCAGGACCTCTTTTATCATCAGCCACAGCTAGTCTGAATTGAGAGCATCGCTGAATCCCCGCACCTTAGCAACAACCGTGGCACTAGACTCACGTAGTTCTAGGGTCAGGCACTGTGTACTCGTCTACTCTTCTGTAACCTTAAGGAAATCACTTCCTTGAGTTTAGGTTTGTCATATAGAAAATGGGGTTGATGACACTGTCTCCTTCGTGGCAGGGGTGTCTTGGAAGTCATCCTACCTGCTGGCCAGAGCTATGGCAGCGGTGTCTCAGCCGCTGGATTGGCCACTCTTCCCTTTAAGCCACTCTGCGCTCACACTATGGGATGCTGTAAATGTCAGATCACTTAGAGGGACTCACAAGGTTGGGGATAAGCAGAGCATGATTGGTTAAGCAATCACCAGATCCGGTTGCCAGCCCCATCACCAGGCCATGGAAGGTCAGAGCATTCCTACAGCTTGGGGTTGGGCTTGCCACCAGGTTTGGAAGACTCGCTGCTCTGTGTCTTCCACTGGAGCACCCCAAAGGGCAGATGAAAACCCAGGATTCCTTCACCATGCTTTCCCTAGACGATCGACACTCATTATTACCCCGAGGAGAGTATCTTCAAATCTCGCCTTTTAACTAAAAACAAAAACAAACAAACAAATAACAACAACAACAAAAACCCTGTGATGCTTTTGTCTATTTGTTTTAATATAAGCTATTTTAATTTGCTAGTATCGCTTAGCTGTTCTGTAAAAAGCCTCCCCGCTTGTATTCTTTTTCTGTCCCATGCCTTCCTATCAGCTAAGCTTTAGTGTCTAATATGTAAGATGTCAACCGGTTCATAGATTTGCACTTTTAATACAGTTTCAAGTTACCACTAGCTCAAGCTACGGCAAAGTACCAGGCTGCCCTCGCTGAATTCTAGAAAGAAAAAGAAAAAGAAAGAAAGGAAGATTTTCTTAGGAACCATTTATCATTTAGTTGCAATTTTTAAAATAATTTTAATTGATCACATATGCTGTCAAGTAAGAGTTGGTCTTGTAGCTTCTGCCTCCCGCCCCCCCCTCCCCCCTTCTCCCTCCCTCCTTGCGATCCCTCGTGTGGGCATGCGCACTGCCCTGCTTTCCGCCAGGATGTCAGAAAATTAATTACGCTGCTCCGTGTAGATACCATCACAGGAAAGCCGCCCCAGATTCGAGATAAGATTACCGATATAGAAGCTGTTATTTTGGGGGGGGGGATTGTTATTGCTTTCCTATCGCTTGGCCTCATTTTCCTAGTACTCCTGTTTTAATTCTGACTCCGTGTTTTCGTAGCCATAACTCATTAGTGGTTTTTAATTTTTCTGAAACTGAAATAAGGCCTGAAAGGGTGAATTTGCCCACTTTTTCCTCCTCCCCCCCCCCTCTTTTTTTTTTCCTGGCTAATCGGAGGAACACAGCCACATCTGAAGCCACTTGGCTCATTATGAATTTCATGGAAACTGATTCTCTGAAAGTGTTTCCATATGTGTGTTCCCAATATATCCCATCCTCTCTAAATGGGAGCACAGACGTGTGCATGGGCTGGAAATGGCTTCAGGATGTGACAGAGCAGTCATATGACTCGCGGCACCGTGGGTGGCCCCTTCTGAAAGACAGGGTGTCCTGGGTGCTGGCCTCCTTCCTGCAGTGGATCTGGTTTCAAAGACTATCCACCCTTCCTTTAAAATGTTCCTAATCAAGGCCTAGCAAGATTGTTCGCCCTCCTCCCTTCCCTCTCTTCCACCCTCACAGCCTTTGGCTCCTTACTTCTCCTTTGCCCTGGGGTCCCTGGACACACACACACACACACACACACACACACACACACACACACACACACACACACACACACACACACACACACACGCTCACACATCTTTTACCGTCCACCCCTTTCCCTTTCACAGAGCGGAAGTATATTATTCCAGCAGTATCTTTAATGCTGGGGTGGGTTTAAGGAGCAGTTGCCAGGGTCCCCTCTCTTGCCCACCTCCTCCCTTCAGCAGACCAGACTGTCTTAGCCTTAGGATCAGCTGGGTTGTCTGACTTTGTGAGTACACTGTGGAAAGCACAGTTTATTACAACACTGAAAACAAATATTTATACTGGAGTCTTGAAGCAGTGTGTGTGTGTGTGTGTGTGTGTGTGTGTGTGTGTGTGTGTGTGTGTGTGTGTATAAAACTATGGGGCTTGCTAGTCATTTTATTGCCTTAAAAATTGGTTCCATTTCTCATTCTGTTGTCTTTTTCAACATGGCCCTTTGGATTTCCCCAAAAGTTGTGCTTTTCTAATAATTACAAAATGAGGCTGAGTCTGGGGTTGTGACTCTTGGTCATGTTTAGTATGGGGGGTGGGGTCAGCTCAGAAACAATGGGTATACAAATCTCTTTTAAAACTCAGTGTGAAAACGCAGAGTAATATTTTACATATGATCTAAAGTTGATTCTTGCATCCTGTCTTCTGGAGACCAAACTAATATTCATTTGTTCAGCAGTAGTTTTGAGGCTCTTGCCTTTCCAGTATGTATTATAGAGGGTCTAAAGGAAGGACGGGATGGGGAGATTCATTTGGTAAAATCCTGAAGTAGGAGGACCTGGGTTCAGATCCTAAGCACCCACGTAAAAGTCAGCACTGGGGGAGGTAAAAGCAGATGGGTCCCTCGAGCTTATTGGCTGGCCAGCTCAGCAAATTGATGAACTTCACGTTTAGAGAGAGTCTGTCTCCAAAATATACAGTGGAGAGTGACTGAAGAAGGCACCCAAAGTCAATGTCTGGCCTCCACTTCCAAACACACATATTCACACACACACACACACACACACACACACACACACACACACACACACACACACGAAAGAAAGCTCATTTCCTTAATATGCTTTATTTTTCCAAGTAACAAAATGACTTTTAAAAATAAATTTTCATATTAAAAAAACTTTGCAAATAAGTAAACACATCACATACCAATATTAACCCAGGCTCCAAATCTATAGAGCTTAATGAGAATTTATGTAGTTAGAATTAGCATTCAGAATGGAATCTGTGAATTAAATTTTACATTTTTAGTATTGAATATATTTTATGCACTTATCCGCCATCAAAACCAAAAGGAAAAAAAAGCCTGATAGAATTAGTCCTAGAAAAACAATTAGCTTTAAAATGTCTCTTATAACTCATATCCACCAATCAGTCCTTCCTCATCCCCTTTGTATTTAACTTGCTCTATTTCTTCATGTTTCCTGAAGCCATATGTACAGTTGTTTCTATCTGTACATATATTATTGGCTACATTCCACATAAGAGAGTGAAAATGAAGTTTCTTTGTGAGATCATGTGATCTTACTTGATAATATACATTCCATCCATTTTCTTGCAAATTTTTAAATTTCATTTTTTAGAGTTAAGTATATCTGTGATTTACATCACTTGTAATATATACATGTACATATATATATATTAACTCTTCATTATCCATTCATCTGTTGATGCACAACTAGGTCAACTCCAATTCTTCGAGATGGTAAATAAAGCAGCAATAAACATGGAGTATGGTGGGGTATGGAGTTCTCTGAGTGTACACCCAGGAGGGAAGTAGATGGACCGTATGGTAGCTCTGTTTTTTAGTTTCTAAAGAAATCTCCAAGATGATTTTTACAATGGCTATGTTAATTTGTTCTTTTTTATTACAAAGTAGAAATATGTATCTAAAAACAATGTCAATGCCAATGTTAATTTTAAATGGCCTGGTAATATTTATAGATACAAATACCCAGGTCTGTGGGATAAGACAGTGGAGGAACTTTCTACACCATGGGGCGTGGCTGTTCTTCGGTGGCCATGAGTTCTGTAGTTGGTTACCTCAGTTTGGGAACCCTGATGGGCAGCCACAGAAAAACTCACCTGAGAGCCCCAAGTTTGTGTCACAGCAGCAGGAGCGGGACAAGGTGTGTAGAAAGTACACAAAGGCACCTCGGTTTCACTCCTTGGTACTTTGTGTGGTAACTGGGCCACGCCTCCTCAGAAGAGGTGGGCCCGTCTCCGTGTGGCTAAGGACTGTTCACCTCTGGATAATGCTCTGTTTCTTTGGCTTGCAAAGGGAGACTAGGGGGGGGGGAGAGAGAGAGAGAGAGAGAGAGAGAGAGAGAGAGGGGGGGGGGGGGGGAGAGAATCCCCCTTTCCATGGCATTTCTGCAGATCTAAGGATGCTCAAGGCACACCCCACCCCCTTTCCCACTGTCACTTTCTGTCCTGTGGGGCAGTAGAGGAAAGGGAGAATGTTGACTCTTGGACAGGAGGACACTTTGGAGTTCTAGTTGTCCCTGACCCTCGTGGACTCACAGACTCTCATGCCTTACCTGTCAAAATCATCCATGATTCATTCTCTCTCATGTTTTTCTTTCCTTTCCCCTCCAATCCTAGCTATGGAACTTAGAGTCTTTGCATGCTGGGCAAGTGCTTGCACCGTAGAGCTATGTCTCAACCCCATCAATGATGATTAATGACTCGGAAATGCTGGCTGTTCATTGACGTGCAGACATTCAGGAAGGTGCAAGTTTTACCCCAATTACCTTCCTGACTCCAAATAAATACCATGACTTTAATGGTAATGATGGACCCAAGCTCACGGGCAGTAACAAGTGGGCCAACCAGAAGGCATGCGTTTCTGCCCGGCCTCCCCCATTTCCCTGTTTCATCTCTTCCCCAGGGTCTTCCCAGTGTGGAGCTCCATTATACTAGCTCTGAGGAAGAGTGAGTATCAGGAAGGAAGGAATGGAACGCTAGTAAAACAGGGACATCTGTTTCTTAGTGGCAAATGTTGCTGGCCTCAAACTCACTACGTTGTCTTTTCTGCACTCCATCTCAGGATGAGCTTCTCTATGCCTCAGCCTCCTGAGTTCTGAGAGTATAGACACGAGCCACCCAACGCTTGTCACAAAGAGTTGTACTTAGGTGTAAATCGTGTGGCCACATGAGTTCGTGTGTACCACTTCGCGCAGGTGCCCTTGAGGCTGGGGCTCCTGAGTCATCTCCCACATCTTCCCTAGTACTTCTGATGTCTTGTTTTTACTGTGTTGTGACTGTACTGGCCCCTGTCACAGAGATGTTGATGCATCTGTTTACTGAATTGTTCTTTCATCCAAGCACTCACTTTTTTTTTTTTTTTTTTAATTTTAATTTGAAGCTCTAACAATGTGCTAGGTTCTGGGAGGGCTGTGAGAGGAAAATAAATCTCCTGCCATCCAAAGCTGACCCTAGTTGGAGAGAACAAACTAATAAGTCAGAGGGGCGGTGAGGAAGGGCTCAGAAGAATGGCAGTGGAGAGTGAAAGCCAAATGGGCTGTTGTTATGTAAGCAGGCAGTTGGCATGGGGCGGCCGAAGTGTTGAAAGCAGAAGAAGCCTGCGCACTTCCAGAAGACAGCAGCCCCGTGTAGGTCCCGTGTGGCCCGTGTTCCCTGGAAGGATGTCTCACATTAATGAAAAAACGGTCATGAGCTTTATTTAAGATCTGTTGGAGCAGTAGCTCCTGCCAGGTAACCGGGCCCCAAAGTATCTCTGAAGTTAACACTTCATTGCCAGGGCTGCTGGCTTTTCTTGCTGACGGTGATATCCTTACACACAGGGGTGGGCTCTGAGTGTGCCACTGAGTGTTCAGTTAGACTCAGGGCTCTTTGTATTTCTTCCGCCCCTGTTTCCTTCTTCAGTGGGGGGTCGTGCTGCTCCTGCTTAGTATTTAGAGGGGAAGCAAACCTGCCCAGTTCCCAGCTGACGCCCCTTAGTGACAAGCACTTCCTCCAGCATCCTCAAACTCTAATTTTCCTTTATTATATGGAGCTCCTTGCCTGGGCTTAAAAATGGAGATCAGCCACTGGGCTGTAGCTCGGTGGGAGATGGCTTCTCTAGCACCTGAGGCTGTAGGTTTGATTCCACCCTACTTCAAAAGTGGTGGTGGGGGCAGGGGCGGGACCAGAGAGATGGTTCAGTGCCAATGGCCTCTTTCAGCCTTTACAGGTACCCACACATATGTAGCTCACACACACACAGTCGCGCACATAGACACACACACACACACACACACACACACACACACACACACACACACACACACACGGGAGTAGATAATTTAAAAAAGAAAGACTGAGCATTCCCATTAGCAAGCCCAGATGAGAGAGCTATGCCTTCAACAGCTGTCTTTAATTGTAAGTCAGACATGATCCAGGATAAGTAGCAGTGAATGAAAGACCTATAGACCTATAGCAGAGCATTAGAGGCCAAAGAACCCAGCCCAGAGGTTCTCTTGTATTCCCTTTGTCTGGGTCCACACACTTTCCCCTTCTCTCAAGACTCCCAGCAACCTGACTAGGTAAAGAAAGCCTGGCATCTTTCCTCCCTTGCAGGGAGAGGCTGGCCATTTTTACTTTTTACATCGGTTTTGTTTTGCTTTGGGCCTCACGGGCATTTTATCGATGTGTTCTTCTCAGTATGTATAGGCCTGTGGGCCTGTGAGGGGCCCTCCCTGCTGCTGCTCCTCCTGCTGCTGCTCCTGCTGCTGCTGCTGCCCTCTTGAGCCAGGCTCTTTCAGCTCCTCCTTATGGCAGCTCCATTTGTTTGCAAGCTGTCCAGCTGTGGCTGGGAGTGGAGACAGCAGCTCTGGGATGAAGCATCTGTAGGAAGCCAGGAGGTTCCTGGGGGGAGGGGCGGGGGGGAGCGGGTGGAGACCTTACCCCTATCCTTCTTGTACCTCAAGCAACTGAAACTGGCCACTGTTTATAAGATTAGATCAACAATGTGGCCAAAGCGGGGCATTAAGAGGATCCCATCCCCCAAATAGCAATTATCATTGGGGGTGACACTGAGATACCAAACTACTTTAAGTAGCTTCCATTTAGACAAATATAGTGGGACAAATGGGGAGGGGGATGGGGTCTGTTCAAGCAGATTTCTCAAGGCTAACACAGACTGCTTGTCTTCCCTTAGAAGTGAGAGGGTGTCCTTGGGTCTGCCACCTTCCCTGTGTGGGAATATTGACTGAATGAAAGGCTCTCCCAGTCTCCCCAGGCCTTCAGCTCCCCTATTGTGAGCAGATTAGACAGCAATCCATTAGCAGTTGAGACTTCCCAATCAGGGTGCTCTGACCATCAGAAGGCAGTCCATGGCTAAGGTGGGAGCTCAGGGGACACAGCAGAAAGTGTCACGGGCACAAAGCTTTGTGGAAGTCATTTTTATTTGTCTGGCAACTCACCAAAGTGTTGCAGTGCCCTCCCTCCCTGTCACAGCTTTCAAGTTAACTGGGCAGTGTCCCTCCAGCCCTACTGCTGAGTCAAACTAGCCTAGCAGGAAAATGTGTCACCTCCGAGCTTCGAGCTTCGCTAACTCCTGTCAGCCACCAGGCACAGTGAAATGCCGTTTTGAAACTTTGATTTTGTTTTGAGATAGAGATCCCATCTCTCTACCGCAAACTAGCCTGAAACTCCCTAAGTAGTTCAGGCAGGCCTCAACTCCTACCTTAGTTAGCCTTCTTTGTCCTTGGATTACAGGCTTAAGCTGTGTCCCGCCCCCTGCCCCGTACCCCCCGAACAGGTGACTTTTGAAACTATATTAGAACCATAAGATCTCACGTGGATCATGGAACCCTCTGTTTCCTGTTTCCTGGCAGTTTCCTTTTTTTTTTTTTTTTTTTTTTAGCACAGTTTAATGTTCCTTGTACATGGACGAGATTATCCATAGATAATGGCTGAAGGAATAACATTAGCTTTATTTAATAGTCTGGAGCTGGGGTCTTTAAGATAGATGGCTTTGGGTCACCCGAAGGCTACAGGCCTGTCACTGGAAGGGGAGTGGATTTGCATGTAGAAAACTAGATGGGAGTACATGTGCTCTTGAACTCTCTCATCTTGTGGGCACTTTTTAACAAGTCAAATTGACATTTTCCAAAGTCAATTCCGTACCTGTTTTTAACTTTTTTTTTTTTTTAATGTTTGTGGCTGTAACACAAGGGAGAGCAGTGTCATTGTCAAAATCACCCAAAAAGGAAGGCACAGCACTTGCAGATTCAGAGGAAGAAGACCCACTCTGGGAGAGGAAATGTAGCTGCCTCTCTTCCATCTGAGACAACGATTCTAAATAATCAAGTTTCTATGCAGATCCCACACACAAGAAAAGTTCTTATTTCTTCATCCCCAATACAATGAAGTCTGCTTCAGAAACAAGGCTAATTAGCATAAAATGACAGCAAACTCGAGAAAACCATTGTTCATAGATTACAAAAAGTCTCTTCTAAACTCTTTCAAGTCTACGTTGGTTCACTCACTCAAGACATCGTGGGTCTCAGGTGACCAGAACCCACTGCCTAGAGCACTTTTGCCCCAGCAGACACCTGTCCCATTGTTTTCCACTAAGAGAAATGAACCCCAAAGACAACTGTCAGTTTGCGTTAGTTCGTGTTTCTAAACCCCAAAGCTACAACGATCTTGGCATATGCTTCAGAGTAATAAAAGCATCAGCAAAATGTAGCAGCTAAAATAGAGGTGTGTGTGGTAGGAATGAATACAAAGCGTTTCAGGGTTTACTAGCAGAGTCCCTCATAAAGGGCTTTAATGGGAATTCTGCATCAAAATAAGAGAGACCATATGGAACTTTAATTATTCCTAAAACATAGTTTTAAGGGAAAATAAATACATGTTAGAAGCCTTTAAAAAAGACATTAACATGCCTATCTGTGTGTGAAGTCTGTGCTTCCTTGAGGGGCAAATGTTGACGTTTTAAGTGTGACTTCTTTCCGTTTTTAAATTACTGGGGTTAGTCTGGGTTTTTTTCCTGTGCTCTGTGTATTCACGGAAGTGGCCTGCCTGTAGCTATTACACTTCACCTTGATGCAGTAGGGCAAGAAGGCTGCTGAGGACCACCTGTGGCCTCTGTTTGAGGCCCCACTCCCACCCCACCCCCACTCACCCCCCACCCCCACATAAACACAGGTCAGGGAGGCCAGGAAGCTCATCTGCTCACATTGCTGAGTCTTTTACTATCACTATTTGCACCTTCCAAACCTTGAGCTTGTCAGAATTTCATTTAGGGGGAGGGGTGATGGAGAGGCTGGTCAAGGGAGGGGGGGGCGGGTTTATAAAAAGCAGGCCACAAAGTGTGCAGCTGCATGCATTTTAGTCTGCCATCTTGAGAGCATTTGCTGCTGGTGTTAGAGGCAGCGCATTTGCTGTCCACCTTCTGCAGATGGGCCAGTGGGTCCCCGGAAGGCACTAATGAGGGATGGGACACGCCCTCATGGACCAAGGCTCTTGTCTCTCCTCCTGCCTTGGAATTAATGTCATAGACGAGATGTCAATAAGAGAGCTGGAAGGGAACTTAGAGTTCGTCCCCTCATTTTCCAGATGATGACACTGCCACCTCTGACTTCTGCCTCTGGCCTTCCTCTCTCAGTAAGAAGAGCCAGGCAGGTGAGACTTTTCACAATTGCTGGGCTGGGCTGGGCTGGGCTGGGTAGGGCAGGGCTGGGCTGGGCTGGGCTGGGTAGGGCAGGGCTGGGCTGGGCTGGGCTGTTTGAGGGCCACTGTCTTCTGGTTTGTGAGGGAGGAGGGAAGGTTCTGCTAACTCTATGTTGCTTTCAAGCAGTCACTTTGTATGACAAATGCATTTCACGCACTGAATCCCAGTGTATGGTGACGATTACAAGCAATGTGCGTTCTAACAAACGTGACCACTCTCTCACAGGCCCCTTCCAGCCACATATTTGAATTCCCTCCAGTAAACATCAAACTATCTGAGAAGAACAGTTGAATACAAATTGGGCTGAGGGACAGTTAAGATCGTCAGGGCTTGCTTCATACTTTTCCTCACAGCTGAAACCTGTAGCCGAGGCAGATAGAGAAAACCAAGACAAACAGTAGCAGGGAATCTGGAAGACACCACAAACTTAGCTAGAAACACCGATGTTTTACAGAAGGCCTTGTCATAACTCTGTCAATTCTAGGAAATTGTAAGGAACGCCAAGATCACAGCTATGCATTTTATCCATTTCAGAAAACTAGTTCCTATGCGCAAAGTCTTTAGCCATGCTTCCAGGAGTGAGAAAGCAGAGGGGTTGGTGCATTGACAGCTTCAGGAGAGAAAGTTCTAGAGGGGAACCATCTCTGCCTCTGAGCTTTGAAGATGGGACAGGTAGCCAGCAGGGAGCAGCTCTCAGCTCAGTCTGTCCTAGGCATTAAGCCCTTATGGGAGCTCCTGTGGGAATCTGGTCTAATTCAGGCCCTGTGTCACTCACTCATTCACCAAGACTCTGAAAAGCAGTGACTGTCAAGGTCCCCCACTCTGCCACTGCGGTCCCCGCCCCCTGCCCTCCCTCTCAATACCTTCCTATCTCATTTATGACTCAAGGGAGAATTGCTGAGGCCTGGACTCTCCCCAACACCCCCAGAAAAAGCAAGCTAGTGTTAGAGCACAATTTCCCTGACTGGGATGAGGATTTGAACAAGATCTTAAATTCTCTTAATGGTTAAAAGAAACAGCAGGACTTATGTTAAAGGAGTCCGTTTGATGCGCTGTTCTCAACAAGGAAGCCGAAGGGGGGAGGGGGATAATAAACCCAGTTTAGATTTGTTTACACTGAACTAGGAAAAAAAAATCAATTGATCTGATTCAGTAAAGGTTTTACTTCAGAGACCCCAAGTGCAATAAGAAACAAGAGGAGGGGGGGAACCAGTGAAGAGCCAGCCTTCAAGTCTAGTGAATGAGCCTCTGACTGGAGTGTGGGTTTGGCTTCCACACAGGGTCTAGCACACATCTGGCTTTTAAAAGCCCTTTGGGATTCTCTAGGGGTGGAGAGCCCGAGGATTCATGCCATTGAGACTGTAAGGTGAAAAAAAAAAAAGAAAAAAGAAAAAAGAAAAGCCCGAGGTGAGCGGTGCATTTGAAAAATCTGTTGGTGACTTGCTGTTCCTTGGGAGAAAGCTAAAGTTTTCTACTTTTGAAAAAAATCTTGTAACGATTCTATCATTCTAATTGATATTTACAGATGTTTCCTCCCCCTCCCCATCTTCTGTTATAATTTTTTAGGTGCTTCAGAACTGGGCCCTTTTTCAGACCCCAGGCAGTTCCCAAGCATTTCATCCCTCACTGAGAGCCGCCTCTCCAACCCACGAATGCACTACCCAGCCACCTTTACTTACACCCCGCCAGTCACGTCAGGCATGTCCCTCGGCATGTCCGCCACCACTCACTACCACACCTACCTGCCACCACCCTACCCCGGCTCCTCCCAAAGCCAGAGCGGACCCTTCCAGGCCAGCAGCACTCCATATCTCTACTATGGCACGTCATCAGCATCCTATCAGTTCCCCATGGTACCCGGGGGAGACCGGTCTCCTACCAGAATGCTTCCACCATGCACCACCACCTCGAACGGCAGCACGCTATTAAATCCAAATTTGCCTAACCAGAATGATGCTGTTGACGCTGACGGGAGCCACAGCAGTTCTCCAACTGTTTTGAATTCTAGTGGCAGAATGGATGAATCTGTTTGGCGGCCATATTGAAATTCCTCAGCCGTGGCCCAATGGCATCCAGGGGCCACACTCCACATGTGTTAATATATACATATATAAAGAGAGCGCATATATATGTATATCGATTAGCTATCTAGAAGATTTTCTCATTCACTCCCTAATCATGACCTTGCAACCCTAAGAGGGCAGAGACAGTCATAACTGGCTTTCATGTTGTTTACTATTTAAGATATTCCCTTTACCAAGAAACAAACCTTCAAAGGTGGTGTTGTCTAGTCTGTTTTTGTAAGTAACCTGTTCTTATACCAGTTCAGAGAGGTGGACTCTGGGCTTGGGAGGAAGAAGAGCCAAGCCACTTCCTCCCTGTACTTTGAAGCCACACACCTTGGCTGTGTGGGGCCAGTGCGCTCTGCAGACCAGCTTACAAAGCCAATTATGGTGCACTCAAAGGGACGCGGGGTGGCACGGATGCCCCCAGTGCTGCCCATTCTGATACCTGTTCCAGAGTTTTCCTTCAGACTTGCTGCAGGTACTGATTTGAACTTTTTGAGTTCACTTGTGTTTTTTGTTTTTTGTTTTTGTTTTTTTCTACTCTAAGGAAGTGACTTCAAAAATACTGATCAGGATAGATTATTTTATTTTACTTTTTAAAAATACTCCCTCATTTCCCCCCCCATTTAACCAAAAATAAATTCCTGTCCCTCCCCTCCCTCCTCCTCTTTCCTTTATGCAAAACTGAAAATGGCAATACCTTATTATAGCCATAATGATATAGTGTTTGAGTTGGCTGTGTGTTCTTTTTCTTTTTTTTTTTAAATTATGAATATGTGTAAAATCTGAAGTAACTTGCTAACATGGATGGTCATATAACTTTAAAGATATATTTATAATTATTTAATGACATTTGGACATTTGGAACATTTCTTAGTGTAATGATATGTTGACTTCGGTCTCTAAAAGTGCTTTTTTTTCTTAAATAACAAATTCCTTCAGTGGGCTAGAGCCATATCAGAAATATTGCTAAGCAATTTCAATTCCTTCAGACACAATGTGATTTTTGAAAATAATTTCCATCTCCAAATATTTTATGTGTAGTTTGTTTTTGTGAAATGCTATGTTTCATTTTTTTTTCAGGTCTTTGATTGCCTCTGACACAGCTTTGCCTTTTAAAGCAATAATTAGGGATCAAAAACAAAAACAAAACAAACAAACAAACAAAAACCCCCACCTATAGCCCTGTAGCCCTTTAACACATAGTGTGGCCCCTTTGCTAGCATGAAATGCTAGAGACATGTGGTTTACTTGATTCTTTTTGGGGGGGTGGGAGGGTCATTATGACTGTTGTCATATTAAAAAGCCAAGCTCTGGTAATTGCTTGAACTGCAGAAAAGTGTTCTGTGGTCTCAGAGTTAAGCAAAACTCTAAATCGCAGGTTTCATGGTTGAGGGTCCAAAGATCTGAAAGCCACACATGTGGTAAAGGCTCAATCATGTCACGTACAGCGTAAGGACCCAGACACAGCGGGCACTCTGCACCTACCAGCCTTACCACACAGTTGTCCATTCAGGGGAATCGGAAGTGCCTTTACCCAAGGGGGGCCCCCAGCAGTTTCCCAAGGAGCAGAATCTCTTGTCTATCCATACTACCCTAGAAGAGGCTGGTCAGCTGGAGTAGCAGCCCGTAGCTGACGTCAGTAGACACAGAGGCTGTGGGGACCTTCCTGAAGCCTTTGATATTAGAGGCTGTCCCTCGGGAGGGCCAAGAACAAGGAAGGACATGTACTCAGTGGTGCCTGCCACTTGTGTGAATTTGAGATTCAGAATACACACACACACACACACACACACACACACACACACACACACCCCCCTGCCGGAGGACGCACTTTGATCATTCCTGGCACCTCGAGGCCAGTGCCTGAGTGTGAATCCCCCAACCACAGCCAGGAACCATGCGGTGACACCACCAGGCAAATCCCAGCATTCATCCCTCACAGGTGTGTGTGGGTAGACTGGGCTGGGGCCACCTTCACTCGAACCCCTGAATCATCCTAAGCAGGGCTCTTCAGGCATTTGCCTTGAGCCCCCACACACCCCCTCTTGCTCTCTGTTGCTTCTCAGGTTGACCTTTGCCCCGATATGGGGCAGTCCCAGGGGCAGGGGGACCTGGGTGTGCCACCAGCTTGTATTTTCCTCAGGATTCTTCCTGACTCCTCCTGGTGTAAATTGAAGGGGGAAGCGCCCCTCCCTGAACCAAACCAAAACTCTTCGCCTTCTAAAGGTTGTATACCAAGTACGTGCAGATTGGCACGCCGCTTTTGTATTTCTTAAGATGGAAGGTCTTAATAATAAGACCGATGCTATTTATTGATTGTGTGTGGTAGCTTGAAGCACACCACTGTCCACTTGTTTGTCTCATCCCGTTTTCGGCAGCACTTACAAAAGCCAGTGTCTGGTTACACTTTTCAGTTTTCATTCATTGACGCGAAAAACGTTACCATCGGCGTCAGCTGCACCCTATTTAATGTTTTTTAAAGGCACTATATTTGTACATTATTTTTAATGTTAAAGGGCTTCTTAAAGTTTACAGTACACATATTAAGGGACTAGAGGGGAGTGCGTTAGTTCCCAAATGTTCTTATAGTGGCTGCAGGCAGCAACCCAGAAACACTTTTGAAAACAGGTTGTTTCCCTCCGTCCTTCCTTTGAGAAAACGTCAAGTATTTTTCCCTGCCTTTCTACCACCTCACTGGGTGACTCCTATTACTTAGGATACATTTTTCTGTCCCCCCCGCCCCCCTTTTTTGGACTAGGGCTTAAAAATCTCCCTCCCTCTTCCCTTATCTCTTAAATTCTTTTGCACTGGGTCCCAAGTATCATTTGTGGTTTTAAGACCAAAGCGATGCCTTATTACTCTTCTGGAACCATTTACTTGCCCCAACCAACCCTCCACTTCCCTGGGGTTAGAATTACACAGTTCTCTTAGGAGCACAAACATGGCTGGGCTTTACAGTGTGACTGATGCAGCCATATTAAAAAAAAAAAAAAAAAAAAAAAAAAAAAAAAGCTCTTCAGTTGTGTCAGAAATGTTACCCTAGGCCAGAGTTCAGAATAGGTGCCATAGCTTTAGCTTTAGGTTGGGGAATGATGCCCAGCCGGAACTAGTGAGTCTTAAAAGATTTAACTAGTTTGCTCTCCAAGTTGTCTCATCCTTTATTTACCCCAAGTCCCCCAGAAAACGAACAGAGAAATGTCTCCATACCCTTAGACTGTCTATTGTAGGTTCAGAAAGGAGGAGCCGTGTGCTGGCGGTTCCTCTGCTCCAAGGAAAGGAACTGACTGACCTAGCAATAGGGAGTGGTAGGAGACGTAATTACATCCACAGTATTTAAAATAATAATAAAAATAAAAGATGATTCTTCCAAACTTTGAATTTGTTGTTCTGAAAAAAAAAAAAAAAGACAGTGCATCTAAAATGAAGTTGTTTTTTCCTATGTGGGAACTTTCTTAGTTGTTTGTTTACTTCATGTTTACAAATAATTGTTTGCTTTTTAATGCAATACTTAAATAATATATTAGCCAAAACCATAACTTACAGCAATTTCTTAGGTATTCTGAATAAAAGGTCCATGTCGTTCGATACACCTACCGTTCTTAGATTTCTGTGGAACAACAACAACAACAAAATTTGTAGCATTTTGTGTAAATAGCAGCTTTCGTTTTCTTTTTTATTTTTCTCATTGCTATTGCCTGAGATTTGCTTTCCATGCACGTATTGTACAAATTCTGCTTTGTGCCACATGTCATGATTGTGGATGAGTTTACTCTAACGTCAAAGGGACTATTTGTATTGTATGTTGCAACTGTAAATGGAATTATTTGGCATTTCCCCCTCATGATTGTAATATTAATTTGAAGTTTGAATTTAATTTTCAATAAAAAGGCTTTTTTTTTTTTTGTTGGTTTTGTTATGTGTGTATCCTGGCTCTTTTCTCGTCCGTTTCTGACACCTGACTCCCGCCTACACCTCCTAGGATGGACCAGAAGTAGAGAAGAGCAGAGAGGTCCTGCATCTCTCGGAGAGGGCAACATCTTAGTGAGCACTGTGCCCTGCACCTGGAGGAGCAGACAGAGGCTCGAACCACCAACTTGTGTCCCTAGTGTCTGAGAAAGGGGTGCTCCGTCAGCCTGCGGCACAGCCCTGCTTGACTGTATAAAGCTCTGAAAACAGGAGTTGGATGCAGCAATTGGCCACTCTCTCCCAAGCTGTGGTCAGACGCCAGGCAGCCCAGACACCGCCTGTTTTCCTGCTCATATCTCATTTTGGGTCTTCAGAAATAAAAAGCAGAGCCCTGCAGCGAGCCACACAGACCTGGCCCTGGAGGAATTCAGCCTTAGAGACTTTCTGCTAGGGACCCTAACTGTAGTTTGAGAACTTTTCGTTTCGTTTTGTTTTGTGGCCAGTGCTTACTTTTGGTCAGGCCCTTCCTCTCCAATGAGGCTGAGTCTGTACTTGCTTCATGGCTCCTCTGTCTGACTTCCCACAGGTCTACTGTAGGAGGTCAGAGACCCTGGTGTAGAGACACTGGGCCACTGGCCATAGCAGCTCCTTAATCCCATGGGTAGAGGCCTCCCCTAAGAAGCCTCCAAGAAATCATGGAAACAGCTTATTTCTAAGATGAGGAGCCATTCTAGAAGAACCTGGCTGAGCTCTGGCCAGAGAATTTGTTTGTAGCTCTTTCAAGACGAATATTTATTTATTTAAATTAAACATTTCCATGGCTTTCAAAGGCACAGGGGAGGGGGCACTGAAGACCATCCCTAGCCATTATCACTTCACTCCTTTGAGCCTTGAGTTTCTTGCTTACTGTCAAGACCTTGACTTTTGACATTTCAGGCCAGACAGATCCTCTGTTGTGTCCAGAGCCTTGTGGTATATTTATTAGTAGCCCCAAGTGGATGCCAAGAGTATCTCTCAATCTCGATCACCAAAAATACCTCTAGGTATTACCAAATGGGCAACATGTCCATGGATTGGAGGCTTTGCCTGAAGTCTTAATGTGGAACTGGTAGGAGGGGATGACTGAGCCAGTATGGGAGGATGACTAGGCCTGTAGGAGGGGATGACTGAGCCAGTATGGGAGGATGACTGAAGCAGTAGGAAGGATGACTGAGCTGGTAGGAGGGGTTGACTGAACCAGTAGGAAGGATGACTGAGCTGGTAGAAGGGGATGACTGAGGGGTGCTGCCAACTAAACCAAGGCCATCAGCAGAAGACTGAAGGGCTCCCCAGTAACGCATGCATGTAGTCCTTTTCCATCCCTTCATGTGACAGATCTCAAGGAGTAGATGGAGCAGAAGAGTGTTCCTGACTTAGCCACACATCTTTCTTTCCCCTCTCTGTCCTCTCTGGGCAGCATAGCTGGGTCTGAGGCCTGCCACGAGGCTAGCATTTCTCCAGGCTGTTCTATTTTCTCACTGCAACAGCAGGCGAAAGAAGAAACTCAGTTCTCCCGTGCTTCTGACCTCTGGTGTCCCAAATATTTAATCATGAGACATTTCTGAGAGAGTAGGAGTTTCCTGTTAACTCAATCCCAGCCGAGACTGGCCCAGTAAACACCTTAGCTCTCTGTTACAGAGTTTATTTGGCTGGGAAATGGGTATTGCCATGTAAACAGGAAGCCCCCTGAAGTTATTATCTACAGATGTGGTCGAAGAGCCACATGTTTGTATTTATGAGATTTGAAAACAGTCTGGAAAGCAAGGGAGAATGCCAGGGAGCCCTTGGTCACAGTGAGTGCAAGTCTTCCAGCAAGGGAGGCTCACCCCACCCCACCCCCATTCCTTCTCAGGATGATGAACAGTAAGGACAGGAGTGCCACAGTGGAATAGGCACTATAGCTCCTTTGAGTTAAGCCACCACCTTGACCTGTGTTATCAGGTTAGAGGTAGGGGCTCCGTCATGGCCTCTGACCCATGTCTGGGAGAAATCCATTTAGAGACCTTTCTAGAAAATAGTGCATTAAGGGCACTGAAAGACTTGGGTGACGTGTGACAAAAATGATGCAGCCTGAGTTTTCTTAGGGGAGATGGAAGACTCCTGTGATTTCAGTAGCAGCACCAGTTCACCCATGAAAGGCCTGTGTCCTCAAAGTGTTTTCTACTAGAGTTAGTTCTGAAGGATGAGCTCTCAAGGCCCCACTCGCCTGTGCTCACTGCAATGTGTTCCCTGCCCAGGGCTCTCCTCTTTCTTTCTGGGCTTTCTCCTTGGTCTTGGAGTTGTTCGAGAAAGACCAGGTAGGTAGGGACAGCCATATAAATTCTCGTCTCTGAGCAAAGGCTCAGCCTCATCTTTCCTCAGCATCCTGATAAGCCTCTCGGGGACTTCCTAGGGGGTTATTTAATCTGGAGACATTGGGAATGAGAGTTTTAAAGGCTGCTCCTCAAAACTTAGATTAGGTGAAGATGAAGAGGATAGTAGACCGTGGTGGTGGTGGTGGTGGTGGTCGTGGTGGTGGTGGTGGTCATGGTGTGTGTGTGTACATGCAAGCATCTCTGACGGGAGGAAGGGAGAGGATGGCAAACCATTAAAGGAAACTGAAGTACATCCCTCCTGGAGAGTGGCTGTTATGACTGTGACATCTTGGGGGGCTTGGAGAAAGCACCACTACCCCACACTTACAAATCACATGCACAAGGGACACAGGATGCTCCATGTTGAATTTGACATTTAAGAAGAGGTCATTACTAATTTTTGTAAAGCTTTTATGCAAAAGCTTCTTGTGACTCAATCCAACCCTGTTGTTCAAAATTGCTCAGCCAACCAGAAAGCAGAAAGGTGCAATTCTGGAGACTTACTTACCCTTTGCTAAGACTCACATCATTTTCTTAACTTCTCATAGTGTGCTGTCTGGCCACGTAGCACACAGGTTCCTGAGAAACATGTTTTTTTTTGGGGGGGTGTTGTATTTTGGTTTCTGCATTGCAAATGTTGCTTGCTTCTTTCCCCTCACCTCTGTGTATGTGTGCTTGGTATGCATGTGTGTTTGAGTGTGTGTGCCTACAGATACATGGGGAGGGTGTGCATGCATACGGGTCTCCGAGGTTGACACCGGCAGTCACCTTCAATCACTCTCCACTTTATTCACTGAGATAGGGTCTCTCCTTTGAACCCAGAGCTCACTGAGATGGCTCAACTGGCTAGCCAGCTTGTCTCTGGGATCTCCCCCAGGCCTTCCCTCTCTACCTTCATAAAACTCTGGAATGATGGGCAGTCTACCGCACCCCTCCCGCTTTTCTGTGGGTTCTGGGCATGCAAATTCAAGTCAGTCTTCACGATTTTAACTCAAGGACTTTATCCACACAGCCATCTCCACAGCTCACTTTTTATGGCTGTGTTTCTTCCCAGCTCATTTGGTTTAGAGCCACTAGGAAGTGAAGCATCCCACCTGCCATTTTCACAGAAACAAAAGCAAGCAAGCACACATAACATGCAGCAAAGAGATTTCTTTTTTTCTTCCTTGCTTTCTTTGTTTTCTTTCTCTTTCTTTCTTTTCCCCTCCTCCCCCTCATCTTCCTCCCTTTCTTCTATTTTTTTTTAAACAATATTCTAATGAAAGGAACGCAACTTGAGTTGGGGCCAGAACAGTTGTGCTTTACAGGTCTTAGGAAACTTCTAGCGTGGCAGGAGTACTACAGTTAACAGCCTCACTGTGGAGAAGGCCAGAGGAGAGCAGAGCACAGGTGTGGTGCAGTTAGGAGTAGGGTGTTTCAAGAGCTTTTGAAGTAGAATCGCACAATCAGTTGATTTAAGTATATAGACGTTTTATTTAAAGCCAGCAAAAATCTCACACCCACCACAGGGCTTACAGGGGTGGGGGGATGATGAAATGGTTTAGGGCCTTAAAATGCCTCTGACATCTTTCCTAAATCAACTCATTGACTTTTCTTGGAGTCCCATCCTTTTTAGCTACTCAAGCGATCGACCAGTTTCACTTTCTATCTCCCGTTCGTTCCTCTTTCTTCTTCTGCCTCCAGAAGAGACACTCCCAGCCTCTGCGGGTCACATCTGTAGCCTGAATTCTCCTCTGGAATTTAGTATTTAAGATCCGGGAAGTCAGGATAGCTTTGCCCCTATTGGCAGGTGCTGAGGAAAGTTTGGAGGGAAATCTGTGGGCGGAGGGGAAAAAAATGTCTCAGTATGAACCTCATGTCCTTGGTGCATTGGCAGAGGAGAAATTCTGAGAGGACCATAGAAGAGAATTCTCCATGGAACCTTCTAGAACAGAGAGGTACAGAAAGAGGTTGGTGGGCCAAGTTGCAGGTCAGAGCCATGAGACTGAGATGCAGAGAAGGATCTAAGAAGGAAGTCAAGTGCTGAATCTGAGCAAGGAGTTAAGAGTTAATAGGAACTAAGGCTTTTTATTGGCTAATAAAACCTCTCAAGTTTTTTTTTTTTTTTAATATTATATGGTTCCTTCAGGCTCCTAGCCCAGTGCTCAAAAACAGAAAAAGGCAAAAACAACAACAAAAACCTAGAGCTCCAGTCTTGTTTACTTTTTCATTTCCGCAGTTGTTTAAAAAAAAAAAAAAAAAAAGTCTTCTAGCACTTCAGATTTATCACACTGGCGCTCAGGACCAGAGATTCCTGCCTCACCAGGAACGGAAACCTTAAGCCTAATCTCTCTCTGTTTCAGGAGAGGGAGACCCATGGTGGGGACCTCAGGGAGAAAGCGTTGGCAGGGATGAAGTGCAGACACCCACCACCGCGTGGGCCACATCTCCGGCCCTGAATGCAAATGGTCTCTGTGCTTTTATTCCAGTGGGCACCGTTCTCCCGACAGAGCGGCATGTTCTTGTTTTTAATAATAGCCAGACCAGATGCTAACCGCTCCCCGGCCACACGCTGCATGAGTGAGAAGGTAGACAGCTGACTCCTGTTAAGAGGAACACCAAGAGCAGAAGCCAGAACGTATGAGAATTCTCTGGAAGCTTTTGCTTTGTAACCCTCCCCCCCCCAACCCCCGTTTGGCAGAAAGATCACAGAACTCAGAGCTGAAAACAGTGTCCCCCTGCACCCGTACCATGTCTGGATGCTTGCTGGGACCCTGGAGCCTCTTGCCTTTGCCATGCAGACCTGTTCAGAATTATCCAGGCCTCAGGCTCCAGGTTCCTCCAGAGAGAGAGTCCGAAGCTCTGGGCTCATTGACTTTGAATGACGGTAGAAAAATATTCATCAGTAGGAAGAACTTTTCACTGGCTCCGGTGCCATCAAAAATAGTAAAATCCTGACCAGGAGCCAATCTTTTAAAATGGCATCTTTGTTCCGTCTTTTTTGATTCCTTCTTCCCCCTGTCAGAGCTCATCAATCTGTCAGATACTATTTCGTTTTGGAACATGACCCATTTGCAACAGGCTTTTTTTTTTTCTTTCCCAATGACCTATCAAAGAGTAAGCATGGAGCTTCTTCTTCTTCTGGGAGGAGTCGGCTGCCATGATGTTATTTCCAGGAGACAGAGGTGCCCCGTGACAGGGGTCTGTAGAGCTTTTTAGTCTTCCTGGGACTTGGCTCCCAGGGCCTTAGGGAGGCTCATCCTAACAATCACTTCCAAAGAGGCCTTCCTTGTTCTTCCTGTTTACTTATCCCGGATACCCGCAGTGTCCTCTTTCCAACGGACCCCCAGCCTTTCTCTCTTGTCTTCCTTCCTCCCTGTCCTTGATGTCCTGGGCAGTTCAGAATGGCGCCAGGGAAAGAAAGAAGCGGCAGCCTGAGGTGCCCTCACTTAGTGGCACTGAAAGCCACTGTTTTGGTTTTTCTTTGGGGGTAAGTCAGCTCTGGAAGTCACAGAAGGCCCTGTACACCTGGCGCTTTCTGCAGCGTTTCTCTCGCCTTATCTCGGTTTTCCCAGCAGCCCTTGAAGAGGTTAACAGTGCTTCTTTCCACTGCGCTGATACGAAGCTAGGGTTCAGACTTGTCCCAGGTTACAGGGTTATTAACTCTCAAGCCTAGATCTGCCCGCTTGCAAAGACACCGTTCCTAAATCCTGGATTAGCACACAATCTCCTTTCTCATCTATATAATGGGGGCTATGCGAAGTAAATGAATTAACGAGATATGAAAATGCCTTGCAAGGTGTCTGGCATGTAATAGCTGCAAAATAGGTGGTACCTATTATTACGCATGATAATTAAGATGATTATTTTTAAAAGCATACGAAAAACTTTCAATTAGTTTGAATCACAATAAAGCCAGAGCCACAAGTGGGACTATTTTTATATACAATTTTAACACTCAAAACGTCTGAAAGTGATAGTTTTCTATAGAATTTGAAACTTTTTCCTCTTAAAAAAAATTTTTTTTTTTTACGTGTGGTGCTGGGGACTGAACTCCAAAGCTTTGTGCTTGCTTGGTAAGTGCGCCACCACTGAGCTAAATCTCTGACTCAAATCTCCTCCAATTTTTGTGTCGTTTTGTTTTTCTGTCAAACATGAGAACCACTTTGGCAGCAGGCTTCCTCCTATAGGCACCTTCCCTAAGGAACATAGAGCTCCCACCTTACTTCAGTGTGAGTGTAAGGCACATCCATATGCTCAGAACAGGGATGTCGGCCCTAACCCTTGACCCCAAAGTCATCTATGGTCTCTTCCAAGGTTTTCTGTTTAGTTTCATATAAAACTGCTACTGGCAAAAAAAAAAAAAAAAAAAAAAAAAAAAAAAAAAAAAAAAAAAAAAGTATCATTGAACTTAATTTGGCAGTTGGGCCCATTTAACAGGAAAGAGAAAACCACAGCCAAGAAATCCCTGTCAATCAATTCCAACTCTTTTTCCTATGAATGAGTGCACCCCTACCTCATCCTCACCCCACCCTTACCCCACCTCACCCCACCCCCATGCACCTGCTGAAAAGATGGCGCCTGGCACTTCTTTCTAAGTCACTAAGGTGGTGCAGTGGAAGAGAGGGTAGCTGACCTAGAAGATCCAGGGCTGGTGAAAGCTGCTGCAGCTAGAAGTGGAAACACTGGGGTGCACTAGGGTTTGTACCAGAGTCTGGGGGCCTGAATCATGAGTGTTCCCTGTGAACACAGCGGTGGTCATCTCCCTGAGTACCTTGAAACAGTTTCCCGACACCTGTCTGCATCTATCTTGTTACGGACTTAAGATCCTGTTCATGAGAAGCCCAGCTCATCAAAATGACTTCCCTCCCTCCCAATCGCTTTCTCTTGGTCTTTACTCATGTCCTAGATCTAGGTAGAGTCGTATACAAGATGACTGCCACCACAAGAAAGCTGCTGATGAGCATTCCTACTCACCTTAGCCCGTCTCAGATGTTTTTTGTTGTTGTTGTTGTTTTTTGTTTGTTTGTGTCACTCTTTTATTTATTCAAAGCCAATTAGGATGATGAAAACCAAGATTAAAAAGTTATATCTAAGGGCTGGAGAAACTGTTCAGTGGATCTAGAGCTTGCTGTGCAAGCACCAAGGCCAGAGTTCAGAGCAACTAAAGGTGGTGTGTGGCGGCCACCTATAATCCCAGTGCTTGGGAGATAGACATGGTGGTCAGCTGAGTTAGCTGGCTGGACAGACTAGCCAAGGTCATGTACTCTGGGTTCCTGAGATGCCTCAGGAAAGAAGTAGGAAGCAACTGAAGAAGACACCTAACATGAACCCTGACCCCCACATACATCTGCACACAAGTACTAGTGTGCACTCACACATACTACACATGCATGCCCTCTGACAAGCACCTGCACACAAGCACATGCTCGCGAGTGGGGGGAGGGAGGGAGGGAGGAAGGGCGAGAGAGAGAGAGAGAGAGAGAGAGAGAGAGAGAGAGAGAGAGAGAGAGAGAGATTAAAAAAAAAGTTTGCCGTCTGCTTATAGAGAGAATTCAGATAGTTTTGATTTCTGTTTATGGCCAATTTCATTTCCTATTTCTAATTTCCTACAACACGGAGTATTTGTGAGGTACACAGCATTTATATTTAGTCGCAGGAAACTTTCATTCCCACAACGTGTATGTGTGATTTGGTGTCTCAAACAGAAGAAGCCTCAGCCATCTTCTCCTTCCTGTGACAGGGGCTTCACAGCCTTCTCTGCGCTAGGGAGTCAAGAGCAGACACAATGCGGACAGCAGGAAGATAAAGGTTCCATGTCTTTAACCCCTACTTACTTGATGCATGACCTCGAACAAGCCACTTCACCTCTCTTGACCTTCTCCTTAGGCTTGGACAATAATAAATTGCCTGCCAGATGGTCTGTTGAAGGCCATACAAAGTTTACCTATAGACTTGAGTTAGCTTTTAAAATGGAGAAATTATGGGGCATTTAAAAAGCCAGCTAGAGTCTGTCTAATGTCAGAGAGAATGGGGCCCATTGTTTCTCATGGCACTGGAAAAATGGTCAATTTGTAGAGGAAGAGGAAATGAAACTCTGAAGAGGTGAAACCATTTTTGCAAGATCACCCTGTGGGTGCATGACTGGAAACCAGGGGTTACGGTGGCTCCTTCCAAGCAGCCCTATACGCGCTCACCTTTATAGTAGAAACATCTTTGCACTGTGTTTTCCCTAAGCACTTGGTGGCTTTCCTAGTTTTCATGAACTGTAATTTCCATTCATTACAAATGGAGTCAAACAGATCCACTGAAACTTTCTTATGTAATTCCCAACACACCATTTCTATATCATGTTTCAGATAACCATACTAAAGGTGGTACAGTGCTTTGTCAAAAGCAAGATGAAGTGAGGTCTGACGCAGTGGGTCAGAAGTTCCGCATGAGAGAGTTGAAGCCATTCATTGCTCGGCTGGCATGTCCATTGGTGATGCCCTGGTTTTCCCATAGTCTGAGATCCTTGTCTTCCATGCTCAGGGGAAGTTTTGCTGGCCTTGAAGTGAGGACTTTTCTGTTATGTCACACGCTGGTCCAGCTGGGTGCAACCACGCTGCTACTTACCATAATAATGGTCATCTCACGTGTACCTCCTATCTCTTTTGTTTGTTTGTTTGCATGAGCTATGACCTATAACTGATCCTTTTCAGGTTAAGAAACAGGAGAGTAAAAGTACGCTAACAGTCAATCAGAGCTCATGAGAGTCCAATGCTGTCACCAGACAGACATTATAATGACATTAACCATAGGGCCCCCTCCCTGTTCAATGATAGACACACTGTGATTGTGCCAAATGCTATCCAATTTAAGTGCTTCTACATTTCAGGGAAGGAGGGGGTGCGATGCAGAGAGGTGGAGAGGAGGGATCCAGCTGTACCCTACGCCTAGCTTGAGGAAAGAGTGGTCGTTGCTTTGCATTGGCCTAAGCTGGCCTGACTTTACTAAAGGGTCACATTTTTATTTCAAAAATTTCCAATATTGATTGAGAACTTACTAGACATGATGGATATGAGTGAGACATACCCTTAGCCCCACCCCCACCCCCTGAAGATCACTTGCTCTTCCTCTAAGGACAGCTAGACACATGCTTCCTCGAACAGCAGACGGCATAACAGAGATGGGATCCCATGGCCTAGGGACACTACAGGGTTACCAGCTCTTGAGAAAGACATTACTTTTGAGCCTCATCTGAGGAGTCGTTCTATGCCCTCTTGGGTCCGAAGCTAAATTAGCACCCACCCTGCACCCTACCTCTAGCACAGTCCCCAAGAGTAGAGATGTGCTGTCACGGAGCACCACAGCTCTTTAGAGGAGGAGGCAGAGAGTGACAGGGGTACCACACTCCACCCGTAGGATGAGCAGGAAGAGTTCTCAAGGGGTTGGAGTGAAGGGTGAGTACAATCAGGGTCTCTGAAAAGTAGATGTTATGCTTTGGGGGTTTGTGTAGAAGGAGAGCTGGCTTGAGGCAGGCACCTGTTGCCAAATGATCTGGAGCCTTTACACGACAATGGGGGGGGGGTAGATTTGGGACAAAAGACCCTCAGATTCAGTAGGAAAGGGTGACAGGCATAACAGTTGGGTTAAGTTTCTGCTCTGAATAGTTAGGCATACACTGAGCCACCCCATCTTAAGAGGTGGCACACCTTGTGACATCCCCGACCCCTGTTCTATCCAGACTTCCAACTTCTCCCTTGGAGACTCAGCATGCCCTCAGGACTTCACATAGACCCTCCAAGTCCACCCTTGCTACAGGTGTGCAGTGGAGCCCTCCTTCCATGAAAACAAATGAGTCCTGACTCTCACCCTTGAAGAAGGAGGGTATTTGCATCTCAAGGAATATTTTTGGGACCCATTCAAGCCTCACCTCCAATGCCCCTTTAAAAAGCTTCTTTGGGAATTTTTTTCCAGCACCTTTCATCTTCCATCCTGGAGCTGTGGCATCCTTGGAGGCTGCGTCTTCCCTGTCCAACCGAAAGCCAACCCTCACCCCTTCCTGCCCAAAGACCCTGTTCAGATCCTGTGAAATAAGAGAAAAATTCTGTATGGGTCAGAGGGAGAGACAGTGATGGGGTGGCTGTGTTGGCTTTCCCTGAGGCTCATTTGGAGCCTTACATTCATTTCTGTTCCTACGGGAGCCAGTTAATTGATTAATGGAATCATTATTCGGGTTATCGGAACAAAGAAAACAGATACACATATCCATAAACCCATCAGTGCCCCTCCCAAACCACTGGCTGGTGAAATTCATTCTATTTCCAGCCCTGACATCTTGCCAGTTTGTCTTTCTTACTGGCCACATCAAGTTCCATCGGGTTTGAGTTTATTGGCCACGCAGCAAAGTTTATGCTGTCACAGAAATTAGCCTTGATGGACAGGGATATGACCAAGGGATCAGGAGAGCTCAGTACATTCACGCTGCTGGCCTGGCTCAGATGTTAGGGTGCCCAGAGCCCTCTCCAAGAAAAATCAAAGTTGGCTCTTGGCAGCAGCAAGCGAGTGCAACGAGACACTCCTGAGGGACAGGAGGCTGGACGTGATTGTGAGCTGTCCAGTTCTCTTTCCACCCATCTGCCAGCCTGCCTTCCTTTGTAAGCCCCCCCCCCCCAGTGCCAAAAATGCTCCCCTCACAATAGAGGCGGGACTGAGGGGCCTGAGGTTAAGTCTTGTTCTTCTACACTTCGTGGTTAGCTTTCGTAGGTTCTTGGCTGGTTGACAATGCTGGATAATAATTCAATATTTCTTACTGAAATACTTGACCTTATTGTTAGTTTTTGTGACAAGGGGAATTTAAAGGAGCTGAAAAAAAATGCAAGCAAAGTGCGGCTGAAAAAGGCCAGGGTATATGCCACAGAGCGGTGAATAGTTTCTTTTTCTGACATCTATAAAATTTAGGTGAAAACAGGTCAACATTGATCTTGGCAAATGGGACAGCCAGTTCTATTGTTAGCAAACGAGGTTCAGATAGAAATTCGAGTCTGGTTCAATCAAAACCACATTTGCTTTTTAGAGACCAGCGATGTGCTTTCTGTATATATATATAAAAATGAAGAATATTTATATAGACACAAAGTAAAAATATTCTTGGCCCAGCAGATCCTTTTGTAACTATCAAATCAACTCAGGAAAGCAAAGGAGCCCTTTCCTGCTCTCTTCAGATTTGCAGAGCTCTCACACCCCACATCTCTCTTCTCTTTATTCTGAACCGGGCAAGGACTGTCAGAGATAGAAAGCATCTCCTGGGCGAGGTTCCCCGTTGCCGGACAGAGGGACTTCTTGTAAACCTACTGGCTAGTGGCTAAGAATGATGCGAGGTTGCTGGTTTCAAATAGAAGCCCTCCTGATTTGGACTTTTGCCGATGGTCACTTTCTTGGGCTTCTCCCAAGAGCCTCATGCAACGTGTTAGAGTTCACCAAAGAAGGGCTCAAGAGACGCTTAGGCACTTGCCAGTTCCAGCTGACCAGACTGTTGGGTGATCTTTCTTTCTGTCCTGGGGTCATCTGAAGACCTTGTCGTGCTAGGAGTTGGAACAGTCCTAGAAAGAAGGGACTGTTTTTTGTTGTTGTTTAGTTTTTTTTGAGCATCCCACTAGTAGACGAAGCAGCTGAGACCCAGCAAATCTCCACTGGGATAGGATTCCAGAAGGCAGCTGGACTCTTACCCAGGAGACTATTTTATTTTAGTTGAGGTGAAATTTGCATAAAATAGATCAGATTGACTTATTTTATTTTGTATGTATGGGCAGTTTGTCTCCACCTATATCTGTGTCTGCTGTGTGCCCAAGGAGGCCAGAAGAGGGCATTGGATCCCCTGGAGCAGATGTTGGTGACCCGCCATGTGGGTGCTGGGAGTCAAACCCAGCTCTTCTGCAAGAGCAACAGGTGTTCTTAACCACTGAGCTGTCTTTTCTGGCTCTCCTCCCCTTCATGGGCATTTTACTATGCTCTCCGCATTGTAGGTTACCCCCTCTGACTGCAGAACACCACCTCAAGACAAACCCAGCTACACAGGAAGCACTTCCTCCTTATTTCCATTTGAGATCCATTTGTGCGTCTGTGCATATGCATACTGAGGCCAGATGACAACCTGGGTTGTCACTCCTCAGGCACTGTCCTGACGTCTGTATGTTTTACAGACAGGGACTTTCTCTGCCATGGGATTTGCCAAGTAGAGGTTAGATCAGCCGACTAGTGGGCCCCAGGGCGTCATTTATCTGTACACCCCAGCTCAGAGATCATAAACAGGTTCCATCATTTTAAAATGTTGGTTCTGGGGATCAAACTCAGGCCTCCCTGATTGCAAAGAAGCTCCCACCACGGCCCACCCCCCTCCCCGCCCCGCCCCCGCCGCCCACCCACCCGGAAACAGCAGTCTCCCCAGCTCCTGAATTCAGTTTTTAAAATACAAATCGGTCTATTTAGCTTCGTTTCCACACAGTGTCTTGTTAGGGCTCCATGATTTTAAATAAAACACGGCTCTATTTTCAGGTAGGACTGAGGACTGGGAGGGAGTGTTTTTACACACAGCACCAGGACCCTGAGCTAGGGCTAATTGTGGGGCGTGGGAAAGCCAGGGGTCTGGACATCATAGTATCATAGGGACGTAGCATCAGCCTTTGGGGCCTTTGGGTGGGGGTGGGGTGGGAAGCATCTATTAGGGAAGCCTTTCCTTGGGGTGGGGGCAGAATCTTGATCTCCCGCTGAGGCTATGAGCCCTTTAAAAGCCTCCACATTTTCACCCTCAGAACGCCCCTCCCCCGCTGCCTCAGGCGGCATCTTACTTCTTTAATTTGTATTGGGAGGCATCCAAAGTTGGCACCGGGGCAATTCTTCCTTGCAAAGTGGGGGAGGGGAGACTGACCCAAGTACTGAAAAAGCCCATCCTTGGGACGCTAACAGCAAGCTAGTTTCCTCAAGCCATATTGTTCCACAGGAGAATCATTTTTCAAATGGCAAACGATGATAAAAGCTTCTGTGTTTCACTTCCAAGTGTCAACGTGTCCACACAGGTGGTAGGGTAGGAATGTGAGTTTTCTGCTTAAGATGGAAAACAAAACAAAACAAAACAAAACAAAACAAAAAAAGAGTTGGTGGAGCCCTTAAGTGTGTTCCCAAAAGATGAAGAACTGCCTTAGATTGCTTTCCAAACCTTCCGTGAGTCTGTGGGACCAGCACCATGAGTTAGAACTGGATGGCGATTAGTACCTAAGGGAACAGGTAGGAGGTGGTCTCTCTTGTTGCGCTCCATATAAGTCTAAGGGTGGCCTCAGGATGGGACTGGGTCGGGAACAGAGAACCCTGAAGCCAGTTAGAGCTCCTGGAGATGAATGCCTACACCCTTAAACAAAAATCCCAAGTGTCTCGCCTCCGGGTGGTGGGGGAGGCCGAGTCTTTCCGTGAATGTATGTTCTGGGGTGGGTGTAATGGACCACTCGCGTGGGTCAAGTTTAGTCATTTAATAGGTGAGCGACTTCAATCACTTTTATGTTCAAATATAGATAAAACTAGAGAACGCGCTATAAAAGTTGTAGGATCTGTAAAGACAAAATAGGACTTATAGATAGAAGTAGTAATAACGGAAGTAATCTTACAGGAGATCACTTGGTGCTAAACTCAGAGTGACTTCCCAGAGCTAAAGCAGTTAGGGGGCTGCGGTTAAAAACTAAATTGGTAAATCTTGTCACTGTTTTAGGACACATCCTTGGGAGCCTATAGTAAGGTATGTCTTATAGAATTCCCTCCCCCTTTCTCATCCTTTCATTCAACCAACTCCTCCCACAAGCTGTCAGGCCCCTCCTCTGCGAAGACATCCTAACTGCCTGGACCCTCAGTTGCCCTGACATAGTGAATGTAAGCTGCTCCGTGTCTTCGTTCCTCTTATATTGTCTTCATTATTTAGTACTAACTATGAAATTACACCATGGCTTAGTGGTCACAGACAGTAGCCATGTATTTTTAACAGTTCAGTTCTGTTGGGTCAGGGCTGCTGGCAGAGCTCAACAGCATGGTTCTGCACCACAGGGGACCAAGCTGTTGTCCTTCATTGCACTGGAAAGTCCAAGAAGCCTTCTCTCATGGAATGGGTTCTACTTCTTGGTAGTTTCCTCCTTCTTTTCTCCATCCCTTCATCTCCTCCTCCTCTTCCTCCTCGTCTTTCTCCTTTTCCTGATCCTTCTCCTCCGTCTTCTCCTTATCATCACGCCTGGCTGGCGTGAACCTCCACACAGTGTAGTAGCCTTAGGGTTGTCAAGTCTCTTCATGGTACAAAGAAACACAAAAATAGGAGCTCTAGACATTTAAGGTCTCATCTTGGAGGTAGCCACTTCTCCTATGCTCTGTTGGTCAAAGACAGTCACAGGAACCAGCCTAGAGTTGTGGGGGAGAGACAACTGCCGCTTGTGGTTGAATCCCCGTGAGATTCAGTTCTCAGTGATCCACCTCAGAGTTTCATGGGAGTTAGTCAGCGTTTAACAATCACTCCTCCAGCATCACTAACAGACAGACAGACAAGGGAAAAAGCACTGAGGCAGGAAGCACCCCCCACATGGCCAGATATCCCTTCATCAAAACACAGGGGCAAGAGGCACCTCTGTAATGCGGAGACATATGCTGTGTGGAAAAGGATGAGTCCTGAGTGCTTTGATAAAGGACTCATTATACGCTCCCTCGAGTCCTCGGATGAACTAATAAGTCTGTGTCAAATAGTCAAGGAACCTTATTAAGGGGAAAATAGCAGCGCACACCCCTTAACAGTTTCAAGTTCTGCAGGGAAGAGCTGGGTGGCAGGATTCCTCTAGAAATGCCTAGGGCACCCAGAGGCACTAGGGTTGGCAGGATTGGCCTGCTGTCACTCAGAGACCCAACGGGGTCCAGAGAGCTACCTTTTCAGGGAAGCAGAGAAGACTCTGCAGAAAAAGAGGCTATTGTTTCTCACCACTCTAAGCAGCTGATGACAGCACAAAGGAATGTAGTTTGGACCTTCCCTTATAACCGTGGCAGATTACAGACCAAAGAAAGAGATTCTGGAGGAGTTGGATCACACGGTGTGGGAAACACTGTACAGAGGCGAGCCCCGCCCCGCCCACGCTATTGCACAGTTCTAACCCCATCCCCACCCTAACTGTGAGACTTATCTCCATGGACCTCACTTTCCTCAGAAGGGCAACAAGGATGCTGATTCTCAAGGCCCTTTTCTCTTAAGGAATATATGAAATGATTTCAAAGGGGTACGTGGTGCTTGCCGTAGAACTGACACAGGATAAATGCTGGCTTCTTTCTGAAATGTTCCTAAAGGAAACCTTTGGCGTCATTGAACCCAGCTTATAAATGGCCACACTGAGCCTGAGGGGTGCTAAGATTAATTGAACAAGCTGAAATGACATCTTGGCATCTCTGACTCTGTTCCAGGCTCTTCTGACTGCTTCCGAGATGTCCAAGGCCCTAAAGGATGTAGATAGATGATCGTCTCACACCAAGTGGCCTTGGTATAGTATATTCCATTATGACCCTAGGGAATGTAGGGTGACCCGAAGAGAACATTCTAACTTAAGAAACAAAGACAAACATTAAACACATAAGCTAGGCCAATTAAAATAATAATTTTAAAAATATTTTAAATAAAATAAAATAATAAAATATTAACATGAAAATCTCCCAAATTGCATAAGACCCTCCTCTCTTTGTAGCACTTTGTATTTTGGGTAAAAACATTGTTTTTAAGGTCAAAGTTCTAAACAGTAAAGTTAAAAAATAAAAAAGAAAGTCTGTCTTTCCTGGCTGACTCTCCCTCCATGGTCAACTCTACTGAAGATAATTTTATGTGTGGTCATCTTTGTTTCCCCCTTCTCAGGTAATAGTGGGGAATAAATTTAATGGCAATGGGTGAGGGCATTTTGGTCTATGGACTTCAGTTTTTCTGTTGAGTGGTGGACCCCGGGGCCTGGACTTTTTGAGAAATTGTATCAAGGCTTTGCTTTCCCTGACTATGCAGCACACCACTCAAGAGAACAGCAATATTCCATGCCCACAGGTTCTGAGGGTCACAGTTTTAGACTAGCATAGTAAAAATGTAAGTGCTCCTCAGTACAAAGACCTGGGCTCTGTCTGCAGCACCCTTAATGGTTTTTTTTTTTTTTTTTTTTTTTTAAGCATCACACATTGGTGCTTGTTATCCTAGCACTGGAGAGGCAGAGATGTGAGGATCTCCAGCCAGGTCTAGCCTAACGCTGAGCTTCAGGCTAGTGAGTGACTGTCTCAGAGGAGGTGGATGGCATTCCTGAGGATGAAGACACCTGAGCTTGTCATCAGACTTTCATACATACCTAAGTACACCCGCATGTCTGTATGCAGCACACCTGCACATCTGCTACACCCGTACGTCTGTATGCAGCACACCTGCACATCTGCAAACAGAACATCACAACAGAACCTTCTCAGAAGCCTTCATTCACTGCTAGGTACCCAGGCTGAGATGATTGAACGATGGTCTCAGTTGACATAGAACCCTCTCTGGGTCATCAGACTGTTTCCATGGTGGACCCCTGGAGCAAATGTGCCAGCCAACCCTAGGACAACACCCCAGAGGTCACTTGGGCTCACTTTCTCCATAGTTGGTTGGTCAAAGAAGTCACATGTGTGCCCACAGTCAAGAAGAGGCAGCTTCCCTCTGAAAGAAGAGTGTCAACCTTGAACCATCCCTGCAGTCAGGGCAGGGAAAAGTTTCCTGTGAGCTGTACGTGAAGAGATGGCACCATCTCTGAGATCCAATGCTGTAGCCTTGGGCCCCTGGCAACCATTCAGCTCCTAATGAAATGGAGTAAAGCTCAGTGAGATTCCAAATGTGGGCTGCGAATGTTTCCATCCTTCTAGCTCATTCTATTGCACAGTGGCGGCTTCAGGAGTATAGAGGCAACTATATTTTATAACACACACACACTATTTGTGAGTTCAGTTCATATTTTTAGTGGCACTAGAAGTATTTGTGTTTCTCCAGGTCTTTCTCCGAGGTAACGTAATAGGCTACGTTGTCACAGCATGCAACTGTTTAGGGTTTATGAATTATAAAGCATTCACGTGGTTGATCTTATTTAATGTGATTGCCTTGCAAGGTAGGGTAGGCAATGGTGGAGCTAGTAAGGTAATCAAAGTTCCAAGAGGCTGAGCCACTTGGCCACAGTCCTATTAAAAGGCGAGTGGAAGAGCCAGGATTACAACACAGCCTCTTTCACCGCACTTTCCAAAGAGGGGACTGGTGTCTGTGGTACCTGGAATTATCCTCAGGCCAAATTAGTAAATCAAAAGTAATTTACCATAACTAAGTGTGATTGAGGATGCAGATATATGGAAAGGTAACCGATGATGATGCCTCTTTGGGTGTGATGAACGCCAACTGAACATAGAAAAAGTAATTCACTTACTCATGTGTATGTTCCACATAAGATGTGGGGTGGTAGACCCTGGGACTCAGCAGAGCAGATAAGTAACAAAGTATACTGTGTGGCATCCAGTTGTAATAAAGGTGTAACCAAGTGTAAAGAAGAAGAGCAAAAAGAGCAAGGAGTGGACAAAGATATATTGATTTAAGTGGGCCTGTAAGGGCAAGGGATAGTTTGGGAAATTGTGGTACTGGGACCACACTTGGGGATCCCATTATATGAATGCAAGGTACGTTCCCCCTCCAACTGAGTTATAGTCTCAGCTGAGAATGTGCTTCTTGAAGAGGATACACGTCAGTGGAAACCTGAAAAGGGTGAGAGAACAGACTGTAGCGTGAGGCAGAACTGTTTCAGACAACAGAAGTTGGGCACACAAAGAACCCAGGGCAAGCACAGATCTTGGTTTTTGTGGGTTTTTTTTTAGTACTATCACAAAGCAAACTTGCATTTGTTACTGGATTATACATTATTGCCCGAGTCCCCAGGACAATGCCTGGGCTTGGCTCTTGAGCACTGGGGAGGAGTGTACAAGTGACCAAACGGGTGGCATGGGAGCACAGTGCTGAGGAAGCAGGGACAGGCCGTGGAGGTGCGACAGACGGAGAGGGCTTTGGAGGCTGCTCTGAGGTGGCTTGGGAAGCCCACAGTGTGTTGGATAGAGGCCATGAGCTACCTAAGTTTTTCTTGGGAGATTATTTATAAGCCAACTCTTCATCTTAAACACTTCATAGATTGAGAAAAATGGGATGAATTTTGACAACTGATGCACACATGGATTATTCATCAGTTACTAACCTCAGTGTTTCCCAAGAAACTTTGATAAGAAAGTCTTACCTACTGTTATTTATTCATTCAAATAATATACTAACATGCGTAGTAAACTATGTTAAATTACTATTTCTAACAACTTACAATTACAATAACTGTACTTATAATTACAATAAGTGATAAATAGCAACACATAAATTGTACACACTAAGTAAGTATAGTAGGTAATAGTATGTTATATAAATTTAATATAATAGGTTAAATGTCTTTATTGTTCAAAAATCTTCCTTATAGGTATTTGTCTAGATTGCTTTTTAGTGTTAACATAACACAATGTAGAGTCACCTGGGAAAAAGAAACCTCAGTTAAAGAATTGCCCAGATGAGCCTGTAGCCTTGGCTATAAAAGATTTTCTAGGTTGATGATAGAGGTGGGAGGAACAGCCCACTGTGGGTGGCATCATCCCTAGGCAGGTGGACCTGGTCTATTTTTTTTAGGAGTTAGCTGAGCAACCCAGAGAGTGAGCTGGTAAGTCGCCTTCCCTGTGCTCTCTACTCTTCATCTCTGCATTGAGTTTCTCATAATGGACTGTTAACTGAACATGTAAGATGAAGGAAACCCCTTTCCTTCCTGAAGTTGCTTTTGGTCCAAGTGTTTCAGCACAGCAACAGGGCAGTAAACCAGAATACCATTTAACAACATTTCTAGGGTTAAATCAATGTATGTGTGCTAGAAGAAGCCCAGAGTCGTTGAATGACTCCCTCTACTGCTCTCTATCTTATTTTTTTAAATATAAAGATACATTTGTTTTTATGTTATGTCTATATGTGTCTTGCCTGCGTGTGTGTCTGTGTAACACGTGAGTACCTAGTTCTGCAGAAGTTAGAGGAGAGTGTCAGATCTCTAGGAACTGGTGTTGCAGGTGGCTGTGAGCCACCATGTGTATAGTGTTGTGTCAGGAATTGAACCCAGGGCATCTAGAAGAGCCTTCAGTGCCCTCAATCGCTGAGCCATCAGTGATTTCCATCATTTAATTCTGTGTAGTCCTCTGGACACAGTTCTATGAAGACAAAGACTTGGATGGCTGAGAAGGCAGAACTCCCTTTTGAAACATCTAAGGAGAAAGCAGGAGATGGTTTTGAGAAGGGAGGTTGAGGATGACTCAGGGGACTTTACGGTGGGACGCTAGTGGCTGAGGTCACAGATAGCTACAGGATTCGAGTTTCTTTTTAAGATGGCATATCTGACTGCATGGTGCACAAGGGGGCTGAGCTGAGAAAACCTCTGTGGTACAGTGTGCAAGATGGTATCAGCAGCATCTGTTCTAGTGTCCTCAGCCCGGTGCTTACTGTTGTTGGTATTCTGTCCCTTCTTATGTCTCTACTCTGTGACTGCCTGGGTCCACCTGTTCTCCATCTCCCTGCCTCTCCCTTCCTTGTTTCTGGCTTTTCTTGCATCACGTTCTTCTTTAGATAAGGACATTTGTGCCTTTACCTGAAGTGTGGAATTGAATGAGAGGAAAGCAGGAGTCGGTGTTAGGAAAGAAAAATTGGGGAGGAAAACATTTGAGCCACGGATTCTGAGAAATTAACATTTGTACATGTTGGTAGTGTGTGCGCATGTATGTATGGGTTTTTGCATATGCATGGGTACATGTGTGTGCGTATGCCTGTGGAGGCCCAAAGATAATGTCCTGTCTTTCCTGATTGCTCTCCACTTTATTTACTGGGACAGGATCTCTGGTCGGACTCAGAGGCAATTTCTTCTAGTCTAGCTATCCTGCTTGCCCTGGGAATCCCCTGTCCCGGCCTGCCAGGTGCTAGGATTACAGGTGGCTGTAATGCCTAGCTAGCTGGCTTTTATACAGTTTCTGGGGATTCAAAGTCCAATGCTCACACTTCTGAGTGTGCTTTATCTACAAAACCATCTCTGCAGCCCCCAACATTTGCATTTGACCCAGCTTCCTGACTCTGAATGTTTTTCAACTTTCCCTATAGTGTCTGCAGGCTGCTTTGTCTCAACAAGATTACAGAACATTAGGAGACTTCAGACTTTGCCACACTCCTGTTCAGCAAGAAGTGTGATTCTTCTGTGCCCTAGTGAGGTGCCCTAGCTCCCGTAGTTGTTTCTGAGGCCTAGGGAAATAGGAGTAGTTAAGTCTGTGTGGTATCCTGGGTGGTGGTAACAACTAGGACTTCCAAAGAGAGAGAGACAGAGACAGAGAGACAGAGAAAAACAGAGACAAACAGAGACAGAGAGACACAGAGAGGGAGATAGATAGATGATAGATAGATAGATAGATAGATAGATAGATGAGAGAGAGAGAGAGAGAGAGAGAGAGAGAGAGAGAGAGAGAGAGAGAGAGAGAGAGAGAGAGAGAGAGAAGCAGTTGGTTCTGGTGTCTACCCCAATAAGTAACCCAGGGAGAAGAAAATGACAAACGAGCATTGACCAGGTAGGTTTTTTGAGAGCCCATCAGATAAACTTCATGTTCTGCTGTTTTCATCACACCTACAAATGTTGACAAATGTTTTACAAACAGCTGTCTCTAAAAGTGAAGGAAGAAAAGAGGCTCCATTGTGTGTAGCATTTTTCCATTTTCGTGACGCCCCCACCATGGCCAAGTTCATACTACGAATCCCTATTGGTTGTTTCATGTTGCTGTGCGCTGACTGTAGCGCAGCTCCTTTTTCTGCTTTCATAAAGTACTAAAGACTGGCTTCCTTTGGAGGAAGGGTGGTGTGAGAGAGCCCGGAGACTTTATATGAATTTTGGGCATACAGGAGAGCCATAAATGGTAAGGGTAATAAAATTAGATGGTTTGTTTCTCAGGGGACATGAGGATGAAGAAGAAAGTTCCTGTGAGGAGGTTTGTTTGCAAAATGAAACATTAGTCAAGGACTTTGCCTATTGCCTGAGTATGGCTGGAGATCTGCTAGGTGGGATTTTCTACAATCTTAGAGTCTATAGATGCTGATCCTGGGCTAGGCCCTCAGGTCAACGTACTTTGATGCATTGAATTAATGTCATCATTACCTAGAGGCTTAGAACAGAATAAGACATTTCATAAACTAAACATAAACATTAAAAAAACAAACAGAGGAAGAAGTAGAAAAAGCCAAGAAAGATGGCGGGAGAGCAACTCTCGAAATACAAGCTAGGGAGGGTTAGATCTGAAATGAGAAAAGATTTGAGGTCTGAAGAGTTTGGGTGTCACATTATGGGCCACTCAGAATCACAGGCTCGACACTGAGGCCCTAGGGAGAGGGTCATGCGTGCGTAACAGAAGTGGGTGGCTTAGAAATGGAAGCACCCGCTCTCCTCTAAATCTGTTTCTGGGCAGTGGAGTATGTTCAGAACTAGGACACGCCTGAGGCTGAGCTTAGATCACAGGCAGCAATGAGTCCTCGTGGTGAACCTGGTGAACGTGCAGCACGTACCTTCTTATTGAGTGATGGCATTCTGGCGGTTCATACCTGTCTTCCTGCTGTTGCTCAGTGAGCTTTGTCTGGGGTTGGATGCTTCCTCTAATTCATGGGGTGGGACAGACACCCATTAGCACTGTTCAACAGCAGTGAGAGGTGGGGCCGTGCAGAAGACAGATACATGCCTTCTTCCTAACTCTGATAGGTCAGGCAGTGTACCTGTGTGCCTGGTACACCCTGTGTGCCAACGCCTGTAATGAAAGTCAGTGGGCTAAGGACGAAGATGAGATGCCCTAAACAAGAAGCCTTCTGATTCAGTGTGGGAAGCAGGGTGACCTTCTACGCCAGTCCAAAGGATGTGAGCCCCACTCTTTCCTGACTGCGCTAGCTACCGTAGCGACTCTCTCAGTCTTGAGACGTCTACTTCTATAGCAACAAAACGGTGGTGGCCATAGACAGTTTTCAAGAATTTTAGTTCTTTACTTTTTTTTTTTTTTTAAGCAAGGCAAGTGCTAATGTTGTCTATGAGGAGTTCAAGGGTAGGCTAGGTCTAAACTAATCTCTTGACCACTCCGTCGCCCTGGGTTCTCATTGCCTTGTTAGATACAGTGGAGGGTGACTGTGTCTTTCATCAGAATTGCTTCTAGTCTCGCTGGAGCCAGCTAGTTCAGGGCACTCATATTCTGACCATCATACTATGTGCCATTGGTATATGCTGATAATAAAACCTGGCTCTCTCTGTGCCTGTAAGGAGTCAGGAAGCTTCCTGAACAAGGCACTGCACACCACACCTGGACACAGTGCTTGTCTTCTTATCGTTGGACTGGGATAAAGGACTTTGAGAAAGGATTAGCCTCCCAGAACTCGTGATCCGAGATGCAGCTATTCATAATTTTGCTGTTCCTTTGACGACTTCTTCTTCTTCTTCTTCTTCTTCTTCTTCTTCTTCTTCTTCTTCTTCTTCTTCTTCTTCTTCTTCTTCTTCTTCTTCCTCTTCCTCTTCCTCTTCCTCTTCCTCTTCTTCTTCTTCTTCTTCTTCTTCTTCTTCTTCTTCTCCTTCTCCCTCCTCCTCCTGCTCCTCCTCCTCCTCTTCCTCTCTTCTTCATTCTTCACTTACACATATGCATAGTATGTTCAAGTATACACATTTTCACGTACTTGTGCATGTGTGGGTGTACAGGTGTCCATGTAGATGTTTGCGCTCAGGTGAATGCGCATATAGGTAGGGTGATAATCAGATTTCTTGATGGTTCTCTGCCTAACATTTTGAGGCAAGGTCTCTCATTAAACCTTGATCTTGGTGATGTGGCTAGTCTAGTCTAGTCTAGCTTGCTTAGGGGTTGCCCTGTTTCCTGCCTTCCAAGTGACTAGGTTACAGGCTGGTGGCACCATCCCAGCACTTACGTCTGTGCTGGGGATCCGAACCCGCTTCTTTGCTTCATTCCCCCACTGATCCATTTCCCCATCCCTCTACTCTGCCTTTTGACTGATGAGATTTGGGAAAGCTCTCCTCTCCTTCTGCCCATGGGGCTTGATGACCAAAGTGCATCTCAGTCCACACTCCAAGGGACCTCATCTTAGAAAAGGCTGCTATATCTCCGGGTGGGCATGAGAGCTCATGGAAACACCAGCTCTCCATTAAAGTCCAGTTCTTCCCATGTGGAAAGCATCACTATTGTCGAGTTCTTGTTGATTGCTGAATAATGGGAACAGGAACATGGACAAAGATAAATAGAACTACAGAGAACATTCTCTATCACCAAGCGGAGAAGATGACGAGGGCAGCTGAAATAGGAGGTGGAGGAAGCCACAGGTACAAATGAGAGACCCGCCTGTGCCTGTGGGGTAAGTAACAGGTGAGGGTCAATCACATGCCATCACAACAGACTACAGCCCACAGCAGCTTTCAGCTCAGGGACTAGGAAAATGAATTCTGTCACAATAGCTCATGCCTTTATGATCGTGGTCTGCTGGCCACACACCCTGGAAGCTTATTTGGTGGCACTCCCACACCTGAGTGTCAGGGACTGAGATGTAGCATCGAGGCAACAGCCCATTGGGGTTGCTAGAGACACTCAACCTTCCAGGTCAGGCCACCTGCACGCACCCGTGCAGCTCTTTCTCTGTAGCCCTTGCCAGGTCTGACATGCAGGCTCACATGCTGCCACCCCACTCTGTGGCTGGCCGGAAGGAATATGTGCCAGTGTGGTAGGCACAGTAAACAAGATTCTGAAGAAAATCAGAGTCAAGTGTGGCTCCATGAGCTGCCTAGTGCCCTTGGGCAAGTGTGTGTGAGCTCTTTAGCATTAGTTACTTTATCTACTGAGATACAGTGCTCCAGCCCACTGTGGTAGAAGTGAGGCACATATGGGATTAACTGGGGAACCCCCAACTGCATGCTTAAAAAAAAAAAAAAAAAAGAAGCCTTGTGAGGGTGACCTTTCTCTTGGTTTGTATGGGAAGAACCCTTGTTCAGGCTTGTCATCAGATGAAATCAGCAATGGACTTCCATTTCTCCCAAAGGATTCTGAGTGAGGCATTATATCTCCTTGGGTTTAGTGATCATCGACAGGCTAAAATGTAGAGGGAATCCATGAAGCTGGGAACTTACCTCAAAGACGCCTGGATCCTTGGGACCCCAGCATAGTCTTTCTCTCTCTGTGGGTCAGTACTTTATGTCCAGCAGGCCTGAATCACTTTCCAAACAAGAATTCTTCAGTTAGTCCATTAACAAAAACAACAGCCCTGTTTTAATTTCAGCAACGGCCTTGGAATGAAAAGACTACTAATTACTCCAATTAACCAAGCACATTATGTGCACATGTTCAAACAGATATAAAAATCCCATCAATCTGGGTCCCGGGGTTCTTGAGATGGTGGAATGTGTAAACATTTGGTGGATGAAATTGTGACTTCAGAGGCAAGACAAACAAATCGCTCTGTGTATTTGCATGGCTGCCTACTTGTGGAGAGCCAACCAAGAGACAAGGAAGACACGAGGGTCTCTCTCTCTCTCTCTCTCTCTCTCTCTCTCTCTCTCTCTCTCTCTCTCTCTCTCTCTCTCTCTCTCCCAGTTTATGTCTGCAATTATTACCCAGAGGAAACAGAACAAACAGACTCCTATTTATAGTCTAAGTCTGAAGGGGACAGAGGAGAAACTTAACCATGAGAAAACACAAATAACTATCGGCTTTAATAAAAATAAAAGTAGATTATCAAGAGGACAAACTGTCTACAGAAGTAAAAGTAACTCCTCTTTCCCTGATTCTATACACACGGTTGTTTAATGTTGCTGGATAGGCCAATTGATGTGGGTGAGTGATGTGGGTGAGAGTGGGCCAGCTCCACCACTGGGGGAATCTAATTCTAGGGCAAGGTAGACACTGGAGTTTCAGGGTTGGGGGTGCCCCCAGCACTGCCTCAAGGAGCAAAGCCAGTGAAGGTTACCTTCCCTGTGTGCTCCCCTAGTCTGGTCATTTCATAGGGCTCGCTCCTATAAAAGATTTATAAGGAACCAGACAACAGAGCTCAGGCACAGTGGGCTAATCAGAGAGGGTTCCAGGAGCTGTGGCAAAGGATCAGAGATGAAAACATGTGCCATGCAAGTGGAAAGACCTGAGTTTGGATCTGCAGAACCCTGCCAATGATAGGAGTAGCCTACTTGCAATTTCAGCCTGGGGAGTCAGAGATGGGGGAATTCCCAGAGGAAGATGGTTGCTGAGAGTTGCCATTCAGTGAATCCTGAATTTGACTTGGAGACTCGGCCTCGGTGAACAAAAAGTAGAGTGTGGAGAAGGAGTCCTGACATCAACCTCCGACCTCCACATCCACTCGCACAGATGTGCATCCACAATGCATGCAAACGTGTCTCCACATACATGCTCACCACACACAGAGTTCCACATGGTCTAGGGAATGGGCAGTTTGGAAGCCATGATGGAGTGTAGTAGGGAAGACCTTAAACATGAGAAAACACATGCTTCTCGATTCCTCGGCTGTTTGTTGCTTAAGATCTCATATCATCTAACTCCTGGACACAGAAGGCACACTCGTCAGCCCCACTGGAGAGCCCAGAGCATGGTTGAGGCTCCCCTTTCCTCTCCCCAAGATAGATAGGAAAACACTAGGTTACTGTCGACCTTCCCCTGTTATGAGTCTCTAATCAAACGGATGTATATTGGCTTATACATTTAGGAAACTTTCAAAGTCGTAAGTGGGATCCAGCAGTTTCTGCTGTACAGAAGCTTCAAGGAAAAAGATCAGAAAGGCGTCACCACTTTGTGTGAATGTCCCAGGCTGGTGCAGCTCACAGGAGCAGGCTGGAAGCAGCCCTTCTCTCTCAACCTCTCGATCGACAGAATACTCTTTCCCAAACAGCATTCCGTTCTCAGGTCTCCCCTTTAAAAACCTATAGCACCTCACTGTCTATTTATCAGTTATAAAACCAAACTTACCGCTCCAAATTCAAGCAGTACACATGTGGATAGGGAAACAGGTCCCCTAACATTTAACTCACAGATACACATATGCACACACATATTCGACAACAAAGACTGAGTCTGTTGTTACTGTTGTTAACTTGAAAACTAAACATTTTTGAGAGTGGGTCTGTCTCACTATGTAGCCCTGGCTGACCCTCAACTTGCTACGTAGACCAGGCTGGTCTGGACCTCACAGAGATCCATCTGCCTCTGCTGCCCGAGTGACGGGACTAAAGACTCGAGCTACCATGCTGGCCAACTGGAAACATTTTGTTATCCTAGCTCACGAATACCTTTAAAATTCATTCAAATAATAATACAAGTTTTAGAGTGAAAGCTGAGACTTTTCTATCCCATGCCTCAACAGCACAGTGTGTCAAATTAAGAACCAAAGACTTTAGCTAGACATTCTTTTTAGAAAAAAAAATATTGACTGACTGACTGACTGACTCTGTGTGTGTGTGTGTGTGTGTGTGTGTGTGTGTGTGTGTGTGTGCGCACACGTGAGCACATACACATGCCACAGCACATATGTGTGGTACTCAAAGAACAGCTTTCTGGACTTTTCTTTAGCCACACGGGACCTGGGAAACAAACTCAAGCCTTCAGGTTTGGCCGTAGGAGCCTTTCCCAGATGATCCGCCTCATTAGCCCTCAGCTAAAAATTTCAAGTCCCTTGTGAACTGGTAATGCCTGGGTTGCCTTCTACTTCTTAGCTTGAACCAAGTAGCCTTTGCAAGGTAAGCTAAAGTCTCAATGTCCTTGTTGTTTAATTGGATCCACTTACGTTATTTGTAATAACCAAACTGTTTGGATTAACTTTTAGCATTTTATATTTTTTAAATGATAATTATCAGTTTCCTGTCTTCTTTCTCTTTATTTTTATTCTGAGTTATTTGGTTCTGTTTGCTTTGCCTTCCATTTTTAAGTCCCTTTGCCTCATGAATTCTAGTTTCTTTTACTGGTCATCCAAAATTTTAATATTTTATATTTAAAATAATACAATGTAAAGTTTGAAGATTTTCTTGGCCAATACAAGAAACACAGATGATTGCTCATCTTTAAGTTTTATGTGAGGTTTTCTAGTAACTTGGATTTCTTCTTGATTTTAAAATCCATAAGCTGGTGCTTGATGCACTTACAGAGACCTGAAGTTGAGTTTTCAGCAGCCGCACTGGGCAGATCCCAACAGCGTGTCACTCCACCTCTAGGGGACTCAATGACTTCTGGCATTGCAGCCATCTGCACTCATATGCACATACTCCCATATAGATGAACACACAAGTGTGTGTGTGCATGTGTGTGTGCATGTGTATGTGTGCATGTGTGTGTGCATGTGAGTGTGCATGTGAGTGCATGTGTGTGCGCACACGCACCAGCGTTATTACTGTTTGGTTTCATCCATGTGCTACTTTTGTCTTTACATTTTACTTACATTTCAGATCTACCTTCATTGATCACTTCCTTCTTTCTAAAATACACAAATTCAGTCTTTAATTCCCTCTCCTTAAAAAAAAAAAGATTTATTATTCTTTTTATTATCATGTATACAGGGCTCTGCCTGCATGTACACCTGCAGGCGAGAAGAGGGCATCAGATCACATTATAGATGGTTGTGAGCCACTGTGTGGTTGCTGGGAATTGAACTCAGGACCTCTGGAGAAGCAGTAAGTGCCCTTAACCTCTGAGCCATCTCTCCAGCTCCCAATTCCCTCTTCTTTTAAGAAAAGTACTTTCTCTTATTATTCTGGGTTGTTATTTATTTTTAATTCCCCTTACTATCCTTAGGGTTTCACCTGTCAGCCTGTCAACCTCTTCAAATAACCTCTATATTTTCTCTGATATTCTTTTTTTTTTCCCCTGCCTCTACTCCTCTACTTTTACTATGGTTTATCTTAGAGTGAATTTCTTCCATAGTTTTTTTTTTTTTTTACTTTGTGTTTTCTGAACCTTCTCATTCTGTGTCCTGGTGTCTTGAGTTAATTCTGGAGATTTCTCTGTCATTCTCTTTTTAAATACTGTTTTTCTATCTTTCTTCTTGCTTCCTATAAAGAATTACCACTCTGTTTTCTCAGCTTCCTAACCATGTCCAAAGTTCTCATCACCTCCTTTTCCAACTGTCAGTATCTATATAATTTCTTCAGTATCCCACTTCATTTGTCTATCTTTAATTTAATATTGAAAATTTAATTTCATTTACCGACTTTAAAAAAAAAATTGTAATTTCCATTTGGTCCCTTTACAAACGTGGCCAGTAACGAAAAGTCCCTTCTTTCCTTTGTTGCTCATCCAATCTTTTCTCCTCTCTTTGGAACATGGGAAACGCTCTACTCTCAGGTTCCGCCTGGCTCGCCGGGGCATTGCGGCTTCTGAAGCTCTGATTTTCCTGTCTGCTTCTGTTGTCTCTTTCTCTTGGAGTGGTTTGTTTACTTGTGTGTTTAGTGATTTTTTTTTTCCAGTTGAACTCATTTTCTTTGCAACTTAATATGTAGGAATTCTTTAAGACCCTACTTAAAAGTATTTGCTTCCAGGGAAGATTGGAATGTGCTTCTGCCAGAGGCCTGAGGGTATCACAAACTTGGAACCAATTTAAAATTTCAGGCCTTTCCTCCAGCTGCACTGGTTTGTGTATATTAAGGCCCCAAACTCATAAAAGTGAAGATCTGTAATTAGAAAAAAGAAGGGGATTTTTTTTTTTTTAATCTTTGTTTTCTGTACTCAAAGGTAGGGCCAACCCAGGCATGCATTTCCGTTTTCCTGTTTTACAGGATAGGTGTTTTCCAAGTTCACTCAGTTGTGAGTGACGCCCTTCAATCATCTTGGAGTGCTCGTGGGTGTCTGGGTGTCTATGCTAGTTCTAGCATGGATTTTGGGCTCTCTGGTCATTTCGAGACTCAAGGAATTATGTTGGATTTATTAGCTAGATCCATCACACGCACACAAGTATGTTTCAAACACTCCCTTAAGCTTTTAATGAATATTTATTTATTTTTATATGCAGGCGTGTTTTGCCTGCGTGTATGTATGTACACCATGTGTGTGCCTGGTGCTCCCTGAGGACAGAAGAGAGCATCATCTCTCCTGGGGCTGGAGAACTGTTTTTGAGCTGCCCTGTGGATGCTGGGAATTGAACCCCAGTCCCTTACAAGAGCACCAAGTGCTCTTAGCCACGGAGGCCCGTGTAATGTAATTTTGAAATCGTTTTTTGTTTTATTTAATCTGTTGGTATCTTTTAAAGGCAAGATTTCTTTTTTGTGTGTGTCTTAATTTTGAGTGTATTATATGTTTAGTTTTTAACTTACTATGAGTCACAAAGATGAAACAACTCCCTGTACTGTTGATTGCTGTGACTATGGTATTGGGTATAAAATAGTTCCTCTGTAGAAATCATTGGAAGGTAGGTAGTTACTCTGCCAAAAGTGTTGTTATTCTCCTACCATTGTTATAAGCACAGCAAGAGTGGCCACTCACAGCACAGAAAAACCTGTAGTCCCCTGTAGACTCAGTTCTCAATGTCTGTGAGAGCAACTCTTTAGGTTCCACATGTAAGTACGATCATGTAGTGCTTGTCTTCCGTGTCTAGTTTATTTCACTTAACAGTGTGATTTTCACCAGCAGTGGCAAGGTTTCATTGTTTGTGTCACTGAATAAATGTACCATTGTGTTTCACATTCTTTACCCACTCATTAGTTGATGGGCTCTTAGGACGTTTCCATCTGTAGCTGTTGCAAATCTTTGACGCAGAGGTTTTTATTGTTTTTGGAGAGATAGTAAAAGGGTTGCTGGGTCATACGGAAATCCGATTTGTAGTTTTAACATGAACTTCCATCTTTCTCTCCATAATGTCTCTACTCAGCTACATTTCCCTCTGCGATGTGCCAGGGTCCTCTTTTCTCCAAGTCTTCACCAGCATTTGCCATTTTTTTTTTCCCTTTTTGTATTTTTGATCAAAGCCCCTGTTACTGGACAGAGGTGGCAACTCACCGTGGTTCTTCAGAAAATTAGTTTTACACACACACACATCATATATACTATGTGGGGAGAGGAATTTTTAAAGGAAAATAAAACCCACCGCTCTGAAATGGCATAGAACAGATATGAGCCTTGCAAGCGTGAGTCGCTGTTGGTGATTCTTTGAGCTACGGTGTGTTTGTGTGTGGGCTAGAAGCAAGGCTCCAGCCGGTAAACCACGTCAGAGCCATAGTGAAAAGCCTTCCGCTCTGGGCAGCATGTGTGGCCACGCTGAAAGAACACCATTTATTGGGAGGAAGGTGCTACATATGCACAATGAGGTGTTATATTTATTATTTCTATTTTAAATTATCCATTGAAGAAAAGACAGGGCAAGAATTTTTAATGAGGTCCTGGGTCACAGCGGGTTCAGAACCCCAGAGGGGATCATGGTAGGGTCCTGATTGTGATACTTATGATTTTGGGTAGGTTGAGAAACCCCCACAGCCTCCTTTTCCTCATTTGTTTTGCACAATAATAGGACTGTGCAGCTTCAGGGAACTTCATTTAAATTCTGTGTTGTCATCTTTTATTTTCTTTTTTACTCTTTTTAAAAAATATATATTTTATTAATTTATTCATATTCCATTTCAATTGTTATCCCATCCCTTGTATCCTCCCATTCCTTCCTCCCTCTCACTTTTCCTTTACTCCCTTCCCCTATGACTGTGCCTGAGGGGGACCTCTTCCCCCTGTATATGCTCATAGGGTATCAAGTCTCTTCTTGGTAGCCTGCTATCCTTCCTCTGAGTGCCACCAGGCCTCCCCATTCAGGGGACGTGGTCAAATATGGGCACCAGAGTTCGTGTGAAAGTCAGTCCCCACTCTCCACTCAACTGTGGAGAATGCTCTGTCCATTGGCTAGATCTGCATAGGGGTTCGAAGTTTACTGCACGTATTGTCCTTGGCTGGTGCCATAGTTTGAGCAGGACCCCTGGGCCCAGATCTGCCTGTCATAATGTTCTTCTTGTAGGTTTCTAGGACCCTCTGGATCCTTCTATTTCCTCATTCTCCCATGCTTCTCTCACCTAGAGTCCCAATTTTGTTTTTATCCACATCTGGGCACCATAGTTGACTGACTTCTAAGACCCACAGCTACAGTGGCAGGGAAGATTCCGGCTACACCTGATGGCGTGAGCTCAGATTCACCATTCTGTAAGTGAGAAATGCAATCAGGGCCACAGTAGAAACAGCTCTTCATGTGGCTTTGGCGCTCTGACTTGGTGAGACAGATGCTTATCCATCTCAGAGGTGTGAATGGAACCGCGCTGTGACTGCCACCTAAGGAAGCCAGTAGTCGGATCTGATGCCCTCCAAGTAAGGCTTCCCATGTGCACACCAACACACAACTTGTTATATATTTCTAAGAAGTGTCAAGTAGTAATTTAAACCCATCAAGGGAATGTACCACCATCCCAGGCCCAAGGTACGTCAGCAGCTGAAAGCTCCTGGGGCTGCTGGTCCCTTCTTTAGAAGGGAAGGTCAGCAAGCCTCGGATTTCCCTCGGCAGAGGACAATCATGTGATCGTGGCCAGCAAACTTTGCAGGGTCCTTTGTAAAGCCATCTTTCCATCAATACCGACTTATGAGGGGAATTCTCATCATTGCTTTTAACTTGAGGACTGTATTAGTTACTTTCTCCTTGTTGTAACAGGATACCTGACGAAAGTCGGGGGCGGGGGTGTTAACTTTGAATTGGAGTGGAGAGCATGGTGACAGGGCGGGGCAGCTAGTGTTTGGCACACTATCTCCTTTTTATTTGTCCTAGAATGGCACGTCCCACAGATAGGATGGGGTTTTTCTACCTCAATTAACACAATCTGGAAACTCCTTCCAAAAATATACCCAGAGTCTTGCCTCCTAGATCGTTCTAGATCCTTTGAAATTGACTATCGGTATCAACTTTAATAAGGATGTTAAGGCTGAGAGAAGAAAAAAAAAAATAACCCTGCTGTGTAGACATAATAGGAACCAAAGCAACATGATTACAGCACTGAGGTTTTTCAGGACAGGACCACATGCTCCAAGAGCATCCTTGGTGCTTCTTAAAAACAGTTCTCACAGCAGAAGCTACAGACATTCTGTACAGAGACGTTTGGGAAGGCTTGGTCCTTTCTCCTTCAGGCCCTCTCATCCCTGGGCTGGATTGTGCTAAGCTCTGGTTCCAGTATTCAAGCAGAAGAGACAACAGTATTCTGCAGCCCAGGACACCTTACGGTGGCACAGGACTTCCTCAGTGAACTCCCCACCAAGAAGGGAGTGTGCCCATTAGCAATGGTAGTACACAATGGTTCACTGGGATCTCTCCATGGTTGGTTCTGGGCCCCTCACTTCTCACAGTAAGATGAGTTCAGCAGTTACATTTCCAACAGTATTATTAATAATAAAACGGGAACACCATGGTGCTTTTATTTTCTCAGTGGGCTCTTTGCCCTGTGCTAATCTATTCAATGATTGTATGGAGTTAGGTACTTGACAAATGGAGGCTGGAAATCCAGAGCTTCTAGATACTTCTAATCACTAGTTTACATGGCTGCCCATCACAGTTGCACTTCTAGGAGCTAGCTCTAGACAGTAGCTCAGGTGGCTGCCCACTACAATTGTAGTTCTAGACACTAGCTCAGGTGGCTGCCCATCACAGTTGCACATGTGATTCTGAGTACTTGCACACTTTGGAACCTGATTCTAACTTTACTGACAGGCCAAGTGTACCACCCTCAATAGCTACGGTACCTACTGAAGATCACGGGCTCTAGTTTTCTCTCAGAAAGACCTGAATCTGAACCTTTCTTTGTCAGTACTAATCAGGTGGTATGAGGTGAACTGTCTGATCTCCCTACATACAGAATATAGCTGAAGAGATCCTGTGGGAAGTAGTCTCTGCCCTACTCTTAGTAGTTAGCATGAAATAAAATGTATTTGTGGCTAAGGAAAAAAAAAAAAAAAAAAAAAAAAAAAAAAAAAAGCAAAGATGCCCTGGCTGGGGAAGAGCGGGTGTTTAAAGGTCAATGTGTAAGATGAGACCTCCATGTACCCATTTCCTCATTTCTCAGAAGCACACTAGTGTGCAATCTCTCCCACCAAACCCAGCCTCCTCACGGGGCCCACCCTGCCACCCACTCCTACAAAGAGCTACTGAAGGTGTGGCATTTTTAGGGTGGCTACCACAGGTGCTGGACCCCCCAAGAAACATAGGTAAAGTGGTGGTATGAGCCTCGGGCCTAGCGCAGCTGGGAGAGAACTGTGAGGGTGGCCTGGAGGATGAGGGGAGAAAGAGAGGTCATATTTGGCATTAGCAGAGGCTTAGCCTCTCCAGCCTGGAACCTGGGAGGGCGTGGTCCTTCCAACAGAAGTGTGTAACGTGGGCCTATCATATTCCCTCCTCCCCACTTCCTTCTAATCACTGTGTGTCCCTTACCTGTTTACTTGGTTTGTGGTTTTAACTTAGATGCGGTTAGAGAGGTGTGGTCTGGGGACAAACTCTCTAGTCCGTGGCTCCTCCGCCCCAGAAATGTTCTACTTCTTCTCCGAGCAGAGTAGGGCAAGGCTGGTGTAGCAGATGAAGGGGGGAGGGGACTCGGATTCAGTTCCTGTGAGTGGGTTCTAGGAAATGGTACGTACGAAAAGCTCCCAGATGATTGAGAGCCACTGGTCTAGTTACAGAAGTACAGATGATTCACGGTACGCAGAAGGCAAGCTGCTGGAGACGGGTTGGGTCTGGCCACAGAAAGCGTTCCAGTCACATATTCCTGCATTTGTGTCTGATAAGGGTGGTTTTTGAGTTCCTAGAGTCTTGGCCAACTTCTCACGTGCTTATTCTCAACATGTCGTAGAGGTGGGAAAAGGGCATATGCTGTCCTGCTCACTTGCAGTGTGCGAACGATGCATGAATCAAACATCTGGGGGTGGGAGTTGGAATAGGATGTGGTCATGCTGGTGAAGTCCTCTGGTCCAGGCCGGTTTTGTGATGGTAAAAGATATCAGCCAACACCCAAATCCTCTGAGGTCAGATCATTCCTGAGTGAACCAGATGTTAGTGACCCGGTGGGTAGGCACCACCCTTGCCACTGGCAATTCAGTGGCCATAGCAGCTGTGCCAGGAATGTACGGACAGTGTTGGGTGTTGGTGCCCAACTTGTACCTGCTTGAGACAAGGCCTTTTATTGTCTTGCACTGTGTGAGCAGGCTAGCTGGCCTCCCATCTTTCTGTAGGAGCACTGGGTTACAGACATGGCCTACCTTGCCGCTCTGCTTTCCACGAGTTCTACCCGTGGGAACTCAAGCTTTCATGCTTGCGTGGCAAGCCTTTTACCCACTGAGCCATCTCCCTGTTGTAGACTTACATACATTATCCCATAACGTTTAGCACATATCCTCGGTGACTAGTAATAACCAGAGTTGCTTCCCCAAGTACTGATCCAATCTATGCAAAACCTGTTTATTTTCCAAAGCATTTAGCTAAGGCCTTGTATGTAAAAGGTGTTCAATACATTCTTTTATCAAATGTAAAAACACCACTAAAATAACATTCATACATTATAGATTGTATACTGTAGAAAATTCAGACTATATACACATCATAGTGAACACCTACAAATATATGTTATAAGAATTTGCAAAGTTCAATAAACAATGTATTAAAGTCATTCGTGACATCCATACTTATGGAACTACTGCAGACGTTTTGGGTCTGTTACTCCAGTTTTCAGTTAGGGCACATTTATGACAGATGGATGACTTTCTAAGTTTTTCATCTAATCTTTCTGTCGTTTTGTAGTCTGAATGGAAAAAACCACAGAGTTTAATATGCAAAACACCCAGCTTATAAGGGGACATATTGTGCTGACGAGGCAGCTGGGAGGCACCTGGGTACCAGAACGAGAGAGAGTGGAGGGCAGCTCCAGGTGAGGGAGGGCGGCTGGCCAGGGGAGGCCGAGACGGGAAGGAAGGCACACTTTTCTGCAGATAATGAATATTGATAAGTGATGCAATCTCTGCGGCACCCACTTACCTGTGCCGTTATGTGTGAACACATGCTTACATGTGTACACTGATAACGTGCCCGCGTCTCAGTACAACTTTATCGGCACTGTAACTTGTATTTTTACATATTAGGAAATAGTCTTTTTTTTTTTAATTAAAAAAAAAAAAAGCACTTGAAAATGAATCTCAGCATTCTTGGTGAATAAAAATTAAATAAATAAAAAAAGGAAGGACGTGACTGCTCCTAGGTACAGTGGAAGAGAGAATTTTTTTTTTTATAGGTAAAAAGGGAGAGCATAGCCAGAGCGAGGGAGAGTCCAGAGTGAGATTGACCCTGAGCCATGAGAGGAGAGGGAAGGAGGGGAGAGGGGAAAGGAATCACTGACCAACAGCCATGACCTGGGCCAAGACACTGGCCAAGAGGGTGAAGGGTAGATCAAAAAGGCCAGGGAACCAAAATGGCTGGGTTATATAGGAAATATTAACTTGGGGACAGGCATTCCAGCCCCTGAGCTGAAGAAGTTTAGGGTAGAGGGGAGGGTGTGCCAGCCATATCCTGTAACAGGTAGGGAGTGAGGGATGCTGGGAGAACCTGCCCATTTGGATATGTTAAGTAAGCACCTTGGCTATTAGTCCGGGTTTTGAGATCTGTCACTTGGACCGTACACAAACAGATGGAGGGCTATTATTTGCCTAGGGGACCAAGGCTGCAGACATGCAAAGACAACATTTTTAGGCAGAGGAAAAAAAAACCAAACCAAACCAAAACAAAACAAAAAAACAAAACAAACAAACAAAACAAAAAAAACAGAGGTTAGAGAAACCTCACAAAGTTTGGAGGCCCAATAGGAGGTTCTTCTACATGCCTGAGTGAGAGGTGGGGGTGTGGGGGTGTGAGATGAGGAACGTGGCTGGAAAGCAGACACTCACTGACAACTAGGTTTCCTGTCCCTCTAGAGAGCTTGTCGTCAGAGAAGAAGGGCCTCTTTAATGAGCTTTAGGAACAGATGCAACCCCGGGCATGTGTGGAACCATTGCTCAAACTATGTCAGGCCAGGACATCTAGTGGTAGCGTCTTCTGAGTCTCCCTCGAGAAGACAAAGCAGGAGAGCAGTGGTCCATCCATGGGGGAGGGGGGCCAGAGGGGGGGGACAGCCAAGGTTTGATGGAACCACCTGGCTTCAGATGGGGGGAGAGATGCACGGCATCCGCAGGACCCCAGCAAAGCCCAGGCTAGGAAGCATCTTCTATAGTCTCCGGCAAACACCCTGGCGGTGGGATTCTTTTCCTTTTGACACCACACGTTTAATTGCTGTGTGATGTCACCAGTGTCCCCTTGCCTCATGCCCCATACAGTCAGATCACATGTTCTAAATGGCCCTGTTACTGTCCCTTGTCCCTTTCATCTTGATCTGAATCCTCCTTGAAACCATAGAGGCTCCACATTTTCGTACTTACTTCTTTCGCTCCTAACTTCCCCACACCACCCCGAGGCCCCCAGCCTACAACGATTTGCCTTGCCGTGGCTTGGTGCAGGTGGAGCAGAGATTATATTTGCCTTCAGTTACTTACACCTTGCTGAAATCCCCACACGGACCCCAATGAAACACAGCACAGCCTCAAACCCCAGTGGCCTATTTTGAATGCATTGTGCCCCATGTTAGCGCAGGTTCCCTTGCACCATTTACTGTCTCCTTGGAACATGGTGTTTCGGTGCAGTACCCATCTCCTGCGAGAGCCCGTCGGCCTCTCCCAGCTTCCAGGAGCCTTTCAGCCTTTGCAGCTGAAGATTTGCTTACTTAACCAGTGTGGAAAAAAAAAAAAAAAAAAAAAAAAAAAAAAAAAACACTGGGGACTGATCTGCACCTTGCAAACTCCCTTCTCATTTTAAGCAGGGGATTTTCCAAACTGACTTGCCTCACTGTCCTGGTTTGTCGGCTTAAATTATGAAGCAATTAATATACAGCACATAAAACTGTCCAGTCTGTTTGTTCTTGCTGTCATATAGTCAGTAATGATGGCAAGGACTGACTAATGAACGGCCTGAGGATCTGTGTACACACACAGAGAGAAAGGGGGCGGGGCATGATATAACAGATGTAAGTCATGGCTCCGCGAGAGGGTCCCTATTCATTTCCCAAGGCTCCTCCTCTATAGTCAGGTCTTCCCCCCCTCCCCCCCTCTCTCTCTCTCCCCTTCTCCATTCTTTTAAGCCCTTATGAAATTTAAGCCCTGTTTCTCGTTTCACTGAGAGCCCTTTAAGGAAAGACATTTTTCATGCTTCAGACCTTTTCCAATCTCTCCTAAGCAGCTCCGTGGTGCTCTGTATTGTATCTTCCATGGCTGGCAGACTTCCAGCGACAATCCTTAAAAAATCCCTTTACAGTTTTAAAGGAGAATACAAGCTCTCATTTACCACTGGATCGAGTCAGAAAATAAAGCTTAAGGCCTTGACAGGCCTGGATTTTTTTTTTTTTTTTTTTTTTTGAGGCCTAAGTCTGATTTATGGCGGTAGCCAGCAAACCAGGCTGGTGAAATATTTGCTGCTGCTCTCGGGGATATGGAAAAATGAAGTGTGAAGTTCTGGGGAGACCGGGCCACAGCCTCCCAGTCACTAAACACTCCCACCAAGTTGGCAGGGGAACAGAGTCCTGTGCTGCAAGATGGACCTCAAAGGACTAGAAGAGGAGAAAAGGCCTGTGCATCGTGTCAAAATACTGCCAAGGCTTAGCGCGGGCCATACGTTGTGTGACACAAGGTGGGATGTTTACGAGGGGCTTTAGGGAGGAAGGAGAGGAGAAGCAGTTTCTTCCTCCTTTGTTTATTCTGTTTTCTTTACAGCTCCCCTGTAGGGGTTTCTGTGCAAGCAAAGAAATTAAGGCAGCAACAGGGATGTAGGAAGTCGCTTAAGCCCTCTCCATAAAATTGCTCTGATTGAAAAATACGCCCTGATTAGAGAGAAAGCCCTGGCTTGCCTAAGGGCTTGTAGCTTCTAAAATGGGGAGACAGACACACAACTTCCCCAGACACTGGGTCCCCAGACCTGTGAGCGTGGGATCTGGGGTGCGCGCTCCCACGAAAAGGGAATTTCCTAGAGATAGAAGGGAGGTGGGTTTTCCCCTCGGATAGTCTCAAAGTGAGTCACCACAAACACACGATGGGTGAGATACTTGGTGCTTTTCCCCTCTTTTTGTTATTTAAATAAACAAATAAGTAAATATCAGAACATCCATTTTTTTTCTAGATTTTATTTTCAGGTTTCTGCAATATAGTATTGGGTACCCAGGTACCCCTTAAAGGTCCTTGTCTACACTCCACAGCTATTCATACTGGAAAAGGGTGCTGTTCTGAGGACAAGCAGGTGTTTTTTTGCTGTTTCCTAAAGTGAAAAAATAAAATAAAATAAAATAAAAGCTGTGTTGTTGGTTGATACTATTGATAAACCAAGGCCAGAAAGGACAGACACAAAAACCATATAACTCATTTTCTTCTCTGGAAAACTTATCTTTGGAAAATCAATTTCAAAATTTGATTCATTTTGAGAATTAATATCTTGTGCCCCCCCCCCTTCACCTGCTTGCTAGAGATTTATGTTTCAGTGAGGTGCCACCATCAGTTAGGGCAGTTTCAGTAACTAGAGGAATCTTTACTTATACCCGGGAGTAGTCATCCCCCTGCCTCTCACTAAACCACTAGTAAACATGCCTAGTCTCACTGGAACAGATGCTCACAGGCCTACTCTGACACCCCCCACCCCCCACAAACTACCCCACTCATTTACTTCCTTAGCACACAGCTAAACCCTGAGGTCAGTTAAGTCAATAAATATTTCTGATGCCTACCATGGATGGAGTACTGTTGGGCAAGAAGAGTGTGGGGTCAGGGGCTGGAGTGGCAACAGACCTCTGGTCCTAGACCTTAAGACACACACAGCTTGACAGAGGAAGACACTGTACCCCCACCCAATGTGGTCAGGGAAGAGAAGGAGACCTGGGCAGAAAAACTAAGGCGTGCCCTTGCTCCCCGGCACAGTTACTGTAACTCTAATTGTGCTGCAAGCGTGAGCCTTGCAGGAGGATGTGCCCCCTACAAGCCAGGTAGCTCACTCTACAGATGGGGAAAGAGAGGCTTTGTGGGGTGATTTGATGACTTTTCAAAGACCACAAAGCAAGGAAGCCCAGAGCTAAGCCTCACAGCCCATACCTGAGAATGAGTCCTGGTCTCCTAGACCCAGACCCAAAAGCTTTGTTATCTACCTAGACTCCACGCTTGTCATCAGCTAGAGAGGGTTAAACACCAACAAAAACAAACAAACAAACAAACAAACAAAAAGTGACAAAATCGCATCAGCAACTGTAATTTGAAGGGGCTTGAGTACAGAGGCCACAGAACACCTAGTGCTCCATGTTTGGAAACCCTCGCGCAGTTTGGCTTTAGGGAACTAGCAACAAAGCAGGTCTCTGCTTGGGGAAATTAAGAAATGCAGGGCCTGAGGGAACAAGCAGGGTGGCTAGGTTTCTAGTGTGACCGGCCCAGGGCTTGGTAAGCAATGTGTGAAAAGCCATCCTGGACTGTTCTTTCCTCTGTGGTGACTTACCTCACACATACAGGATTTAAAACAACAACGCCACACACACACACACACACACACACACACACACACACACACACACACACCACACACACACACACACACACACACACACACACACACACACACACCACACCCCGTTCACATATTTTAGCAAACGTCCTGGCTTCCCTCCACTAGTGAAACGAAAGTCAGGGTGAAGTCATTTGGGGGCCACTAGAGGAGAGTTCTCACCCACCGTGGCTGGCCATAGATTTAAATGTCTCACAGGAGACCCAATTAAACATTAATGAGACCCCAATTCACCAAAGTATCGTATTTTCTGGTCTTTTTCATCACTCACGCTTCCCCAGCAATTTAATGATGAGTTTAGGATACGATCCCTTCCCACAGGCTCGCCTCCCACCTCTTCTATTTTTATTGTACCTCAGTCCTGGAATTTGTAAATGGCTTAAGTGTCTGGAAATAGCATAGGCAGATTTTTCTAACCAAGTTACTAGTTGCTTTCTGCACAAACCTTGGTGTTGCTGTGACACAAAGGTACTGGATGGGAAGGCTTGTAGGAGCCTCTCCATCATTTGACGGCAGTTAGCCTTCAAGATGGTCCCCCCCCCCGCCATGGTACAATGCCAAAGAAGAACCCCAAAATTCTGTGGGGCACAGCAGGTGCTTCTCTGGTTTTGCCCCAGAATGAATCCTGCATGTGTCATGCTTCATAACGAGGTGCTCTCTCTCCCTCCCTCTCTCTGTTTTGTAGGCTAGAGGTTAACTTTGGGAGCCGTTCTCAATTGCTCCTCTGCACCTTATTTTTATTTTTTATGACGGGGTCAGCCAGTGAAACAGCAACTTATTTGGCTAGGCTGAGTGGCCAGTGAGCTCTAGAGCTCTGCCTATTTCTGCATGCCTGGTTCCGAGGTTACTGATGTGTGCCACCATGCTTGGCTTTTACATGGGTCCCAGGATCAGAACTCAGGTCTTCACAAGCAGGCAGCAGGCTCTTTATCAAATGACCCATCGCTCAGCCCAAACTGTTCATCATCCCAAGCAATTTCCTTGGGAGTCATCACTGGACTTGGCTGCTAGATCTTTAGCTTCCAGACACACCCTTCTTTGAGCTCAGCGGAGGGAGAACATACCTTTGGGGCCTCTTTCCACCTTCCCTTTACTGCTGCCGTTTTCAGAATCTCCACCTTGGGCTGTTAAAGACACCCTCCGATTTATCTCTGGCTCACTGGAGGGCTTTGGCCTGGGGTCTGCGTATCTCCCAAGTTTCTCTTCTGTGAGATCTTTTGAGGGGCATTTCTCCCAAGGGAGAATTTTAGGAGAACAAAGCGGTGATCTCTAGGGAGAGACAATTCTGGAAGGCAGCAGAGTGAGCATTTTTCCCCTTGACACAGAGATCCCCAGTGTATGCACCTATGTGCATATATGTGGATAAAAACCACCTATCCACCTACTCACCCATCTGTCCCGTGTGAATAACAATTCAGAAACAAAGAAGTCACCCGGGACACTCATAACATCACTGGAATTTGAGTGGAAAGATGAAGCTATGGTTTCTCTGAGGAAAGTGAGCCTGACTTGGCTAATTGCATAGACAGTGACACCGCTATGCTGTTTAGGTTACTCACCAGACATTTCCCATCACTGTACAACATAATTTGTTCACACACAGAGCACACGCGCTGCCAGGCGGCACAGCCTCTGCCCCATCAGAACGCATTGAGAGGGACTGAGATGCCATCTTAAAGCTGCGCTTCACAAATATTCTTTTAGGGCGTCTGCAAACAAATCGCTGAGAGATTTGGAGAAAGACTGGAGACAAAGGCAAGGAGAAAGCTCGTGCCTACGGAGGAGTTGGGCTTGGAAGATAGCCTCCAAGTTGCAGGCAGCTGGGTCTAGAAAGATGGTTCAGGGGTAAAGAGACCTGGGCTTTGAGTTCCAGGAACCATGTCAGGCTGTTCACAACTGCCTGCATCTCTTGCTGCCTGGAATCTGGTCCTCTTTTCTGGACTCCATGGTCACCTGCACGTATATGTACATACTCCCACACAGAAACACATGTATACACACATTTAATCGTATATGTTTAATTCTATGTAGGTACTCAAAAATAAAATTTAATTTTTAAAAAGACATGTAGTATTCAGGCGAGAGGTAAAATTAAAGAGAAAAACTCTGAGAAAGGCATCTGTAAGGGAAGGTGGGAAAAGATGTTGGAAGTGTGTTCTCGGGTTAGTGAGTTCAGGGAACAGTGTGCAGGGAAGCCGGGAAGCTGAGGCTCTGTCAGCTAAGGCCTGGGACGTCATCTGCATCTGTCTAGCCCCCACATCCTGTGTGGATTAGCTTAAAGTTATGTATACTGTGGTGAGTGGTGTTCTTTCCTGGGAGAATATGTTAATTGCTCAGGTATGTTTTATCTATGGGGGTACCCTAGAATTTAACCTGGCTTCAAGCAAGGGTCCAGGCACTGTGACATATGCCTGTAATCCCAGCATTGGAGAGGCTGAGGCAGAAGGATCACTGTGAGTTACAGGCCACGTTGGATAACATACTGTGAGTTCCAGGTCAGCCTGGGCTACAGAGTGAGACCTTGTTTCACTCTGGAGAGAGAGAGAGAGAGAGAGAGAGAGAGAGAGAGAGAGAGAGAGAGAGAGAAAGTATCCGGCAGTAGATTTTCATAAAACTCAAGTACTAGTTAACTAATTTATGTTTACACACACACACACACACACACACACACACACACACACACACACACACACGGGTGTGTACAGGTGTAGAAGTGTGCAAGTGTATAAACATGCATGTATACACAAGTAGAGGCTAGAAGAGGTCACCAACTCCCATGAAGTAGAACTTCGATGTGTTTACAAGGTGCCTGGTTTGTTACTTATGTGCTGGGGTCTGAACTCTGTTTCCCCCAATTGTGCAGCGCCCCTTTAATCTAATTATAAAATATATATTTCCAACTTGTCTATAGCATCATTGACCTTAACTATTCATTTAACTAGTTGTCTCACAATAGGCTTGGAGGATATAGTCTGTGCATCAGGCAGGTGGTCCTGAAGCTGGGCAGTGGAGTGTTGAATGCTGGCCCCAAAGCATCCAGGCTGGGGTTCCTTAAACAAACACTTCATAAAGCAGAGACATTTCAGACACCGCAAGGAGCAGCCAGCACACGGCAAAGGATGCGCGATAATTTAGTGCCCGTGTAACGCCCGAGGTTGTTGCCTAATTTACTGCTATCTGGCCTGTGCTACGCCCCCATTAATCTGTCAGTTGAGTGTGCTCTAATTATGCATCTTGTAACGTAGTATGCTACAGCACGCTGTGTTGGAGGGGAGATAGAGCTTCAGGATTTACTGCGTAATTGCTGTTAATCTCAGGGGATCTCCAAACTGAAGGGGAAAATCTACCTTCTCCCAGCTACCAGGAATGCCATCCAGGGCCCAGAAGCAGATGCATTTGGCGGGAGGAGCTGGGGCCTGGTTCAGGATTCAGGGCAAAGCCTGACAACATGCGAGTCATCTTGGCATGTGGCTTTAATCTGGACCGCCTGGAGTCTAGAATACATAGCATGTTTGGTCTGTTTTCTTTTGAGTGACGGTTAAGAAGCTTATATCACCCTCAAACTGCCTGTTGCAATCTACCCTCCCCCTCCCCCTTCCTGGGGAGGGGGCAAGGCTAGACCATTTCCAGGATGGCTATGGAAGTGACGCAGAGGATTTGGAGGAAGGGCAGGGATCTGGAGGGCACCGCTTTTTTATTGAGAAGGTTTATTTTGTTGAGATAATCTCTGTTAATAGCTCCCCAAAATCCTTGGGGCCAGAGTCATGGCTCAGTGTGTGGAGTGTGGCCTTTGCCAGTGGGAGAGCCTGAGGTCACTCCATAGATGCTGGGCGTGGTCTTGAGTTGGTCACACCAGAGTGAAGGAGGCAGAGACTGGAGAATTGCTGGGTTTCACTGGCCACGCCAGTGAAGAGCAAGAGGACTCGGTAAACTGCGGGACCTGAGGTTTTTCTCCAGCCTCCACATGCCTCATATGCATGTCCATGCACACTTATGTTCACTCTTACATACACGGACATGCACATGCACATGCACATACACATATACATACACATTTTAAAAATATCCTATTAGTTATTTGTTGAAATCCATATTTAAATTTCTGTTACATTTATTTACTGTGTATACATGTGTGTGCATGCGTGTGTGTGTGCATGTGTGTGCGTGCGTGTTGGAATGTGCATGAATTCTTGGGAAAGCTGGACATCGCTAATCTTCTCCCATTGGCCTCCTTCCCCTCATGCATTTCCTGGTCTCTCAAACGTGAACTTCCCGCCTTCCGGCCTGGCTCTCCTTCACACCTCCGCGTTACCAGCAGCTTGTGGACAAGTCAGATAGTAATGATAAAAAAAGCTTTCAGCCCCAGTAGGACAGATGACCTCACAGTAGAAAGGCTACCGCTGCGTCCTCTAGCCTTTCCTCTCTGGGAAGCATTGCTGTGGTGACTTTGGGGAGACCTTGTCACACAGAGCATGTTTTTCAAAGGACAAGGAGAAACATCTCCACCTCAACAAGTATCCATTTTCTTCTTGTCCTTTATTCCTAACAACCAGTGTCACAGGCATGGCTTCAGAATGTGATTTTGATCTGCACAGAAGGACAGACTGTAGGCTGATTTCCAGTTTCTGTGTTACCTCTCAGTCACGTCTAGTCCAGTTCTTTTGGGGTTCATCTTAGTAGGCCTCACATAGAAGGCAAAATATTTCACTTCATTGCCATGCTACAGACTAAATAACGACTACCAAGCCCTAACTGTTTGGTTGCAACTCAGACAGGCCTCCAGGCACTGGTGAAAAGGATCATGGGATCTTTAAATGATCTCAGACACATAGGACTTTGGGTTTTATGGACAACCCTTAAATTCTCTGCTGGCAGCCCCTGACTTTCCTTTGACCACATCGGAAACCCAGCTCTCTTAAACACAAACTGAGGCCATGATGAGTTATGTCACTTTGGTGATAGATCTCTCAGAATATTATAAACTGGGTAGCTCAGGTTTTCATTGCCTTAGAGATGTCTGCAGCCAGAGATCTAAGGACAGAGAGTTCACGTCTCTCCATTAAGAAATTCAATTCACATTTCGCTCAGCCTCAGCCTTTGATTGATCCTCTGGATCCGTCATGCAGCAGTCCGTAGGATTATGAAAAGTGATTTGTCTAATCTGCCTGTCAGTCCCTTTTGGGACTCTATATAAGGAATAAAAAAAAAAAAAAAAAAAAAAAAAAAAAAGCCAAACCAACGCTCTCTAACTATTGGTCTCATAGTGGTTTGCTTAGCATTTGCCTTTCTGTTCTGGCCGAGTCTGGTGGAGAAAGAGCAATTTGATCCATGGAGTGTGGCAAGAGTGTTGTCACCATCCGCAGACCAATTCATCTGCAGGATTTCACGTTGCACGTATCAGTGCTGGAAGTGGCTTTTAATGAAATCTTGAGCAAAATGAAGTTAATATTTAAAGGGGGAAAAAAATGAACGCAGAAACATCTGCTTCTGGTTCCAGCTGGGGGAATCATGGCCATGCTTCTGGTTCCAGCTGGGGGAATCATGGCCGTGCAGCATTTAGATCGCCGCATAGAGCTCTTGACCCGGTGGGTAAATTATGGATGACTTGAGTGAAGGCTGAGCTGAAGACTGACCCAGGTCTTAGGCAGCTGGTCTGTCTTCTCTGGGTGTGAACTAGCTTCCCTCTGACCAGCATTTTCTCTCCTTGTAACCATCAATTCTTCCCATCTTCAAAGCCACACTTTTACCTTGAAGCTGTGAATAGTAAACTTCCCTTGGGCTGGGCTTGTACTTCCCACAGTAGCTTCCTCTTGGAGGAAAACCTCTTCCAAGTGATAAACATACCTGTCTAAGGAGATGTGGCCAAGGCAAGGAGGTCCTTTCAGACACTTTCTGGAGGCTGTGCCTCACCTCAAAGTGTTAAACCGAGTGGGAGATTTCTGCAGCGGTTTGTTAGGGAGATATTCAGAGCCACTAGGGGTTTTCACATATCCGCGACTTCAAGTCCACATTGCACTTGTTAACTTCTTCTAAACACAGGCTTTGCCCTACCACAGGAACCTGGCATTAATGGGTCACTTGGACCAAAAGGTGGTGTGGAGGCATGGGCCCTGAGGAGCCTGTGAGGGTCAGATATGGGTGGGGTTAGATGGGGGCCCTGCAGGCCACTCTTCGGAGTCTCTTCTATCCTTGTGTAAGCAGCCACCCTGTAGGGCAACTTAAAGCAGGTCATTGAAGCAGCCTTAGCAAACTTTACTATCTTGGGTATCTGTACAAGAAGCAAGCTTGACAAAGTGGAAAGGTACTTCTTACTGTCTTGTCTTGCCTTTTTCTCCCTGGGGGGTGGGGAGAGGGGTTTAGCACTCAGGAAATGTTAATATCATGTTATCTATGTAAAGTTGCTTTATTTTATAAAATAAAGTTGGTTTATTTTATAAACCAAGTCATCTCCCATCTTAGTTTTCTCTGTTGGTTTATATCTAAATCTTTCATAATATCTCCCCACCCCTGCCCCTGCTCAGGGTTCCTTCCATATTCCCACTTTATTTGAACTGAAGGGGAGCATTGGACTGGGTCTAACGGTGAGCTTTTGAGTCTGTCTTTGGATCCTGCCTCTGCTTTTAAAAACTGAGCTGCCATTGTGTCTAGCTTCTATAGTCATGGAGGGAGTATGACTGGATGCCCCTTTTCTTTCCCAGGGTTACTGAGAGGTTTAAATTGGAAGTACAGGGTTAGAGAGAGGGTTCAATGGGTAAAGTACTTGTCCCACAGCACGAGGAGCTGATTTCACCACAGAACCTTGCAGTGATCCCAGCACTAGAAGGGTGGAGACAGCCAGCGTCCTAGGCCTCACTGTTCAGCCAGTCTAGCCAAAATGGTGGGCTCAAGTTTCAGTGAGAGACCTTGTTTCAAAAAACAAAGTGGAGAGTGATAGAGGAAAACCCATAAGTTGTCCCCTGGTCTACACACACACACACACACACACACACACACACACACACACACACACACACACGAGCACACTTGCACATACACATGTGCATACATATGCTCATACACAGTTAAAAAACACAGGAGCACACTGCTTGGTACTTGGAGCATAGGTTACATTCCGTAACACCTAAGTCTGTATCACGAAGATAGAGCAGCAGTCTCGACTATCTAGGGAACAGCATTTATTCCTACCTTCACTTGTCAGCATATACAGATGCTTTAAGTTGGCCTTTGTAGAGCCCGGATGCCTTAGGAGTCCTCAGATGTGGGTTAGTGGCCCCACGGCACTCGCTTTGCTCTGAGAAACATTGAGTCATGACTTCAGCTAGGCAAACGCTTACATTTCTCCGAAATCTGGTCTCTTACCATCACGTTGGCCACGGTCCCACCTTCTAGTATAATGCACGTTACAGTAGAGACAGACTAGAACTGATGGAAGATCTGGAATGGGGGAACGGAAAGCCTGTCAATTACTCTCTCCACCCCCAATTAGGCTGCTCAATCTGGCTATGTTATTATGCACAACTTCAGGACCGAAAAACCACCAAAGACATATTACAAATTGAGCTCCATACACACACACACAGTCCTTCATGGCAGACAGAGCGGAGCAAGGCATGAAGGCTTGCTTGCTGGAGGGAGTGGAGTACAGAAACACCCTCCCACACACCCGCACCCTTCACCCCCCATACTCCCATCCCCTGACTGAGGGAGAATGATCTCGGGAGCAAATGTGTAGGAAGGACCCATACTGCAGCCATTTGGAGTCATATTTCGGGAAGCATTCAGGTCTGCTTCTCTGCTTCTGTGGCAAACACGATGGGCAAAGGGAGTTCATGGAGGAAAAGGTTAATTCGTCCTCCGTGTCCATGTCCATCACTGAGGGAGGCAGGGAAGAAGCTCAGGAAGGGACTCAGGCAGAAGCCATAGAGGAATTGTTAGTGGCTTGCTCAGCTTGTTTTCTGAGACAGCTCAGGACCACCTGCCCAGTGACGGCTCCACCCACAAAGGGCGGGGCCCTCCCACATCAATCATTAATCAGGAAAGTACCCCCAAGGGATTGAGTTGATGCCCGTTCCTTTTTCCCAGGTGACTCTAGCTTGTGTCTAAGGGACAAAAACAAAGGAACCAACCCCCCAAACTAAACCGCACAGAAAGCAGCAGAAAAGAAATTTACCAGCAATGAACAGGAAGTGAGACAGCCTCAGTGGCCCCCTGTAGCACCCCTGTGGTTTTGGAAGGGTGCACACACTCAGGAGCACCAGAGAGGGCACTAGCTAGCCAAGTAGCCAAGTAGCTTTGAGTAAATATGTGGTATCAGAAGCTAGGCTTAAAAAAAAAAAAAAAAAAAAAAAAACAACTGGGTGTGGTAGAGCAAGCCTTTAATCCTAGCTCTGAGGGAGGCAGAGGCAGGCAGATGGCTGTGAGTTTGAGGTCACCCTGGTCTATAAAGGGAGTTTAGGACAGCCAAGGCTACACAGAGAAACCCTGTCTTGAAAAGGCAACCAACCAACCAACCAACCAACCAAACGACAACAGCAACGGATCCCAAAGCTCTAGAGAGATGGTGGACATGTATTGCTGTCGAGGAGGACCTGGGTCCACTTTCCAGTAACTGACTTAGTTGAGTGACTCACGGTGACCTGGGGACACAGTGTTCTCTTCTGACCTCCTCAGGCACCTACACTCCTGTGCACACACAGAAGACACAGTTGTATACAGGTAATTACAAAATAAAGTAAAATCTTAAAAAAAAAAAAAAAGATTAAAAACAAAAGAACAGATATATCAGCCACCGAACAGTGTGGGGAGATGGGCTCTGACTGAAGGTTTAGCTAATGAAGGGACTTGGTAATCAACTCTGGACCAAACCTCCAGCAGCCTTTGGGGGGTGGGGGGTGGGGGGAGTGGTAGACTCCAGCTTTGCTCTAACATATTAACTGATATGTTCAGTTTTCAACAACAACAAAAAATTAAATGTCATGCAAAGAAGCAGAAAAGCATGATTCATACTCAGAAAGAAAAAAAAAATAGAAAAAGAAAAAAAAAAAAAAAAAAAAAAAAAAAAAGAAAAGAAAAGAAAGAAAGAAAGCAGGCCAAACAAGCTGTCTTTGAGGAAATCCAGATTTGGGACTTAGCCGACAAAGACTTCAAAGCAGATATAATAAACATGTTCGAAGAGCTAAGGGAATCCATGTTTGAAGAATCAGAGGCCGGCGTGGTGATGACACATCAAATGGAGAGTGTCAGCGAAGCCGACTGAAGATGTGGAGTTGAAAAGCACAATAAGGGAAATGAAAAATTTGCTAGAGTGCCTCAGCAGCGGACTTGAAACAGCCGTAGGAGGACCTTGCAAACACGACGAGTGACATGGGAGGGAGCAGGAGGGATAATAAAGCTGGAGAAGAGACAGGAAACGCAATGGCAAAAGTAAAAACGTAACATAGCCCCAGACAGTCGTGGGCCGCCGGGAGGTGTTCTAAGGCACACTGAGTGAGTGGGAGTCTCGGGGGCGAGGCGAGGGAGAGGAAGTGAGCAGACTACTTAAGGAAATGATGCTTGTAAGATGCCCAAATTACATGGTTGGCTTAAGTATTCAAAACAGCTGGCCACGGTGGTGTGGCGCATTATCTAAAATCCAAGTACTTTGCAGATGGAGACGTGAGAGTCAGGAGCTCAAGGTCATTATTAGAATCATAGCCTGTTCAAGCCCGGGCTACCTGAGACCCTGCCTCAAAATAAAATAAAGATAAAACAACAGCGGGGGCTGGAGAGGGCACTCCGTGCTAGAGATTACGCATTGTTCTTGCAGAGGCCCCACGCTTGGGTGCCAGCACCCATGTTGGGCGGCTCTCTATTGCCTGTAACTCTGGTTGAGGGGGACCCCATACCTCTGGCCTGAGCAGGCCTCCTGTAGTGCACAAATTACACCAACCCCATAATTAAAAATTAAAATCTTAAGACAACAGCAGCAATCCCAGCGACTCAGCAAACAAAGCGTACAAGAAAAGAGCGACCTATGTCCCGACGTAAGAACGAGGAAACTGCAAGAGTAGAACGCTTCTTATATGTGAGAACAATGTGACTACAGACAGATTTCCACCAGAGACACTGGAAATTGAACATGACACAGTAAAAGTATTAGGAATAAAACCCACACTGAGTGTATTGTTTCATGTTCAATGAATGAACTCTCTTTCAAATATGAAGCTGAATTAAATGTTTTCCTGAATAAACAAATGAGTGAGTTCACTGCTAGCAGATCTGCTTTACATGAAATGTCAAAGGAAGACCTTTAGGCTGAAAGAAAAGGACACCAGAGAAGGACTTGAATCCATAAGAAGAAATTAAAAAAAAAATCCCCTGGAAAAGGTAACTACACAGATAAATATAGACACTGTATTGTGTTTCCTCCTTTTTATTCTCATGTAAGATAATTGCATAAAACAATATTTATAAACCTGAGGTTCTGGGCTTATGTAAGGATTTTATATTTGTGTATATAAGACATTTAAAGCTGCATATAGAGCATAAAAATGTAATGTATATGAACTATAAAAATGTCCTATATGTGTTTATGTAAAGGAACAAAGAAGAGGGCACGGGGTAGAGCTTTTTTGGAGCGAACTTTCAACGTTGTTGGGCATTTTATTAGGATTGGCCCGGAGAGGAAGGTGATAAACCAAGTCTCAGTCTATGGGATGGGGTGGGGGAGAGAGGACAGCTCCACAGTCAAATGTTTGCTGCACAAACAGGAGGATCAGAGTTTGATCCCTAGAACCTCAATGGTGACTGCTCGTAGTAATCCCAGAGCTGGGGAGGCAGGGACAGGGCTGGCCAGTCAGCCTAGCCCATTTGGGGAGCACCAAGTCAGTGAAAGGCCATCTCAATAAACAATGTAGGTGCCTCCTAAGGAATAACTCCTGAGGCTGATGTTTGGTCCAACCCCACCCCACTCACCCCTGAAAATGTATACTTAATAATCCTGAGAGTAACAAATGAGACAATAATTTTAAAAGTGTCTTAAAGGCCAATAAAAACGTTAGAGGGGCACACTACAAAATATCTAGCTGATGCAAAAGAAGGCAACAAAGGAGGAATTAATGACAGAAAGAAAAACCCTGGCAGATGTAAGCCCAGCATCTCTGTACCAAGGATCAACGTAAATTGACGTAACCAAGGTGTGGAAACTGCCATCCCGCATCAAAAGCTGGACCCTGGTGTGCGTTATTTTGCACACACTGCAAAATAGATTTTTAGAGGACTGAAACAGTAAAACTTGTTATTATCCTACAAAAAAGGAATGTTAAGGAAGTTGTGTCTACTGATTTCAGACAAAATAGACATTGGGATTATAAAATGAAAGCAATTATAATATCATTTGGGAGACCCATTGTGGAGATAAAGTCATGACACTTTAAACTTTGAACACCCAAGGACAGACCCCTAAATTGTAAGAAGCAAAAGTTCACAGAAGTGAAGGGAGACATGGATGACTCAACAGTCATACTTAGAGGCAGTGGGACCTTAATCAATAAATTGGGAAGGTAAATAAACAGCAAGGAAGAATGTGTTGACCAACAGCATCAGCTCATCAGCTCACTTGACCAACTGACATCTTTTGGTGCATTCGTTCCCACTGCCCTCACAGGGCACACATTCTTTTCAGGTATGCAGAATGTGTTACCCAGGATGAGCTATGTGCTAGACTCATAAAACACAACACTGATAATCTGTTTCGTTTAGTTTTTCAAGAATTGGTTTCTCTGTGTACCACTGGCTGTCCTTGCTTTGTAGACCAGGCTGCCCTCAAATTCACAGCAACGCTGATAATATCAAAAGGACTTAAATAGCATGAAGTATTTCTCAGACACTAAACAATATCTTTCTAAATTTCCCATAGGTCGAACAAGTCACTGAAGAATAGGAAAAAAATGCTGGATGAAAGCAAAATACATCCTTAAATTTGCATCAGCCACCTAACATACTTAAATACACAAACACAGGGAGCTGGAGAGACGGCTCAGCCACTGAAAGTGCTTGCTGCTCTTGCAGAGGACCTGAGTTCAGTTGCCAGCGTGCAAGCCAAGAAATTATTAACTGCCTATAACTCTAATTGCAGGTGATCTGATGACCTCTTCTGGCCTCTCCAGGTACCTGCACACACACACACACACACACACACACACACACACACACACACACACACACACACACATCTTAAAACAGAAATAAATTTCATTAAAATAAGTAACAGAGATAAGCTTTTCATATCATGTCACTTACCCTTGAAAGTATATGGCCCACTGGCTTTACAGAATCACGTTCCACAGTCATCACTGCTAATTTCAGAACAGTTTTGGGCTTCTAAAGAGAAATTCAATATCTATTGCCCTGGTTGTCTTCTGTTTTTCATTTCCTCATAGACATGAACCTAATTTCTACATGTGTGGGGTTGTTTACTTTGGACATTTCACACAAGTACTTTCATGCGATATGGAGTTTGCAAACTGCCCCCATTGTAGCAGCTATATCCGCACTTCATTCTTTTTCAGGCCGGGTTACTGTAGGCGCTACTCTTTGACTCTGTTTTATTTGGGGTTCTTTGTATCTCTTTCTTCGTCCTCTACCCTAATCCCTTCCAACACCCCAATACCAGGTGCTAGAGGAAGAAGGTTAGTAGAGAGAAGGGGTGTGGTTTTCTTTGACTATGCCCTGCTGTTTAGGCTTTTCCAGTTCTTTGGGCGGCAGTCTCCCCCAACCAGTCTCCATTGTCAGGAAATTCCACCAGCAGCAGCAAACACCGCAGCAGCCCTCCTTCCTCTCTCTCTGGGCTCTCATAGTTTTCCAAATGGCAAAGACCATGCCTCGGTATGAGGCAATTTTCTGTTGACAAAGATGACACATTCTCACCGGGCTGTTATCAGCTGTGGACAAACTGGAGCAGCCTCCATATCCCACACCTGGGATTAAAGCAAAGGCATGTTTACACAACATAACTGAGTTTTTAAAGAAACCAAAACTTCTACAGCAAGTTACACTGAATGGATAAGCCACATTCTGCTTTTTTTTTTTTTTTTTTTAAATCAGTTCGTAGATATTTGAGATGCTTCCAATTTGGGGCTACAGTAAATACTACTTCCATGAATATTTTTGTGTATACATATTTCCAGTTATCTTGGATTTAAAAAACAGTAAGCATGGAATTTGTAGGTCATGCAGCGATTCCAGGCTTCCCGTCCCGAGGAGGTGTCAGTGGCTGCCCTATGTGTGAAGAGCTCAGAGCTAACACGAAACCAGGGTGAATGGCAGAAAGGTTTCCTCCTAAAGCAAATGCCGAGACAAGAATATGCCTGAACCTCGGGTGCTGAATGTTCTTCTGCCCACGGAAACAGAGTAGAAGATGTAAAGTAGCCAGACGCAAAGGAAGGAATGGAGCCCGTCTGTCCTTAGAAGACATGAATCTGTAGAAGGCAAACGCTAAAGAACGCCCAGAAAAAATACCTAAGGCGGATAACCTTGTTCATCAAAGCTGCCGTCTACCCAGCTGGCATGTAAAATTAAAATTTCTATACACTAGCCATGAGGGATCAAAATTAAATTAGAATGGGGGCTCTGTGAGTCGGCTCTGTGAGTCAAGGCTGCTGGTCACCAAGCCTGACCACCTGGAGTTTGATCCCCAGGACTCAGGTCGGAGAAGAAGAAAAGACTTTATTCCTGCAAGTTGTCCTCTGGCCTTCCACATAAATAGACACATTTTACAAATAAATTACGAGAGCAGCTCTATCCACACAGAGTTAAACAGGAGAAAGCTCTTCAGAGCACGTTTTAAATGGAGCGTGTGAGGCTTGTACACTGGAAAGCACAACATATTGTTGAAGAAGATTACAGATGACCCAAAACAGCAGGAAGACCCCCCATGTTCATGGACTGGAAAGCTCAGTGTGTGAAGACAGCACTTCTCCTCAAACTCTGCAGATTCAAAGCAATTCCTGTCAAGATTCTGTCTTGCTTCTATACATGCAAAAAATAACAGTAACATCTATACTTTATTTAAAAATTAATTTGCAGATTTTTGACTAAAATATCGGCATTCTTACTAGTCCTCTTGCTTTGAGAGTTGGCTTTCAGAGGTCCTTATAACATCATTTTTTTTTTTTTTGAGTATTGCTAATGGGAATTATAGCATCTGTCTTTGAGAATAGGAGAAATTTCAAATAATATAATCTTAACTTACATCTTAAGAAATAATATATATACATATATATCATTTTATAATTTATCTTCTTATGTATATTGCCTATAATATATAATTACATGTGTATAGTTTATAATTTATCTTATTTATATATAAATATACACATAAACACATAGACACACACATACATCACACACACAAACATGTCTTATACACGTACACAAGTATTAATACATATACAAATATACATACACATGTAATATTCACATACATACATACATATATGGATGCATGCACACACACACAAATTTCTAAACCAACTAAGGAAACAAAGTAAATACCTGTTTTCGTCTAAAGACTGATCTACATGCTCAAAAGGAAGGTCATATTTCCAGATAACAGATAAGGAAACTGATGTTGAGAGTCAAAGGTAGTATAAGACCAGGGGAGTAGAAGGAATGGTTAAATTTGTCACGTGGCTTTGCAGTTAAAACATCCTAGAAAAGAGACAGAGGCCTAGGCCCAGGGCCTGGAAACTTCCCCAGCTGGCTGCTCATCTCAATCCAAGTTCTCTTTATAAGCTACAAGGACACCAGAGAGCAGTCCTTGGACCCAGACGAGACCCATGGAAAGATCTAGGCGATCTTGCCTCACTGACATGCTCTGTGTTCTTGCCTGACATTCCTGTGATGGGCCATGCAGACTGGCTAGTTGAAAATGGACTTTGAAATTAGAAAAGAAAGACATTTGACACTTTACTACCTAAGAGTCCAATTTAGGGACTGGTAGAAATTCTAGAGTAAAGAGAAAGAAAGAGAGGAGAACAGATGATTTAAGCTGAGATCCATGAATCAGAAACAAGGATTCAATATGGAAAAAGTAAGCACAAATTACAACAAAGGGGACGGAACTTGAGTTAAAAATATTTTAAATAGCCTCAGGCCATACAGTTGAAATTTCAGGTGAACAATTTTCTATTAAAGTCATTACAAAGCCTGGCTCAAATACACAGAAACACCCAGACAAGCATACAATTATTGAAAAAATTAAAAGAAGATGTGTAGACTAGGTAGTCTGTGAAAATCTCCCGTTCTCCCTCCACCAGTGTCTCTGCCCAGCTCTTTGTTTTTTCCCTCTGTTTCTCTCTCTTTGTCTGTCTGTCTCTGTGTGTCTCTTCCCATGAATAATCACACACACACACACACACACACACACACACACACACACACACACACACTCATACATATTTTCCACAAGTAACTAGAATATGCAAAATCAATACAAGAATACTTTCCACTTGGGATGACAACGTGTGTGTATGTATATGTGTGCGCGCGTGCATGTGCGTGTGTGTGTGCGTGTGTGTGTGTGTGTGTGTGTGTGTGTGTGTGTGATGGATGTGGGTGCGCACATGCCACAGAACGGAGATCACAGAAGAGCCGTGTCAGAGACAGGATATTTTATTGTTTACTGCTATGTATGGTGTGCAGCAGGCCAGGCAGCTTGCAAGGTTTCAATGACTCTTCTGCCTTTGTGCCTCATCTCGTGGTATTTGCGTCACTGCACCTGCATTTTTGCGTGGGCTCTGGGGATCTGAACAGAGGTCATCAGGGTTAGGCAGCAAGCACGTTGCCCACTGAGCTACCTTCTAGCCCTCAGCTGGGTTTTTATATGAGGCGTCTGTTGGTTGGTAACTGCTGAAATCAGTGGAGACAAGGAACAGTGAGGAGGGTCCTGGGGGACAGGGTCTCCCTCCAATACACGTAAGAAGGGGTCTCAGCACCACCAGGGGCCTCAGATAGGGAATAGGTTGGAGAGAGGATCTCATAGCTCTCAAGCACCAGGTCTCTGCTCAGGGCTCAACAAGGTTGCGTATATCCTAAGCTCGGCCTTAGACTGTGTGTCAGGCTAAGCCTTCCCAGATCAGTAGTTTTCTGTAGAAAGACAGCCCCTCTCCCCTCACCTTCTCTCTGTGCTGTGTGTGTTTCTGTGGAAGCCAGAGGTCAATGTTGGGTGACCTCTTCAGCCGCTCTCCACTTTATTTTTTGAGACAGGCTCTCTCCCCATTCTTGCAGTTCGTTGATCGGGTGTACTGACTGGCCAGCAAACCCCAGAGACCTTCCAGCGTCTCTCTCTCCCTTCTAATGGGATTGTAGGAGCACGCTGCCACGCCTTCTGATGTGTATGCTGCGGATGCTTGCACAGCAATCACATCTCCCAGCTTTCGAAAGGCATCTTGGGGGTGGGGGTGTTTAGGATAACATGCCCACAGTGAGGCCACAAAGCCAGAGTGTAACGCTTGTCCCGCAGAGACAGAATGTGTCTGCCCTGTGCAGGAATGAAGGGCAAGATGGTGGGAAAACTCCCAAGCTGCTGAACTTCTCGCTTTGCCATGAAGACTGAACACTGCACCCACCACCTTGTCTCGGCCCCTGTCTGAGAGCTGAAATTAGCATCTTATTTCTAAAGTTTTTATTCCCTGGTGGAAAGGAGAGCTAAACTTTGAGAACATGTCTTGTAAGAAAGAGACGCTTAATTAGCTAGGTGCTGAGCCCCTTAAAAGAAGATGACACGGATTGGAAAGTGCCACTAAAGGGGACCTGGGGACAGGTGGCAAGAACCCCTTATCTTTTAAAGAAGCGTTGGCCTAACGAGCTTGTTGACCGGCTTCCAGGAGGTGTCCGGCTGCAAACAGATCACAGAGAGCGTCATAACCCAGCAGTTGCTTTTCAGGTTGGGCAAGGTGGATTCGCGCATTCCCTTTTTATCTTAGATAAAGGGTGTGCCTGGTTTCTTTCTGCAGTGAACAATGGCCTGATTGTCAGAGGCTTTGCCTGCGCGCGCGCGCGCGCGCGTGTGTGTGTGTGTGTGTGTGTGTGTGTGTGTGTGTGTGTTTTGCCATGACTCCCGTCTTGTTTTATAAGTCTCAGGGGACAGATGATATCCACGAACGATGTCCCCAGGGTATAATCGAGGTGAGTCACTCTTAGAACCAGTTTGATCCATGAAGGGGTGCCAGCTGCACCTGGCTCCCAGCTGAGCATAACTCGACATCTTCTTCCTGTACTGTTTTGGGGTCAGAAGGGCATTTTAGAGGTTGCGCTTGAGAAAGAGTCTGCTTCAGGACTTCTCAAAACAATCCTTTCACCTGTCCCCCCACCCCCCTTCCGCCGCCCCTGAGGCAGTATTATGAATGTATCCATAGTAGCAGTCTGAAGAATTTCTTTTATTAGTTCTGATGTTCGAATCTCCTACTCTGATCATCTCTACTCACAGAACACCCCTTAGGCTGGATGGAGGGGTGCAGGTTGCCAATCTGCCGCCCTCCTCTTACCTCCCTGGTAATCATTTCACAGTTGTGGCTCCTGGGGTACATACTGGCTATACAATATTCCAAAGCCCCCTTCGGTAAAGTAAGGGCAGAATGGGAGAGCACACGTGGGCGTCGGGGTTAGTAAGCGTTCATTGTAAATCCCAGCCCTATCCAAGTCCGAGTTCCTGATGGCGTCTGAGATTTAATTAGGCATTGAGGTGTGCCCCGCCGTGACCTTTTGCAGAGGGCTGGCCTTCTAGGAGCTTGACTGGTTCCCTGTTCCCCAGCCCCCATGACACCTCATCTCCCAGGCATCTTTACTTCTCAACCAAGTTATTCTTGCTGCTTGTGCTTTCCTGACGTTTTCCTGGGGACAATGGTCTTGGGCTACTTGGCTTGTGCAGCAGTGACTCTCTGTCCACCCATAATGTGCTTCTAGGAATCCCCGTTGCCTTGTTTTCACATTCCTCCCTCCCCCCGCCCCCCCCCCCAGATCAGACATGCTACCATGATAAGGATTAGGTAGTCATCCCTCCCTGTTTAAAAAAGCGCAGCTTTGAAATAGCTGCCTGATCTCATCTCTCAGAGAAAAGACATGTGGAGCCTCGAGATGCATGTCGACCTGCACATCTGGCTAGCGGCCGGGAGTGGAATTCCTGGACGGGGCTCCTTGCCCTGTGGTCTCTCGGGGGCTGCTTGCTGAGTAACTCCACAGATCACATCACTTCACAGATAAGGAAGATGTCACCCCCACGGCATCTCTGATTTCAGCACGGGCTTCAGGAAACCCCAAGCAGCTAATCTAGAACACAACGTTTTGAGCCGCTATAATCGCCAGCCAACTTTGAACATATGCCCTGCACATGATGGCCCTCTCTCCCCCAACTGTGGGTCTAGGTTCATGTTTTCACTCCCGGTTCCTATGGAAAGCACTGCTGCGGGATGCTGGGGGCAGGCAGCACCGAGCCTGGGGCCTACCTAATGCTGGAGGATGGAGCGCCTCCAGCAGATGTCCGGCTATCAGCACAGTGGGACACAGGGGCTGAGAGGAGGTCAAGGGTTTGGTCCTTTCTTAGCACCAGAGACCCAGGAGAGTGCACAGGGTCTCTCTGGGGCTCAGCGTTCTTATCTGTCTAGGTGGCTTCCACCAGGCCAGGAAGGATCATCAGTCTATTCTGGGAACCGGAACCCAGATCCAATGGAGCTAGATTGGAACAAGGAGATTAATGAGATACAGTTTAATGGAGGAGAGATTTAACGTCTGGGGCTTGGGTTTAGAAGCCAGCCATAGCAGTCAGGAGCAGGGAGGGTTGAACACACAGGGGTGCTTGGGAACCGGCATGAGATGTTCTAGTTAACTGCAAGAGAGACCAAGATCTATTTCAGAAAAAGCAAATGGAAAATAGGCTGGATAGGTAGAGATATAGTTCTGAAAATGATAGAGGCGGGTCGTATGAGTCGGGCCAATGCTGGAGAGCTGGGTTCTGTCCTGGGCCCCGCCTTAAGGGCATCTGATAGCCTGAAATGCACTGGGGAAGAGGAAACACTGTGGAATGGGTGGAAGCCTGGGGCACCCGGGGTGCTGCAGGAGGAATCAAAGATGCCTCTTTCCAGTCCTGGGAAAAGGGCCTTTGTAACAGGATGTAAACAAACGAAGTATGATGAAACAGGGTTTAGCTTAAAGAAAAGAACCCCCTTTCTTTTTCTCCCTTATTCCTCCTTTCTTATTTCCTCTTCTTTCTCATGCTCCTCTCTCTCCTCCTCTGCCTATTTTCTTCTTTCTCAAACTACCTCCCTAACGATCTTCCTTCCCAGGTACTCACAGAGGAATTCTTGTTAAGACCATCACAGACTTACATGGCTCAAAAAAGACCAACTCACCAACCCGTCCTCTCCCCCCCCAACCTCCCAACACACGAGCACAGCGACCACCTTCCTCCGATCCTCACACTCCAGGAAGGAGCATCCGGAATGATCCAGAGGTTGTCTAGTGTGTGAAGCCAGGCTGCGTCAGGGTAGCCTGGCCTTGGCTCCTTCCTATCAGCGAATTCTTCACCGAGTCGCTCAAGCCCTCTGATCCTCTGCCTCATAATCTGAGAGACGGGGATCCTAACCGGACTGCTCCTTTCAGGAGTTGTGACCTAAGTGGCGTCCTCCATGTGTTATGGACTGAGAGCAGCTCCTGGCAGGAGGTAAATTCCACAGACATGTCCGCTTTCATTTCTCAGCTGGAGATTTCCCGCTGGTCGGTGAACAACAGTCCTTTCCTGCAGTCTCTTGTGAGTTTCGTAACGCACGCACATAAGCAAGCGTGACTATCAGGTCTTTTCTCATTTTTAAAATCTCGAAGTGAGGACACAACACTCATTGTTCATTTCTTTTCTTTTTAAAAACTTGATAGTGTGTCTTGGAGGTTTTTTTTTTTTTTTTTTTTTTTTTTTTTTTTGCGTGCCAGGACAAAGAGAGCTTCCTCATGTTTTCTCGCAGCTGTACATAGACGGAAGAACTTTTAAACAATTGCAGCCTGTTTTAAAACACAGCCATGACTGAAGGCGCTCAGGCAAGGACCAGACAGTGGCTTCTCGGGGATGACAGGACTGCGATTTATGTACCAGTGAGGTAGTTGGCTAGGACACAACCAGAGTCCTGGATCTTGCCTCACATTTCCAAAGAACAATTAAAACAGAGTCAGAAGCTCCATTGTTGCTTTGTTTATTTGTGCTCTGACCTGAGGCCAAGCCAAGGCTGTGCCGGCTGGATTTTAGAAAGGCCACTTGCAGGGCTAGCCTGTACCACCTTGTAAAGTAGTGGGGATTGAGTCAAGAGCATAGCTGAGGTTTTAGCTATTTTATTGGGTTCTTTTGTCTACCTCCCTACAGTACCCCTGTCCCTTCCAACCCCCCAACACTAGGTAGGAAATAAAGAAGGCCAGAGGGGAGAGGGGGGCATAGGTATTATTAGACTACTTCCTGCTGGTTAGGGGCATTAAGTTCCTTGAGGCAAACTTGATCTTTGTAGTCAGGATATCTCCAACCAACAACTAGCAACCAGCAACCAGCAATCCAGCAAACAGCAACAGCAGCAGGAGCAAACAGCAGTTGCTACACCTCTTGGGGCTCTGGTATTGTATACTCTCTGAAGAGTCTCAAGAATTCCAACCATAAACTATGCTCAGCCGGCAAAATCACACCCCTGCCAGAGCATGAGACAAATCATAGTCAGCTGCTGTAGCCAATCTGAAGCAGCCCCATATCCCACACCTGGGATTGAAACAAAAACATTCACATAGCATTTCTATGTTTTTGTTTCTGTTTTTTTTTTTTTAATTCTCACCACACAATAGTGCAGTTCATCAGCTGGTCCCATGTAGAGCTAACAGAAAAAACAAATGGAGATATTGAGCCAACCTTTGGTGGGCAGTCTTCCTGGGCCGTCAGGTACCCTCCCCAGCTGTCAGTTAGGAATTTACTATTGCTGCCTTGACTTCAGTGGTGGCCAGCAGGCCTGGGTTTTCAATAGCAGCCAAGACTATGAGGCCCCAGTTTCTACTCTCCTCTGAGTGTTGAACAGGAAGCTAGCTCAGCCTTTCTCAACCAACTGACAACTCACTCACTATTGTCTGGAAGGAGCTCTTGCCTTGAAACCAAGAGAGCCTCTGTTACCTGTGGCATAAGTCCCCAACACCCCCTAAAAGTCCCGTCAAGAGGTGTGTAAAAAAAAAAGGCAGGTCCTCCAGAAGTAGTACTCGGCTTTCCCAGGCCCTAATCCCTCAGGCCGAGCAGCTGAACAGAAAGTTCTTTCTTCATTATGCACCTGGGTGAGTGATGGGAGGGAGCCTACTTGCATGTGTGCAAGCGTGCATGTGTGCTTGTGTGTGTGTTGTGTCTGTGTATGTGTCTCAGATGTGCTGTTGCCTTTGAAGGACCATGAGGCAATGTGTGTGTGTGTGTGTGTGTGTGTGTGTGAGCATGTGTGTGGGAGGGATAGAAGGCAGCATGTATGTGGCAGGGGTGGGATCCAAGAAGGTGCTAGGAAAAGGAAAGGAGGCTACCTATTGGATCATGTGGCCCCAGACACTAAGTGGGTTCTCAGCAGTGTATTAAGTGCAGTTAGCAGAGTCAGGTGGAGAGATACAAGAGGACATTAGCCACCATGCCATAATTTCCCCCAAACACTCAAGAGCTACCCAGAAACACAACCAAAAGCAAGCTCTCTTCAGGACACATCACCAGAAATCCCTATTAACCCTTTTCATTTGAAGGGCAAACCAAGGTGAGCTCTGATGATACAGTCTTCTGCAAGTTCCCCAACCTCGAGGCTAAGCCCTACACTTTTACAAAGGTACATCCGGCAGCAAGCTACACATTTTAATGGGTACAATCTGATAAGCTTTGACATACATAGATACCCATAAGACCATCACCACAGTCGAGCTACTGAATATATCCATCACTCCCAGTATAATTCCCTGCTCTAGTCCCTCCCTCCTGCCCTCCCTAACTTATCCTACACCCAACAAACCATGGATCGGTTTCTGTCACTGTAGAGTCCTTTGCATTTTATATAAATGAATCAAACAGTATATCCTTTAGGGAGTTGGATGCCCTGGGTTCTCCCAGCTTGGTGTAATTATTCAGAGAGTTAACAATGTTTTAACATGGAAATGGTTTGTGTTTCTTGTGTTTGTTTGTTTGAGGTCGGCTCTCATTTAGCCCAGGCTGTCCCACACTTACTATGTCACTGGGGATGACCTGGAGTTTCTGCTCCTCCCAAGCACCAGGGTCACTGCTGTGCACTGTCACAGCTGTGTGTGTGGCACTGGGGTCAAACGCAAGGTCACTAGGCAAGCACTCTACCAGCATGGCTGTACCATGGACTCCATTTCATTCTTCTTCTTTTCTTTACTGTGGAATAACATTTCATCGTTGGCACTAGATATTTGTTTATTCACTCACCCTGTTGATGAGTGTCTATGGTCGCTTTCAGTTTGGGGCTGTTATAAATAAAAATGTGGCAGACACTCATGCATGTGTCTCTGGACATGGACTTGTATTTTTCTCTTTATTTAATTAATCCAACTAGCACATGAAGTTCTATTTATTTATAGGGCAATGTTTTAACACATCTATACATGGTGTAATGTTCAGATCAGAGTAATTACCTCTTCAAACATCATTCCTTTAAACATTTATTTTTTGTTTTGGTTGCGAGCCTAGCCCTTAATAGCTGAGCTATCTCTCCATCCCACATTTATTTTTTCTTAAATTAGCTTACAGAGTATCGGCATATTCTTACATACTTAGTTTTGGTTGACCCAATAAACCAGTGGTTCTCAACTTGTGGACTGTGACCTCTGTAGGGGTCAAATTACCCTTTCACAGGGGTTGCCTGAGACCATCGGAAAACAGACATTTATATTATTATTTATAATAGTAGCACAGAATTACAGTTATGAAGTAGCAATGAAAATAATTTTATGTCTGGGGTCTCTACAACATGAGCAACTATATTAAAAGTTTACAGCACTAGGAAAGTTAAGAACTATAGTTCTAAACATTATTTCTTCATAATGAAAATATTGAAAATTCTTTCTTGTAGCTCCTTATATTTACTTATTTTTATTTTTATTTTTACTTTTACACACATGCTCTTAGACACACACACACACACACACACACAGTGTGATTTACAAAGTTAAATATTTTTTACATTATTTGCTTATGCATGTGCATGTGAGTGGGTGGGTGAACATACCTGGGCAGGAGGTCAGAGAAAAACTTGCAGGAATTTGTTCTCTTTTTCCACCACGAGGGTCATTAAGTTCAGCATCAAGCGCCCTCTAACACTTTCTTAACACTACTTGTTCAGGAGCAAAGCTAATTCAATGAAGCCCAATTTGTAGAATTTTTGTGTGTGTGTGTGCTTAGACATGTTTTTCACATCATGACTGAGGAATCCTTGCCTATCCTAACATTGCAAGCATCTCACACATGTCCTTCAAAAATTTTAGGCCTCTGAGTCATTTTGAGTTAAATCCCATGTGGTTCAAAGTATGGATGGAAAGTTCACTTCCGCGTAAGAATACGTAGCGGCTGTGGCAACATTTGAAAATAATTTCCTTTCCCTTTTGAAAGGCCTCTGTGCCTATGTCAGCAGTCAATTAGCCATGTATCTCTGGGGCTCTTTCTTTCGTTAGCCTGAACCCCACTCTGCCACAGCCCCAGTGGCAGGCCTCGCTCACAGTGGCGAGCACCTAGCTCCTGCCCTGTGCTGAGCTCAGCGTCAGTGTTCTCACTGGCCCTTCCTTGGGTCCAGTTTGATGCTGCTCTTCCAGGGACAGTGAGAGAGTCAGGAAGTCAGATGGCCCGAGGGACAGCTGGGCTCTGCAGCGCTGCCTCATGCATGAGGGCTCCTGTTCGCACTGTGCCTTCCAGTCAACACTGAATAAATCAGGGACAGCTAGAGTTTCTGGAAAACTAGTAAGAGAATCAGACTTCTCACAGAGCCAGCAAGTTTCAGAGACTATAGCTTTAGCTTGGGAAACCAGGGATTAGATAACCTAACTGCTGTCTTTAGATGAGGCTGTCGTTCATACCTGTTGGCTATCCTAAGCTGATGCTCTGGGAAAGAAACAGCAAGGTGGAAACACACACACACACACACACACACACACACACACACGTATAATGTTCTAGGAGATATATTTAAAAAGCCAAACAAAATAAATAACTAATGTTAACTTGTGCAGGTGTGTGCAGGTGTGCGTGGGTGTTACATTTGAGTGCGTGAGTGTGAAAGCCAAAACAGGATGTTAGGTGTCTTCCTCTGTTCCTCTCTGTCTTATTTCCCCTAGGCAGGGTCTCTCAATGGACCTGACTCTCCTTGTGTTGGCTGGTCTTTCGGGGCATGACTGGCTCCTCCTGTGTCTGCACTCCATAGCTGACGTTTCAGGTCTGAGAGGCTATGCCTGGCTTTTTCTGTGACTGCTGGAGATGGGAATTTAGGCTCTCAAGCTTGCGAGAGCCTCTTTTCCACTGAGCCATTTTCCTGGCCTTAATTAATGTTAATTTTATAGAAAAGATAACTCCAGAGACACAAAACACTATAACCTCAATCCATGTTCATGCGACATTTGGCACATTTTTGAACTACATTGTTTATTTTTATTTTTTATTTAACTTACATGTGTCCTATAGTTATTGACCGTCTCAGACCAACCCATGCTTCAAGGACTTTGGAGCCATGCACAGCTGTGGTTTCCCTGCTGGACACAGTTTTTGTTTGTTCCCTGCATTTTTTCCCATCTATGCCCCCTCCCTTTCTTTAAGTCTTTACTCAGTAGAAGGATCCTTAATTCTGTATGCTGGATTCTTTTTTTTTTTTTTTTTCTTTTCTCTTTTCCTTCCTTTCAACCTTTCATGTTACTGAAAGTGGTGATCAAAAGGGATGAAGATCAGGCAGCCCCTCAGAAGAGGAAGATAGGAAAATGGAGTCTGAATGAAGCTCGCTGGCAGATTGGTTGTGAAGAGAAGGGGATGAGAGTCAGCCAGGCATGGTGCACTTTTGAAATTAGGCACAGCTGCTAATGAAAATTAAGTCACATAAACTTTCTATTGGATAAACTGAATAAAAACTGCAGAACTCAATGCACAGAACTCACCCCTTCCTAGTGATCTTGAGGCAATTTCTAGCTCCCGAATCCAAAAATGGAAACAACTCCTTCTGACTACTCGCCCTAGCCTGAAATTGGTACAAGTGTCTACACCACAGAAAACAGCAAGTATTAACTAGTCTAGACTGTCTCCCTAGATGTGCCTGCTGCTAACTGCAGCCCCCAGCCTCTAGGAGACGCCCATGGCGCAAAGTCAATGAGATGAGAGATGCTAGGCACGCTATCAACTGGGAGCAAATGCTAACTCGGCTGCAGTGAGTGGAGTCTGGGTAGAGCAGGTCACAAGACCATCCATCCTTGACCCTCTCTTTCCCTTTGTTCCCAGGAGGGAGATGTTAGTTTAGTTTGAAGCAGCCAGCATCATTTCTATTTTTTCCCCATTCTAGGCTTTTCTGTGTTCAAAGTTCAAGAGTAGTATTAACCCAAAATTATAGATGACTCTCATTTGTAAAACTATTCTTTAATATTTTTTCCCCTCACTGTTCTAAAGTTCTGGGGGCGGGGTGGGGGTGGGGATAGGAAAGGCTTAAATATGTACACGCCAAATATTCATAGGATTCCCTCAGTAGGTATTACTGATTTAACTTAACCCACAATTTCCAATATATTTTTACAATGGCATTCTAGTTTTAAATAAGTTAAAATTTAAAGCATCTTCGAGGTCCTGCTAAAGCATTAGCAGCTGGCACTAAGAACAGGAAGAGAGATAGATAGCATGACCAGCTTCAGTTGAACTGGAGGAATCTCGGGGCTGCCCAGCGTTTGGGGATGAATCAATTAAAAGGAGGTGCAACAGGAAGGCAGCCGACAGGTCTCGGCAAACCCCGGAGCTTTTCTGCTGAGCCACCTTTCCTCCCACACGAAAGCTGCCATCCATCCTCAGAGATGACATACGTGATGTCTGTAATGAATATGGATTTGGTGTGATTTCATCTCTTTGCCAAACTAGCTCACAGAACTCATTGGACTTTAGACTATGCTAAATGAGGTTTTAAAAAGTATATTAGAGGCTAACTTTTGAAGTCACTAAGATAGATCAAGAAGTGCATTTGGGAGAAGACATTGGGGACCGCTCTTTCTCCGTGCCCACAGTTGGAGCCATGTTTTGATGTGTTTGATTTATTTGGGCGAGAGACCATCGGGATCCATCTTGAGAGGCTTTTGACTTTTAAGGGATTTGACTAGTTGAAACCTTATGTGTCTTTGGGAAGAAAGCTCTTTTATATCACAGAGTCTAAAACTTAAAGGTGGAAGAGACCTCTGAGGTCAGTTCAGTCAACCTAATTCAGATGCCCCAGCCACTGTCCAGCAGCATCTGGCCTTTCTGTATACCTCAGGCCACTGTCCGGCGCTTTCTGGCATGTCTCTTAAAAATGCTTGACCTATTTCAGGGGAGGCCCATCGAAAGCTTTGGCTATTTTTCTCCTCAACCCACTTCTAGTCATGTCCCTAGTTTTGGAAGGTGGAGACAGGGGAAGAGACTTTTGGGATAAAAATTTAGGTCAACATGACTATCTGTGCCCATCGCCATATATGGGTCCTGATCCAGGTAGGTTGGGAAGTATAAAAATGAATATGACAGAGGGCTGAGGATTTAGCTCAGTTGGCAGCGGGCTTGCCTAGGATGCATAAAACCCTGGGTTTAATTCCCAGTACCACATAAGCAGGTGCAGTGGACCGTGGGTATAATCCCAGCATTTGGGAGGTGGAGACCCAAGGATCAGAAGGTCATCTCAGTGTGTTTGAAGACAGCCTACCCTATATATATAGGATACCCTGTCTCAAAAAAACAGCAAAAGTAAACAGAACTCAGGACCCACTGTCACAGAACTCACAAGTGGCAAATGCTACAACAAACCCTTAGGCAGAAAATGAATCCACAAGGGAAAGCAAATAGAAACAGTTGTTGGTGTCAGGTCCAGGCCCTGAGTTCCTTGTAATCCTCATAGGACTGTACGAGAACAGATCTAAACTTCATTGCCCTCGTTTTAAAAAATGTAATGCTAGACTCAATGCCCTCCAAAATCTTTCACCAACCTTGTATCCCATGATCCATCTCTCTCTTCCTGAACGGTGGCTCCTGGCTTCCATCTTTCAGGCCTGGGCTAGCTAGTAAAATGGATGGGAGGGCCAAAGCAATCTGTTACTCTTCCTACTCACCCCCATCCCTGGGAACAATACTGTTGATTTAAAACCAGTCTGAACAAAGCGTTCAGGAAGAAACCACAGGCAACCATCTTGGGGAGTTGGCAGAGGATGACCCCGTGACCCCAGAGGCCTTTTCCAGCTCTAATTTTTATGATTCACTAATTTGCCCCACCACACTCAACCCTGTCCGGGAATCCAGAGTTCAAAAAGGATGCCATGTAAATTGCTGGAGGTAATGAGAAGGCTGCGGGCGTGGTAGGGCTAGAAGTGTGGTTTTCAGTGAAATTAAATGCAGGAAGATATTTAAAGAAGCCAGAGAAGCATTCCCTCTCTTTCTTCTAGAAAATTCCATGTTAAGGAGGGTATGGAAAATTCCAGAACTGCTCTTTTCATTGGCATGACTAGGCGTTTGCTATGTGGTGGCTGCATGGAGCTTTCCTGTGTTCTACAACCCTTCTGGGTTGGGGACTATGGCTACTTGGGGAAAGGCACCTGCTGACAAGTGTGATGATCTGAGTTTGATGCCTGGGTCCCCCATGGCGGATGGAGAGAAATGACTCCTGAGATCTGTTCTCTGACCTCTAGAAGTGCTACAGGTCACATGCATGCCCTTTTCTAACACTCAGCTAAAAACCAGCATTTCTAACTTTAAAAAAACCTGGATGATATGGATATCTTGCTTATGATGAAGCTCTTTCATGGCGTAGAGAATTGATTTTTGAACCAAGAAGAGACACAAAGAGAAGCCTGAAGTCTGTCAAATATGTCTCCTTTTGAGGATATAGCCAAGGCATGAACAGACACTTGGGTGTTCAGCAAATCTCATGGATTCTAGTGCTTTCCACATTGCCCCCAATTTGAGGACACCTGTCCCTTCAAGATATTTTTCCCCCATGGATATTTTACAATGACAATGGTGCACAAGCAGGACAGTTATCTCCAAATACAGTGTTGCTGAAAGGCCACTGAGAGCCTGGGGTGCTGACGAGTGCCATGGGAGATGACGTGGTGGAGAGAGGGAAGATAAGGGCTGGGCCAGCCCAGGGCATCCCCCTGTGGCAGGATAATGGATGGACAGCTGCTTCCGGGGTAGCACATCTTCCTGGCAGCCAGCTGTGCAGTGCATACCATGCCCGTCCACGGTTGGTGCCGATGCTACGTGTGGTAGCCCGTGGACAATTCTCCCTTGGTATTTGTTTCTGCTGTCGGACACCAGGTAAATAGGTTGTCTTGACTTTAGAAACCATTCTTCATACAGGCCATGCTTCTGCATGCTGGGCTTGTGTAGAGTCAGCACATCCCACCCCCACCCCCCAACCCTGTGAAACACACAGAAGGGATGCAGATCCATAGACTTCCTTAGTGATCCTCAGGGACAAATGCCCAGAGGAAAAGCTCACTTTTAACCATCAGCACTCTTGAAACCATAATTAGTCCTTGAAACTGAAATCGTAATCACCTGCTCTCTATTTTCTGGAAAGTTGAGCTGGCAGGACAAACAAGCACATGGCGTACAAGGACAGCATCAGGACTTCCTTCTTCTTCACCCATTTTACAGACAGGAAAGCAGAGGCTACAGAGCCTGATGGGACATTAACTTGGGCCCCCCCATGCCCACCCCACCCCCACTTTTTTCTATGTCATAGACTAGATCCCTATGTATAGGCTATATGCCTGTGTGCATATGTCTGTGTGTGTGCCTGCATGCGTGTGTGCCTGCATGCGTGCGTGTGTGTGTGTGTGTGTGTGTGTGTGTGTGTGTGTGTGTGTGTGTGTATGTGTGTGTGTGTGTGTGTGTGTGTGTTGCAGAGTTGATACGGGTATCTTGCTCAGTCACTCTTCACCTTACTTTTTGAAACATGCTTTCTCACCAAATGGGGAGTTGGCTAAATTTGCTAGACTGGCTGTCCAGTAAGTGCAGAGATCCTCCTGTCTCTGCCCCCACAGTGCTGGGATCACAGATGCATGCCATTGCATATGGTTTTGTTTGTATATGTGGTTTCTGGGGGCTTGAACTGCATTCCTCGTGCTGAGGCAAGAACTTTACCAACTAAGCCATCTCCCCAGCCTCTGGATACTCAGTGTAAAAGATTATGGGAAATTAGAAGGCACAGAAAAAGGAAGAAAGAGTTAGGGGCTGGAGATAGCGCTCAGCAGTTAAGAGCTCTGGGTGCTCTTGCAGATGACCTGAGTTTAGTTCCCAGCCACTCCTGGTGGCTCACAGCAATATTGAACTCCCGCTTATGGTATCTGGTACCCTCTTCCAGCACTCACAGGCACCAGAACACACGTGATGCATGTACATACATATGTACACGTCCAGGCAAAATATTCAAGTGCATAGAATAAAAAAGAACTAGGAATAAAAGCATGTGGGAGAAAAAAATATATTGAATAACTGTAATGGTGTGTACTATTTATTAGGCTAGCTATTTTCATATCTTTTTTGAGTCCCGAACTGAATTATCTTCCTGCAGATGCTGTAACAGCCTACAAGGTAGGTTAAGCAATAGATGCTCATTCCCTCAAACTTAGTTCTGGAGTTGGTCTGACAGCAGCACCACTGTGCTGAAATAAGGATGTTCAAAGCCTACGCTCTGTGGATGGATAGGTCAGGATGTGGTCCTTGCTCTTTTAGTTTTGTCTACATTTGCTATTCTCTAGTTCTGATTATGTCACTCCAGTCATTACCTCTATGGTAACGTTACTGTCTATTTTTCTCTGTGTGCCAAGTCACCCTCTTTTATCCTCTCTTAACAAGGTCCTTGTGGTTACATTTAGGATCCATTCAGTTCACTAGGGAATATCTGGCTTCATCAGTCTTCTGCTGCTGCTATAACAAAGCATCCAAGATTACTAACTCACAGCCTATGTATGTCTTAGCCTCTTTCCATGCTGCTGTGATAAAAATACTCTGACAAAAGCAACTTACAGAAGAATGGATTTATTCCACCTCATGGTTCCATGCTGTGCCCATTGTTGGGGACATCCATGGGGAAGTTACAACAGTAAGAACTGGAGGGACCTGGTCACGTGTTACCCACAGTCAAGAATCAGGGAGGAGAAACAAGTACATGTATGTGCTGTGCATGCTTTCCCCATGCCATGCAATCCCAATCACGTGCCCAGGCGACGGTCACACCTATGATCAAGGGATGTCTTCCCACATCACATCACTGAATGACATGTGACCAAGATGATCCCCCACATGCAGAGGACCATCTCCAGGTGACTCTCATTCCTGTCAGATCGATATCAACCACACAAAGAAGGTTGATTTGGACTCACAGCGTTGGAGGTTGCCATCTGATTGGTCTCAATGGTTTGGAAACATCAACCCCGTGGTGGCAGGAAGGGACTGTACAGAGGAAGAAGCTGAAGTCCCACAATCTCCAATCTCTGTCAAGGGGTGCTCCCAATGATCCCAGTCCTCAGAGTTCCTATTGTCTCCTGATAGCATCCATGGTTGAGCACTAAAACCAAATGTTAACATAGACCTTTGGGGGAACATTCCAGACCAAAGTATAGCGCTCCTCACGTTAGGGATCCATGGTGCCTGTGGAAGGTTGAATGAGAAATGTCACCCATAGGCGCAGATACTGGACAGCCTATGTATGTCTTAGCCGCTTTCCGTGCTGCTGTGATAAAAATACTCTGACAAAAGCAACTCAGTTAGGGGTACTGTGTGGGGAGGTTGAGTAGGCACAATCTTATTGTAGACAGCATGTCACTAGGCGCAGGCGTTGAGATTGTATACTATCGCCCCACATGTAGTTTGCCTTCTCTGCTTCACGTTGTGGTTGAAGCTGTGCTCCCTCAGCTCCTTGCTCTGGTCCTCTGCTGCCATGCCTTCCTCGCCATGGTGGGGTCCTCCTCTGGAGCAATGAGCCAAGATGCATTTTCTTCATAGAATGCCTACTGCAGAATCAAGGAAGTGAAGAAGGCTACAGAAGGCTGCGTCCCCCGCCTTCTAAGCGCACAGGGCTCATATTGTAGCAAGTGAGTGGGTTACATGTAGTCTTTTCAAGCAGGTGAGATGTGGATCATGGTTGGTCTGAGACTGGAACTGCAGAACATGCTCTGACCTTGTGTCTCATCCTTGATCTCTGCGCAGATGACTAGAGTTCGGGGGGCAGGTGAGAAGGTGAGCAAACCGAGAAGCCAGATGGCACCTTACAATCCAAATGTTTCCGCAGGCTCTGGCCATTAGAAGGATGGATAGAGCGCCCACCAGGCCTTCCAGAGCATAGGAAGGGCTCCTCCCTTATACAGAGAGGGGGCATGCTGGCTTTGACACTTTCTGAAATGTCCAATATTTAATTTTTATGTCTTGGGGAGGAAAACCCCTTAGGATTCTACTTGGAGTTTGAACTTCTCTTTTGGCTTGAAAAGTAGGCACTTGGACATTCCCCCATCACTTTAAACCCAGGGATTTTGAGCTCCACCCAAATCAGTTCCCCCTGTCCATGTGCCCATGTTGGACATTTGGGCACAAGCATTCTTTCAGCCACTCAAGACTAGATTATTGGTATTAGTATACAGTCCTCCTTTTCCTGACTGCCTACTTCCTCATAGTGCTTAGATATGAGGCAGGCAGGCCAGTGGTCTACTTGTTTAAATTGCAGCAGATGGGAAACAAAGGATGAAAACTGGGTTAGCATCAAGCTCTTCCTCTTCCTTGTACATGGCTTAGAGCCTGTTGTTTTCCCCTTTAAAAACTGGAGTATCAGAACCCATGCCATAGAATTATTGAAAATTGACATGAGATGATCATGATAATAGTTATTACTATGTTGTATTTGAATTCAGGACTTTATTACCCAAATAAGTCTCAATACGTTTTTTGAAAGCAGTAATTTTCAAAACTTCTGACCATGACATATAACCAAAAATTGATTTATTATAACACTACAAACTTACCTATGAACATGAAACCAAAGGCTTAGTAATATACCCTGATGTTTTCTATTCTTATTCGTTGTACAAAAGGTTGATTTTAATGAAGAAGATTGATTTCATGACCTGCCGTAGCCATAGCCCACAGCGCAAACATTGCCTTAGAAATCATACAAACCACAGGTTCCTCCCCATTTCTAACTCATCAAATACTAAATTTTCAAAAGGAGACTTTTGATTATAGCATCTCATTTAATATTTAGCGTCTCAGAAGAAGATGTTTGCTTTAATCTACCAGTGAGCAAATCCAGGTTTAAGCTGGGCATAGGCTTTGTCTAAGATCTTCTACTGGGGAAAGGCTGAGTCAAGATGGAACCCAAGCACTCATCCTGACCCAGGCCTCTGTCCACACAGTGACACTCCTCCTCCAACAAGGCCACTCCTCCTAATCCTTCCCAAAAGCTGATCCCCCAACTGGAGACCAAGTATTTAGACATCTGAGCCTATGGGGATGACTCTTATTGAAACCACCATCTCCATCCATTCACCCACTCAGTAAGGTCATTAATGCATTAATTAAGGCATAACAACATGATATTATAATATTCATAATAGTATGAAATGAATAATTGATTACTTTATACATAGTACATTAATTAAGACGAAAGACTGAGTGTCTGTAAATATTGTGGTGAACAAGGAAAAAAATTTCAAGTTCTCAGATAGAAGACCATGCGGACATACCTAAGTGAAGGAAAAATACACGTCATGTAGATATGCAGGGAGAAAGCTCCTCAAATGCTGAAACAACATGCTGGAGGAGGAGCAGAGGATGAAGTCACAGAAAGAGTTAGATCACACAAAACATCAAACCCACCAAAACCACAGCAAAGACTCTGAAGTTCATCTACCTTGCTCTTTGGAAAAGAAATGTTCGGACTGACTTACAAACAAGTGTCAGGCTGTTATAGTTTGGCCCTCCGTGCCCCCGTATTTTCATCACTGGTGACACAAATCCATAGCTGTGTCTTGAGAAGAAAACATACCCACCCAACCCATCCTCCTTTCTCCTCTGCATGGTCACACCCCCCAGCCTTTCGTTGGTTGCCTCCTACTTAACTCTCAAAGAGCTTTGCAAGTAGCGCTGCGTGCTCACTCTTCGAGGGTCATAGCTCATCTGTTAAGAATCCATCAAAGTCCAGAGAAACCATGGGCAGGGAGGTTGCATGCTATTGGAAGGCTGATTTCACATTTAGCACAGGGTGTGCTCAGAGCACTATGAATCTGGTGACTAAGGCTTTCTTGGGTCAATAGATGTCTTTGTTATTTTTCTATGGTTGTGATAAAACACTGTGACTAAAAGCAACCTTTAAAAGAACGTGTTTAATTGAATTTAAAGTTTCAGAAGGTTAGACTCCATGATGGCAGAGCAAAAGGCATGGTGGCTGGCACTGCTGCAAGTTCACACCTGGATCTGCCAGCAGGAACAAAGGACACACTGGGAATGGAGTGTGGTGTGAGTCTTTTGAAACCTTGAAGCCCAACCCCCAGTGGCACACCTCCTCCAACAAGACCACACCTTCTAATCCTTCCCAAACAGTTCCACCCACTGGGGACCAAGTAAGCAAACAGATGAGCTACAAAAGCCATTCTCATCCAAATCAGCACAGAAGGTCTCAGGAATTCCCCCTTGTGTAGGTCACTCATGGAGCTGATTTTCCACTTGCAGACCCCATAGTCTTTGTCTTCCAATGTTAAGAGTACGTCTTCTTCTATGTATCTCCTGGAGTCTGGGTCATGTTTGCCCCATTGCAAGCGCAGAGTTAGACTCCACACAGTGAATCTCAGTGCAGGTGGCTCAAGCATGCATTCTATGGGCAGAGTTTAGCCTGCTTTTTTTTATATCTTCAGAAATATCTCAGTGAGATGGGCATTAGCACCCATATATTTTTTTATAGAACCATAATTCAGCCATAGAAAAGACACATTTTCCTAAATGTAGCCTGGATTCAAATTTAAAGCACTCTCTATCGGGTGCTTTAATAACGGGGCCCTGGGTCTTAAGAAGTAGAACAGTTGAGCAAGCGTGTTTGAAAAGTGCATGCTTTCATTACATGCTGGACTAGAATTTTCCTTCCCTTCTTGTCTTCTTTTCCTTTGGTAAAGGACATTATTCTGGTTCATTATCTATGAATCCTTTCTTCTTTCCCTCCCTCCCTTCCTCCCTCTCTTTCTCCCTTAATGCGATGAAGTTCAGTATCAGCAAAGAACGTGATGGACACACCAATCACACCATAATCACCCCCTGAGCAGATGGCAGGAACTCCTGCATCCATCATATTTTTAGATAGCGCCCCCAAGAGGCAGTTTTCAAGTCTATGCAACTTCATGGGCCCAGTAAAAAGTCAGCCATTCCCAGGAGTACCAGTGGGCTCTTGCAGAGAAGAGATCAGTCACAAGACGTACACTAACTGCTCAGGATCGTATTAGCTAACAGAGAGCCAGGATGAGGGCTGAGGCCCCCCGGAGTCTTATGTTTTGTCTGCCGTATAATGTTACCTCTCCAGTTTGCTTTTAATAAGCAACAAAAACTGTGAGACAAATGAATCATGTTTTTAGTAAGCCTCTAAATGGCCTTCAGGCAGAGTTGTGGAACTCTAGGGATAAGGGAGATGACAACCTCATATTTGAGGAATTCTTATTCTGTAGGAATTGACCTATTTTTTTTTAATATGTATGTGTGTAATGTATATGTGTATGTGTGCTCTTATGTACATGAGTCCATATATACATGGGGGGTGTCATGTGCAGGTGTGTACATGTGACATGTGGAAGTCTGAGGTTGATGACATTGTCTTTTGGGATTACTTTATACCTTATACATGGAGTCAGGGTCTCTTGCTGAACCCAAAGCTTGCTGTTTCTGCTAGTCTAGCAATGATTTTACTCCAGGGAATCCCCCGTGTCTGCCTACCATGTTTTGGTACTACAGGTGACCCCCGTACACACCTGGTTTTTAAGTGGGTTTTAGGGATCTGAACTCTTCTGGTCACTCTTGCATGGTGCTTGCTTTGCCCACTAAGCCACCTCCCCAGCCTCACTCAGATTGTTTTAAGTGTTTCCCCAGGAATGACATTAGCAAGGATTAATAGTAATTTCCTTTTATCAGCATAGAGACCTGGGACCAGAAAGTTTTAATGAGCCAGAAAAATAAGAAGCCCAAACCTGGAATGTGGGAAGTTTTTCCTTAGCAGCTCCAGGCTTAGCTGAGAACCCTGTCCCTCAGACACCCACAGGGGCAGAGGCCACCTATAAAAAGAGGAGGCCCCTAAAATGAGAGCGGCGGCGTGAGCAAGGCAAGCCCACCCCTCAGCTGGCCTCATCAGTATAACCCACTCCTTCACCTGTCAGACATTCCGAGAATCTTCCAGCAGCTAGTCCATCTCCAAGGTCAAAGGTCAGAAGGCCGTAGGGCTAACTGACTCTCTGGATCTTACACTATTTCCCTGCTCCCAGATTATCTCTGCTCCAAAACCCCCGACTCTCAAGGAGTTTCAATTCTCCAAGCAGGATCTACTTTGCTCCTGTGCTGAAGTATCCTGGGCACATTCTTGAACAGAGTTCAAACTGACAGGATTTCCCTAAAACAAGCAATTCCCTGGATGCCCTGGGAAGCAGCATGGCTACTGGGGGATTAACATAGCCAGAGCAACATGGCTCTGGTCCAGAAAGAAAATGTATGTGTTTAAAAAAAAAAAAAAAAAAAAAAAAGGCTGGCTCAGAGTCTTGGGAACCCCATAATCAGAAGCATGCTCATTCTGACAGTTTCAAAAGACCCAACGCCCACCTCAGCACGACCTGGCAAGGGTTCAGAGAAATCCACCCCCTCTTTTGTCTTTTGGATGGAATGCAAGAGCCAAAGAAGAAGAAGAAGAAGAAGACTTCCTGCCCAGGAGGCAGAGAAAGGGCAGCCCTTTGCCACCCTATCCTACCTAACAAGGTAGGGGGATACTGAAGGCCAGCCATCCTTTCATTCATCTTTGGGTGTTACCACATTGCCCTACGTCACAAGGCTTTGCGTGATAATTGGACATGGTGCTCGAGTTGCTGGAAAATCTGCTATCTAATCTTCAGTCGTGCTTTTTATTGGTTCTTTCTTTGTTTATTTTCTCCTCAGGGAGAGCTACCCACAGGGTGGAGTGTGGGTGGCTCTTCTCAGGACCCAACATGCATGCACGGAGCAGGAAGAGGCTAAAAGGAAAGGGCTGGCCTTCTCCAAGGTCAAGGCAAGCTTACACCCAGCCAGTGGATGAGGAGAGAAAGGACGTATGGAGAAGTCTTGATGGTGGAGGCGAGCAGGGCCAGAAAGGCTCTCAGTTGTGTACCTGGAAACAATAGGCCAAGCTTGGTAGAAAAATCAGTGCAGGTCTAAGTAGGTGTTCAGTTACCTCTGGGCTCATGGTTAATTTTAATAAGCTGGGCACGGGTTTGGGCCTTGTGGCCGCATACCTCTCTAATAAAGTAAAGGCAGCAGTTTGAGGTCTGAAAGGGGGGTTGTCTAACGACTACTAACATATTCTCCTGTGGTCAGTTTCTAATCTATATGACAGCAGGCTTTCCTTTCCTTTCCTTTTCTTTTCTTTTCTTTCTTTCTTTCTTTCTTTCTTTCTTTCTTTCTTTCTTTCTTTCTTCCTGTGTGTGTGTGAGTGTTGAGTTCACAGGGAATTTTAGCGTAGGAAAATGAAGAAGCTGCTTGTCTATATGGTCTATTTTGTTTCATGTTTTCTTAACTGGAAATGTCCATGAAAGATTTTAAGTACTGGAGCCACACTGAGCTACGTTCTTGGGGCAGGGCCTCTGGGATATAAATGCTCAGACATTTCCTTAGGAAACTTGATTTAAAAAAAAACTGGTCAAATCTTGAGAGAAATATAGTTCTGTTGGCTTCCCAATGGCAGCCAGCCTGTCTGTGTAGACTCTGGCTATGAACTCTGCTTGGCCAACGGGATTCAACATTGTCCCTCCACCCTCTTGTCTATGACTCCAGGGATGACCAAGCATGGATGTGGTACTTTGCACCAAGATTTCCCAGCCAGACCATTGTGGCTGATGCTCAGGTGACACATAGGTGGTTATTCCCTGTTCCAAACAGAGCACTGTGCCATCAGTCACTTAACAAACACTGTATGGATTTGTACCTGGCGGATCCTATCAGGTGCTGAGAAAGATATTAAAACTGGCAAGAGAGATGAGCTAGACACAGATCAGAAGGGGACTGGAGGAGTGGGAGAGTCATTGTGGCGAGGAGGAGGAGGAGAAGGAAAGATACTGATGTCTCTGAAGAAGTAGGACAAGGCAACCTTGGCACAATAGGTCAGCTGAAGTGTGGTCGCACAGTAGGTTGGCGGATGTACGGTTGCACAGTGAAGTCAGCTGATGTGTGGTTACATCACGCATAGCAGTGACAAGGGCAATCAGAATGTCTACTCTCAGGGGACCTGAGGAAGAAAGACAAGGTGCTCTTTGCTGAGAGAACAAGCCCTGCCCTCCCGTGAGGTCCTTGTGATGGAGACTGAAGATGAACTTGAGGAGTCCTGCCTAACCAATAGCTTGTTTTCCCGGGGTTCACATTCTGGTGAATGTATGGAGATTGAATTTGAGTAATACATTGTATCAAGGAAGAGTAGAGACCTATGACCAAGTCTTGAGAAACTGTCCTAACGTGCATCTGCTGTTACTGGTTGGAGAGGGTGTGGCCTCTTGAATTCATTTCCTCTGTGACCTCACAATACCACACAAAGGCTGGGTACAGAGATGCCATTTGATTTTTCCTCTTCTGTTAACACTCTGTATTATTGTCTACAAGTAAAAAAAAAAAAAAAAAAAAAAAAAGATACTGGTCCAAGTAGCTTAAAAATGTTGGAAAGAAGTCACATCTGGCAAGTTCAAATCCCTGGGGTGAGACACATCTGTATCAGCCAGTGTGTCTCCAACAAAAAGACAAAACCCATGTGAAATAATTTACTAGATGTAATTTAGTAATATGAGAAACTAGTTACAAAGGGTTTTTTTAGAGGAGTTGAGAGGGCAGCCCGGGATGGCCACACAGCCCCACAGAAACCACTGAAGCCACTATTTATCTGGGGCCTGGGCTACCAATGGTATCAAGTCCAAGATACTTAGCTCTCGTGTAGAAGCTGCTTTTAGGATGAGTCCAGCTGTCTCTGGGCTGCATGGGGAAGACTTAGCCCCACACGAAGAAGGTGGCTGTGGAACCTGGCTTCCCTCTTCTCCCACTATTTCCCATCTCATGCTTGGCTTTCCCATAAGACAAACCAGGCAGGAAGCAAGGGAGAAGCTTGCTATCTTATGGAGTCATTTCTTTGGATACGAAAGTGTGTGTGTGTGTGTGTGTGTGTGTGTGTGCGCGCGCGCTCACTGAATCCAAGGGCAAACCAGTGAATGACCAAACAACAACCATGGACTCACCAGCTTTCCCAAACTCATACCTGTCCTGCTTTATGCTGTGGGCTTGCAGAATGTGGGTGCACCCATCTTCTATAGGTGGTGACCCTTTGGGAGGCTTGTACCGAACCATTTCTCCCCTTTTTTCCATATCTGGGCTCTTCTGGAAAATATTGGGCTGCCCACTAAATGCGCTCACCCCCCACATTTGAGAGTGATGTGTACGTGGATGCAGCACCTGCTACAAACTTGTGTGACAAACGTGACTGAGCACAGGCAGGGGATGGAGGAGAGCAACCAGCGCTCCCTCAGAAGAGACTTGGAAGGCATACTCAAGCTCTTCTGAGTACTGAGTCATGAGCAGTGAGACCAGGATGAGGGAAATGGGGAGACTGGGGCTCACTTAAATTGTGGTGTCCTATGTGGTTATAGGAGATGAGACTCCAAGCTGGCTTTGCATTGTGGTCCTGTGGTCATGTGAATAGACAACTTCCCTGGGTCAGTTGGGGTTTGAGCCAGGAAGTGGACCATGGTAACATGGTAAATAAGGCTTGTTGTGGCCCATGCTGCGCAGCATTGGGAACCTGTGCAAGGCTGGCGCTTTGCAAGTTGCAAGTTGTATGTGAAGTGGGGAGCAGTTCCAAGGACAGACCAGAAGTCCACGCAAGTGAGCTGGACCCATGTGTTCCTCACTGTCACTTTGTGTTGTTGTAACAAACTCCTTAGACTGGGTGATTTACACACAACCAAGTTCTGGAAACTGGGAGGTTAGAGATCAAGGTACCGGGTGTTTTAGCATCTGGTGAGGACTGGTTTTCATCTTCATGGACGGTGCCTTGCTGTGTTCTCATGTGCTGAGAGGAGCAAAGGAACCTCCATCCATCCCTTTTTGCAAGGGCACCAACCCATTTTATGATGGCACAGCTCTCATGACTTAGTTGCTCTCTTCCAAGACCTCAATTGTTAATACTATCACTTGATAGCACACAGGAGGCATGTCACGGTGTGTGTGTGTGTGTGTGTGTGTGTGTGTGTGTGTGTGTGTGTGTGTGTGTGTGTGTGTGTGTGTTCAGGTCGTAGAATTTGCCACATGGTAATAAACAACTTTCTGAAGCATGTCATCTTCGCCATGGAACTGCGGGGTCAGAGAAACTGAAGGAAAGGAGCCTGCAGCGCCCACAGGGACATTCAGCTCTGCTATTCTTCAGCACGGTGGGCAGGTGAGAGGTCCAGTAGCAGGGAGGGCAAGTCCTGGTCCTTCCCAGAGCATACTTCTCCTTCCTGGAGTAAAGGAAGCAACATCTCCTCTGCATCTCAGAGTCCCCTGTGGACCGCCATCACCTGAGTCAGACAGGAAAGGGAATTCTGGGAGTGCTAGTCCTAGCCTAGTGACAACGACACATAGCAAAGCCAGCACATGTTTTAAGAGGACCATATAGAGCGGTAACTGGGAGAGAGATTCCTGTTTGGATACAAAAATGAGCCTTCATCTATCCTGATAGAAGTCTGCTGTGTCTTTCCATTTTTGGATAGTGACAGCAATGAAGTTTGTGGCCTTCTGTCCGGATAGCTCCCACACCCAGGAGAAGGCACAGACCTTAAAGTCCTTGGATATCGGGGAGGGTACCAGATCCTCAGAGAGCTAAGGCTTTGTCTCTCCATGAAGTTGTAGGCTCCGGGATGTTAGGAGCTCCTTGGCCTATCCCATTCCTTTATGCAGGGCACTCCCCATTGCGGTGCTGCTGCGAGGCTTCATCAGCTAAGGCTGGGGAACAGGCTTTAAAGGGGAGGCATGCACGGTGGACACTGATATAATTGCACACAGATGCCTGAGTTCAGACTGGCAGACACTGTGCTGACTAACAGGAGAATTTGTTGGACTTGGTGGAGACCTTTTCTCCTCATTACATTTCTAAATATTTTGCTTGTCAGCTATAAACAAGCTCATTCCAAAGGGGGGGATTTCAAAAGTAAAAAAAAAAAAAAAAAAAGCAAATGCTTTATCGGTGCTTGTAAAATTGTTCTTGTTGCAGGGGCCATTTCCGGTTCTCCTTTCTCTTCTGCTAGGGGTAGCCAAAAGAAGTTTACTTAGTCATCTGCTTTCTCCAAGGACAGAGCCAGGGGACTTGGCACAGAGCCAGGAGACTTGGCACACATTTCCAACCTTTGCACCCATTTCTGAAGAGGTGGACAGGATGTCAAAGATGTCGGCGTTTTTGTCATTGTGATAAATACATCATTTAGATTCATGGTGGTGGTGGTGGGTGGTGGTGTGGTAGTGACAGTGGTGGTGGTAGTGATGGTGGTGGTGGTGGTAGTGATGGTGGTGATGGTAGTGACAGTGATGGCGGTGGTAATGACATTGTGGTGGTAGTGATGGTGGTGGTGGTAGTGATGCTGGTGGTAGTGATGCTGGTGGTAGTGATGGTGGTGGTGGTGGTAGTGATGCTGGTGGTAGTGATGGTGGTGGTGGTGGTAGTGATGGTTTTGGTGATGGTGTGTACATGCTGGGATCCAAGATCAGGTCTTATAAGGACCAGAAGTCAGCCTTGAGCATTGTTCCTAGGGCATCTCATTATTCATTGTTTTTTTGAACAGGATCTTTCATTGGCCTGGGACTTGCTGATGAACCTAGGCTGGCTCTAGGGAATCGGCCTGTGTCTGCCTTCTTAGGTCTGGGAGGACAAGTGTGCACCACCATGCCTGGTATTTTATGGGTGTTTTAGGAGTTCAAACTCAGGTCCTTGGGCTTGCTTTTAAGGATTGAGCCATTCCCCAAGCCTGTTGTGTTACTTTTCTTAAATGACAAGAAGTGATTGGTCCGTGCTGTCCTGGCAACAGGACCATTTGTCCTTCTCTGTCTGAACGCTTCTCTCGTTCTTTCTTGGTTCCACTTATGTCTTTGAAGTAAGCAGCAAGATCTACAGATTGTGACGGGTGCTGCTGGTGGAGAGCACCTCTCCCTGCATCCTTCCCTTGGGATCTAGGGTTGGTTATGTTAGGATGAAAAGGAGGCTGGAGAAGACAAATAGTTCAAGTAGCCAGAGCAGCCCTGTCCATCAACATAGGAGGGAACTGAGCCAATAGGCAGAGATACTGGGAAGCAAGCATGAAAACAGGCATGCAGGGGGAGTCTGAGGCCACCAAGAGGAGTAAATAGGTTTCCAGGGCACCTATGGGGAGTTGGATTTGTCTGCCAGCGGGGCTAGAGCAAAATATCATAGACAGGGTGACTTGACAGCAGATTTATTTTCTCCGAGCTTTGGGTGCTAGGATACAAGATCAAGTTGTTGGCAGGGCCAGTCTCTCCTGAGGCCTCTCTCTCCCCCTCTGGCTTGAGGAAGGCTGCCTCTGGCCAAGTGCCCCTGGCTGTTTCCCTTTGTGTAGGCATTTCTAGTGACTCTTAGTCCTGCAAGGACAACAGTCGTACTCAATGAGGGTTCAACTCTGATGACCCCGGTGACCTCATTTAACCTCCGTTCCTTCTAGAAGGACCTGATGACAAATAGAGTCACATGGCAGGGCCTCAGGAGGGACTAAGGCCTTAGCTATGGGCTCAGACGGGGACTTAATTCAGGCAATAGTGAGTTTTAAACATACCCTCTGTCCCCAGCTGGGTGTTTCTAAAAAACAACATAAAAAGTTTAGATTGCCTTCAAGTATATTTGTTTTCAGTTAGCTGCACAATTTTGTTTGTTTGGTTGTTGTTGTTGTTTTTGTGTGTGTATGTGTGTGTGTGTGGTGGGGGCAAGGGGTCCTCAGGTATCCCAGACTGACCTCAAACTTGCTATGTATGGAAAGATGGCTCTTACGCTTTGGATCTGGGTGTCTTTCCTCCAGTGCTGAGATCACAGGCATGTGCCACCATGCCTGGATTTTGCTGTGTGAGGGATCCAGTTCAGGGCAATCTACCTGTTGTTATACAGACATGTTACTTACTGAGGCACACCCCAGCCCTGTTAGTTATTCCTAAGACAACACTGTACAAGCCTTGGTCACAAGAGCCTCAACGTTTGTATGAGTTACACATAAATTTAGGTAATTTTCACTCAATTCTCTGAAGATGTATTGTGGGCTGAGAGAGACCGGAAGCAACTTTTAATCTCTCACTTGTAATTCAAATGTGAATGGTCCTTCCATGAAGGGTCTAGATCAGACAGGCAAGATGGTTTGGCAAGCAGAGAAGTTGCTACCAAGCCCAAAGAACTGAGCTCAGTTGCCAGGACTCATGACTTCTTTGAGTTATTCTCTGGCCCCAGCACCCCAGCTGTGGTGCGTGGATCCCCCGCCCCAACACAAATTAAGTACATGTAATTAAAATGTGCAAGACTAGGTGGAGTCTTGCTGTTTAAAAATCTAATGTTGTATAATACTAACACCTTATGAGTGTGTGAGTGTGTAGCCATGTGCAGCTTTGTACAGAGCAGACTTCCGTGTGCTGTTCAGAAAAAAAAAACGGCAGGCTCAGCGCTAACAGTTCTGCTTTCATCATTCCCCAAAACGAAGCCTGTCATTTAGCAACTGCCATTTGGAAGCATCAATACATGTTGGAAGGTACAAACCACAATCTGGATGCAGGGTGGGGTGGGAGGGTGCCCGTCTTCCAGCTGCGTGGTGGTCTGCCTCTCTGGTTACTCTGGGAGCTGTGACAGAGTTGAAGGATTGGCCTGCAGGTCTATCCTGGGACTGGCCACAGGGGCTATAGCCCACAATGCCAAGCTGTAGATCCAATGTGGATATTCCCCACTTGGAGCAGCTCAAGATGGGGTTTTAAAGGATTGACGGCTTTACATCTTCAACGAGAGACTGCTAAGACAGAGATCAGTTTCTGTGGCAGGGGAGGGTGGCTGATGGACATGCCTGAGACAGTGTGACGATGTGAAGTGGTAATTTGAAGGATCTAGCCTCAGATCATGTCTTGGACACAGAAGAAATAGAGCAGAGAGCGAGAGCGAGGGGGTGGGACAGGGTGGGGGGCGAGTGTCTTTTAAATCTCGTGCTGGTAGTAAGTGGGAGGAGATATGTATCTCTTATTTATTTATACAAGTACAGTTTCTAAGCTCATCAAATTACTGTAGCCAGCAATGCCGTAACCATGCTAATCCCATGCCTATTCCCACAGTAGTTTGGTAGTGAGATGTGGGCCCAGTTTTATAAAGCATTATAGGAGTCTGTATACATTTCCCTCGTAGAGGCCTAGTTTTTTTTTGTTTGTTTGTTTTTAGTGCCATTATTATTTGTAGTCTGTCTATCTATGGAGATGATGGTTCTTTATAGGTCACATGATTTAAATCGGGGCCTTTAAAGCTCGGCCTGATTTATTTGTGCAAGGAAATCATGTTTTATTTGGAGCTTTTCAATGAGGGCATAATTACAGCGTTGCAAATACCATGCTCTATTTAAGGCTCTGTCAGCATTTCCATAATAAACCTCTATTTTCAGGAGACTTGGATGCTGCCAGAAAGACATAGACACCCAGGCAGGGACACAGAGAGAGAAAGTCAACCTTCTCAAACATACTCTTGCTGGTCCCACCTGGGGACTTTATTTTAAATCCAAACCTCTCTCTCCCTTCCTCCCTCCCCCCTCTCTCTGCGTGTGTGTGTGTGTGTGTGTGTGTGTGTGTGTGTGCAGCACATTCTTCTTGTGGTGATGCCAGTGATGTGCTTGGCATCACTGCCTTCTGCGCAGCAGGATTCAGCTGGAAAGCAAGCTGGGGTGGTAACTGGAAGCTGCAGCGCTCTGGGTGGCTGGCCAGCTCCCTTTCCAGACCCCAGTCAATTGCCAAGTTGCACTTGAGCCTAAAGAAGAGAAGAGAGGAGGGGAAAAAGGCCCCTGGTACTTCTGCCTTTTCTCTTCCAGCCTCTCTGGTTAACTTAGGCATATGCTAACTTGGATCTTGAGGGATAATATATTAATAGCCACATAAAGTATGGTTTGAGTGCCTGGTATGTGCCTGGCACTTTCCAAATATTGAATTTGCAAACCTTATAATGATCTTGTGAAGGAGAACTTGTTATCCCCTCTGTTTGGATGATGAAAACAGGCAGACAAGGAGGTAACTTGCCTGGCAGAGCGCTAGAGAGCAAAGCTTGGGGTGACTGAGGAGAAGGTAAAAGCTCTCACTAGGCTCTGCAGCCTCCTAGTAGTGGCTGTTAATGGGAGGGGTGCCTTGGAAATAAAGGAGGTGGGAGAGACCACATATACACATGCACACACACATGTGCACACACTAGGACATCTATTAACAGGTGATGACAACCACATTTCAGGAGAAGTCACCAGATCACAGGTTAGCAGGATTCTGGCTAAGGTATTTATTTATTTATTCATTTATTTATTTATTTATTTATTTATTTTTATTTACCTTAGTGGCAAGACCGTGTTTCACATGACATTTAATCGCGCGCATTTCTCAATTGTATCCAAGGGAGAAAAGAGTGAGATTTTTTTCTTCCTTTTTTAATGGAGGCTGAAGATGATGCTTGGGATTGGGATTATATAACTAAGGGATGGCAGAGTTCCCAGGTCTGGAATCCTGGTTCCTGAGTCTGCTCCATGGCTTCCCGGGAGCCAGCCTCCCTCCTTTCGGGAGGCACAGTATGAATGGAGACAGAAAGTTGAAACTTGGGATCCTCCTGCCCTACGTGGGAGATCTTGTCTCCAGACTGCCCATGGCCCCTCTCCAGGAGTTTGTACGCTGACATTTCACAGAAGGGGAAAAGGTAATAGACACTCTCTGGCACAAGAGAACCAAGGACAGGGATGGAGGAGGAGACCACCCTCCCTACTGTGCTCGCAGCCAACTCTGGGGAAACTGTTTTGTAAGCTCTGGTTCCCTTGTGGGTGGTGCCATTGAATTCTTTTTCCCTTCTCCTTTCTGGGATTGCTTTTGAGTTGCTAGTTCCAGCTGAAGCTAGAAGTGGTAACACACAGTCCAGCAAGAAAACGTTGAAGATTTTTTTTTTTTTTTTTTTTTTTTTTTTTTTGCTAAGAAAATATTCTTCCTGCTGGAGAGATGGTTCAGCAGTTAAGAAGCCACACAGCTTTTGCAGAGGACTGGAATTCGGTCCCAGAACTCACATCAGGCAATTCACAGCTGCTTGTAACTCCGGCTCCGGGAGGATCCTCTAGCCTTCCTAGGCATCTATACCTGTGTACACACACACACACACACACACACACACACACAGACACACACACACACACACACACACACACACACACACACACACAGAGTTATCTGCCTGTGGTTGCAGAGACAGTTTGGTAAGTGAAGTGAGGACCCAAGTTCAATATCCAGAACCCCACATAAAATACACAGTGGTGCAGGGTAATCATCACAGTACTGGCAGGGGGAGACAGGCTTCCTGGCCAGCCTAGCCTGACCTGTGAACACAAGACTCCAGTGAAAAACTCGGACTCAAAAACAAGACAAAGCAAAGAAGAAGGTGCTCAGGGAGGAATGACACCTGGGGTTGCCCTCTGACCTCCATAGGTACAGATACACATTTGCATGCACACCGACACACATATGCACTTGCACACACGTGAACAGCATGAACGGGCATAGGCACCCACACATATAGCCAAACATAAATAAGAAAGGGAAAACATCCTATGTGGCCCGTTTCCTGAAGCACAATCCAGTACCTTTGTGGGGGAGGCTGCTCTCGGAGGGGTGTTAGGCCCTCAGTACTGGGAGAGATGGAGTATCTGTCAGACAGCAGAGGATGCCCCTCGCCCCTCTTCCTGCAGGCTTCAAAGTCAGCCTATAGTCTCCTTTGTTCAACACCTTCTAAGGAGTCTGTATTGGGCACTGTTCTGGTAGGGGAAGGCAGCTTGCTTGGTATGGGGAGTCTGAAGTGTTGAGGGAGTGTGTGTGTGTGTGTGTGTGTGTGTGTGTGTGTGTGTGTGTGTGTGTGTGTGTGTGTGTTCTTTCCATGTTAGCAGATCTCTCTTGTATGAAGCACCACCATAGTAGCTCTCCTGGGAATAGGAAACAAAGTGAGGGGTGGGTGTTTGGAGCAAGTGCTGTACAAAACTTCAGTCAGCTGGCAAGGACAGCATTGGCTACATGCTGCGCCCTGAACTAGGAGCTGGGCATTTGCTGGGGGAACCAGATGCTGTGGTCTCATAGCACTGAAAACCGAGTCAAGGATGGATTCAAAAACAGGTCGTCACACTCACAAAGCGGGTTCTTATGAACTATGTTCATGGTATGCTCTTTAGAGAAAAGCACAGGGTCCTACGGGAACAGAAAGACTAGATATCTTCCTGTGCATCCAACTGCAAGCCATAGAGAGCTTAACCCACAATGGCTTATATAAACAGAGTGCCCCATGCAACAACAACACATCTAAAAGCCAACATTTGCCAGCATTAAATCAAAATGCCATCACATTCCCAGGCCCTTGGTTTGCCTCCTCCTTGTCATCTTCAGCTCACAGACTCCTCCTCACCCATTGGCTTGTAACAGTCCAGTGGTGACGGGTGTGCAGCATGGTGACATACCTGTGGACCACTTCTTCCACCGCAGCCAGCACGAATCCTTCTGGTCCTTCAAGGAAAAACAGTTCCTCAGGTGAAGGGACTTGCCTGAGGACACATCATGGGTTGTCCTTCACTGCTCACTCCCCTAGCTTGTTCTGCTAGGATGAAACTGTGTCTCATCTGTCCTTTTCCCATGGTTACCTGTAGAGTTCAAAAACCATACAGTGGAAAGCAGACCAGCCATGTAGAAGGCCTGCTGGCCACAGCAAAGCCAGGGCTGGCTGCGGAGTCCACTGGGTCCTTACTTGCCATGACCTGAACAGAGGCATAGAGAGTGGAATTTATGGAGAGATATATCACCTCATTTCTAAGGGGAAAAATCTGGAAAGACTGAATACAGTGTCTTTGAGTAATGCTCTCCGTCCCTGACTCAGGGTTATGTGTTCAATACCTAGAATCAATGAATGAACGTTGAACACGACAGTATGTCATGATACTTGGAGGGTGTCCCTCCTGCATTCTGCTGGTTATAAGGGACACTACAGTCTCTGTCTAAAAGCCCTCAGCATGCAGGGTCTGTCACAGCATCTGGGCCCTTCCTGGGTCCTTGAGTTGAGTTATCCACCCTCCTGGCTTCCTCCCTCTTAAACCCAGCCTCTAAAGTTGCCCTTGGCTTGTAGCTGGCCTGGTTGAACAAAGAGGTAGGGCTGATGTCTTGGAGTTGTTCAGTTGCTGTCACGACAGGCAGGGAGCCCAGAGGCCCCGCCAGCATTCAGCCCTGCCTCTTCGCTGTATGCCAGTGAAAACCAGGGTCACGCACCCTGAGCCAGGGACCCTGTGAGCCGGGAACCCTGTGATCCGGAGACCATGTGAAGCTGACACTTTTTACCAGAAGTTCCAAAGCTTATGAGCCCTCCTGCAAAGCTTGCCTTCTCCGAATGGAAAATTTTCATTTTCTGTTATTTTCAAAAGATCTTTGGGTGACCTCCTCAGCACCTGCTGCCCAGCAGAGATCCGGCCTGTGGGATGGCTTCTGGAAGGGACAACTATGTGGCAGGCAGCATGGCTCCAGGTTCAAAAGGCCAGAAAACAGGGTGCAGGTGCCAGTATTCAGAAACACAAACTCGGGCTGCGTGCTCTTTCTTTGCTGCAGCAGATATATCTGTGTAAGGCCCCTTATTTTCACAGCTGCAGTATCCCAAATAGGATGTTCTTTCCTTATGCAAAGAATTGCTTTATAAACAAACAAACAAAGAAAAACTCAACCATCAAACTCATCTCAAACATAAATTTAAAATTCCAAAATATCCCGATTTGGTTCAAGCAACATCTGTATTTGTCATTATCCTATGTTCCAGGAGGTCTTTCCAACTTACAGCATGTAGCCCACTTCTGTCCCAGGGTAACTATAGATGTGGCCCAATACAGTTGTACATGGATAAGGTCACGTGCCAATGTCAGAAGGCGGGACACCTCTGCTAGAGTGGACACATTATGAAGTGGGTTATCTTTTGGGGTCAATTTTTTAAATTTATTTATTTTTTATTAATTTATTCTTGTTACATCTCAATGGTTATCCCATCCCTTGTATCCTCCCATTCTTCCCTCCCTCCCATTTTCCCCTTATTCCCCTCCCCTATGACTGTTCCTGAGGGGGATTACCTCCCCCTGTATATGCTCATAGGGTATCAAGTCTCTTCTTGGTAACCTGCTGTCCTTCCTCTGAGTGCCACCAGGTCTCCCCCTCCAGGGGACATGGTCAAATGTGAGGCACCAGAGTACGTGAGAAAGTCATATCCCACTCTCCACTCAACTGTGGAGAATGTTCTGACCATTGACTAGATCTGGGTAGGGATTTAAAGTTTACCACCTGTATTGTCTTTGGCTGGTGCCTTAGTTTGAGCGGGACCCCTGGGTTGGGGTCAATTTTTGAAAGATGCCACCAAGACAAAGAACAAGCGCCAAGCGTGGATGGGTGTGAGAAATTTAATGCAGAACAAGGAAGCCATTAAGGTGAAGAGTGGGAAGGTCTGAGCAGCAATTCTGTGGGAGCCGAGGGGGTCACATTCAGCAGGGCTAGAAAGAATGAGTTTATGTGTGTGCATGTGTTCTTGCGTGCATACATGCCTGCGTGCTTTGTGTGTTTGTGAGCGCGCATGTGTGCATATAGGGAACGGAGCCTTCAGGAGGGCTATGGCAAGAGAACCAAAGGTTCAAGGGCTTCCGCGGATATGGTGAGTTCAAGGATGCTCTGTGTAACTTAGCAAAACCATGTCTGAAAAATAAAGAGGGGAGACAGGGCTGAGGACAGAACTCAGTGGTTAGGGCTTGCTTAGCATCCCTGAGGCCCCAGAGTCAACTAATGTGCTTTGGGAATTAAAAGCTGTAGCTTGGTACTATCCTTCCCAAGTCACCCGTCCATCACAGAACCAACACAAGCATGTCCTGAAAGGGGCAGCGAGGAACTTCCAAATGACAGGTGCACACTGGCATCTATGACGTAATATCTGCTGACTTTTGGAGACTTCTGACTGCATGCATGGATTCCCCAGCTATAGCCTTCTCAGAGCCTAGAACTTGTGCCTTAGGTGGGGCAGGGTTCTTATTGGGCAACTCTGCCTTGCAGAACCCAGCCTAGCCTTGGGCATCTTGCCTGCCCTCTTGAGTCACTCCCTTCTCTCTGGGATGCTGTTTGCTGTTTTTACCTTAAGGGAGAGGGGAGTTTGATAGACCGATTTCTCTACACAAGGTTGGGATAGCTTTGGGTAGATCTTGCTAGGTTTTTTTTTCGTTTCTATGACAAAAGCCACGAGACTAACAACTTAGGAGAAGGAAGGTTCCTTTGGGTTCATGGTGTCAGAGGTCCTCAGCTCATGGCTATCTGGATCTATTGCCCAAAGCAAGAAGCAAGAAGTATCCATAATGGTGGTTCCCTGCAAGTTACCTTCATGGCAAACAGGAAGTGGGGGGTGGGGGTGGGGGTGGGAGCAGGGGTTAAGGGACTGTTGCCAGTGTCTCATTTCCTACAACTATGCCACTAGCTTGGAATCAAGCTTTCAACATGCAAAATTTTTGGTGGATGTGGCATAACCAAACCATGAGAGGAGTCAAATAGCCTTCAGAAATGCCAGATTATCCCAATGTGGGGTGAGCTCTCACTTGGTGGCCAAAGACAGTTCATGACGCCTTCCTCTCTGTGTCCTTAAGAAGTTAGTCCTAGGAATGTTGTATCCTTTCTTCCTCTTTTTGTTGCCTATGAACGGCATCTCTTCAGAGTGGCATGTCAAACCTTGGCTTCTCACCTGGTCTGTGGTCTCCCAGGTGGAACATGGCCCAGCTTCATCCCTCAGTGGGCAGCTAGACATCGAGAGGCAGCACACTCAGGTTAGAAAGCCCTTGGGCTTTGTTTTTCTGACTCAGGACAATTGGCCAACCGTGGCTGCCACAAGAGCAGACATAGCCTTTGCCTGAGGGCTGGCCTTGGGTTACTTGTCTGCAAAGTGTCAAGGCTGGCACTGTAGTCTGCTACATGGTTACCCACGGGCAAGTCATTGTGCCTTCCTGTTGGACAGTGTGCATGGGAAACAACAGAGGAACTCATGTACTTGGGAATGAGAGTTTCCTTTCCTCACAGACGGTGGCAGACAGCAGAGGACATTTCCCTGTGAAGTTATGATAAGATGAATGTGGCTCCATCAAACGCGTAGAGAGCACCGCCAAACTGCACATGGAACCTCTGGTTGTTTTTTTTTTTTTTTTTTTTAATTGGGCTGGCTCAGCACAGCCAAATATTTGTTGTCTAAAAGATTCATGGAATATGCTGGTGGCCCAGGAGCTGGATGGCTGTACACGCCGTGCATCCTTGAGATGACTTTGTGATTTGGTGATAGGTCTATCTGATCCTGCTACCGCCAAATAAAATTGGATTCACCAGAGAAATAAATGAAACGTAGATGACTCTGAATTCATCTTCCTTCCTGGAACCCCTTATCTGGAGGGAGCAGAAATTTTCTTTGTTGCCTCTAGGAGCAATTTGTATTCAATTATCAGTTTGGAATTTTCTACACTGCACTGGAAGCTGGAACCAGCTCCCTCGCCAACCTTTACCCTTGGAATAACAGGGCTCCCTACCAGCCGATTGTCTCCACAGTTTCTGTTAGTATGCACGGCACATGGCTGATCAGTTTGTTGTAATTAAGCTTCAAAAGGGAGCTGGGCCTCCGTCTTATCTCCAGCTTGCTTTCTAATTCCTTTTCCATGGTCCTTGCTGTAGGTGGCAAAGTACCTCCTGTGGGCTCCTGAGGGCAAGAGCCTGCCTACCCGAATGCCTTTCTCTGAACTTCCTCCAAGACAGCCCTCCTCCCTCCACTCTCTGATTTCTACGGGAGTTAATTGCCAGTGACCTTTAAAAAAAAAAAAAAAAGAATCCCTTTGGGTGTTCCCCACTGCCACAAAATAAGAAGGAAGAACCAAACAAGTTAGCAGGAAGCTGGCGTGGGGGTGGCGCTCACCTGCCACCATTGATCCTATGTCTGGGGCCTCAAACAGGGGGCCCTGTTTCCCAGCCTTTCTGGAAACCACACTGCTCCAAATGAGGCCTACTCAACGTAGGCTCCCATTTTGTATAATCTTCTTCTAAATCTCACATGTAGGCTACAGCAGCAACTTTCGTCCCAGGCAATCACTGGATGGAATTTTTTTTTCCTCCAGCACCAGCTACTGTGGAACTCATAAGGAACGTTTATAACCCTGAGGTCTTTATGTGGTCTTCGTTTAATAAACACGAACCCACCTCTCTAGACTGACTGGGAAACCATTCGCCCCCCTTGTGTACTGCTTCTGTGTGCAGGGTCCATGAATGGGGGCTTTCAGAACTTGGCCTTTCATGACCAGCTATCAAAGTGTTGTTCATACCCAAATGAACCGCCTGGAGGTGCAGCCAGGGCCACCACCACCCAAGTGGCCTCCCACGGCGCTGCTCTGATGGCCACACTGCCCGCAGGAGCAGACTGGTGACGGCCAGCCCAGTTTCTTCTCCGGGATGAATGCCGACCCACCAGGAGGAGAATGCAGACCATCAGCAACCATTCTCCACAGATCCCTAAAATAACAAAGCTGGTATTTACTCCCTTTTGTGGCATTCTCCATGCAGACCCTTATTTGGGGGAAAGAAAAAGGCAAAATTTTAAAGGATTTCTGTCTTAATGTTTTTTCCCCTCCTCTCCTCTTCCCTTATCACTCCTCTTTTCTTTCTCTCTTTCTATACACTCACCCGTCTCCCATGCCATTTGTGCAGCTGCTTCTAGAATCTTCCACCATGTGCTGCACCTCCAACTTGTGAGCTATGCAAGCTTTTCCGGGACCACAGGAAGAGAGGCGGGCAGTTCCAGGCTTGGGAATGAGACTGCTAGTCAGGTCCTTGGTAAGACACAGAAAGTAGGACCCCAAGGCTGAGACTAGGCTGGCCGAGTCAATCTAAAAAGGCAGGACCTTCGGGCTGCTGCCCCCACTGTGTATCAGTAGATGAGTCTGGATGACACTGGCACAGAGCGGCAATGCTGAAGAGCAGAAACGGAAGGCTTTGGGAAATGGAAGAGAGAGGGCTACTTAGGTTTCCATCCTCACAGAGATCTCAGAGCCCTCTGGAGAGGGAGCCATTATGGACACAATGCTGATAAACACTTTTTTTTCCCACCATGTTACAGGAGGTCAGGGCTCCTTGGATGCAATTTCTTTCTCTTCTATCCCAGATACTTATTCCTAGGGCATAGATGAGGAAAACTGGGCACCATGATGACTGCTCAGAGAGGCGTTCATTGGGCCAGCGATGGTGCTATAGAGCAGTAGATGGGCGGCTCTTTGCAAAGCCCCAACTGTCTTTCAAAGCTTGCACTCTGGTGGCACCTGTGGGAATCCCCTGGCCTCCCACAGCTTTAACTCCATGGCCCCCAGCGTGACCAGGGCTCCCAGGAGGCTAGAAAACACCCTTCTCTTCTTCTTCTTTTAATCCAATGTTTAGGAAATGAAGTTGGCCAGTGAGAGTGTGTCCAGGCCAGAAGTCCCTTTGGAAACTCTTAGACAAGGGCTCAGGGCTCCATCACAAGCTGAGCACCTAGGGATTTAGGAGGAGAGGGTTGGTGGAGTGTGTGTGTGTGTGTGTGTGTGTGTGTGTGTGTGTGTGTGTGTGTGTGTGTGTATGTGTGGTGTGGGGGGGGGGACCTGAAAAAAGAAGAAGAGGAGCAGGTCCAGAGAGGTTTGGGGGAAGGAGGGGTGAGGCTGTAAGTAAGCTATGGGGCCTGGTGCCAGTTTTCCAGGCTGTGTGCTCCAGGTATGTCAGTGGTGAATGCTCAATGGGTGGCTTTGAACAAGAGGTAGTGGACCCAGGAGTTTTGCTGTCTCCTTATTATCTCCATAGTCAACCCATACCCCAGAGTAAAGAACCGATTAAGCCCGCCCCACCCCCAGCTTGCCAAAGGGATAGTCAGAAACTAAAGAGGAAGCAACTAGGCCTGCAAGACTCTCTTCCTTAAATGCCCAGGCCCTGTCCTAAGCACGTAATTCAGGAAGGTGGGCTGACTACAAAGCCATGGTCAGGAGGATAATTGTCTCTCAAAATACACCCCAAAAACCGTGGTTTGGGGGCCAGGGAGATGGCTTAGTAGGTAAAGTGTTTGCTATGTAGTCATGCAGATCTCAGTTTGAATCCCCAGAACTCTTCGTTAACAACAACAAAAAAAGCAGGATGTAATCCCAATTGCTTTATGTGGAGATGCAAGGCAGACAGGAGAGTCCTCAGAAGTTCCTGGGCCTGCCACTCTGCTGTAAAGCACAGAAACAGCAACCTGCCTCAGAACAACACGGAACATGAGAGCAACATGAGAGTTTTCTCTTTCACACACACACACACACACACACACACACAGGCACATACACGTTCACACCACACACACATACATCACACACAGGCACATACACGTTCACACCACACACACATACATCACACACAGGCACATACACGTTCACACCACACACACATACATCACACACACTCACAAACACACACACACACACCACACACCCATGCCACACACACTCACGTATATTCACATCCCACAGCCCCCCACAGGCATACCATATATACACACACACTCACACACACACTCCACACTCACACACACACACCACACTCACACACACACGCCACATTCACACACACAGAGTCACATACACATTCACACCACACACACATACATCACACTCACACCACACACACACACACACCACATACCCATGCCACACACACTGACACATATTCATATTTCACACACCCCACAGTCACACCATACATACATATGCACACACACCACATACCCCAAACACACACACACACACACACACACACACACACACACACACACACACACACCACACTCATACACACACTTTTGTTCTTGAAAGTAAGGTTTCCATGAAAAATGAGAAAACCCTTATGGTCAGTCCCTGCCTCACACGTTCATCATGGCTTCTGTCATGCTTCAGTTTCCAGAATTCTTGCAGTAAATAGTTTCTCTAGCTTTGTTTGGCTCAGAGCATGCTAGGTGATCACAGATCCACATCTCTGTGGGGCTGGGTGCTTCAGCCCTGACTAGTTCCTTGTCTTATGGACACCATCAAATACCTGAGACCAAGGGACTCAAGGAGAGCAGGGTTTTTATTTTGACCCACAGTTCATCGCCTTGTGAAGGCGTGGCAGCAGGGTTAGGAGTGGAGACAAGAAGGGGCTGCTCACACTGTGCTCCCTGTCAGCAGGCGGGGACACAGATGAGCCTGGTGCTCACTTGCTCATGCTTAGCCTGAGACCCTAGCCCACAGATGGTGCCACATGCATTGAGAGTGGGCTTTCCCTTCCCCACCAAGCCCCTCTGGGCATGCCCTCACAGGCACACCTAGAAATGTGTCTTCTAGGTCATGTGGAGTCCCATCAAGCTGACCATAGCATGTCCCCCAGGAAACCCAAGGGAGCTTACCAGCTAGGAGATGGGGCAGGGAGGAGGGGTAGGGGGTGGAGGTGCGGACAGGAATGGGGTGGGAGTGAATGCTGTTGGGGTGGGGGAAGGGAAGGGATGCTACAGGCAGAACACCCTGGTGGGTGCAGGAGGGAGCTGCCTGGCTTAGTCACCTCCCTAGGCTCAGTGCACTTAGCTCATCCCTCACTTGTTGCTTCTTCCCGCGCAGGGAGAGCAGAGCACTGGGCTTGACTGCATTCTCAGTGAGGGTGATGGTGTGGGACAGCAGCAGCTTTGTGATACCCCCTAAGATAACAGTCCCCCAGAGGACCAGACACACCCTTCTCTGGGACACTTCCTCCCCTGCTATTATGTCAGGGTGGCTGGAGCTAGGGGATGTTGCCTTAATCTGCCCTGGCTCTTTATTAATCCCAGACAGGGTGGGGGTGGGGGGATGGTGGTGTGGGGAGAGGCGCTCAGGGTACAGAGGGAACACGTGGCTCTTGTCGCCTGGGACTTGTCTTCCTTGTTATCTTCAGTTTCTCAAGATGAACAGCCCGGAGTGCCACGTGTGAGCAGCAGCGTGTGTCCCTGATCTGGGATGTGTTTCTGGATCCTGGGGGATGATGTGGCTTTTGCGGGGGCAGGGGGGAGGGGCGGCGGCAGCACCTGTTGGGGGGACACAGCTGCAGCCAGGACAACAAGCATTCTTAGCTGTTGCCTCGTGCTCCAACCCCCTCCCTGCCCCCTTCCCCTCCGCCCAAGCAGCTGCCTAGGCTCTTTCCCTTGTTCCCAGTGTGGCTTGTGTGACTCTGATGTCCGGAATCCTTGTAGAAGGAAGGAGCTGCCTACTACATCCTGGGCTCCTAGAACTGAGCCGCTGGTGTGTCCCCAGCCTTCAATCTCCCTGCTGCGTCTGACTCAGTGTCAGGAGACAGTTTGGTTCTCTGTTTCGGCCAACACTCCCAAGAGGCAGAAGCAACATTTACAACTGAGAGAGCTTGAAGTCCAACTTGTTTTAACTTATGAAAGTAGAAGCCAAGTTAAAAAGCGAGAGGTGCAGGTGGGAGCAAAGGCACCGAGAAAGCAGGAGACAGAATGAGAGCAGGAAAGGGAGGGGCCCACCCATGCCTAGCACCTGGTGGTCCAGGGCAAGAAGGCAAGGCTTGCAGGGCATTAGGAAGAAAATGGTGATGCTGGTGAAATGGAAGCCTTCAGATCCTAGTGCCGTCCCTGAGAAAGGGGAACTGACTCGAGTCTTCTGACTGCTATGTGTGTGCTGTGGCACATATCTATCCGCACACCAAATACATAATAAACAAATGATCCTAGACTCAGAAGGTGGAGTCAGGAGGATAAGAAGGTCCAGGCCACCCTAGGATGCAGAGCAAATTTGAAGCCAGCCTGGGCTACCAGGAGACCCCCCCCCCCAAATGTTTATTTTTCTAAAACGAATCAAAAGAAAATTGGAGATGTCTCTCTAAAGATGGAGAGACCCTGGTCAGGGACCAAGGACAGCCAAGGAACTGTAGGAAACATCAGTCTTAGGCTGACTTCAGAGAGATAGAACATTCCAGAGTTCCTTGGTTCCTTCAGGAATCAGATCCTCCAGGGTGGCCAGCATGCCAGGTTTCAGTTTATTGTGGAGAGATCTGTCTGACCCCTGACCCCTGACCCCTGGTTCTGGAAGACTACAGAGGTGCCAACATACAGTCTACAGTTGTCACTGCTCAGGGCTGGTATGGGCATCCCTGAAAGTCAAAGAAGAGAAACAAAGTGACCCTCACCAGGCTTTTATCTCAGTGAGGGCGTTTTCTTTCCCAGTCTTGTTCTTCACACCGAGGATTAAAGGTTTCCCCCTGAGGGTCTATGTTGAAAGGAGGTGTGGGTTCTAGTGGACCCCATGTGAGGCTTTAAAATGCATGGAGTCTCATTTCCATCAGTGGCCGAAGGCAGGTCACTTGGTCTCTTTCCTGCTCCTTAGTTTCAGTGCTTGAAAGAGAAGAATAAAGATAGTTGTCCATCAAGTTATGAGGATGGAGAAATACTGTGCTACACGTGTGAAAGGCTTTCTTTCATTTTCTTTGGTCTCGAGTGCTGGCCAGTGGGTGCTTTGATAATGTGAAGTGATGTTGTGTTTGTAAAAATGCGTGCATGGGTGCTCTCGGCCCTCCACATGAGGCCCCCATCACAGATTTCATTTTCATACCCTTAAACTTTAATTCCAGGACACTTTAAAATGCATACATTTGTGTGCATATGAGTTTATATGTGTGCATGCACATATGCATTAGTGTGTTTGTGTGTATAAGTGTGTGTTTGCATGTGTGTGAGTACACATGCATTTATATTTTTTAGGGAGTTCAAAAAGACAGTTTCCAGTCTCATCCTCAGGAACACAGCCCAACTCTTTTGCAATAGGATCTCTCATTGGTCTGGGGCCCATGGCTTTTCCTGCCTTTGCTTTTCCAGCACAAGGATTCCAAGTCACCAAGCCTAGCTTTTCACGTGGACACCGAGGACTGAACTCGGATCATCACTCTTGTGAGGCAAGCACTTTACCCATCGCGCCATCTCTTCAGCCACAGCCCCTGCAGCTTTCAGAGGACGCCACTAACTTAAGAACACTTCCTCGCTAAGCTCCTGGGGGGAAATTATCAACATCATGAACATGAACAGGCCGTAGCTGGTCTCAGCTGGCAAGCACTGACCAGCCCTGGAGGTCATCTGGCTCACACATGATGCTGTCCTTAATTTACATGGGTTATTGCATTGGTTGAGCCGGTGATTCTGCGTGCCTCCCTAGACCTGAGAAGGGTGCTGTACGTCCTCAGTCATGTGAGACAGTGTGGATCTGAGGAAAGCCCTCTCTTTTTTCCTGTGGTGTCTTCTTATCACCCCCTCCTCCACTGTACAGATGCCCCAAGTGTAAAAATGAATAGCATCATACACACAAGCTTAAGTTTGAAAGGAGGTAAAGTACACACAGAGACCGTCCTGTAGGTATGTGAGATATTAACACCCCAATGGAGTATGGGGACAGTATAGAGGCAGAGTCAAGGAGGGAGGTGGCCTTCTGGCTTTTCACCCCTAGTTCGTCAGCAGGCTTTTCCTGGTGCTCCCAGGATGGAGGGTAGCAGGGAGCCCCTCTGAGTCTTTCCACGTGTTACAAGAACATCATGCTGACACTCAGCCAGATATGGAGGAAAATTCACAGGAGTCAGGAAATTCCCGGTAGATGCTCTCATTTCACCCTCTGATAACCCTGCAGAGAAAGCACAGGTAGAGTCAGACAGCAGGCCACTTCTAAAAAGAAGAAAAGAAAAGAAAAGAAAAAAGAAAAAAGAAAGAAAGAAAGAAAATAATCAAAGTGCGGCTGTTGCTGCTGCATGCCTGTGGCAGGGCATGGAGTCCTAACAGGCCTGGCTGAAGTCACAGAATCTGCCTCAGCCCCCGGTGACCCAAGGGCAGCCAGGCCTTGTCTGTTTCTTCATTCTGCATTTGTACGTTTTTGCAGAAGTTGCCCCTGCCTCCCCCCCCCCCCACACACACACACCCTTTTCTTTGGCTTTGAGTGCCTGTAGGGACCAGCATCTTTCCTTTTGGGCAATAGTAGATGCCCCAGGCTCTTCCTTCCAATGGATGAGGCCAAATTTAGAGTCAGGGCTGCTCATTTGAGCTGTGTATATAATCGAGCCTGGCACAGAAGGTTATCATTAGGAGAACGGCAGGGAAGTGCAAGAAAGGGGGAGCCCAGACCCAAATTAGAAAAGACCGGACCTGAAGTGGGGGTGAGGCCTGGAGGTGTGGCTTTAGGAGCCTCGGGAGGAGAGAGCACTGGTTAAGAAAAGTGCCTTCCTGGGACACTTAAGGAAGCTAGGGTGGGCCCTGCCATCTCTCAGGACTGCTCAGGTCTTAGAAACGTGATCTGCTCTGCAACTGTTTGCAGCATGGGGGGGGGGGGGAGGGGGAAAGGCATGTCCAATTGGCATTTATGTACGGAGTGTCTCATTCTGTTGCCCAAGTCGGTGGAGGAGCCTGGAAGACCTGCTTACCTTTGCTCCACCCTCTCCCTCCTCACCCCCACCCCCAACCCCCTGACTTCCTGAGAATCCTTATGTAAAACTGTGCTGTTTCAAGCTTTGGGGAACAGAGACCATCATCGCCTCCCCACATCTCCAGATGGCGTGTCCTGCTGTTCCTCCAAAATGTGGGGGAGAGGTTGGCGACGGCCGTCATGGAATTGATTGGGGTGCTTGTCTTGGCGGAGCTGGTGAGTGGCCACATGTGTGGACACCTGTCACCCTTGGCATCTTTGGAGGTCCTTGAGGTTTGCTGTGCAAAGGAGGGGCTTTGGGAGAGCACTAACCCTGTGTGGTCAGGCACAGAGCTACCCAGTCCACCCAAGTGTCCTGGCCGCCTCTCTCGTCTGTTGACTCATGCCAGGGTTGGCACAGTGGGCTTCCAGTTGCTCCCCAGCCACTCGCCAGACTGTCTCCCCTGCCGACATTCCTAGTGGTGTCCTGGCTCCTTGTGACCCCGGGTTCTTATACTCTTGAGCTCCTTTCAGTCTACCCAGCTGGCTGCTCTCTGGCCTGCCTGGCCTTGTTAAAAGCAAAATGCCTTCTTTTACGGCCCGCTCTTTCCGTCAAGTTCACTGGGCAGCCTGCCTTTCTACAAATGGGATGGCCCCTTGGATGATCTCTTGTGTTGGTGGGCAGGGAGCCTGGGCTTCTGCAGGGTCCTCGGGACCTAGCCTTGGAATTGTTTGGTGTTTTTACGATATTTTAGAACATGAAGTTCAAAGGTGAAGGCCTCTCTGGGAGGAAGGATTACCTGGGCTGACTTAGGAGTTGCTCAACTCTGGGAACAGGGCTGAGGAGCATAGTCAATTTTGAACATTCTTGTCCTGAGCCAAGGTCCGGTACAATGTAGAAATCGCTTCTGCATTCTGGGCCTTTCCTTCGCCGTAGGAAAGAAAAGTCATGGCAAAGAACATACAGGTTGTGTAAAACCTTGTGTCCTTTCCCTCTACAAAAAAGAGCTAGTCCATAGAGCCACGGGGAGTCTCTGCCCATATGGGTGTGTTCACAGACGCATGGAGATGTCTCCCACACACTGAAGGTACCATGTATGTTAAGAGGTGGCAGCGTAGCCCTGTCTAAATGGGTAGAAACACTTGGCTTGGGGCTTTTAAGAAAGCCATCACATGCACGCTGGGTTTTATTGCTTCGTGATGTACGAAAGACCATGGGGACTAATCTGGTCAAGGGTAGAGGCTGACATTCACAGTGTTCTTATGCAGGGGGCAGCAGGAGTTTCTTTTTATTTTTTCCTGACATTCGATCTATTCCTAGAAAAATAATTGCCTCAATATCTGAAGCCCAGACTTGCTCTTTAGGTCCCCTGTCAGAGTGTCTTTGGTGCTCCTTGGAAGGCCAGGCCTTCCTTTGAATTTTATCTCTCTGCCCTCAGGCACCAACCAGCTGGCACCCAGCGGAATCTTGAAGAAGTAAATTATACCTATGTGTGCCTACGTAAACTCCATGTGGCCTCCACTGCCTGTTTAAAGTTGGCATCCCTTCGTTTACTCTTAGGCTACTCTCTTGGCTTTCTGTCCCTGTTACCGTGTGTGTGTGTGTGTGTGTGTGTGTTGTATATGTTTTTGCATATCTGTGCTATATGTGGGCATGTGTGGGGGGCCAGAGAGTGATGTCTTATGTCTTCCTTGATCGCTCTTCACTGTAGTTTTTGAGACAGGGTCTCTCTCTGACCCCGGAGCTCATGGACTGGGCTAGACTAACTGGACAGCAAGCTCCAGGCATCTTCCTGTTTCCCTTCCCACTGGTGTTGGAATTGTAAGGGTGTCACCATGCCCAGATTTCTGTGTGGGTTCTGGGCATCTGAATTCAGGCCCTCATGCTTGCTTACCAAAACCCCCACCAACTGAGCTTTTCCTCTCATCCTTCTGTTTATGGGAGCCCTCTGCCCTCTGCCCTCTGCCCTCTTCAGTCTGTAGGCCGGCCATTTTAAATTGAGCTTCCTTCTATCTGGAGTGACCTTGGGATGTGAACACAACAGTGACCAACATTGACACATAGGATAAGAGGGACAAAGCAGATAGGGGATGGCACTTATCAGCATGGGAGAGGAAGAGGATGTGTGACCTGTGGCCCTGGTCACCTCTGTGGGTTGTAGCAAAGACTTTGCCTCAGTAGCCTCAGCTAGCCCACCCCATCTACACTGTTTTGGTGAGGCAGTTTGTTAAACAGCACTTGAATAGAAAAGAAAGAGATACAAATCAGAATTCAAACACACACACACACACACACACACACACACACACACGCACGCACGCACGCACGCGCGCGCGCACACACACAAACACGCATGCATGTACACACACATGCGTGCACACACACACACACACACACACACACACACACACACACACAGACACCTCAGCCCATCACAAATGTTTCTTCTTCACTATCTCATGCCTTTCCCACTGAGTAACCTGTCTATATATATCAGCTGCCTGTTCTAGGTCACTTAGCTGAGCCTCAGTTTCCTCAATGGTATGAAATTAATGTGAGAATCCATGCCAAGTTGGCCACAAAGACAAGTGGAGTGAGTGTGTGATGTTGTACTTTGTGAGAACTCAGTGAACTCGAGCTCTGACTGGGAGTGTGGCCTGGGTTGCCTTAGGATTTCTAGCTTGCCTTACTCCTGCTTCAGCACCCTTCTGTCCTCTCCTAATGAGGTGTCCAGGCCCAGCTCTCCTGCTGAGCCATGCTCCTGGGAGACGTCTGCTGAGAACTCAGCATGGATCTGAGTCACAGGTCTGTGTAGACTTGACTCACCAGGTTTTCAAACCAGAAGACTGCCCTGTGGGGCTCATGACGTTCCTGGAAAATAAAAGAAGTGAATATTATTGGGCTGAGTTCACCAGACGCTCAGTTCGGCCTTCCCTTTAGTGTGTCTGCTGTTCTGAAGGGAGCGGGCAGCCATCCAGCCGAGTCTGAGCCATCAAAGGCTGAGGCACAGATGCAGCACTGAGAGTCTTTGCATCCTCAGACACCTCACTCTCTTCCCACAGACCTGCTCTCCAGCCTGCCCCAGGCTAGAGACTTTCCCGCCCTCCAGGCTCCTGGGAAAATGTTTCCAAGGGCTGCTTCTGCTGAGGTGTGTCAGAACTGAGCCTTGCTGGAGGCCTGGGTGTGGCTGGGAAAAGGCCACCCAGACTCCAGAGAATAAGAAAGAGAAAGTTCTCAGTCTGGAGCCTTGAACTGTGGCCGTTTCTCTGATCCTTCCCTCCTCACTAGCTACGTCCTAGCCTGGTATGACCGGTCCTCTCCATAATCCAGCTGCCTCTCCAGAGCAATCTGTGAGCAAACCCAACTGCTGTGCTGTGATTCCTCATCCATGCCTGTAATGGTGACAGTGTAACCTAACTACTTCCTCTCTCTGTTTCACGTGTGTGTGTGTTGTGTGTATGTGTGTGTGTGTGTATGAGAGAGAGACAGAGACAGAGACAGAGAGATGGACAGAGACAGAGCACATCCTAAGAGCTCTCAAGAAACTTTGTTTTCCTCACATTATTTTCACATCATGGTCAAAGCCGACTGCTTGAGCTCCAGCCAATAGGCCAAAGCCCAGGATGTCAGGAAGGAGAAGCCAAGCACAATACTTCTCTACTCTACTCTGTCTGTGCATGGCTGACTTGGCTACAACCAGCCAGGGGTAAGAGAGACTGGAAATGTCGTCTTTATCTTGAGTGGGTGCATTAGTTACTTTATCTTATTGCTGTGACAAAACACCTGAGAAAAAGCATCTTAAAGAAGGAAAGGTTGTTTTTGGCTCATGGTTTTCAGGGATACAGTCAATCATGGTGAGGAGGCATGGTGGGGGTGGCATGGTGAGGAGGCATGGTGGGGGTGGCATGGTGAGGAGGCATGGTGGGGGTGGCATGATGGGGAAGACATGGTGGGGGTGGCATGGTGGGGGAAGCATGGTAGGGAGGCATGGGTGCAGGAGCGTGAGGCTGCTGATCACTTTGCACCCACAGTCAGGAAGCAGAAACAGAATGCTGCTGCTCAGCTCTCTTCCTCTTCTTTCACTCAGTTTAGGACCCCAGCCAATGGGACAGTGCCACCACATTCAAAGTGGCTCTTGCCTCTTCAGTTCAGCCTAACATGAAACACCTTCACAGATATGCCCGGTGCTCTGCCAAATCTAGGTGATCCCAAATCTGCTCAAGTCGACAGTGACTATTAACCGTCATGGTGGTCATGGCTCAGCTAAAAGGGAGGAGGGAGAAGAGGATACTGGTGACAATTGGCAGTTCATTCCATGCGCTATATCCCTCACCTGAGCATCATGTCACCTTGCACTTCCATCTCGAACTTGCTATAGAGCCAAGGATAAGTGTGAACTGATACTCCTATGAACTGGGATTATAGGCACCACTACATCTGCTCTGTGTGGTGCTGGGGATTGAACCTGGGGCTTCATGTATGCTAGGCAAGTACTCTACAAACTGACCGTCACCCCCAGACCTCTGGCCATCTTTTTTCCCCTGCTTGAAAAATCCTTACTGATCCAGGGCTCTTTTTTCCAAGGCTTTGCTGGGTTTGTGTTAACAATATCCCAGGGACATCAGCGTCACTACCTTCATGATTGTATTTGCTGTTCCGCTTGCTTCTCTACACCAATTAGTATGGTACCCACAAACACACATTCTCTGCTTTATGTTTATCTATTTGGTCCAAAGGCTTGCCGATCAAGATGTGGTCCCTCAATCAGCAGAATCCACAGTACCCAGAAATGTGGGTATTTAAGAATTTCTTCTCTGGGGAGACATAAAAACATTCCCACATCTTCCTTAGGAGGACCCCCCCAGCAACAGAGCAGGGGTGAGAAGTTATTTATTGGACTGTGAGTGACCCTAAAACAGCCACACAAGAAAGTCTCACCCAGACAGAACGATGGCTTCCCCGCAGACACACAGATGGAGTGCTTCCCCTCCGTGTAACTTCTGATTAGTGTAGTTCCACAGGCTACGCATCCTAGCCTTGCTGGTTCGCGAGGTCCCTTGGTTTGTTTTCTGTTGCTGCGATAAACTCTATGACTAGAAGTGTCTTGGGGAGGAAAGGGTTTATTTCATCTCTCAGTTCATAGTCCATGGAGAACAAAAGTCAGGGTGGGAACCCAAGGCAGGAACCAGGAGGCAGGAGCTGATGCAGATGCCACAGAGGATTGCTGTTTCCTGGCTTGCTTTTCATGGCTTGCTCAGGTTGCTTTCTTGCAGAACCCAGGACCACCTGCCCATGGAGGATGACATCACCTACAGAGGGCTGCGCCCTGTTATATGTTAACCAAGTAAATACCTCCACACACTTGCCTACAGGCCAGACTGACAGAGGCAGTTCTTCAACTGAGGCTCTCATTCCCAGGTGACTCCAAAGTTGAAAGAGAGGAAAAAAAAAAAAAAAAAAAAACTAACAGAACATGAGGTCGAATGTAATTAGGGTAGAATTACCTACAAATGACTGAGGCGTATAGTAAGGAATGGCCACAATCTCAGGTCCGTTCCACCCCATCTTCTGAGGAAGCATTGACAGCCGAGAAGCACTATCTCTTGCAACAGCTAAAGCTGAGCTGATGATAGCAGTTGTTTTGTCTTCTGCAGTTCGGCATCTCAGGTTGCCACCCTTAACCAAATCAACCCAAATTCGCTCTTAAACAGGAGATTGCCACGGGCAACATTCGAGTTTGAACTCACTTCTCCAGGACATTCTGTGTGGTATATTTCTCTTTGATTTCCACAGAGGTCTCTTGTCTGCTACAAGGATTGGAAACGCAAAGCAAGTATCTTCCTCAAGGAAGTCAGCGTAAACAGTTTGCAAAGCGTCTCTTTCATCATTTTCAACTCAACAGCAGTTATGGGCCAGACACACATGTGATTCTGGCTTGGTACAAGACGATCCCATAAGCCTGAGGGAAATTGAGGTGGGGTTGAGGAGAGGCAGTTCAAGTCCAAAGAAGAAAGTGCTCAGGATACTTCTCTAAAGAGAACTCTTCAGGCATGTTGGTGACTTCGCACAAAGTCACCTTGTCAGCTGAGGAATGAATTCATGTCTGATTCTGGTCAGGAATGGTTCCCAGCCAGGAACACTGGAGAGCTGAGCATCTGGGGCTTGTGAGCAGTGTGAGGACCTCGCTGGATGCTGAAGCCAGGACAGATGTGGGATGTGAACGGAGAGCTTCTTTCCAAGTATTGATGGTGAATGCTCTCTTGGTCACTCTCACTAGACACCCGCCTTGGGTGACTGCAGAGGGACTTTGGCACCCTCTACCTTTGAGATCACCAAAGGATGGAGCAGAAGATATAGGGGCCATAGAAACCAAGAGCAAATACTTGCAGGAATCAGAGGAGGGATCCCAGACACTTGACTTCAGTGACACTCAGGAGCCATTGTAGAGTGACTGTGAAGGATTTACTCACAGGTAGCAAATGTGGAGGCAGCTGAGATGTGTCCTCTGCCTGGATGGGGGCCCTTTGATGGGAGGTTGGTAGCCTTGTTATCATGCCTAGTCCTAACGAGCTGCTGTGCACTTCCTACTTGAAGGTTCAAGGACTCAGGAGAGAGCTAACACAGGGAGGGGTGAGTGCATGGCTGTGGACAATGTATAAGTTCTGAGGGGACTTCTTATATCGATGATGAAATAAAGCCAAATCCCAAGGAGGGACAGAGCTTCCTAGTGACCCACAGCATCTTTTGTCCCAGTGATGAGAATCATCATGAAATCTTTTAATGTATTGAGACTCCAATGTTGAGAGAGAGAGAGAGAGAGAGAGAGAGAGAGAGAGAGAGAGAGAGAGAGAGAGAGAGAGAGAGAGAGAGAAAATGTGTGTGCATGTGTGTGTGAGTATGTGTGTGTATGTACATGTGTGCGTGTGTGTGTGTGTGTGTGTGTGTGTGTGTGTGTGTATGTATCTGTGTTCATATGTTTAACACAGTCCTGAGATGCTGGACTGTTCCCACACTGCCTGCTTTCTTCTTGGGACACTGCCTACTTCACAGTCCACTCCTCCTAGTTTACTGTTCCTCTGAGTGATAGGAAACACACAATGGCATATTTTTTTGCTCATTTCCTTAGCACCTAATGTGCAGTTGGTCAGTCACAGAGATGACACGGATGCCCGAGTAACCTTTTCCCTCTTCTGATTTGACAGATTCAGAGCCCAGTACCTTGGACTCACAGTCTTCCACCACCCTGTTCCTGTCCTCAGAGGAGCCAGGCCCCTCTACAGCAGCACTGCCATCTCCGTCCTCCTCCTGTGAACCCCGGGCCTTCTCCCCGAGCCCCGCCATGCTGCCTTCTCTCCTGCCACCTCTGCCCACTGCCTCTACAGCCCCAGGCCCCTGCATCCCTCGGCGCACTGGGCTCTACACCATCGTCACCTCCTCCCCGGAGGCTGTGCCCCACCTTGTTGACTGGCTGCCCAGCTGCCCTTCGTCCACCTCTCCTGGTATCCAAGGCAAGGATCGTGAGCGGCCACAGTCTATGTTGGCCCCAACTCCAGCTTCAGAGAGGGGTCACACTCAGCATCCAGGCTCTGCTAGGGATGATCATATCGGGGATCCTAGAACCTCCCCACCCCCCTGTGCCCCTCCAGCCACTGCTACCACCTTGGAGGCGAACGTTGGGGACATTCTGGTGGAGCTGCGGACAATGAATGGCCACCTGGACATCATAGCAAAGGCCCTCACTAAATTGGCTTCGTCTCTGGTACCCCGGTCCCAGCCTGTGCCTGAAGCACCAGATACCAATTAAGGGAGTTTTGGAGCTCTCAAAACAAAGAAATGCAGAGGGCACTGCACATCCCTGCTCCTCCGACCCTGTCTCTGCTGGAGAAGAGCAAACACCAAGGAAGAGTCAGTTACTGGGCTAGGTTTGCTTACAGAGTGGGTGCCCTTGTCCTGTCATTCAAAGGATGGCATTTCTTATGCTGGCCCCAGGAGCTGATGTGCCGTAGCTGCTCTGCATTCCCTTCCACCTTCAAACGCCCTCCTCTTGTTTTAAGTTCCTGGTGGAAAAGGCACCTCCAGAAGGTGGTGGCAGGTCCAGGGACAAGGTGAACAGAGCAGCAAGGTTTCCCTCCGTGGACCTCTGAGCCAAGCGAGAGGAGACAAGAGGAGATCCTGTCATCAAAAACACCTGTCGGTTGGGAGGCCTCTGCCACTCCTTTCTCGAGATGCTGATGTTGAGTCCCACTCCAGCAGACTCCAGAGGAGTTCACATATCTCCTTTTTAACATATCTTTAGAGAAATACACTTATTTTTGTCCTCATTCAGACCTATGTTTCAAAGAGTTTGGAAAATAGAAAAGGTAGGAAAAAAAGAACATAACAGAAAAACTGTTTGTGTGTGTGTGCGGGGGGGTGGGGTGGGGTGGGTATTTAAGTCTTTCTTAAGAATAAGAAAGTATTTTCTGTCATGAATAAAATGTGTGTCTACTCTCTGTGAGCTCTGGCTTTTGGGTTCCTACCCTCCTCTTCATGCTCTCATCTTCCTTCCAGGTCACCCGGGGTTACTCGCTCTCCCTTCCTTCTGAAGTCTTCAGCTGTTGCTCATACTTAAGATGAAAAAGCAGCTGAAGGTTCTCAAGAGTCCTAAAACTCTCTGTTCTCTCTAAATCTCCATAAGTCCCCTCTGAACCTGAGTAGAAACCTAGTGACAGATAGTAGCAGTGAGGGGGGAAGGCACCAGATGTTTCTGGTGTTCTCTGATTGAGGTCCACTGACCTAGGCAGAAGTTCGTAAATTTGGGAAAAAACCATGTTCTCCTGAGGTCTAACTTCCCCTCACAGAGGCCCAGACTCTTCTCCACCTTCCTGTTTGCCTTAGAACATGGATACTGCTGGACCACTCAGCGGAAGTCAATCCAGGACCCTTTCCCCAGAAGAAACCAGGGCTGCCGCTGAGCACAGTCAGGGTTGCCAACCGGTGCAGGAGGCTAACAGCCAGGGCTGTTCAACTGCCCAGTTTCTAGTACTTCTCACACCTTGGTGGGCAGGGCCCATGTGGAGACCTGGCAGAAACTCAGACCAGACAGCTTAGACCTTTCATCACCTCCAAGGAGGACAGTTACCGTTTGTCCGAGAAACACTCGGAGCTGCAAGTGAATTATGTGAGGTTGTCTGTTTGGGGGTTCCAGCTGGTCTGGGCTGTCACTGTTCTCCCAGGAGCTTGAACTTGAGTCTGGACTCAACAGCTGCCTAAAGTCTAACATCTAGATAAGTGTTTCCAATAGCTATGTGAAGGATCTCTCTCTCTCCCACTCTGCCCTCCATCCCCACTGTGTGCGTGCGTGTGTGTGTGTGTGTGTGTGTGTGTGTGTTCTAATTATTTCCTCCTAAACAGCTTTTAACAAAGTTCATTCCAGTTCGACACATTTACAGAGTATCCAGGGACACAGAGATAATTAAGGCCCCACCCCCCAGGTCCTCCTGACCTAGTAACCCTGATTAATGGAGCATCAGATTTCCAGAATGTAGGGACAGTAGTATTCGCAGGGAGGTCATGCTTCTTGTGGGCTGACTTTGGGTAATTTATTTAAGACCTTTGAGCCTTGATATGACTGCTTGTGTCCAGTGGGGTTATTGCCTGCTCTGCAGAATCAGACACAGTGAAGGGGCGCAGCAGTCCAGAAATGCTACCCAAACACCTGTGTACAGTGGGAGGCCATGGTAGAGAGGAGAGTTCTATACTCAAGTCTCGGACACGACGCCTCTCTCTCTCTCAGGGTCTCAGCTTCTTCTTTTTATTGTTATTTTATATTGATTTTTTTTTTTTTTTTTTGAGGCATGATTTCATCTATCCCAGGCTTTCCTCGAACTCATCCTGTAGCTGTGGTTGACCTTGAACTTCTGATCCTCTTGCTGCCATCTTGCACGCATTGATACAGCCTGTGCCACCGTGCTGAGATTATGTAATGCAGGGGATCGAATTTAGGAAGTCCAGTGTGGTAGTTAAGCACTCCAGCAGCCACACTCCACCCGTTGCTTATTTTATTTTTACTTTATTTCATCTCATTTTCAAGGAAGACATCCTGTGTTCCCAAAGGGCAGATCCTCTGTCTGACCTTCAGGCGAAGAACAGCATTCAACAGCATCGATGGCAGCATCAGGCTTTCCTCACTTGTTCTTTTGAACACTTTCTAGTTCCAGCTTTAACTGGCTTCCTTTGCACTAGATCAAAAACAACAAAAGAAAAATGAAATCTCTTGAGAACAAAGACGCTGGCATCTCCTCTTAGGTACAGACACAATGACTGGATCCTGTGGTCAGAGCTGCTGTTAGATGCTGTGCTGATGAAAGGCTCACTCAGAGTCCTGGCTCGACAGACAACTAGCCGCCCTCAGTACGTTGGCACCGGCTTTGCAGATGCTGTGTCTGTTACCAATCCTATGTAGGTACAATTTCCCCGACGTGCAGCCCCAGTACGCTGATGCTTTCTAAACTACAAAAAGAATTCCTGAAAAACTAATGGAATCCTTTCACTTTAAAGATGCTTTGTAGGCAGAAATTTTGATGAGCTGGTTTTTATTAGGACTTCTATCTTTGACATTGTGTGTGTGTGTGTGTGTGTGTGTGTATGTGTGTGTGTGTAAACTATGAGTAGATGGGGTAACAATTTTTAGGAATTCGTTCTCTCTTCACATCATGCGGGTTCTGGTGATCAAACTCAGGTTATCAGACTGGACAACAAGTATCCTTAGCCCCTAAGCCCACTGCCCCTCCCTGCCATCTCAGTCCCCTAAGAGTATGTGGAGAGTTACACAGGGCAGCATGCCCACAGGTGCTTCCCGGGCGTTCTTGATGAGCAGTAAGAGAGGCTGGATTTCCACCCTGACTGGCGAGGAAGCTAGCCTGCCTTAAAAACAACTGTCTTGGTCCCTTTGTACTTGTTATAACAAAACACCCAAGACTGGGAAACCTAAAAACTACATGACCTCGTTTCCCACTTCTGGAAGGAAGGAAGTTCAAGGTCGGGGAGCTGACCGATGTGGTGTCTGGTGGGAGTCTAGTCCTCACTCCTGAGGTGCTGCCTTTAGATATGGTGTAGCAAAACCTACAATCCCAACACTGGGGAAGTGGAGGCAGGAGGATAAGGGATTTGTGGTCATCTTTGACTACTTATGGATTCAAGGCTAATTTTCCATACTTGAGAACCTGTTATAAACAAACAACAAACAGAAAAGAAATGTTGCTTCTTTGCTCCGTCCTCCTGCACTGGAAGGGCAGAATGACCTTGCTAAGTCATCCTTCCCTTTTTGAAGAGCACCATTCCGTCAATGAGAATGGACTCCTAGCTGGGCATGAAAACACACACCTTTAATCCTATGTCTTCAGAGACAGGCAGGTGGGGCTCTATGTGGTCCAGTCCAGCCTGGTCTACATAGTGAGCCTCTGTTTCCAAACAAACAAACAAACAAACAAACAAACAAACAAAAACGGGTCCTGGGGAAGTAATCCCTTCCTAAAACTCTCCATCTGTTACTACCATCCCATTGGGCTTTAAACTTTTAACATAAACATTTTTGAGACGCATGATGTGTTGCAGTCAAAACAAAATCCTTCTGGGGACTAGCCTTGGCTAACTTGCTTTATCGGAGTGACGTCTGCACCCACAGCTATCACGCGTCTGCGCTGTATGCACCTTGTACAGGGCCTCATTGAGCACTTAGAATAACTTTGTAAAAAAAAAAGTGAGGAGCTAGGATCTGCACCCCCATTTCACTATGCCACAAAGAGGCCATGTGACCTGTCTGTGGTCACAGAGGTGGTAAGCAAAAGAGCCTGGGTCTTGTCCCTCTCCAGGTTTCTGGCTGTGACTTCCCCTGTTATTTGAGCTGCCTTTGGCCACTGGCTTTCCTCCTGGGTGGCAGCAAATGGACTCCCTGGAGCTAAGAGGTCCCTGAGAAAGGAGAAGATGCCAGGAAACAAACAGGAAACAGGAAAACAAGGCATCTCACCGTCTCCTTTCTCTCTATCCTTTTCTGGCTACAGCGTCGATGATGTCATACATCCTGGGGTTGGGGAAAGTGGGAAGGAAGCACTGGAGGATGGGACAGTTGTGCCAAGTGGATGGCTAAAAGTACCCTCTTCGCACTGGGTCCCCTGAGGTGAATTTTCCTCACCATACTATCTGCTCCCAAACATCACCTGCTGCTATTGTGTTTCATTTCCCTCCTCCCTCGCCCCCTCAGGACACCTGACTTAAACAGCCAACTCTGGCCCGGAGCTCAGAAAACGTCAGGCTTTCTGTGGGCAGTAAACCAGAGAAACCTGTGTTTTCTCTACTGTGGCAATTCCTGGCTCTCCAGGAGTGAAAAGCTCTGAGGTTACTGCTAGCCCAGGAGCTACTTGGTGAATTCCAGGCCAATGAAAGACCCTGTCTCAAAAAAGCAACCAACCAACCAACCAAGGTAAATAGTATCTGAAGATGGAGAGGAGAGGTTGTTCTCTGACCTCTGCCCATAGTGCATGTGCATATACACTCCCAATGCACACACACAAGCATGTCTGCTCATGCAGACACACATACAGACAGATAAGAAAACATGTGAAGCCTCTGCGTGGCCACCAGGAGCATCTTACAAGGCTCTCCGATGCAGCATTTTCCTCCTAAACTCACAAGGTGCTACTTCTGTGCCTGCATTCCCTTGGGTGGATGCTCACATTCGAGCCTACCCATCCCTTCCTGAGCGGGCTCTGTGTGCCGGCTACACCACCCATACACGTCCATTGCCATCCAGGCATGTGAGTGGTGCTCCACAGATGTCCATGGAGCAAGCTGCACCAAAGCCCATCCTGGCAAGGGCAAGGCCCACTCCTAGCTTCCTGAGGAACAGCTGCCTGCCTGGACTGAGATGAAAGCTTGTCCAGTGGCCAGTCTTAGTCCTGGCCTGAGAGGGAAGGTCATGACGACCTGTCTCCACTGCAGCTTCCAGACCTCGCCTTTGCTTGTTTTCTGGGAGCCTCAATGTCTGCCCACAATGGCATGGCTCCTTCAGCCACCAAGATTCTTGGCACAATATGAGGGCCGCATAGCCTCTTTTCATGGTGAGTACGGTAGTGGCGACTGCCACCCTTGGCCCATGAGTGTCCTCTTGAGTGTCTCTGAGTTGGGCTGTGGCAGCCACTCCATTCCACAAGGGGGAGTTTTCTATTGTGGGGTGGTCACCTCAAACTTGGCTGCACTTTGATGTAGAGTGAAGAAACTAACAGATTTTCTTCCAGTCTTTTCTTTCTGATGTTGGACTCTTGTTTCAAAAAGGGAGTCGAGGTGCCTATAGGAAATACTGAGTTTGGAAGGAAGTTTGGGTATCGTCAGGCCTTCTGAAGATGCAGACTGGGAAGCTCACCAAAGCCAAGTGACTTGCTCAGGGGAACCAACTGAGTTTGGTGTTGGCTGAAATGAAACCACCTGCTCCTAAGGCCTGGCCTCTCTCTTTTGTGGCATTCCTGGCTCTCTTGGAATGAGGTTTTTCAGGTTACTTCCAACCCAGGACCATGAGATGTGGAAGGACAAGACTGTTTGAAGTGGTCAGGTACCTCCCCTCCCCTCCTCCAACAATGGACAGACAGATGGAAGAACAGATGGCTAGACAGATAGACACACAGACACACAGACTGACAGAGAGAGAGAGAGAGAGAGAGAGAGAGAGAGAGAGAAAGAGAGAGAGAGAGAAAGAGAGAGAGAGAGAGAGAGAGAGAGAGAGAGAGAGAGAGAGAGAGATGGGTCAGAAACCATCTTTACATGCAAAAGGTTTTCATTTCGTCCAAACAAGGATCAGCAGGCTATGCTTGGTTACCAGCTTCTGTTAAGCCTTCAGACCCAGGAGAACTTTGAAATACTTAAATTTCTGTACAAAAACTAAACTCCAGAACAGAGATCATATGTGATACCCAGCTGAAAATATCTATATTCTAGTTCCTTCCGGAAGAAGTTTACCAAGGCTTGGCTTAGAGGGTGCGCTCAGCTGTTCACAGGGCTGTAGCTTCTTAAGTTTTCCCAGACTATGGAGAGAGCACATCCTTACAGGGAGGGCTGGTCCCCTTCCTGGGACCCAGGTGTGACGCTGCCTTTCCCGCCATCATTCATCAGACACCAATGGTCTTTCTTACATTTCTTGTTGTGGCTTCTCTCCTCTCTCTCTCTCTCTCTCTCTCTCTCTCTCTCTCTCTCTCTCTCTCTCTCTCTCCATGTGCATGTGTGCGTGTGTGTGTGATAAATTACAGTAAATGCCTTTAAGGTGAGTACAGTGCATTAGAAGCTCACAGACCTGAGGAGGTGACGCTGCTGCCCAAGGTCTAGCAGTGGCCTGGCTAGACAGAAACTAGTTGAGATGTTGTCATGCGTGGAGTTGACCTGTGACAGGGACTGAGAACAGACATCAGCCAGCAGTGTCAAAAGGAAAATGTCTTTCCCATCAAAGAGAAATATAAAGATGCTTGCAATCTGGCTACCTCTGTTTCCTCTCCACCTTGGCAACATCTCAACTAGTTCCTGTCTAGCCAGGCCACTCATTTCTTTTTAAGTCACTGAACCAGAATGACCACAAATCAATCCGGAAGTGCACGATAACCCACTGAACTCTGAATAGCCTCAACTGGGCTTTCTCTGGATGAATAAGCCCCACCCCCAAGCGCTGCAAGCTGGGAAGTGTCCAGTGTGCTTCCAACACAGCAGGAGCTTCAGTGGCAGACCAGGGGCTGCCACAGTTGGAGAGGGAAAGAGGGAAGTGTGACAGGCTCGTAGAGCCATCGGCAAACCTGTCTGAGCTCTTATGGTGGGTTAAATATGCACATTTAGAGTTTCAATATGAGACAGTGCCAGGAACTTCCAATGTGCAGCACTGTGGAGGCAGAAAGCAGACCTTGAACTCCCCTGTCCAGGATTTCGGATGTTTTGTGCTGCCGTTGACTCCAGGCAGGGTGGCAGCCAAGAAGTACTCCATAGGCTCATAAATATAACAATATTAGAACAACAACAACAACAATAACAAAAGGACCCTTCTCTAACTGATGAGGCCCAGCTTGGCCATATAAATCAATGCCGAAGCAGAACGCTTAAGTTGTGAATCAGTGTGGCCCAGATCTCTAGCCTGTAAGTGGAGATCTCAGGAAAAAAGAACCCCACACTTGGAATTTTCCCAAGATCTCTTTTTATACCACTCAGAAGCTCTGCGCCTTAGTGCTTTCACCTTGAATGCTTCCCCTTCCTCTCCCTCCCTCCCCCTCCCCTCCCTCCCTTCTCCCTCCCTCTCTCTCCTCCCTGATTTGGCCAGCATCTCAGGCTAGGAAACAAAAGTCCATCCTTTATCCTGTTATGTTTCCGCACAGGACCAATCTACAGCACTGCCCTACCTCCCTGGCCAGGTCCATCTGTGGCAGAGGTGCTGGCATGACATTGGTCATCTGTGCTACAAAGACAGGAAGACCCAGATGTGCTCCCTGTGATGGGCACATGGAGGGTGACCAGCTCATGCTTGGTTGATACATGTTTTTTTTTTAGATAAATTAGTTTGATAGTGACAAGTTTCTGTTTTAAAACAACAAACGCAGTCATCCATTCTCAGAACTGCACGTCAGGTCCCAAAGTGCCACCTATGGGAGATAGGGGAGATGGCTCAAGTCTTCTGACCCATAACCTGCATTAAAGTTGGACCCCAATGTGTGTGTCTGAAGTCTCTGCTCCCCTATGGGGATGTGGGAGGTGGCAACAAAAGTCTCATGAGGTAGCTAGCAGTGGCGCATGACAACCGAGACCCTGCTTCAAGCGAGATTGTCCTCTCACCATCCATTTCATCAGACACACAAACTTTTTGCTGAAGTGTCACCTGGCCCTCCTTGTTTAATAAAGGTCATCTTTGGGGACTTGGGCCTGGAGGCAGTTGTTTCTGCAGGTGTGTAAAGGACTTTTCTTGTCCTGGGACTGGTAGAATTGTAAGGCAAGAACTATTTTTGAACACTGTTCTCTGTGATCTTATCTCCAAAATACTCTCCCATGGTGCCTTTCCTCCTTTGACAGCCCCATTTCAGGGACATACCAGGCACCCCCACCTCCCCTCACCAAGAGCTCTTTCTTAGGGCTCACTGTTCTAACACTACGAGTGCCACCTCTGCTCCTATTAGGAACGTTAGGGGTCTGCTGTCCTGGGCTGAGAATTCCTCTTACTCTTTTTGTGGCTGCCCCAACTCCATGCATGCCTGTCACTCTTCTTCCCAGTACAGAGGACACACACATAGACATCCACGTGTACCCTGTGCTAGTGGCCTCTTGGCTTTTCCCCAGATCCCAAGGGCCGTACGAGATCTCTGTCCTATCAAGGCATTCCCATTTACTTTAGGGAAATCGAGGCTCAGAGAAGTGCACCGAATTACCTAAAACTGGGCACAGGCTTCCTGCAGTCCATAGATGCTCTTTCTAACTCAAAGCCTTAGCTGACTGTGTGGGTAACAAAGTTCTCTTGCAGGTCCTCACAATCTGGCCTTGACGCAAAAGATGGTTCGGGGTGTTGGCCGTTTTCTGTGGACACTTTCGTTTGTTCCCATGGGCTTCTCTTGATGACTGACAGACGTGATCATAGACACACAAATGCAGGATCCCAGAGGAGGAGCTGTCTTTTCCAGCGTGTGGATATTGTGATAGTGATATCTGACCTGTTCAGTTTTACATAGTATAAAGGTCATGTCATTCCAACAGCTGAAGGAGACAACACATCCTTGTAGAGAGTCCCATCCAGTCATCCTGGCCCGCATTTGAAGAACTCTGATACTGTCTCTCTATTGTTCACATTTATAGAATAAAAGACAATGCTCTGAATAAGAAGTATGTTTCCAAATTATATAAATGGTCAGGGACTGACATCTAGAATATGTATGTATGTCAACTGAAAAATAAATGAAGGGGCCAGTGAGGTGGCTCAGTGGGTAAGGGAGCTTGCTACTAAGCTCAATGCCCTGAGTTTAATCTCTAGAATCCACATGGTAGAAGGAAATAAATTACTCCAGCAAAGTTGTGCTCTGGCCTCTACATGCATACTGTGACACATGCGCGCGCGCGCGCGCGCGCACACACACACACACACACACACACACACACACAATCAATCAGTTGATTGTTCAACCAGCAAAGAAAAAAAAATGGATGAAGGACTTGCATATGCATTCTCCAAGGAAGATATGCAAAGAGAAAATCAATACATGGAAAGATACTCAACATCTGTGCTCACTGGGGAAACTCCAAATGACGTCACAATGAAGTGCCATTACCTCACATCCATTAGGATGTTTGCTTAAACTAACAACAAACAGAAAATTGTACATGTTGGCAGCAATGGAGAGGAGCTGGAATTCTCTTGCACTGTGGGTAGGGATGGAGGGGGCCCATGGAAGAAAGAAGTGACCCATTTCTCCCCTTCCCTGTGTTTCATGTCCTCTGTAACCTTGAATGGACCTCTGGTGCTCTTTCTGGGCTGTGAGGTGGTGTCACCTCATTGTGACATCATTTGGAGTTTCAGGATGTGTTGGCTCCAAATCTGGGCCTCAGAGATCTTGTGCCTCTTCTTGCTTATCATTCATCGCCATGACGACATGTTTGCCAGCGTGTTGGAGGAGGAAACACTCAAGGGCAGAGCCAAGCTACCAGGCAAAGCACATTTAGATCAACAGAATCATCACTCAACCCTAGGACATGTGAGAAAGCCCCATCCAAATAAGCAGAGCCTCTAGCTGACCCGTGGCTGACTCAAGATGATCACTGTTGCATGTCCCTAAGACTTTGTGCTTGCTGGGTAGCATTACTGTGAAAGTAGATGACTAACATCGGAAATTACCAAGTTCCCCTCATCCCCCAACCCCACCCCAGCACCCTGTGTAATTTTTTAGATCACTCTCCTTTCCTTGTTGTGACTAACTAGTCATCCTTCACGCCATCTGGACACTGTGAAATGTCTAGTCTGAGTCCATTTCTCTGTTCCTTGATAACACAGCCACATACCCAGCTGAACTCCTACATTTCCCAGCCTCACTTGCAGAAGTCTGCTAAACTACATTTCCCAGCTTCCCTTGCAGAAAGATGTCCTATCTGTCCACAGAGGCTAACTATGCCTGGGAGTGCTGTGAGGTAGATAGAGATGTCCTGTCCTTTTCCTTTCTTCCTTACATCCTGCAGTGAGAGTCCACCACTGAAGATACCATGAATATGATGTCACAGTATGATTTCAGAATGACTGGGAGAGAAGATGCAAAGATCTGGGGTCGAGATGGTGCAGCCACAGTGCCGAGCTTGGGTTGCCTTGTTTATGATCCTCCAAAAAAAAAAAAAAAATTCTTGGACCAGTGAAGTAGTTTAGTGAGTAAAGGCATTTTTCCATCAAGCCTTTCAACCTGAGTTCAGTTCCTGGGATCCACATGCTGAAAGGTGACAAGTGACCTTATTGTCCTCTGACCTCCTTATCTGTGCTGTGCCGTGTGCACATGCCACACACCCCACATATAGATCACATACACACCATGAACACATCACACACACTCACACACCCCACACATCACCCTTACCTACCCGCCATGTACACCTCACACATACACCTCACACCTGACTGCCCACCATGAGCATATCACATCCTGTGAACACCTCAGATACACACCACATCTGCCTACCCACCATTGGCATATATCACACCTCCATATGCACATCACACTTAAACAAATAAAACAATGAAATGAATGTGCATCCTGTAGACATGCCACAGAAAATAGGGCTTCTAATCACGGCATAGCTTCATCCATTACACCATAAATTAACAATGTTTACATTGATGTTTAGGTTTCAAAGTTCTTGTCACTTACTGGATCTTAAGCAACACATTTGGGATTATTTGTGTGCCTTGTGTGTATCCTACACTAGGGGAAACTGAGGCAAATGAGATTAGCAAGAAGTCCACACAGAAAACAACCTGTTAGTAAAGGAGCTAGGGAAGGCCTTGAAGACAGCCCCCAGCTTCCTAAGGAAGGGAGGGCTCTCCGTCTCCATCCCAGCAGATCCCAACGCGGAGGCTGCAGAGATGCAGCTGAGAATCCACCCACAGGTACCATAGCACTATACATTTTAAACTCTGAGCACCCCACCCACAACCGAAGTCACAACAGCTGAGGACAGGGTAACATGTGGTCCTATGTTCTATTCCACAGAGGAGTCTGCCTGGACCAGGCCTGCTTAGACATGCACATCTCTTTACCTAATTATGTAAGCTCCCGACCCAAAGGCACTTGATCAGCAACTACCTTGTACATCTGGACCTAGGGAGGCCCTGCCAAGAACAGTAGATCACGTTTTCTTGGTTACAAAAGAATTCTGCCCTGAGAGTTGGGTATGATAGACCCTTAAGATCTGGCCTTTTGATGCGGACGTCAGTGGTCTGGGCTGCCACCTGAAGCCATGTCGATATCTGTGGTCCAGGCTACCTCTGAGGGCCTTGTCTAGGTCTGCGGTCCCTTCCACCACTGGGGACCATGTTTGTGGTCTTGTGAAGCCATGTGGAAGCCACCGTCTGTGCTCCCAACGACTGTAAAGAGTGAGGAAGCTACTTTTGTAGTATTACCAATGGCTGCAGAGGCATAGTTGAGAAAGAGGGACATGGACGACTTCTATGACAAGCCCTACTCTCACCCTACCCCACTCCCCCCCCCCAGATCAGCCTAAACAGGAAGCCATCAGAGAGAACTCATAAAATGTGTGATAAGGAAGCTAAAATTAGCTCTCCACAATTGATGACTTCTGGTGGGATGCAGGAGGGGAAAGACTCAGTTCTATTTAAGGGGCAGGCCACTGAGAATTTGATCATGCTCCAGTGAGTATAGAGATAACACAAACCTGGCTTGAAATGTTTTAAAAATCTTTTTCTTTCTTTTTCAAAAATTTTAAGGGAGGAGGTCAAAAGGGTGGGAGGTCAGACTGAGGAAGACTGAGAAATGAGTGTGATCAGGGCGTATGATGTGGAATTCCAAAGACTCAGCAAAGATATCATGCTGGAAAGAAAAAAGATCTGGCCTTGTTCATGAGCTGGCATGGAGGATTCACAGAAGTGAAACAACCATTCAGAAGTTCAGCAAATGGAGAAAAGCAGCAGCCAGTTATCAAGCACACACTCTATGGCAGGAAAGCGGCGCCTTCCAAGAGCTCTCTCCCGAGGCTCACGCAGCAGCATGTCAAGGTGTTCTTTGTTAACAACCCCAATACAAGGATGAAGAAATCGGTCCCACACAGTCAGGCACTGTGTTCCAAGTCTACAGTAGCAAGGAACAGCGCTGTATGGGTTCTGGGCTTGTGTATCTCTGTCTTGCCTTTTCCCTAAACACATGAACTCTGCCATTAATAAAGGGGTGGTAGAGGCAGCATCATTGGCGAATTATCCCGCAGGCATCTGGACCCTTTTCTTACCATCTTCTGTATTGAGGGCGGGATCATGTAACGGTGCTCCCAAAGGAGAGGAGGCAGAACTGATGTGCTCTGTGAGAAAAAGAGCCATTCTTAGGTGTGACGTTTATGAGCATTCTGGGTAAACTGCCACTTCTGTGCTGGCATCTGAGGACAGAAAGCCTAGACCCCCGAGCCACTGTGTGAAAGAGAGTTGTCCTGAAAAGCCATCCAGGCCACATCCTCCAGCGAACGAGACAAGACTCTAATGTTGAGGGAGCGAAGGCCCATCCTATCCTGAGGAACAGATTACAAACTATAGAAAGAGCTTTATATAGTCAAGGTTTCACATTTTCTCATTCTGATGTGCAAAGCAACCATAAGAGCCAGGCGGTGATCATGAGCCTCAACTTTAAGAGATGAAATCAAAGGTGTGGTCTTTAGGAGAAGATCACATCAGGAGTAGGTAGGTGCTTGCACCAGTGTTTGGCTCTTGCTGCTTTCCCCACAGTCTGCAATTTCCTAACTTCCAGCTTATGTTATAAAAGCAAGCAGAACCTCTGGGGGAATGACGGTCCCAGCATACAGGGTCTGGCAGATTAAATTAAACACCTTGAAGGACTGAAAGGCTAGGTGGCCAGCAGGCAGGTGCTCCAGATTCCAGGGCTTCAGATTCTTAAGTCAACAAGAGGCTGGTGGCCTGTAGCTGTTCAGACTCCAGGGTGGGTCCTGGGGTGGCGGGTCCCAAGCTTGATTCTCCCTAGCAGTTGGAGCACAGATCCTTAGCTAGAATAACAGGCTTTAGAGTGTAAGGAAAGATCCTGTGCTCTGTGAGAAAAATCCTCAGTCCCGCCCCCCCTGCCCCCCCCCCCCCCCCGCTCACGTAGCAAAGCTGGGGCCTTGAATTCCCTCCCATCTGTCCAATACAACAACCATTTAAAAACATTTAAAATCATTGAATATGAAAAACTCACTCTTCCTTATCTCATTTGATTTTCACAAAACCCAGATGGGGTGTGTGTGTGTGTGTGTGTGTGTGTGTGTGTGTGTGTGTGTGTGTGTGTGTGTGTGTGCGCGCGCGCACACGCGCGCGCGTGTGCGCGCACGCGGGCATGAGCGTTGACTTAGAGCAGTAGGTATTTTCAATGAGAAAACACTCCATTTACTGAGCACACACTTTCTATATGCATTATCTCAGCAAGTCCCGCAGTCATCCGCCAAGGTCGCTATCACTGCGCTTCTTCTACAGTGTGGAATCTGAGAACTCTGTTCAAGGATCCTGAGCTAGGAAGCCCTCAATGGGAATTCATAAAAGCCTGAGGGGAAGCAAAGCATTTCCCCACCTCCATCCCCGACTAAGGCTGTTACAAATATGTGTGCCTGGTGCATGTTGTGGTGGCTTTACTACTAGCCGTGATTAATTTAAGGCTTCCTCAAGTATATTATATTTTTGGCTTTCATCCCCTCTTGGAAGAGAAGGGATCCCGGATTCTGTAAGACGCCTTCCAGCTTTAGCAAGGAGGGTTGCCTTTGAATTGGCAGAGCCCCTCCTTAGAGCTCCTCCTCGCTTAGGGCTTTCTGGAAACTTTTGTAGGCGCGGGCTTCACTTCCTGTCTCTGTGTTTGAAGAACTCTCCAGGGCTCCCCGTCTACATCAGTCTCCTAAGCTTCTTCCCCATGGGACCTATGAGTTATCAGGGTCCTGGATGTGACAAGGACCCAGGCCACCCCTGCCATGGTCATTTCAAATCCTCATTTCTTGATATGAATGAGTCCCCAACTTGCATTCTCCCCTGAACAGCTTAGGACACTAAGACAGGAGCCTGCCTGCCCTTAGCCTGGCTCTGCAGCTTCTCTGGTTGACCACCTCCATTTGTGTGGTGTGGCGATGTCCTCGGGGAGAAGGGCATTGAGGTAATCTGCGATGGTGCCTTTTGGTCATTCATTCATTCATTCATTCATTCATTCAGAAACATTTGTCGAGTACCACTGTTGTCTCAGAACCTGCACTGGCCTCTGAGGAAAGGGAAACTAGCTTTGCCTGTCCCAGTTGGTGTGAACAGGACAGCTAATGCACGCCATCCTAGACGTCTAGACGCCGCTGTTGATTTCCTCCTCATCTGCCGCTCCTACAGCATGCAACCATCACACAATTCTGCCTTTACTTAGTCATTGGGTTCACACGCTCGGCCGTTTAGTACTGGTTTTGATGGTTCTTATTATTTCCTGTGACTCGTCTACCTATCTGCTCCAGCCTGGGCCTTCTTAGTCACCGTGTATGCACAGTGACACTTAAAGTTTCAAGGGGCTCCAGGTCACCCACTCAGCTTGCAGTCACAAGTTCTTAGAGCTGTGGTTTAAGCTGTTTCTCCAGCTTGGCGCCTTCATACACACACCTAGACAACCCAGCAGGGTCCCTAGATTCTCTATAGACTGGCATTTTTTTTTCCTCTGTGGAATTGTGTGGGCAGAAATTAAGACACCTAAAAGAGACACTTGTGCCCCTCCCTTTGGCTACCACAATATTGAAACAGTACACCCCAAGGAAGTGGAATTTCCCCAGAAGCCTCATGCTGAAAAAAAAAAAAAAAAAAAAAAAAAAAAAAAAAAAAAAAAGGACAGGCTGAAGCCTTGGTGTCAGCCAGAGGAGGAGCTAATTTGCAGAAAGATTTTATACAATTCTGACAACTTGGCTCATTGCTTTGCAGGGGGAAATGAAGCAAAGACAAAGATAGCTCAGTGATGGGGGCCACACCCTGACCAGGGTTGCTTACATAGGCACACCTCCTGCCCTCTATTTAAACCTAACCTCTCATGTCAGAACCTGGAAGATGGATTTGGGGTTCACTAGACCTCTTTGTCCATCTTCCCAATGTGGCCAGTGAATAAATCTCCATCACTATAACTTGTCTCTAATTGCCATGTTGAGGATGGGCTGCCAAGCCTAGCTAGTTAGGGCTGCAGAGCTCAGGTCTGACCCTAAAGACCTCGATAGCATCAGTGGCTCCCCACACAGACTGTCCTTTTTGTGACTCCTCTCTAGCTCCTCTCCCCTTTGACCCCTAATGCCCACCATTCGGTTCATTTGATCACACTGCGTCACCCGCCTTTATTCTAGGCCTGGATCCCTTCTAGGAACCCCCTTTCCTTCTGGCTCTGCCCTATGAACAGAGCCTGTTTCCTGTGGCCTCACAGAGCCCCTTTCTATGCCTCACGCTTGCCGCACATGGGGAGGCAGCTGTCTGCCGGTGAGGCCTTTCTCTTCACCTGCTCTGGATTCCACACCCAGGACAAGGGCATCTGATACTCTTGGCTTCCAGGAACCATGGGCGGACAGTAATGTCACCGTAGTGGGAAGCCAAAGTGTGCTAGGGTGTGGCTGACTCCCCAGAAGTGGCTTGAGGTCCCCAGAGCCTATATATTCACAGGCGTCAGAGGGAGGGGGAGGGGCAAATCTACTCCCTTGCTCAGCTGGCCCTCCTGACTGTGACACCAGGTCCCCTGCCCTGCCCTGTGCTTGGATTCTCTGTGCAGAACTATTGCAAGGAGCATGGCAGCAACAGCCTTCAGGAAGACCTTGAGAATTCACCAGCTTGTGAAGTCCTGTGATGGGAGGAGTCAAGCCCCGGAAGTCAGCCCCTAGAAATTTACAGACTGATAGAAAGAAAGAAAGAAAAGAAAAGAAAAACAGCAAGATTTATTTATTTATTTATTTATTTTTCTGTTTGTCTGTACCCATGAAGCATTCATTCACACAGGTTACAGGAAGAAGATGATACTTGTTTGTGAGTCTGGGAAACCGGGCAGTCCTTTCGTCCTGATTGTCACAGAAGGATGGGCTGTGTCACTGTCAGCCTCTGCTGCCACAGCAGGCCAAGCCAGGCTTGGGAAAGCAGAGCCAGGAGTCTGCCAGGATTGTCTTCCAGGGCTCCACGGCACCCACCCTCAGTTCACCTCTCTCTTCCTTGTTCTCGTGGGGGACTCTCTTTTTCTCCTGGAACTCAGTGTGGGAACCAGGAGGGTCAGAAGTTCGTGGGACAGAATGGTGAATTGTAACAGGGAAACCTTGGGGGACAGGGTCAGGGTCACCTCCAATGGCCGAGCTTACCTGGTAGAGGGTTTCAGGAAGGCCTGCAGCCTATCTTGTAGTCTACAGCAAGACTGTCAAAATTAGAAGCATATTTTCACCTTAACAGTGGAACACAATTCAGGTATTAAAAATGAATACATTATTAATAAATAGGACACTGTGACTGAATTTCTATTTCTATTTATGCTAAAGAAGCAGTCAGAAGCCAGGCACAATGGTGCACACCTGTAATCCCAGCACTCAGGCAGGCAGAGGCCGGTGGATGGCTATGAATTCGAAGTCAGTAAGGTCTACAAAGCAAGCCCAGACAGCCAAGACTATACAGAGAAATCCTGTCTTGAAAAAAAAAAACAAAAACAAAAACAAAAAAAGAAAAAAGAAAATAAAAGAAAGCAGTCAGAGGGAAAAGCAAACTCCGTTGTATGATTACATTTATTTAAAAACCTTCAAAATGCCAAAGCCCTGCACACTCACATGTGCACACACAGAAAAGGGACCCAAAGAAACTCACAAGGCTGATAGACATTTTTTATTCTCCTGACTGCAGCAACAATGGCAATGATTTCATGAGCTTATTTTTTATTTGCTTATTTATTAAATTTCAGTTTATTTCTAAATATTCTTTCCTTCTGGGTTTATATACATCTTAAAAAATCATGAAATTGTGCACATGAAGTAAATTCAGTTTATTGTATGCCAATTATATCTTTATGGGGCCATTGAAAAATGTCTTAATTGTGTATGCATTTTGACTCAATAATTCCATTTCTGGTAACTCCCTGAGGAACTAATTGAAGAAACGCATAGTTTGTGTTTAAGGTTGTCAGCGTGTGGCATAGAAGAGTGAAAACAACCAGGATGTCCAATAAAAAGTTTGGCTAAACAAATAATGTTGTAATAGATCCCAGATGATGATGGACTGGTCTATATGTTTTTTAAATTAAAAAAAAAAAGTTACTGTGCTAAAGAAAATGTGTGTTCTGTGGTGTGGGTGGACTCCCCGCTTACAGACCAATGTGGGCACGGTGATGGGCCATGCTATCACATAAAGGAAGATTGAAGATTTATACAAAATGGCTGTGATGTCATCCTGGGCCCTGGGTGGGATTAGCATCCTTTGTCGCCCTCATGCTCCATGCAGTGTTCCGGTTTGCTTCTTTTGAAATGTGTCACTTTGGAAGATAGGAGACAGTGTAAGGCAATAAACTGTCTCCTCCTCCCCCCTCCCCCTCCTCCCCCCCCTCCTTCCCCTCCTCCCCCCCTCCTCCCCCTCCTCCTCTCCTCACCCCCTTGCCCTCCCTCCCCCTCCTCCCCCTCCTCCCCCTCCTCCCCCTCCCTCTCCTCACCCTCCTCCCCCTCCCTCTCCTCACCCCTCCCCCTCCTCCCCCTCCTCCTCCCTCTCCTCCACCTCCTCCCTCTCCTCCACCTCCCTCTCCTCACCCCTCGCCCTCCTCCCCCTCCTCCCCCTCTCTCTCCTTTTCCCTCTCTTCCTTCTTTCTCCTCCACCATGAATAGACAGTGCAAACAGATGCAGTTACCCCAGGATGCAGATCTTTCAAGTAGCTACACTTGAAGTTGACATACTTCGAGTATAACTTATTGATGCAATGATAAATTAATACCAAAACACACTTTGTTTTAACAATTGTAGTACTAGGGTGCCATTATGTTACTGGTGTGTTATTTTCTCCCAACCCTAAGCTTCCAGACTCACGAGACGCAAGATAATTACTTGCAAATACCTAGGCCATATAGCTAGGTTCCTCTCTGACTAGCTCGTAACTTAAAACAATCCATTATACTAAACTACATTCTGCCACATGGCTGGTCACCGAGCTCAGGCATCATGCATCCATCTTTCTCACATCTTGCCAGCTGAATCCCATGCCTGGCTCTATCCAGAATCCTTTCTGCCTACCGGATGACCCACCTCTGTTTCGTGCCTAAGCTATACACCACAGATTTGTTGTTGTTGTTGTTGTTGTTTAACTGACAGGCATTTCATTCATACAATGCATAAGAGATTCCTTCTGCATAAAGAGATGTTTACATTTATTTCACCTGTGTGTATGTGTGTGTGTGTGTGTATGTGTGTTTGTGTGTGTGTGTGTGTGTGTGTGTGTGTGTGTGTGTGTGTGTGTGTCAGGGGTAGGGGGTTGGGCCTCCTTGAGGAGGTCAGAGAATAAATTGCAGAAGTGGTTCTCTTCTTCCATCATGTGGATCCTGGAGACCCAGCTCACGGAATGAGGCTTGGAAGCTTCAGCCACGGGGTTATTTCACTAGTCCTCCTTTGTTGTTGTCTTTTGTTTCTGTTAAGATGAGGTCTCATGTAAACAAGGCTGGCCTCAGATTCATTATACAGCCAAAGATGACTTTGAACCACTAAACTTCCTGCCTCCAACTACCAAGTGCTAGGATTACAAGCATGAGATACCATGCCTGGCTGAACATTAAGTCATTTTTATTAAAATCATCACCAGTCTCACCAGAAAAGCCCACAGAGGTTAGAAAATTGAAGAGGGAAGTTTTCATCATTTAGTATTTTTACTTGAAAGCCCATATTTTATCTTTGCCTACAAATACCAACAGTTATTTTCTAGAAGGTACCTGTGAGATACCCAAGCTCAAGGATGCACACTTGTCTGTCAGGAGACACTGTCACAAGTGAAACCACGTTCTGTGAAACGACAGCCGGATAGCTAAGCTAGCAACTCACACAAGGGCACACATAGTTTCCTTTGAGACAACTGATGTGTTTTAGTTGATGGCAGGGGGCTTCATGCATATTCCCAGGGGATTAAAAAGATGTGCTCACAACCTGGACTGAATGGAATTATTTATTCACATTATTGCCTCAGGAATCATGAAACTGGGACCTTTAAATGTCGAGTTGTTAGCAGAGGAGTGTAGTGACCACTAATGTCACCCCTGTGGGTAAAAGGCACATTGGAACTGCAAGGTCCCTCGGGGGATTTTTAATGAAACAGTGTTACAAGTTCAGGGTCTATATTACAACTGACTCTCAGAGACCTAGTGCTGGTTGAATTCTGGCGTGGTATCAAAAAGGATACCATCAATTGAATGAATTGATGTGAAATAGTTCCTCCTTATGCAGGTCTGTGTCTGAGGAGCACTACGTCTGGGGAGACACATGTAGTGTCGTTTCCCCATTGCTGTCATGATGTAGGTACAAATGTCAACAGCAAAGCAGGAGAAGGGAAGATGACGATCCTCTCCTCTTCTCTCTCTCTCTCTCTCTCTCTCTCTCTCTCTCTCTCTCTCTCTCTCTCTCTCTGTGTGTGTGTGTGTGTGTGTGTGTGTGTGTGTGTCTCTCAGGCCTTCTGGGTTTGTAACGTACATTCAGAATGGCCAAGGGACAATTGAGACAGAGATGAGAGTTGTGGAACAGAGTACAGTGTGTATGTGGGTGAATGGAGAGGGTTGCAAGTACAAGGAGAATTGAGTGGCCATGGCAAAAGAGAGAGCAAGCCTTGCATTATGTCGGGAAACAGGCAGCCAGGAAGGAAGACCAGCAAGTGTAAACCTGCAGCAGGGGCATGCTTAGGATGGACGTCCGAGCCACAGCAAGGATCACTGGAGACGTGGCTCTGGGAGGTTGTGGAGAATGAAGTCGCAGAGTGGATATGAGCTGGGCTGTGTGTGTGCTCCCAGGGAGGCCCTAATGACTCAAGCTTTAGTGTCAAGAGAGCTGGGGAAGCCTAGGACAGTGCAAGCAGGAGGATGGCGTGCTTTGCTTTTGTGTTGGAGAGAGAGAGCAAGTTGAATGCGAAGCTATGGTCAGACTCCATGTGGCTGGCCATAGCAGGTGCGTAATAGGAGTATTCTGAGTGAAATAATCTCCCGTGTTCCTGTGCTCGTCAGGGAACAGGGGCTGTCAGCCACCTTTCAACCCAGTAGCAAACAGTCCCAAGAACTCAGTGGCTTAAAAAGCATCCAACATTATTTCTTGTCTACGTTCTTTGAAGGCTGTGTTGGCTGTAACTCCGGTGAAGAAAGGATTTAACACTAGGGACTAATACAGTCTAACAGGGCTACTCTGACAGTGAGGACATGATCAGATAATTATAGCTTAACCTGAATTAGTACATTTGACTAAGTCTTTTGCTCACCGGGCCGGGCAAGGGCCATCTTACACGAAGGCGGCTGCCAGAGTTGAGTCATCCACTTTGTAGACAAAGAACAATGAATATGATTCATTCCTAAGAAAGGGCTGCAGCATGGTGGCCTTTTCACCCCGAGATGCAGGGCTTATCACAAGATTGCTTAAAGTGTTAGGTGTGGGCCCGTTAAAGGAGCAAAGCATATGACTCTCACAGAGGGTCTTGGTCACATTGGATATGTACTAGTCCGTTTTCTGTTATTATAACAAAAGACTTGAGGCTGGATACTTAGTAAAGAAAAGAAGTGTATTTAGATCACAGCTGTGGCCATTCAAAGGAATGGCACTAGCTTAGCTCAACTTAGATGAGGGCTCCTGCTGCTGTGACTTAGTGGATGGATCCTAACTTTGTGTGTATGTGAGGGTGTATATATGTGTGTGCCTGTTGGTGTGTGTGTGTGTGTGTGTGTGTGTGTGTGTGTGCATTGCATGTGGAGGCCAGAGGATAACCCTGGCTGTTATTTCTGTTGTTATGTTGAGACAGGGGAGCATGCCAAATAGTTGGCTAGACTGGCTGGCTGCTAGCCAACACCAGAGAGACCTCCCTGTCTCTCCCAGCATTAGGATTACAAGTGCACGCCATCTTTATGTGGGTTCGTGAGGGATCAAACCCAGATCTTAAGCTTTAAAGGCAGTAGCTTTACTGAATTAGCTCTCAGGCCAGGCCCTCATCTAAGATCCTGCTTGTAAAAAGTGCCCAGGGTCTCATAAAAGTATATTTCAAAGGAGATGCACTCTATGACATCATGACCTCCTCTTAACCCTAACCCGTTAACACAGATAAGCAACCCTCTCGAGAACACATTGAACCCAAGGGGATACACTTAATCTGCCATAAGGGGTGTGTGTGTGTGTGTGTGTGTTGTGTACTACTGATGGCACAATTTCCTTGGTGGGGAAAGGGGTCACTGTTAACCTGATTCCTGCATCCTGCCCTTGGAATCTTTGGAGGCTGGTCCAGGGGTTTCTCCAGGCTTGTCTATATCCTCTCAAGGAAACCACTGTCTTTTAATAGTAGAAAAGTCAGGGGGTTGCGAGCTAGCGAGGTCACAAGAAGCACAAGGGCATGAGTTCAAGCTCCAGAACCCATGTAAAGCATGTCAGGCTGAGGTCCTGGGAATACAGCATCAGGTGGGTCCCTGAGGTTGCTGCCTAGCCAGCCTAATCTAGCCTGTGATGTGAGTCCTAGGTCTCAGTGAGAAATTCTGGGTTTTGTTTTTGTTTTTGTTTGTTTTTAAAGGTGGGTGTTAAAAAAACTGGATATCCACCTTCAGAGGAAAGGAATTGAACCCATACCTTTCACCCTGTACAAAGATAAATTCAAAGTGGATCGAAGACCTGCATTTAAAATGTGCAGTGCTGAAATTGGCAAGTGACAACGGGGATGCACTTCAACAGAAAGCTAGAGGCAAGACCTTGCTGGACAGAGTTCCAACCCCGTGGGAACCAGTCTCAGGAATCAACAGATGACTGCGTGGGATCCCAAAGTTTCTTGACAGCAAAAGAAACTGAGGGGGGCAGAAAGAGCTTGCAGAATGGAATAAAAATCTTTGCCAGCTTTACTGTAGAATTCACAAGGAAGTTCAAAAATTAAATCAAAACCTCCCAAACTGCTGCTCAAGAAACATGCTAATGAAATGAGCAGACAGTTCTCAAAAGAAAAAAAAACCACAAATGGCAAATATGTATTTTAAAAAGTGTTCAACACCTCTAGCGTCAGGGCCATGCAAACTTAAGCTATTTCGGGACACCGCCTCACCCCAGTCAGACTGGATCTCAGCAAGAGACCTGACAACAAATGCTGTGGAGGATGTGGACAAAGAGGAACTTGTGTTCACTGCTAGTGGGAGGGCATGAGAGTGCAGACATTATGGGAATCAGTATAGACTTTTCTCAAAAAAAATTAAAAATGAAACTACCATATGACCCAGATGTACCACTCCCAAAGGGCTTTCCATCCTGCCACCAAGGCACTTGCAAATCCCTGTGCATTCTTGCTCTTCTTACAGTAGCAAGGAAGAGGAACTAGCCAAGAATTCCAGCAGCGGAGTCATGAATAATGAAAATGTGGTATGAATTCAGAATGGAATCGAACTCAGCTGTTACCAAAAGTGAAATTATGAAACCTTCAAGAAGATAGATGAATCTGGAAAATATAATATTAAGTGAGGTGACCCAAATTCAGAAAGACAAAAATCCTGTTGTCTTGGTCACAGGAGGATCCTAGTTTGTTATGGATAAGTGCGTGTATATAAACGGATGCTAACTGTGGATCAACACTAGAATAGTAGAGGGGAAACAAAGAAAGAAAGAGCTAGAAGAGGTGCTGAGGAAGGGCCTGGGAAGGCACAGAAGGACACGTGTCACGTGAAAACGGAAAGCAGGGGGCAGGTTACAAGGAGGGGAGGTAGGATGGAGGACATGAGGGAGAAGAAGAACTGCTGTAACCCATTTTGTTTGAAAAATGCCATAATGAGGTATACTAGCATAGAGGCTAATTAAAAAGTGAGGGCTGGAGAGACGGCTCAGTAGTTAGGAGTACTGGCTGCTCTCGCAGAGGACTCGGGTTCAGTTCTCAGCACCCACAGAGTGACTCTCCGTTGTATGTAACTCCAGGGATGCACATGGTGCATACACATACAAGCAAACAGGACACTCATACACATAAAATACAACTAAGTGGATCTAAAAGGATGCTTCTAGAAATCTTTTAAAAGACGGAGAGTGGACAGCTCCCAAAGACCAGCGTTCTAGGTTGACCTCTGGCTCCACATACACATGTAGAAATCTGCCCTTGTACCCAAATGCACCCATGAGCCCTAAAACAAGACCATAGAAAGTTCTAGACTGAGCTGCATGACAGCAGCCTGCTCGTGGCCCCTGCACAATGCCCTGTTCTTCGCATCTGGGAGCACTTGTAGGGCTCCTGCCTTGAGCTGACAGTAAGTACACAGACCCCAGTGTGGTGGGAAGTGAAAACAGGAAGTCTGGGTGGCTTTCTTCAATTAATGTACCAGTGACTTGCCTGAGTTACTGGGAGCCCTGGCCATCTTCCCAGCTTCACACCAGGACCCTGTAACCTTTGAACCCCAGCCTCTGGCTCTCACTATATCTACGTCTGAGAAGAGAGCTCCCAAACCTCCCGGACACCGGAACACACACGTCCAGGTTCCTTACTGTTCGGTGACTTTGTGGCAAATAGAGCCATTAGCTCTTACTCACTTCCGGGATTAAAGGTGGATCACAGCTGCCCCTACCTGGAGATGGGTGGCAGTCTTTTCAGGTCTTGTCAAGTTCAGTTGGCTTGGGGACACCTTCTGGGAGGCCCTGATGGTGATCCAGAGAGATTTATAGCCCCACTAAGACATCTCACAAAAGAGAAGTGAACACACACGCGTTTCCGCTGAGAAAAGGCGTGGTGGACATGAAGCCCAGATGATCAGGCAGGCACGTTATTCATTCCCCTCAAGGAGCCCATTGGGTGGCGGCCTTGTGGGTCACACCCAGCTTGGCCCACCAGACCCCAGGAGGCTTCCAAATTAGTCCCAGCTTTTGATTTAGTTTCTGACTTGGTCTTTGTTATTCAATTCGGGTTTGTGTGAATTCATTGTTTGCCAGTCAGAGACAAACCCTGGGAGCACAATGGGTTTGGGAGGGAGAGGGAGGGAGGGTTCGGTGGGATCTCTCTGGGTGTGTCCACCGATCCTTTTTCTGGGACTGCTTCACTGATTCTTAATGCATTTCCGTAGGCTGCATTGTAACATTATATCACCTAGTTCCTGGCGAAGTGCTCAGAAATCATGAGATCTTCTCTCTGTCCCTCAGTAAAGACAAGAAGAGGAGACAGTTGGTGGACACTCGAGCAAGGGAAACACTGAGAAAAGGAACAACACTCTAACTGGGATAGATTAGTGTCCAAAGATTGCATGTGGCAAGGGCGGTGTTGTTGGTCAGCTACATCTCAGTTTTTACGTGGAGATTGAGAGTGTACTTCAGCTAAGAGCCGGGAAATGGGCTAGGTGCTGTTCTGTGTCCCCCCAGCTGCCACCTGCATGAAGTGGGCCAAGAGCATGCAGTTATGAACTTGACCCCATGTGTCTGCTTTGAAGCTCCGCCAGCCATCTTGCAAGTGAGGAAGTTTTCTTTGAGCCAGTGCTGATGGACTAGGAAATCTGACTTCTCTGCCTCTTTCCTGAGCAGAGTCTACAAAAGATTTCTCAGTGTGTGTGGGGGGGGGAGCAGCCTTTATGTCCTTTCTTAGTGTGGGTTGGGGGGGGCGTGGGGGACAGCCTTTATGTCCTTTCTCAGTGTGTGTGAGGGTGGGGTGGGAAGGCAGCCTTTATATCCAAAATCATTTGGTGCTAAATGTTCATAAAAGGACAACGCTAGAAAAGAGATGCTCTCCATGTGATGAAGTGAATACAGTGTCTTCTCTCTACAGATTATGTCCCAGATAATGCCAATGGCATTTACTAAACCAGTGTGACTTCAAAGGAGGTGCCCCTGAGTCAAAAAGCAGTAGCACATGATAGATGCTTGCTGCCAAGTTGAGTGGGTTAAGCCTCCCATCAGTATACAGAAAAATGGCAGGTGAAAAAGACAAGAACACGCTACCTGGGATTGTCTTTGGGTGAATGCATTTGCTTTATTTATTCTTTTATTTGTATGTATGTGTGTATGCCACATTGTGCCGGTGCCCTCGGAAACCAGAAGAGGGTGCTGGATCCCTGGAGCTAAAGTTATAGGCAGTCTTAAGCTTCCCGAAATGGGTTCTGGGACCCAAACTCGGGTCCTTTTTATGGGCTGCAAGAATGCCTTTGCAAATACCTTTGTATAGAAAGCTTTGTATAGATACCCTCCTTAGGACAGCAGCTGAAAAGAATTCCTGAGTCTGTGGACATTTGTCAAAAGTCAGTATTCTCTAGAGCAGTGGTTCTTAACCCATCTGTAGGGGGGTGTTGAATGACGCTTTCACAGGGCTCATGTAAGACCATCACAAAACTCAGGCATTTACAGTACAATTCCTAACAGTAGCAACATTACAGTTATGAAGTAGCAATGAAATAACTTTATGGTTGGAGGTCACCATGACATGAGGCTCCCAGCGTTGGGAAGGTTGAGAACCACTGCACTGGAGGCTGGAGGTGTGGCTCAGTTGATAGAGGGCTTGCCCAGCATGCATGGAGCCCCACGTGTCATGCCTAGCACCGCATAAACAGTGCACGCCTAAGATCCCCATGCTGGGGATATAGATGAAAGATCAGGAGTTCAAGGCCATCTTCAGGCAGAAGGCTAGCCTCGGCTACACTAGAGTGTGTTTTGGAAAAAATAAAAGGAAAGGTCTCCTCGACATCACCTGCTTCCCCACTTCAGTTCTTCTCGACATTATCATGGATGCTGTCCTCAACCTCCATGCCTAGGGCTGCAGGAGAACACGGTAGACATTTAGCAAAGACGAGGAGGAGAAGGCATTGCCAAACTTTCCAAATGTTTGTCCTTTGGTGAGGTAAGTCCTGCTTGTGCTGCCCAGTGCAGTAGCCACTAGTTGTACATAGATATTTGCAATTGATTAAAATGAATCAACGTAGATAAGTTTTAACACTCAGGGCCTGGTGAGCCAGCTTAGTTGGTAAAGTGCCTGTTCTACAAACGTGAGGACCTGAGTCTGCGTACCTGGAATATGCACAAAACCTGGGTGTACTTGTACGTATGTATAACTCTAATGTTGAGGGGGTGGAGCTAGGAAGTTACATGGGATCACTGGCATCCAGTGTAGTCAGTCAGTGAGCTCTGGGATCATCCAGTGTAGCTGATCAGTGAGCTGTGGGTTCAACCAGTGTAACTAATTAGTGAGCCCTGGGCTCAACCAGTGCAGATGATCAGTGAGCTTTGTGCTCATTAACTCTGTCTTAAAAGATAAGGTGGAGAGTATAGTGAAAACACCTGACGTCGACCTCTGGCGTTGCACACACACACATTCAGTTCCTTGGTTCAGCTATTCATAGTTCAAGTATCCAGTACTAATTAGTAGATTGTATCCGTGGAAGTTTCCATCAGTTCAGAAAGTTCTGACTTCCTCTCTCCCTCACTCTCATATATATTAGAGGGAATGGCAACAACAAATGGCTTTTGTAAAAGGGAAATATGAGATGGCTAGACAGCAGACCATTCATTCATTCAATCATTAAACAAATGGTTAATGTGCAACCAGTGTGTTCCAGGCATTGGTCTTGGTGCTTGAGTTGAGGCCACATCCAGGTGCTTGCAGTCTACTGGTCACTGTGCTGGTTTGAATCAGAATGGCCCCCATAGGTTCCTGTGTTTGGATGCTTGGCCATAGGGAGTGGCACTATTAGGAGGTGTGGCCTGGTTGGAGGAGGTGTGGCCTTGTTGGAGTAGGTGTGTCACCGGGGGGGTGGGCTTTGAGGTCTCATATGCTCGAGCTATGCCCAGTGTGACAGTCTCCTTCTGCTGTGGATCAAGATGTAGACCTCTCGGCTCCTTCTCCAGCACCATGTCTGCCTGCATGCTGCCATGCTTCCCGCCATGATGATAATGAACTAAACTTCTGAAACTGTAGGCCAGCCCAATTAAATGTTTTCTTTTATAAGAGTTGCCTGGGTCATGATGTCTCTTCACAGCAAGGAAACTCTAACTGAGGCAGTCACTAATAGGCACATAGCTTAATATGGGGGGAAACCCCTTATTTTCTTCAATACCTGCTCTAAGTTTTGTCAGTTGATCATCCAGTGGAATGTAATTGACACCATCTTAGATGATCACCAGGAAAGCAGCAGGTTCAGCTACTGTAGAAAGGTTCTGTTCCCAGCAGTGAGAAGAGCTAGTTTAGGCACTGCAACAGTGTCGTACTGTAAAGGGCACTGGATGCTCTTCCAGAGGTCAGGGATTTGGTTCACAGTGCCCCTGTTGGGTGGCTCAAAACCACCTCCAGCTCCGGAGTATCTGTCATCCTCTTCTGTCCTCTGCAATCTCTCTGTCTGTCTTTGTCTTTCTGTCTCTGTCTCCCTGTCTCCATCTCTCTCTCTCTCTCTGTCTCTCTCTCTCTGTCTCTCTCTCTCTCTCTCTCTGTCTCTCTCTCTCTCTCTCTCTCACACACACACACACACACACACACATACACCAAATAAATAAACCCTTAAAATCACTATAATCAATTACTTTTTAAAATTCTGGCATGTACACCTCTCTCCTTTCTCTTAAACAATGGTCATTTGTGCATGTCTGTTGAGAAAAGTATCCTGTTTAAAATATTTATAACCTCCTTTTGGCAGGTGAGTTTGTATGGATCTCTCTTTCTGTGCCTTCGCATGACAGTATGATTTGATTTTTAGTTCTGTCCCTTGAGACGGTGACATTGCCTCTGTCAGATGTGGAACACAGGAGTTAACACAGACTTGGCTGCAGGCAGCATAAATTCTTCCAGTAAAAGGCCTGCAGTGGTTTTTCTGAAGAAACCAGAGATATGATTTTTTCCCCACTGTCTTTGCTGTCCCTTACCCAAAATCTATAGTTGATTCTTCTTGCCCTTTACTGTAAAAAGTCTAAATGGTATAGAGGTTCATGTTTTGTGAGAGAAGGAATTTAATTCTGCTAGTAAAAGAATCATGTCAAAACATGTGGGAGAAAAAAAAACCCTAAAAGTCTTTCTAGAACACTCCAGGGTTTGGAATACATAAATTTTCAGGTGATAGTAGAGCTTTTATAAAAAGAAAGAGGAGATACATATCTCAACGGCTTTAGCAATTTTCAGGTCAACATCAGAGCAAGAACCCTTAATTTAAAAAAGATGTGGAGGCAATTGGTGGCTTCTGGAGGCAGAGCCAGTTTTCTTTAAGGGTGTGGTCCTTGGCAATCAAGCATGCCCCAGTGAGAGCCCTACACCCATGAGCATACAGGCTGCACAAATCTGACTTGGTGGGTTAACAAAAAAGGGGGTGGGTGTAAAGCTGGGAGGGAGGCAAGGGGTGAATATGGCCAAAATACATCTTATGCATGTCTGAAACTCTCAAAGAAGTCGTAAAAATATTATATTAAAGAATGAGGTTGAAGACAGAGTCCAGAATAATTGGTGGATGGGAGACAGTGTTATATGAGGGAGAGAACACAAGGTTGAGAGCCAGACAAAGCTGAGTCAGATCCTAGCTTCCACACACAGCAACAGCCTGGCTTAGTTGATGTATTTATTTTGAATTCTATGTGTGTGGTTGTTTTACCTGTATGTGTGTCTGTGCACCACATACACGCCTTGTGCCAGAAGACATAAGAAGAGGCTGTCAGAGGCCCTGGAACTGGAGTTACAGATGGTTGTCAGTGGCCATGCAAGGACTGGAATTGAACTTAGGTCCTCTGGAAGAGTGGCATGAGGTCCTATCCATTGAAGCCATCTCTTCAGCCAGCTCCCATTAGTTTACGTATCTACAGAGCCAACACAGCGTAGTAATTGCTCCAATCCCATAGGACTGCATCAGGGACACAGCATAGTAATTGCTCCAATCCCATAGGACTGCATCAGGGACACAGCATAGTGATTGCTCCAATCCCATAGGACTGCATCAGGGACACAGCATAGTGATTGCTCCAATCCCATAGGACTGCATCAGGGACACAGCATAGTAATTGCTCCAATCCCATAGGCCTGCATCAGGGACACAGCATAGTGATTGCTCCAATCCCATAGGACTGCATCAGGGACACAGCATAGTGATTGCTCCAATCCCATAGGACTGCATCAGGGACACAGCATAGTGATGTGTGGGATTTAATACAACCGGTGCTTGTATTAAATTAAGGCATCATCAGGTCTAAATGACTCTAGGGCCACTTCTTCAGAAGAGAGAATGACACTTAAAGGTCCATGAAGGAAGACCCAATTCCTTCTCGTCAAGAGGAGGAACTATATGGCTTACCTTCCAAACATAAACAGGCTAGTTTGCTTGGGTGGGTGGTCAGTCACCGGAATAAGCAGTCATCCATCAGGAAGAAGGGGCCACACCTGGGAAGGTGGCCTCACATTAAACCACGCCATGGCCTGCCTTACTTCTCTTCAGTATCGCCCTCCCCTGGGCAAGTGCACAGATGTACAGCTTATCTGCTCCAGGATTTCTCTCTTTTAAATATGAATTAAAAAAAAAAAAAACTCTGTCATGTTGGAATACATTTTGCTTCTGATTGACTTTAAAAAGAATCACCAGCTGCAATAAGAATCAGAATTTTCATGGGATTAAAGTGTATTTCCCTGAACATGTAATGCCCAGTCAGGGAAAAGGCAAGGCTTTCTTCCATGGGGTAACTCAGGGTTCTAGGCTCTCATCTGTGACCCCACAATGGAACCTCAAATCCTTTATTCCCAGCTGGGGGAGGAAGGGGAGGATGTTGATTGGTGTCTTGAGTGCTTGACTTCCCTTGGAGGAGAGACAGGTCCCGGGTGAGAACTAGTTATACAGTCTGGCCCTGGTGCAGCAGCAGCAGGGAAATGGAGTCCTAATGTATAGCTGCCTTTTAGTAATAACTATGCTCCAGACAGAAATTCATATGGTTTTTACCAACAGCTCATTATTTTCCCAGAGGGTTCCATCAATTGTAGGCATTCTTAAACTATTGGATATGAAGCACCCAGTCAAGTTGGTGATGATTGTGTTGGATAGAAAAACAAATATACTGCAAAACACTGACAGCTGGTAAGAAAATTCAGAGCCTGGTATGGAGAAACCAACTTATGAGGAACTGATGAATAAACCAATGTATGCAATTCGGCAGTATTTTGGGTCATGCTTTCTCTGTCACATTTTAAATCCGTGTGTCATTTTTTCTTATTAACTTATCAAACAAATATTTGTCATATTGAATATGTGCAAGACACTCTGTGGGGGCCTTGGGTATGAGCTGTGGCTGAGGCCACAGTAGAGGGCGGGTTCCCTTACAAAGATAACAAGTGTGACCTCAGTCTCCATCTTCAGGGTTTCCTTCCTGGTAGGAGAGGGAAGATCCCCTCCCCCAAAGGACCATCCAGCCAACTGACCGGCTTGGGCAGTGGCCTGGGAAGCTCCGACTGCGGGATTTGAGAAGGGCGGGGGTGATCTCCATCATTATGACTCAGCTGCATGGGAACATTCCAGACACTCAGAGTGCAAGTCTGCCTTTATCTGCTTGCTCCTTGATACCATCACCCCTGGTTGAGCGGAAACTCCCAGGTCTGTTTCTCAGGTCTCCGGTCTGCTCCATCCTGTTCCTTGCATCTCAGATTCTTTGACTTTGGCCCTTTGGTGTCTTTCCTCTTCTATTCTTTTCCTGTGATGCTGTCTGATGGCCATTTTTATGGGCACTGACACAGTGGGTTTCGTTTCCTAGGTATGACTCTGGGTCCCAGGCATTACTCAACCTCCTTGGATCTTTTCTGCTTTGCAGTTGAAAGCAGGAAGGACCACGTCCAGGACCAACTTGCATTTGACTTGGGCCTTGAAGACTGTACAGAGTTTTGCTGTGTAGACACAAGGTCTTCATCACTGTCACGCCTGACTGAAGTTTAACTGGGGCTGTCTCAGCTCCGACCATGTTTCTGGAAAGGGTCCTAAATGTTAGGCATTTATTGATTGCGAAACACACTGACAGCACGTCCTGTGACGTTGGAGCAGCAGCCGCAATCATATACCTATATAGAGTATGTAGATGTTGAAGATGAGAGAAGCCAAGTGATTTGCCTGAAGTCGGTTAGCTGGTCAGTAGACGGACAAGGTTTCTGTGTTGTCCTCAATCCTTATTCAGCTCTGTCAGCATGCCACGCAAAGCACCATGGGAATTCTACTGGGAGAAACGAATTGTTTCAAATTCATTTCCACTCAGGAAACAGTAACACCACCCAAGAATATTTGCAAAGTGTCCAGGGAATTCTTGAAGACTGGGAAATCTTTAACCATCAGAGGAAAATCTCACCCCCCCCCCCGCACTCCCCCTGTGCTCACCGTCCAGTGTGCACCCATCTGTATCACACCCCCTCCTCCCAAGACTCAGAGATCCTGGGGGGGGGGGAGGGGCAGCAAGACCGTCAGAACGGGAGGCCGTGGACAATGGATGCCGAGCAGTGGTTTCCAGACATAATAAGCGGGTCCATGTAAGAACTGACAATAGCCATGACCGCAGGGATAAGACCTGTATGAGACCCAGGCAACCCCAAATCCCAGTACTGAGGGGAAAGGGCCCATGAAGTCATAGCTGAGGAGCTATTGGCACTTGATGAGTGCTGGGGCACGGGAGCGTTGTTTATTCAGGCTTGTGAGTCTTGGTAGGTTCTCGTGCTCCGGTGGGTAGCCCTACTAGATGCCTGCACATGCTGCCAGCCCGGTTTACATTCAATGGATTTAAAAGAATACATATGAACTAGGAAGGAGAAATGGTTGTGGGGTAATGGAAGTTAGGAAGGAGGGGATGAGAGACGGATTTTGTTTAGACACACTCACTGTATACTTGCGTGAAATTCTCAAACAATAAATAATTATATATATATATATATTTTAAAAATCAAAATGATGACTTTCTATGCACATACTGACAAAAGGCATGCTTTAAAGTCACAAAGCTAAATCTCTCATTAAGTGAGGGCAAGTGGGGGGAGGGGGCTGAATCAATGGACCATTGCCATGGGGGCAATCAGAGAGTGACACCTCTTCCACCTAGGTCTACTGGAAAGCCGGGTCTCACTCCATTCAGTCTGTGACTGCAGACAACACCAGGTCCCCAGCCAACTGTGACACCCATCTGGCAGTAGCAAGAGCATAAGAGTGGTGAAAGTGTGCCCTGCTCAGTCTTGCTGAACCAACCTCAGGTTTGTGCTCTACCGACCTCCTTCCCCTCCGGATCCCCAGGGTGTGTGAGAGTTGCTAAAGGTTAAGGACGGGCTCAGAGAGGGGAAGGAGGAACTGCCGAGCATAGTGCAAGTGGTGCATTTGGAAAGGACAGAGGTAGCCCAAAGAGTGTAGCTCAGTTGGCAGAGTGCTTGCCTACCAGGGAGGTGGAGGCCCTGTATTCAATTCCTGGAGCTGTAGAAATCTGGTGTGTGTAATTCCAACATCTGGGAGGTTGGAGCAAGGGAATCAGGAGTTCCAGGCCAACCTGGGATACATGAGTCCTTGTCTCAGAGGGGGGGGGGGGGAAAGACAGCACTGTGAGTTAGTGGAAGAGATAGAAAAGCCTGCACAGGACAGGAAGGGGGTGGTTGACCAGCACTCATTTGGGGGAGGGTATGAAAAGTGTACAACAAGGTCTTCCACAGAAGCAGAAAGTGAAGAAAAGCTTACTGGCAGCCCTGGCAGTAGTAGGTCACAGAATGAGCTAGAATGTCTTCCAGAAGGAACAGCGACCAACTTCATGGACGTCTCAGGGCCCAGAACTGCCCCATGTGCAGCCTCAGCCTTTGCCTGACTTGTGCAGACACATTCTCCTATTTAGAGCAAGCTGTACCTATCTTCCCTGAAGTCTGGGGCAGGGAGGTGTGACTGTTTCTCAGCTTTGGCCCCGAACATGTGATTTAAAATGTGGTTTTCTTCACTGCCCCCTCTTGGAATGGCAACAAAATCTACCAGTTCAGAAAAAAAATAAATAAAGGAGCGAGAAAACAGTTGAGCAGAGGGGACTGGAAACGGTTGTGGAGAGGCAGATGTGCCTTCTGACTCAGTTGGTGAGAACCGAGGCGGCTCTCAATGCCCCCCCCCCCTGGGGTGGGCCTCTATTTTCAGCAAAAGTTTGTAAAACAAAGAACTGATGGAGGCCTGACACATATGGAAACCTGTTAGCTGATGATGGTGTGGGACATTGAAACAGGACGCCTGTTTCCGAGCAGACTTCTGGGCTGGTGGACGATCCAGAAGCTGGGTTTCTGGGCTCTTTTTCTCCTCTTGCATAAAGGGAGTGGGGTAGCAACACCTGAGCAGGCACGAGGCAAGGAAGAAGTTGGGGGGTGTTGGTATCTCTCTTAAGGTTGCTGTGAGGGATAAAAGAGAATTAACATGTCCTCCTTTGTGCCAGGCAGTGGGACTACAGCAGTGGACAGAGAAGGCAGAAAATCCTACCTCACCCACCTCTCTGGCTCCAGTGGGCAGAGAAGGCAGCATACGGACAGGCATGTAGCCGACAATGAAGAATCCCAGAGAACTCTGGAGGCTGAGAAACAGTGGCCCCGAGGTCAGAGAGGTTGAGGGGGGAAATGACTCTGAGGTAGGGGATGGGAGAAATTATTCCAGTCAAAGGAATAAGAAAGACAGATTCCCCCCAAAAGTGTCTATGTCTGTGTGTTTCAAGGGGGTCCACGTGGCTAGAGCTCAGTGACAAGGAAGGAGGGGGTTGGAGATGAGATCAGAGAGCAAGCAGACCTCTATACTGTACAGGCCAGGTGTAGACTTTGGCCTTAGCGTGAGTGAAATGGAGCCTCTGTAGGTGCACAGAGCAGGGCCAGGCTCTAACCATAGCTGAGCCAGATCACCCTCGTGGGCAAAAGTCGTGTGAAAAATCTCTTCCCACACTGGCAAGAACCTAACCTTTAAGTAAATGCTAGCTGCGGCCATTAGACCCACTGGGGAGAGGGGAGCCCAGGGTGGCACATCGGTCCCTGTAATGTGTGTGTTCCACCTTGGTTTCTCCAGCTTCTCAGACATTGTTGGGGCTAATGAGGAGTGTGAGAGCATAAACATGCTCTGGGGAACCATTCCATGACCCTGAAACTTACTTAGGGAGAAGTCCTGACTTTGTAATTATTTGTCCCAGAGGTGGAATGAGCATTGATGTAGCCCTGCTGAAACAAAAACTGGTAGGAATACAGACACGGGCATGGAGGTAGGCCAGCAGTCTTTACAGTTTCGCCAAATTAAAAGCTCTTCCCCTGGACTGTGGGTGAGCCTGGCACAAAGCCATGGGATGAATGATGGTCTCAACCTTAATGCTAATCCGTTCAGGTGAAAGGCTAGCACAGGGCCTTCTGGGAAAAGGTATATTATGGGATGGGACCCTCAGGGAGAGGGAACATAGTATGCAAAGGATGCTGTGGCCAGAAGGAGGAAGTCAACCCCTATGGCTGGAGGTGAGTGAGCTTGGCTAGGAGGTAGGACAGAACGGAGAGGTAGACAGTGGCAGTCAGGAGGCCTCCTCATGGCACGGGAGGCTGTAACTTCTGAGTTCGGCAGGTTAGGCCTATATATACATAGTGAGTTTGAGGCCGGCTTGGACTCCCTAACAAGATTCTCCACAAAACAACAAACAAACCCACCAAATCAAAAACAAACAAATAATAAGCTGGGGACATGGTGGCACATCCCTATAATCTTAACGTGTGGGAGGTAGAGTCAGGAAGATCAGGAGGAATTCAAGGTCACCGTCAGCTACTTAGCAAATTGGAGGACAGCCTGGCCGACGTGCGAACCTGTCTCAAAAACAAAGCAATACCAAACAGGAAAGAAAGAAAGAAAATCCCAAACCAACTAGGGAAAAAACAAAAAACAAAAAACAAAAAGAAAATAAAAACCAAAATTAAATTTAAAAAGCCCCAACAAACAAGCAAGAAATCCAGTCCTTGTCTTTGTGAGAATTGGATTACGTGTCCTCCGCTGAAGTGGACAGGACTCTCCGTGGTCCCCTAGGTGGCTTGGAGGATGACAATGCTGCAGCCATTGCTCAAAGTCTTATTCCAGCATCTTACTCAGCAGGCAAAACAACTACTGCTTTCGGGTCTCCGGTGAGAGGAGGCCCCTTGAACCAGGTTTCTATTCTACAAGAGCACGCCAGAGAGAGTGTAAAAGGCAGTGATGGTGTGAGATAGGGGAAACCGTGACCTTTACCTTAAGGCTCAGCCTACTGACTGCTGATAAGAATTGAAAACATGGACCATTTCAAGGGGCGTGAGTGGAATACACTGTAGCAAGCAACTGTACGGAGACGAGATGAGATGAGATCAGAGTCTAGTTTTGGATTAACACATGCCCCGAGTTAAATTTGTATTAAGACATTTCCAAGGTTAATGAACATATATTTTAAAAGAAAAAACAATCAAACTTCGGGAAGAGAAAACAGTATCTCAGTCTGCAGAGACATGTTTGGGGACTGTAGGTCTGGTGACATCAGTCCTGGCTGCTTGCTCTTCTGCACTTAGCGGTGGCTTCCTTGTCTGTCTGTTGGGCTGCAGTGTGCGCCTGCTAGGTATATCTCTCAGGGTCTGAGTCTGGCTGCTCTCCGTTTCTTCCACCTGAAAATGGAAACTCTCTGAGTCTTTTAAATAGCAGGGTCTTGGAAGAGTCTACACATCCTCTACCACTCCGTCCACCATTAAAAAAAAAAAAAGGTTGGCCTGGAAAAATTAATTTCATGCAATTACAGAGGACAGAAATATGGTTCAGAGATAATAAAAAAAAACAAAAACAATAACAACTACAACAACAACAGACGGCGAGAGTCTCGGTCAGCCTGTTCTGTAAGCGTGAGAACCCAAGTTCATGTTTAAAAGGCACATGTGGTGACCCATGCTTGTAATCTCAGTGTTGGGGAGGCACAGGCAGGTGGGATTGACCCCGGAGCTCACTGCCTAGTTCTTAGCCTCCCGGGAAAGTGTCAGAACCATCGAGAAAGCTGGTCTCAAAAGGGGGACATACCTAATGAGCAACGCTGGATATTGCCATCTGGCCACCACACACATGCACCTGCACATACATGTACACATGTACACATGTACACACGTACACAAAGAGAAAGCCAGGCGGTACAGTGCACGTGTGGAGATGGGAAAATTCATAACCAAGCGCTACCAAGTCTCATTTGGGTTCTGGTGTCGGGAATCTTGCACTATCTCCCTTTAGCAAGTGTCCATCAGGTCAAAAAAATATTCCCACTAAGGTCTCCTTTGCCCTTGGAAAATATGTGCTTGTCAGAGATGCAATCAAGTAGCAAATTCACCGGGAAACTGTGAGGCATGACTCATGATTTTGTTTGTTCTGCAGTTGTGAAATTAGCAAAACTGTTTTATTGAGATGGAAACCAAAACCCTTCAGCGTCGCCTCATGGGAAGGCCTGACAGCTTCATGTCAGACTATCTTCCTGAGCTGCCCTGCAACTGTAATCACACAATGCCTCGGCCGGGGAGTTACCCTCCTGGGTCTCTGATGTGTTAAAGGACCTGAAAATTGCTAGTCGGAGTCCTGTTAGGCCATGTAGGCGCTTGCTATAGGCACCTGCTACTATTAGCCTAACTCTAGCTTGCTCATAAAGGAAGAGCCTTCTTTCACTTCTGTTTTCCAACCCTCCTCGATATGCAGAGTCTAGGCTTTCTACCTGGGCCTGCATTTGTGTTCAGCATCCAAGCGCTTCCCAGGCAGGCGCCATGCTCCTGCAGCAAGTCACATTCTCTGAAGAACTCAGATTTTTAGGGCTGGAGTGATGACTCAGAGGTTAAGAACACTGTCTGTTCTTCCAAAGGTCCTGAGTTCAATTCCCAGCAACCACATGGTCATTCATAGCCACCTATAATGCAATCTGGGCCCTCTTCTGGTATGAGTACTGTATAAATAATAAATAAATCTTAAAAAAAAAAAAAAAAAAAACTCAGATTTTTGACAACGAAGTTGGACCAACTGCTGATCCACTACCCCTTTCAGGAGGGAGAGAATGACTTGCTGTGACCTTTGCCAGCTAGTATCTCAGCCCTGTGGCCTCAGAACTGTTTCCTGGAGCTATAAACTCCCAGAGGTGTGCCTGTGGGTCCCCATATGGAGGTAGGACATCTCACATCTCTGTCCTCTACCTGGGTTAAATCCAGGCCCCATCTGCTTTCTCCATGTAGCCATTAAGGGAGGCCTCTGAAGCCAGACCAATAAGCTGAAATCACAACTCTGCCACCAAGCCACTGATCCTTTTAACTTCATGGCATCTTAAGCCTGTCACCTGCATGGTGTCTGTCTTACAGGATTGTTTTTGAACCGTGTTAAAGTATCTGGTGCAGTAAATACTAGTTGATTATTTGTTAGATAGTCTATACAGGGCTGCACTGTAAGATATAGTCTCCTTTCCTCCTCTCTCTACTCCACTTTATTTACTCTTCCCTTCCTCTCCCCCCCCCCCCCCCCCCCCCTTTTTTTTTCTTTCAAAACAGGCTCTCCTGTATCCCAAGCTGACCTCACGAACACTATATACCAGAGGATGGCCTCTGTTCCTGGTACGCACCCGTTTTATGGAGTATCGGGGATTGAACCCAAGGCTTCATACACACTAGCCAGGCACTCTACCAGCTGAGTTATATCCCACCCTCCATCCCCTGTAAATTTCACTTCAATGAGAGTTCTCCTTTGCCTAAAAAAGAAAAGCTAAAATAGACAAACAAGACTCAAAATTCCCATGACTCCTATTGAAACCCCAAATACCGTACTGGAACACTGCTGTGTAGGCAGGTTTCTTGGCACCTTGGAAATCCTACCTAAATGTGGGGCTGAGCTGGCCTTAGGTCTGTCTGCTGTTTGGCCAGCCAGCCCATAATCAGCACAGAGGTTGCAGTTGCTGATTCGGGGAAGCGAGTTCAGTGGGAATCAGTTTATCCCATTTCAACATGAATTATCGGTTTATTATTGCATTTGTATTTACTCATTCATGAGTTGGGGGAGGGAGGGAAGGAGAGAGAGAGAGAGAGAGAGAGAGAGAGAGAGAGAGAGAGAGAGAGAGAGAGAGAGAGAGAGCTCTCCTTCTACTATATGGGTTCCAGAAACTAAACTTGGGTTGTCAGGCTTGGTGGGACCTTTACCCACTGAGCCACACCACAGCTCCAACTGTATTTTTTAAAGGTTTATTTTGTTTTTAGTTATGTGTGGGCGTGTGTGTGTGTGTGTGTGTGTGTGTGTGTGTGTGTGTGTGTGTGTGCGTGACTGCAGGTGCCCAAGGGGGCAGAGTGGGATGCTGGCTCTCCCCAGAGCTGGAGTTATGGACTGCTGTGAGACATGGTGCTGGGAACTAAACTCAGATTCTCTAGAAGAGCAGGGAGCGTTGTAAATGACTGAGCCATATCTTCAGCCACCCCACCCCACCCCACTTCCTGTACTTTGTGTTTTTAATGTTGTCACTTAGCTTATAAAATTAGGCTGTCCACATCACGAAGCCATTGGCTTCTACTGTGACACTGGCCAGTGAAGAGAGGTTTCAGGGCTTTTGAGGGAGGTCTGATGGTCTGAGCAAAGCATCTGTGGTGTCTGCTTCTGTAGAGAACTCTAGACTGGGGCCCACGGCCAGCCGTTTGTTTCCATGTTAAGGGTCTGGGACAGGAGTTTCCCGGGTGCATGTGTGTCTCCTCTGGGTCTTTAATCTTGGTGTTGGACTGTCAGCTTCAGTGCAAACTGCTAAGGCATTGAGCATTCTTATCTGGAGGAAGCCACTCCTCACAGAAACTGTGGTCATGAGAGGGTGAATGCAGTCTTTGGAATTAGTTCCACCCGCCCTCCTCACTGACTGCCACAACCCATCACGGTCCCTCCCTGGAACCGTGGCACTTGCTAAACATGTAATGGCTTCAGGTTTGCCTGAATCTGTTTTCAGTCCCCAAGACCCATTTCAAGACATGGCCTTATGCTTCTAGAAGAACTCTGTACCCCTCACTGCAGCCGGCCTGGCACTCATCACCCCATGTCACCAGTCTTCCCTGTGGCCTGCTGAGGCTTCTGCAGGCTGCAGGCAGACTTGTGTCCAGTCAGGATTGGAGTGTGCAGAGTCTGGTGCACAGTCTGGCACTCGGTCGGTGCTTAATAAAAACGTATGAGATGGCCGAAATATACGCCAGCTCACTTTTTGGTGGTTGCTGACACTGCCCAGCCGTATCTGATCATCGGGGAACAAACCATGGCTAACCCATCCGAGATCCCCCAACATGGAAATAATAAGCTTCTCTTCTTTTGGGTAACTAAGACACAAAGCAAGACGGCTGAGATTGACGTTCTATTGCCAGTGACTTGAGATTGGCCCATGCAGAAATGGAGGATGCTGAGCTCCCTAGAATGTACCTCAAGTTATACCCAGCATCTTCCATGACATTTCTTCATGGGTGTGATAAAGACCATAATTCAAACCAACTTGAGGTGGGGGAAAGGTTTAGTTTATGTTACAGCTTATGGTCTCTCCTGAAGCGAGGGTAGGGCAGGAACTCAAGCAGGGACCCTGGAGGCAGGAACTGAAACAGAGGTCACGGAACAACATGGCCTGCTCAGCCTCATTTCTCCTCTCTTTTCCTGTTCTTGGAAATAGATTTTTTGTTCTCATATAATAATCCTCATTATAGTTTCCCCTTCCTCTATTTCTCCCAGTTCCTCCCCCACCTCCCCTCCCATCTGGATTCAGCCCCTTTCTGTTTATCGTGAGGAAACAAACAGGCTTCTAAGGCTTGGTAATAAAATAACTATAGTAAGATAAAACAAAAGTTAATACATTGGCGTTGGACAAGACAAACAAGCAGAAGGAAAAGAGCCCAAGAGAAGGCACAAAAATCAGAGACCCACGCATTGGCATATCCAGGAATCTCATAAAAATACCGAACTGCAAGTCATACTATCTATGCAGAGGACCTGGTGCAGCCCTGTGCAGGCCCTGTGCACGCTGCCTCCGTCTCAGTGAGTTCATATGCACTTTGACCATATTGATTAAGAAGGTCTAGTTTTCTTGATTCCCTCCATCCCTCTGGCTCTTCACACTCTTTCTGTCTCCTCTTCCTAAGCTCTCCCTGAGCCCTGAGGGGAGGAATTTGATAAAGACATCCCGTTCATGCCTGAGTGTTCCAAGGCCCCTCACTCTCTGCACAATGTCTGCCTATGGGGTCTGTGGATGTGTTCCCATCTGCTGTGCGAGAAAGCATGCTGCATGCCGAAGGTGTCCGAGCAAGGCAGTGGTCTACTGAGTGTAACAGAATGCCATTAGGAATCATTTTATTGTTATGTTTTTCTTTTAGAACAGTAATATTTGCTTTTATACCAGGTCCATAGGCTAACTCGTTTCTGGTTCTTGGTGTCCGAAGCAGGGTGACATACAGGGTTCCCTCTTGTGGAGTGGGCCTTACATCAAAGCAGATCTTGGCTGGCTGCTCCCATAAGCTTTGTCCCACCATATCCCTAGCATGTCTTGCAGGCAGGACAGCATTGTAGATCAAAGTGATTGTGGCTGAGTTGGCATTTACGTTTCTGTTTTTGTAGCTCGCAGAGTACCTTTCTGTACCAAAGACACGAGAATGTAGGGGTGATGTTACCTGATTTCTTATATCACTCAGGTATCAGGAGTGTCCCCACCACAGTGGGCTGGGCCCTCCCACCTGAATCATTAATTAGGAGAATATGAGGACTTGCATACAGATGTGCATATGAGGCAGTCTGGGCAGAGGAGTGTTCTCAATTGAAGTTCTTTCCAGATTACTCTATTTGTATCAAGTTCCCAAAAGCCTACCAAGAACACCTCGATACCCTGGAACACAGAGGAACACTGTAGCACACACAGATTCGTTAGCAAAGTTATTAGCATCAGGTGACATTTCCTGAGTGCTTATCACACTCCGGCCACAGCACTCTCTGCTTTTACACCGCCCAGGCCATCTGTTCTTTTGGATGACCTTATAAAAGTAGCATAGTGGCCAGTGTTGATTGTCAAATTGACAGGATTTCAAATCACCATGGAAACAGTCCTTTGGGCCTATCGGTGAGGGGACCCTCCAGATTGAGAAATTGGGGGTAGGAAGATCTACCTGGGACATAGGCTGTACCATTCTAAGGACTGGGGTCTCAGGCTGAATAAAAGGAAGAAAGTGGGCTGGGTACCAAGCAGCAGTCACTTCTCTCTGCTTCTTGTCTGTGAAACTATGCCACAGGCACCTCAAACTCTGGATGCCATGACTCCATCCCTCACCCTCACAACTGGCCATGATGGACTGTGTCTCCTTGAATTGGGAGCCCAAGTAAGATCTCTCCTTACGTTGCTTTGGTCTGGTGTGTTGTCGCGGCAACAAGAAGGGCGACTAATACAAACTCACCCCACTATTTTAGAGATGAGAAGATGGATGGAGGCAAGCAAGGTGCCTCCGGTTATTTCAGTTGAAGTCTATGGGATTTGAACCAGTTTGGCCTCAAATCTGGGATGCTTCTCCTCCTAGTCCACGTATCTAGCAATGAACACTACGAATATTTGTTTCTGCATACTCTGTGGCTGCGTTCCCCAAACACTTCCAAGCTGTAGAAGGTTACTTTGAAGAAATCCCCACCAAGATAGACAGAAGCAAATATACTGTGTTTTGCTTGAGAATTTCTCCAGTTCTTTCACCTTTCCCTAGTCACGCAGGAGAACCGCCCTCAGGGAGCTCTTCCCCACCACCCTCCAGCTGGTGTTTCCTCTGCTTGCTTTGAGACAGACACTGAGCTGCCACACATGGTGCCGCAAAAGCAGGGCAGGTACCTCTGGTTTCCATGGAAGCTGTGACTTCAGGGCCTCTGTCCTTAGCTGTCTCCACCCTCTCCCTTGCTATTTTGCTTGTTTGAGACAGGGTATTTTTCTTTTTTGGTGTGTGTGTGTGTGTGTGTGTGTGTGTGTGTGTGTGTGTGTGTGTATGTGTGTGTGTGTAAAATAGCCCTGGCCATCCTGGACTCACTTTGTAGACCAGGCTGGCCTTGAACTCACAGAGATCCTCTTGCCTTTGCCTCCCAAATGCTGGGATTACACGTGTGAGCCACTGGCCCGGCTGGTCAGGCTTGCCATTTAAATCGGGAACCCCTACACCTTCAAGGGGAGTATTACAAGACAGAGAGCTTGTCCCTGGCTCCTCACTATGATGTTGTAAAGGGGACTCACCCTGTCTTCCCCCACTGCTTTCTCGAGGATGCTAAAAGTAGGGGCTTTCTCTGGGTCTTTCACTCTCATGGTACACCCCCCTTCAATAGGAAACAGGAGGAGAGAAATCACAGAAGTCGGAAATTCTAATGAACCTTTTCCTCTGTGCTGAGGCTGAGCAAGCTTCACTCTCAGAAGATGGTGAGAGATTATGGACCCAGGTGCCAATCCTTGTTTGAAGAGAAAGATTTTGAACATCATTGTCAGTGTGAAAGGAGAAAGGGGTGTTGGGCAAGGAAAGCAGAAAGGCATTTTCTGTTCCTTTGCAGGTGGTCTCAGTCCTTGGTGCCTGGGAAAGGTGAAGGCGGGTAGGGAGGGGAAAACCCATCTGAGTTTTTGGAGCCTCTTGCTTTAGAATTGTTGATCTTGCCAGATCCCAGCTTCTGACGGCTGCTAAATATGGCACCTGAGAAAATAACGTTGTCATTTGGAAGCGGGAAGGGAAAATTCATTAGGTTAAATGCACAGAAATATCGCCAGGGGCTTTCCTGCGCCTGTCCGAAGGCTTTTAGCAGTGACACATGAGTGGAGGGTGCCTTTGGGGGTCCCCTAAGGATGAAAAGACACGTTCCTTCCCTCAGAGTCAGCACACTGTCAGTGACTGCCTCAAAGGAAGCCGCCTCTATGCAACAGCCCCCTCTGCTGGATTCTTGAGTGGAACACAGCATCCTGATATCCCCGCTGCCGCCGAAGAATCTCTGTGTTACGCTAAAACTCGCTTTGGGGTGCGCCAGGATGATTTCGCTTGCCAGGTTCACTACAGCTTTGACTAAGAGGAACATTCTTAAACACATTGCCCAGGGAAGATAAGACCCGGTTCCAAAGGCAGAATGGATGCTGGGCAGCCCAGGGGGTTAAAATTTCAAAGGGACGAGGAGCCTCCCAGAGTGGTCCTGGAAATCACGGACCGGAAGTGAGGAGCTGGCCCTTTAGGCAGGCGCGGGCCCTTCTTGCAGCCTCTTTTTCTCTGTCTGTGTGCACCGGGGAGGGTATTATATGTGGCTTCAGGGGAATGAAATCAGAAATGGTCTGATCGCAGGTTCTTGATAAGCCACACACCATAGGTCAGGTGAGAATACCTCCACGTCCTGCTCAGTCCCGGGGCTGGGAACCTTCTCTGGAAGAGTGACTATGTCTAAAGTGGTCTGTCCAGTAGAGCTTTTCTACTACAGGGAAGTGCCCCTCAGCTCTGCTGACTAGCACACTGCCACACTGCCGTACATAACTAAATAAGGCATGAAGCAGGCCTGGTATGCCAGGGGAAGCAGATTAACTTTTGCTTACCTTTAATAGAGGTGTAATTTTAATTTTACTTAAAAAAAAATTTTTTTTTTTTAATCCATGTGCGTTTCGTGGTGGCTGAGGCAAGTAGAAAGGCAGGGGAAGTGACAGAGACTTGGGAACAGAAAAAAGAACACCTCTCCACTCAGCTGAGAACCAAGAACCTCAACATATTTAACGTTTGCTTCAGGCCTTTCTCTCTTCCCAGCTGAAATCTTGCAAATTTCTAGGACTCTCACTAGAATTTACAGTTAGACATATCCCACCCCTTTGTGCAACAAAGTTGCTCCCGGTTTCATTTTATCAGACTCTAACGCCATGCAAGGCATTTTGGGGCCACTCCTCTCTTATTAAAGAGAGAAAGAGAAAATAAAATGAGGGGAAAGCAGCCTTTTGGGAGCTACCAAAATGTGTATATGGTCAGTGCTAAGACTCTATTTGGGCCTTTTCCTTGAGAATCCACACCCACGCTCTCTAGTAGTCTTACTGTCTTCCCACATGCCTCTCTTCCTTTTTAACTTTTGTCTTTAAGATCTTTGGTAAACATGTCTTAATAAATCCCAACTTTGCTTCACACTGACCCACCCAGAACTTTTCTGTGACAGTGTCGAGGACCTGGTTTTACCTGAGTCAACGTCCCTGAAAGGCTAAGGAATCCAGCTCCACAGGCTGCTGCGGGGCATGTGCCACTTCTCTGCTTACAGGCAGTGAGCCGCGGGGCATCATGGGCCATCACAGACCCCATGGACTCCCTACTACTCCCAACCGCTTAGCCCAGGATTGAGAATGTGGCCGTGGGACAGGAAGCAAAACACCAAGCTGGGGGGCGGGGTTGTGCCAGAATAGTCCTGTGGATTTGGGGAAGACAGACCTTCTGGTCACTCTGTCCTCACTGTAAAATGAGGGCTCACTTCCTATCTTGTTGCCTCTGAGGAATTCTTCATTCTTTTTTCTCTCCGGAAATCTTTTTTTTTTTTTTTTTTTTTTTTTTTTTTTTTTTTTTTTTTGACAAAGTCCACTTGTCATGAGCTTAACCTATTTAAAAAAAAAAAGGCATTTTAAAAGAGAACCCTGCTAATCACAAGGCGTCCGTGGCAACTAACCTGAGAAGCCACACTGGGCTGACATAACTCCACCCAAGGCAGGTACACCTGACCAGTTCCTCCATCTGATCATTCAGAGGCAGACTCCTATGCATTCATTATGAGTGACTTTTAAAATGGAGTGGTGACTTGTCCTGGTGAGAGGTGACAGACCACCACTGACCCCAGGTAGGGCATCAAGGGCGGACCAGAAGAATGGGTCCACTCAAGTCCAGTTTGGGAACCAGCGTGTCCACTGGGCTTCCTTCCAGGAGCCTGAGTGAAGGGTTGCATACGGGAGCATGGCCAGCTCCTGACCAGCTGCAGCACCAGCCATCGCTGCCCAGCATGGACACCTACTTTCTTCTCCGTAACTGCAGGATCCTCACTTCAGTGAACTCCTGCCCTCTGTGTTCTTGCCTAGCGTTTCCCAAGAGTAGGCGGGGTGGAATTGCATATAGCTGGAGGCGTAGGAGGGAATGGAATAGAGGCCTACAGACCTTCCCCACTGCCGGCTTCTTTTAGAGAAAGTCAACAGGCCACTATGGGAGTCGCCTTTCCGTGATTGCATCAGCTCTCCTGCAGAGGGTAATGTCTGATAGAGACCCTAGGAAAGGTCCCTAATACCTCTAGAGCTTAGTATGCATTAGGGGGCTCAGGGGCCTTGGTTAGACTCTGGTATAGGTGATATCTAAGTCTCCTGTAGGCCCTAGAGTTTCATGATGGAGGAGATCTGGGATGTACAAGTGGGTGTGACACTTTTTCTATGGGATCTGGGCACTAAACTGAATGTGGGGGGAAAAAAATCACACAGGGGCATTTGTCTGTTTTATTCTTTGCTTAAGGTGCCATTTGGGAGATACCAGGAGGTGTTGGAGCCGTGGGATCTGGAGTCGGCATGCAGCAAAGGCCACCAGCTGTCACACTGGGCCGATGGTACTTCCTGACCATTACCTGCAGAGCCATGTGCCTCCTGGCATGCAGCAATCTGAGGCTTGCTGAAGACCTGTGGAGACAGGGAAGCTGGGGGACACATCAAGCAATGGGGCAGAAATCAAGACAAACAGAATAACTTAAGGGACCCAAGGAAGAGGAACAGTCCCTTTGAAGGACACAAGTACTTTGGGGCCGAGTCTACATCCGTGCGGCATCTTTGTGTAGACATCCTGAGCACTCCCTAAACTTTGTTGGTTTTGCCGTGATGGATAACATATTGGTCCACCCAAAATATAAGGAAGCCGGGAGGCAAAGGACCAACATGGGGTTACTTAGCCACTGGCTGACAGTCCGGGGGCACACAGCTAAGGATTGTGGACATCAATATGACCAGCATCAATATGACTGCTTGTCTGTAAGGACAAGGATAAAGGCGCAGGACCCAAGGCCGCCTGTCATTCTTGTTCCTGTTACTTGGTGCCACTGTGACAAAGAGCAGCCTTCGGGTACAACAGCAAGCCTCTCTTTCCTTGGCCCTCACCTTCCCTGCCCTCCTCCATACACTGCTGCCGGCTCCTGTGTTTAGGCTTCCATTCTGCAGAGAGCTTTTTCATTTGATTTCCCCAGGATGCCTGGCAGGCAGATTGAAGCCACCCCTTTGGTTCCCATTTTGGATACCTCACCTGAGACCCATGGCCTACATGACTTTGGCACTGACTTACTGGGTTAATTAACTAAGCAAGAGGAGGCTCTTCTTGTCGCTACTTTTTTTTTGCCCCCCACCTCCACTCCCATGTCTTTTCTACAAAGTTGATGCTCGTCATGGATTTTTGTTTTCTTTTTGGCTCTAGGAGTTAAGAAGAGATGTGTGATCACTCTAGTTTTATCTTGACATTTTGTTTATTTAGTGATGAGGGTGGGGGCACGAGCACCATGCAGCACGAATGAGGTCAGAGGAGAACTTACAGGGAGGCAGTTCCCTCCTTCCACCATGGGGATTCTGGGAATGGAACTCAGGTCCTCCAGACTTGGCAGCAAGCACCTTTACCCACTCCATTGGACCTCTCATCAGTTGTCATAAAGGGTGCCCCCAGTTTAGCACAGTGTGTGGCACAGATGGGGGGTCTCCAGTGCTTGTGAAGGTTCAAGCGTTGTGAAAACAGTGTGGCCTCTGTGTGCTGTCTGCTCTTCAGGAGTCCTTATGGGCTCTCCAGGCCAACTGCACGTTCCCTTCTGCAGCTCAGTCAAATCGGCTCTTAAGCATGAAGGTGTAAAGCACATACCAGGGTCAACAGAGGCACACCATTTACATTGTAAATTTTACAGTAACCCATCTTGTCTGGCCAGGCTGGGGGGTGGGGTGGGGGGAGAGCTCCTTGCCTGAATGGTTCACAGGGCTGCTGTACATATGCACTTATTTGTTTTCAAGTAAACATTAGTTGGGCACGTACTGTTTGCCAAACATTGTCTTACACACTGGTACCTTCATTATCTCTTTAAACAGGGCTTGCGTTTAATTCTGGTTTTGTTGGGTGGGAGGGCACCACGCATCTGGAGTGGGATTACAATAATCACAGGCCTCTCATTCCCCCTCTTGACTCTTTAGAGTTTATTTCCCAGGAGAGACTGTTCTGTTGTTTGATTTTTATGATTTATGATGCTGGAGGTTCCCTTATTCCCTCCACCCCCCCCCCCCCCCGCCGCCTTCTTCTTCTTCTTCCATTAAATGCTCGCCAAGGAGGTGTGTTCCACGGATGGTAGACAGAAGACTGGAATGAAAGTCTGTGGTGAGGGCAGCTTAACAGGGGAGGGAGGACCCGCCACATTAATAAACCCAGATTATAGAGGAGCCGGGGGCAGGGAGGGCAGGGCCTTTGTTGGAGAGATATTAATAGAGGCAATGCGTCCATTCTTAGCTGGAGAAGCTTTTTGATGCCCTGAGCTCAGCTCTGGAGTCTGTTGTGATATGCATTACATGTAAATGCCTTTCCACTCACAAAGCCATTTGTCACACCCAGGGGACGGAAGTTTCTACAAAGTCCAGAGCCTCAGAGACAAAGACAGGCATGGCTGAGCCATGGTAGCTGAACTGAGAAGGAGGGCTTTGCAGGACCAGGACGTCCACAGCCAGGAGAATGTTGACAGGTCCGCGTGGGCCCCAGCTACGTGGTGTAGGTGGGCAGATGGGAGGAGCAGGAGAAGGTTTAGCTTACTTGTTCTTGATGAAATGGCTGTGGGGTTCTGGTGTGATGATGACTCAGGCAGATAAAAAAACGCAAGCGTGAAGACTTGGGTTCGAGTCCCAGCACCCACTTAAAAAGCCAGGCTTGGGGGTGTGGACCTGTCACCTCAGCTCTAGGGAGGCAGAAACACAGGGATCCATGGGGCCAAACTACCTTCAGCTTCAGTGAGAGACTCTGTCTCAAAAAGTAAGGTGGCAAGCCGTTGAGGCGGGCAGTCAGCATTACCCTCTGACCTCAATATTTACACTCTGGCCTCAATATTCTCTCTCTCTCTCTCTCTGTCTCTCTCTCTCTCTCTCTCTCTCACACACACACACACACACACACACACACACACACACACACACACACACTACACACTCAAACATCCAGTCACTATGATGTGCCAGGCTGAGGGAAACACCTTTTAAATCTATTTTCTCAATTAGATTAGATGATGACCTGATTGACCAAGGTAAAAATAAAATCTCCTTTAATAGTGGAGTGGGACTGGGGAGGAGAGTGGATAGAGAGGAAGATGAGACAAAGGAGCTTTCATTACCCATCAGGGCTCATGATAAACTGTGCTTCAGCAGAAAAAATGGGTGATCGTTCTCTCTCTCTCTCTCTCTCTCTCTCTCTCTCTCTCTCTCTCTCTCTCTCTGTGTGTGTGTGTGTAGGGGTCATGCATAAATGCTTTTCGAAGATATTTTGGTCAAAATATCTCCTCTCAGCCAACCCCTGACACTACTAACGCTACCCTGCTGTGCTTACAGACAGGAGCCTAGCACAGTTGTCCTCTGAGAGGTTCCACCCATGAGCAGTTTGAAACAGCTGCTGAGCCTCACAGCCAAACATTGGGCAATACATAGGGAGTCTTGTGGGAAAGCGGGGGGGTGGGGGGGGGGAGAAAACGACCTGGAGGTGACAGAAGTTCCACAAGAAAACTAACAGAGCTATCTAACCGGAGCCCATGGGGCTTGTGGACTCTGAAGCACCAACCAAGGACTATGCATGGACTGGACCTAGGTCCTCTACATAGATGTAGCCAATGGACAGCTCAGGCTTCATGTGGGTCCCCTAGGAAGTGGGGTGGGGGCTATCTCTGGCATGGACTCTGTTGCCTGCTTTTTGGTAACTTCCCCTGGCAGAATTTCCTTACCAGGTCACAGGGGAAGAGGACTCCCCTCATGGGGCTAAAGTTCCAAACATCCTAGCTACGTGTGAGTCAGATCCTAGTCATGAACCGCAGATTTCAGAAGCACCTGGTTAAAATGTCCCCCAAATTCCCTGTAAGAGAAAAGTCCCTCTGGTACCAGCAGATGTTATTCATCAAGTTAATGGGAAATGTGGGGTAGGAAGAGACAGCAACTCTAGATGCTACACAGGTCTCATCCATCCCTGTGAACGTCACCAACATCAAAGCCAGGGTCCCACGATCAGCCTGTAATGTCCATGTTGTCCTGGGTAGTGACGTCCAAGAGGATGTTGACTGATAGATGCTGTGTGAGGAGGTGAAGAGGACTGATCAGTTGTCAGGGTGATGGGCAGGACAGGACTGTTGCCAAGCTAGGGAATGGTAGGATAGATGGTCTGGAAAAGAGACAGGAGGAAGGACAGAGTCCTCACAACTAATCCACTAACTGAGGTAGGGAAGGCAGATGAGAGTGAGGAAAAAGCAAAGAAGTGCATTGGGAGCAGGGCGTAGGTTCTTCTATGGAAATGGATGATACATGATGCCCTTCTTCATGCCATAGTGCAGAGAGGATGCCAACTCTGTTCAGAGGCCCTGGAGACCTCTTTAGATCGTGTGCAAAGTGCAAAGAGACACCATGACCAAGGCAACTCTTATAAAAGAGAATGTTTAATTGGGGGCTTGCTTTCACTGTCACCATAGTGGGGAGCATGGCTGCAGGCAGAAGGCAGAGCAAGAGAATTGGGCCTGGTTTTGGCTTTTGAAACCTCAAAGCCCACCTCCGGTGACACATTCCCTCTAACAAGGCCTCACCTCCCAACCCCTCCCAAATAGCACCACTTCTGATGGCTAAGCATTCAAACATATGAGCCTATGGGGGGCATTCTTATTCAAAGCTCCACATTCACTCCCTGTCCCCCATAGGCTTGTAGCTATATCATGAGAACTGCATTGAGATCAACTTCAAACGTCCCATAGTCTACCAGTCTCAACCCTGATTAAAAGGCCAAACTTCAAAGTCTCTGCTGAGACTCATGGTAAACTCTTAACTATAAACCCTGATAAAATATTAATTAAAAATACATCATACAAGCAGGGTGTAGTGACACATGCCTTTGATCCCAGCACTCAGGAGGCAGAGGCAGGCAGATTGTTGTGAGTTCGAGGCCAGACTGGTCTACAAAGCAAGTCCAGGACATCCAAGGCTAACACAGAGAGACCCTGTCTCAAAAAACCAACCAACCAACCAACAAAAACAACCCCCCAAACAACAACAAAAAAACCCCACATCATACACTTCGAACATACAGTGTCACAGCATATACATTACCATCCCAAAAGGTAAGAAAGGGAGCCTAGTGAGGAAACCCTGGACCAAAGCAAGACCAAACTCTGTATCTCCATGTCTGATGTCAAAGTGCTCTTTAGATCTCCAACTGCGTTCAGCATTGTTGACTGTAACACACTTCCCTCCCTTGGGCCGGTTTAACTTCCTGCTGTCATCTGTCCTTGGCAGGTGTCCCATGACTCTGGCATCCCTAACATCTTGGGGTCTCCAACGACATCTAGGCTTCACCTCCCAGCTTCACATAGTGGTTTCCCTGGGCCTCCATGAAGGGACACTCCTGACACATGCCTGACCTCAGTGGATCCCTTAGGCATAGGGGGAGAGTCCACACCCTCCTTTTTCTATCCTCATCTCTACAGCCAGAGCCATGTGGCCAAACTGCCAAGTTCTGATGCTTGATGGGGCTGGAACTTGGCCCCCTTGATCTCATTCAAACTGCCATGGTAGGAAATAGCCACTTTCTTCTGCAATACCACTCTCTAAAAAGACGCAATCGTCATTCACCCACATTTACAAATGAGCCTGCGGGGTCCACAGGACTCTCTGCCCATGTGCATCAAGCAAAAAAGCGAGACCCACCATATATGCGCTGGAAGTATAGGTAATATGTGTGGATGATCCTTGATCATAAAGCAACACTGGTGGTGAATGAGACACATCTTCAACAGGCTCACATATATAAACTCTGGGTCGCTGGTTTGGGGAGGCTATGGCAGCTGTAGAGGGTGGAGCCTTGCTGGAGGAAGTAAGTCACTTAGGGGAAAGGGCGGAGCGTTGTCCCACTTTCGGTCTAATGTTTCTGCTTCATTCTTTTGTGGTTCAGCTTTTTTCGCTCTTGCATCTGATACCACGTCATGCCCATCATTAAGTACGCTCTCTGGACCCATAATCTAAAACCAATCTCTTCTTTCATAAGCCACTTTTGGTCGTGGTATTGTGTCATAGCAGCAGGGAAGTAACTAATACAAAGACAATTTTAAAGTCAGATTTTACTAGAATCATTTCATCCAAGTGAGATCAGCGCTGTTAAGAGGATCCTCATGTCAACCTTTCAAGTGGGGGTTCATGGAAGTGCTCATGGGGAAGACTCCACACTGCCCACGGAGGGGTGCTGAAGCATGGAGTTGCCTTTCCCACATGATTCCAGCTTGCACCAGCTGGCAAAAATTAACCACCACACTGATTTTCTTATATGCCCCAATCAATCCATCTCCTAGAAAAGGGTTCAAAACATTTTATCAGAAACTTGGATATAAACATATATGACTTGTTATTGTAAGGTGTGGGTGTGTCTGTTATTGCTCTTGTCCTCCCATTTCCACAGGTCCTGCATGTTGACAGTGTATTAATTGGGGTTCTCTGGAAAAACATATAAATATACGTATATATTATAATATAATAGACTTATTTAATATGTACAAATATATTATATTTTGAAGCTTTATTCAAATGAATTTCAGACTGTGCTCCAGCTAGCCCAACAATGCCTGTCTACCAGTAGAAGGTGCAAGGACTCATCAGCTGTTCATCCCATAAAGCGGGATGTCTCAGCTGCTCTCGGCTCTAATGTCAGGGAAGGAATGAAGCTGTGATTAAGAACAAGAGCAAGCAGGCAAAGGGAGAGCAGGCTCCTCCCCCCACGTCCGTATGTGGGCTGCCAGCAGAAGCTGTGGCCCGGATAAAAGGTGCTTATTCCCACCTCAAAGGTCTGGATTGGAAGTGGATCTTACCACTTCAAATGATTTAGTTAAGGAAAAAAAAATCCCAAGCCAGGCAGTGGTGGCGCACACCTTTACACCCAGCACTAGGGAGGCAGAGGCAGGTGGATCACTGTGAGTTCAAGGACAGCCTAGTCTACAAAGCAAGTCCAGGACAGCCAAGGCTAACACAGAGAAACCCTGACTCAAAAAAAAAAAAAAAAAAAAAAAAAAAAAACAAAAAACAAAAAACAAAAACAAACAAACAAAACAAAAACAAAAACAAAAAAAAAAAACCCAAACCCAACCAACCGAGAAAAACAAAACAAAACAAAAACAGACATTAAAAAAAAAAAAAAAAAAAAAGCTCTCCTTGCAGGTGTGCCCAGCCATTTGGGTTTTACTTAATTCCAGATGTAGTCAAGTTGATAACTAAGAATAGCTCACCCTCCCCCGCCCCATGTGTGAGTGTGTGAGTGTGTGAGTGTGTGTGTGTGTGTGTGTGTGTGTGTGTGTGTGTGTGTGTGTGAATGTGTGTGCGCGCATGCATGGATGCGTGTGAAGGTCAGAGGACAACCCGAGAGTCATTCCTCAGGCATTGTCACCTTTGTCTCGAGACTGGGTCTCTCATTGGCCAGGAACTTTACCAAGGACCCTAGGCTGGCTGGCCAGTGAGGCCCAGAGACTCGCCCTGCCCTGTCCCTACTTCCTGTCTTGCCATTGTATCTGCTTTACTTTGTTTTCCTGCAGATTCTGGGGTGTCAAAAACTCAGGCAAGCACTCTATGAATAAGGTATCCTATCCCCACAGCCCACGAGTGTGGCTTTTGAACTGACACCTTACACTGCAGTTTGGCAGTATCTGGTTAAGCGGAAGATGTCAGGAACACTAGGGCACTAGGACCCAGCAGCTCCATTTGGCTGTGGACTGGACTGCATCCTCCCAAGCTCATGTGTTAGAGCCCTGGACCCTGACTTCAACCCTAGTGGGATGGGGCTTCTAGATGTGGAAAATAGTTACGTTTAGAGCAAGTCATGAGTGTGGGGCTCCTGTGATGGCATTTGTGACCTTGCAAGAAGAGACACCTCCCCTTCTCCTCTCTACCATGTAAGAACCCAGAAAGAAGGTATCTGTTGACAGACCACGATGATGGCCTTCTCTAGGGACCCAGGAGCTCTAGAACCACGAGGAAAGCCGTTTCTGTTATTCTAGTGCCCCCGACTGTTGTATCTGGTTACAGCAATGCAAGCTGGCTAAGAGTTAGTCTCTACACCCTCGAGGAGGTTAAAAGAAAAGAGACAGACAAAAACTCACACTACATACCCAGTTATTGCTAATGTATGAATACTCAACAATAGCAAAGGTAAATAATGGAGTGATTATGCAGCAGACTGCTAGACAGCAGTGGAAAGGAATATATTCATCCCAGGCTGTTACAACACAGGCGAATGATTTAAATTCTAGAACAATATGTGTAGTGTAAACCCATTTCTGTAAGATTCAGAAGACAGACAACTTAAAAGCATACATTACAGATCTATTTGTGTTTATACATACATATTAAAATTAGACAATAGTAATTTTTTTTCAGGTCATGAAATACAGGAGGAGGGGTACCTTGAGGAAAGGATGAAGGCAAGGAGTGCTGTGAGGACACACAGGCTCGCACTTCCTAGGGGCCGTGTGTGTTGGCGTAGGCGATGGGGCCACAGTTCTGTTCTGTCCCTCTTTATACCATCTGTATAGCGCGGTGTGTATTATTATGTGTGTATATGAAACATTTTATCATTAGAAAAACAACTTAAGCAAGAAAGAAAACATAATAAAAGTGCAGGTCTTGGAGGGTGGCCAGCCTGGGCTGTGCTCCAGACCGTGATGCTGCATGACCAAGGCTCTTCCCTCTGAGATTCACGGCACCCCTGAGTGGGAGTCCAAAGGGAAGGAAGCCTGGGATGCAGGCAGGCTTGCTCCCAGCAGGTGTGTGGGATGCGATGATCAGCGAGGACAGACCTGGGAGCTGCTCAGCTGCTCGGTGCCTTGAGTCGTCATCTCCAGAGGTCCACAGGTGTGATGCTTTCCCAATCACAACCTGGAGCAGGTTGTCTCTTCTTTGAAGGCTGTAACTCTCGGAGGGAGGAGGTATGTGTGAGGGTAATTGGATTAAGGTTATGATGAGCCTAGGACCCAGAAAAATACTGGCTTCTGTGACATCTGTCTGTCGTGCACACTGAGGGCGTGGAAACCCTGGGGGTTTGCTGGTCGGCCAATCAGGCAGAAACGATGAGTCCCAGGTTCAACAAAAGACCTTGTTTATTGTCTTGAGAAAAGGTCTCACATTGAACCTGGAGCTAGGATGGAAGCCCTCAAGCCCTAGTAAGTCATCTCCCTATGCCCATCCCTGAGTGCTGGGGGTCACGGGTCTACACAAGACAGTACCCCACCTTTCTCATGGGTGCTGGTGATTTGAACTCAGGTCCTCAAGCTTGTTTAGCAAGCACTCTTACCCGCTAAGCTTTCACCCAACTCCCATATTGGTTTCTGAGACAAGGTCTCTCTCTGAGATCTAGAGCTTTCTGCTCCAGCTAGGTTTGCAGCCCTCAGAGCTCAGGGACCCGCTGGCTCTGCCTTTCTCAGTTCTGGGGTTACAAGCACATGATACCATACTTAGCTTTTTGAAAATGATGTACTGTTTTTGTTTTTGTTTTTAATTTTTATTTGTATGTCTTTGTAGTGCCTGGGAGAGTTGATGTGCACCACGTGTGTGAGGAGCGGAAGGAGTCCCAGAGAGAATCTGGTCCCCTGCACCTGGAGTTATGGGCAGTGGTGAATCACCCAGTGTGCATGCTGGGAATGGAACCTGGGTCCTCTGCAAAAGCAATAACTGCCCATTCGCCTCACCAGCCACACACACCTGCCGTTTGATGTTGGGGCCGGTGGTGAAGCTCAGGTGGGTGCGAGCACTTGACTGCTTAGGCCAACCTTCCCAGGTGGATCTTGAAGGTGGGATGAAGGTCTTCAGAAAAATCAAGGAGGGTGTGGGGAAAGACGTGTTTTGGGAGCAACATTAAGGCACCCGGTCTGGCAGCCTGTCTCATTCAGGGCCAGGGGAAGGATCACTGGCCCTCTAAATGCAGAGGTTTTGCAGTCTAAGGAGTCTGAGGGGTTGGGGTCGGGGGGTGGGGGTTGGGGGAGGTAGGGTTGGCAAAGATTTGAGAGTAGGAACGCAATATGGATGGCTGCAGCTTTGCTCATGAGTAGCTGCTGCAGAGGAGGTGGGGGGGGCAGGGGGAGGGAAGAGCAAGAGAGAACAGCCAACAGGCAGCCAGCAAGGAGGCTGTCGCCGCTCCAGGGTAAGGGCGATGAAAATATGATAAATGAGTCCTGAGATGTTGGAGACTGCTACTCAATGTGTTCGCCCTCGAAGGAATTTTCAGATTTCCACAAAGGACACTATCTTAACCCAAAGGAATGAGACTGAAGACGTGTTTTGGATTGTCGTGCGCTGGCGAGAGGGGAGCTGGGGGCGGGGGGGGGGGGGAAGGGGCTGAGGGGCCTTTAGGGGCCTCTCAGGTGCTTAACTCTCTGTGACTGTTTAAGAGCGATTCTCAGAAGGCTGGTGGTGGCTTTATGCTTATAATTCCGGCACTCGGGGAGCTGAGACAGGCAGATCACCTCCAATCTGAAGTCTGTCTGGGCTGTAAAGTGAGCCTCAAGGACAGACAGGGCTAACAGAGTGAAATCTTGTCTTAACCCAACAGAGCCAAGAAGTAGGGGTGTAGTTTATTTCGTAGAACACCTGTCTAGTGAGTGCAGAGTCCGGATTCCCCCACCTGCTAGGTAAACCAGGTGTGGAGGTGCATAGCTGTAACCCTAGCGCCCTAGAAGCAAAGGCAGAAAGACCAGAGGTCCAAGGTTATCCTTGGCTACCTGGGAAATTCAAGGACAACATGAGCTACATGGGATCATGTCTTGAAAAGACAAAAAGAGGCGAAAATAAATCACACAGGGCTGGGGAGATGGCTCCTGTGGACAAACCTGAGAGTTGGGATTGAGGGTGGGTGGGGTGCTGCCTGTAATCCCGGCACCCAGGAAGCAGAGACTGAACCCACAGAGCAAGCTGACTATCGCAGGAGCCTGTACTGTGAGATCTGGGCTCAGCGAGAGACCCTACTTCAGAGGAAGATCCTGCTTCAATACGTAAGGCTGAGAGAGATCAAGGAAGACCATCAACATCACCCTCAGGTCTCCATGTGCATACATACATGTACATGTGTACACATGCCCCTGCATACATGCAAACACACATACACACACACACACACACACACACACACTACCACGACCACCACTACAACAACCACCACCACCACTAAATAATAGTATGGAGTGTGTGTGTGTGTGTGTGTGTGTGTGTGTGTGTGTGTGTGTATGACCACATTTGTTGGAGAAAGCTTTGGCCACTCATGCTGTCCAGTTCAGTCTATGCCACACTAAGGGCCCTGGGAATGCTTACTTCATGCCCCCTGCACAGTGTATCGGTTGCCTCCCTGGGCAAGGTCAATCCAGAGACATGTGCAGAAGCTCTCCTCCAAGTCCGTCCTGGCTGTGAAACTGTTGTGGAGCTTCTGTCTTGGATGCCACATGGAGAAGATCTCAAGAGAGAGGAGCCTTCTCTCTAACCCTAAACAGTCTTTTTCGGTGTTAGGCATAGCTCGAAAACAGCAGCTCAATGTTTAGCGCTGGCACTAACTCAGACAAAATACCACCGTTTGTCTTGCTAAAGATGGTGTCATTTTCCACCTCCCAGGACCAGACTGCGTTCTTTCTGTGGTCTTGGGGACAAGCTTCCCTGAGGCCCCTTTCTCCTTTGACTTCCTTCCTGTTTACCAGGGGGAGGCCTAGGCTGTAGGATGCAAAGTTCAAGCCTGGCCTGGGTAACTTGTGAGACAGTGGCTGAAGACATAAAAGAAGGCAGGGCTGTTACTCTGTGGTAGAGGCCTAGCATGCGCCAAGGCGCCAAGACCTGTGTTAGATTTATAAAAGTAAAACAACACAACAATAGTGTCGAAGGGGGTGGGGGTGGGAGTGGGGGTGGGAGCTTAGCAGTAAAGAGTATTTCCTGCTCTTCCAGAGTTCTGATCCCAGCATGTACTTGTGGCTACTCCCAGAGGATCCCATCAAGTGGTGTCAGGATTCCTTTCCCAGCAGGCATTCTCTTTCCAGATGAGCACAGAGCTGAAGGTGAGTCTAAGGTGTTTATATGGGAGGAGGGAGTGGAGGTGATTGGCTACCAATTCACTGCCATCTAGAAAGATCCAGAAAGTCTGAGGCTCAATATGACCTTGGTGTCTGTGCTTGACACATATGAACGAGAAAGCATATTGGCTAAAAAACAAGAAGCAACCAGAGAAATGAACTTGAAGGTCAGGGGACCAGCTAATCCTTGCTGCAAGTCTAAGATGTGAAAAGAAGGACCAAGATTTGAACCTAGGTCTCCCAGTTCCTTGTGCCTGCCAACTGGAGCTGGATTCTGAGATTCTTGACTTTAGATTCTGCCCAGGAATCCCCAAGATATGGGTGAAAGATTCTAACTTGCAAAGCAATATCCAAATAACGTTTCTGATTGCTCACTCTCTACTTTCCCTGAAACCAGTCCTTCTCTTACACCCCTTAATTCTGGGGGTCACCAATTGCTCCTGGACTCCTGTTCCCTTTATGAGGTCTTTGATGCCTGCTGTCTTGTCCCAGCAATCACAGATGAGACAAACTCAGCACCCTTTGGCACCCTGTTAGAGGAAATAAACACACAGAGGAAATGCTTGCAATGTTCCTTTAAAATACACAAGTGCTTTCTACGACAGCCATGTCCCTTGGCAGTCTGTGCTCCAGGCTCCAAATTAAACAGCAGTGTTAGTGAATTGAACTAATTCATTCGACCCACCCTAGTGTAGATGTATACACCAGTGTGGCCTGGCTAGTCTCCGGACAGTGGGGAGATGTTTACTCAATGCACTAGGCTGGTCACCAGGGTCTGTCCTCCTTTCCAGCTATGCCTGGTGCTGGGAACATCCCCCTTTGCCTTGCACAGACATGGAAACTCTCAGCCAGGGTGAGTGAGCTTCCAGCCAGAGCTTCTGGTTCCCGGCTGAGGAAACAATATTCTGCCTGTGCTCTTTTTTTTTTTTTTTTTTTCTCCTGGTGTTTGGGCGGTGGCTAATGGCATTGGTCACTGGACACCCTTGCATGGAAGGAAGGAAGAATAAACAGAGGACAATCTTTAGCACTCCTTCAAGCCAAGCGCAGTGCCTCCTTTTTGAAAAGATGCCATCTGAAAATGGGGTCATGTGGAAACGAAATTTCTAATAGAGAGCAATATACAATGTTCGGTCTCAAAGGACAGCTTCATTTTCTAGGCAAGCGGAGACTTATGGAGGGGAACCACAGTTCTAAAGTTGCACAGACAACAGTGGCAGACCTGAGATCCATGACCAGGGGCTCTGGCTAGAGTCTGGGCTACTGCCTGGTGATGGCACCCTTGGATCTAAGAGCTGACTCGGCAGTGTCACAGGTGTTTTCTGCTCTGACAAATGAGGGTACTATCCATGTCCCGTACCCTGGCGGAAATGCCACCAGGAAAACATGGCAGAGGAAGTACATAGAAGGAAGTGTGGCGAGGGGAGGGGCAACAGGGGCAACAGGGGGTCAGGTGTGGATAGTGTTGTTCAGTTTAAAATGTGTTTCATTTTCCCCATTGCATTTATTTGTTATTTTGTGCTCTCGAAATCAAACAGTTAGGCTTGCAACGAATAAACAAACAATTAAGCAGTGTGTTTTGATGGTATGCAAGTCTTCCTGCCAGCCTTTGGACCAAGTCATCAGTCCCAGCTCAGAGATAAATGAGGTGATATTTAAGAGAGACAAGCCGCTTGCCTTGGGTGCAGGACTCAAGTCCAGCGCTCTGAATTCAGGATCTCCTGAAGGACCCCTTTCTACTAAGATCCTGTGGGTTTCTGGAGACATGGGTGCTGTTGTGACCTTTATTCTGCTTTATTGTATTTAATTTTCAATGGTCTCTACCAAAGAACAGAGTGACTTGGACATAGGTCATGTGATAGTAGATTTTCACTGTCAACTTGATGGGACTTAGAATCACTCTGGCCACACACTTCGGAGTGTGTCTATGATTCCAGAAAAGTTCAAATGAGGTGGAAAGACCCACCATGAATGTGGGTGGTACCAAGCTCTGACTTGGCGGTCCCACATGGATTCCAAAGGAAGATGCATGCCAGGTGACACATTCATCTCTCTCCTTCTCTGCTTCCTGACTGTGGATGCCATGTGACCAGCTTCCTCACACTCTTGCTGTCATGACTACAGGTTGGACCATATCTTCAAACTGTGAGCCAAAGGAAACACTTCTTTGCTCCCTTAAGTTGCCATTGTTGGCTTTTTTTTGTCATGGCAGAGAGAAAGGACACTCACACAGAAAGGGTTGTGTTTCATCTTGACTAAACGAAACCTGAGTGGTGGATGGAAAGGAGACTCGATTACAATCTAGGAGGAAGTCAAACTCCCATTGGGTGTGGCACCCTGGTGGAACAGAGACGCTCAAGTGGACCGCCTACGTGCAAGCCCTCACTGGTCCCTCAGGATTTTCCACCATCTCTTCTTCATGCCAACCCCGTAAGAGAGCTAAGATGGATCTGAGGAGTCCTTGGACCCACTTGTTTTTCTGCTTACCAGATAATTTATTCTCTTACTATGAAAATTCAGGCCAACTACCCTTCTCTGTAAATTTTCATAGTTGAAATCAGATAAACTAGTTTAGATAGCAAACCATTCCGTAGCAAGTTAATGAGGGCCACACAGGCAAAAGTGTCGGCTGCCTGCTGCCAACCCTGACTATTCCAGTTGATTCCCCAAAGCCTACACGTTGGAAGGAGAGCACCAACTGCTGATTGTTCTCCTATGTTGTGACTAGCAAAAGTATATTTGATTATTTTCATTTAGATGAACATCAAGGAGATTTTTCTTGGTAAAAGGTGCATAATTTTTAAATACAAACATGCACACACGCACACACACACACAGTCTGTTTCTTTTCTATTTCAACTATTCTTACAATACTCTTGGACAGGAAAAAAAAGGAAGGGGGACTCAGGCCAGTCAGTTTCTGATACATAGAATCTTTATAAATACTATTGCTATCTTTCCTATTTGGAAATGCATGGGACATGCACAGCTGGAGATGTGATGTGACATGAAAGGCAGTCTCATGGCTTTCTGCAGAGATGCTGAGGCTGGTCCTCCAAGGAGGTGTCTGGTCTGCAGTCAAGCTGTGCAGTACATGGGGCTAACCTCCGTGTAACCCTCCATCCCATAACCCTCTCACTTCTCCAAAGTTGGATGTCTGGAGTTCCACTGCTTCCTGCTTCACTCATCAAGTGTTTGACACCCTCTCGTTATTTCTTTCTGTCCTTTAAAAAAGTCACAACAGACACGAGAAGGTGGCTTACCAATGAAGAGAACGAACTGGGCTCTTCCAGGCAAGCTGAGTTCAGTTCCTGGTGCTCACACAGTTGCTTGCCACATGTAACTCTAGGCCCAAGTGATTCAATGCTGTCTTTTGGCTTCCAAGGGCTGCTGCACACTGGTGGTGTAATAAATGCACACAGGTGTGCACAGTTATTATATTTATTCATTGGGTATGTGCATTCGTTCATGCATGTGTGCTCAGGCATTAGCAGTGGCACATATATGGAGGTTACAGGACAACGTATGGGAGTGGATTCTTTCCTTCCACCATAGGGGACCCAAGGGCTCAAGCTTAGCTCACCAGGTTTGGTGGCAATCAAGCAAACACCTTTAACTACCGAGCCATTCCACTTGTACACTACACCCAATTTTTAATTGCCCTTTTATTAACACCTCTAAAATCTTCTCTGCACATTTGTGTGGTCTGGCTTAGTAACAGAAGTCTCTATGAAACCTTTGGAGTTAACCACCACACTAGAGACACTATGATTTGGGTGAGCAAGACAGATGGCAGACATCTTTAAAAGCTATCAACACTAATATCAAGAATTCAGAAATCACCTTTTGAGGCTGAACAGTTGTGGACTCGGGTCCAATTTGCCTTCTCTGCTGATCATGTCACTGTCCCAAGAGAGGAAAGGTCAGTGGACCAATATCGGGGCTTTGAGCAGTACGCTCTGATTTTCCCCTCAGTCTCTGTTTCCCCAAGTTGAGCCTGGTTGACACAGGTTGCTGAGGTCCCACATCAACTCAACTCTGGCTGGCCAGAGAGCCGAAGAGGAATTGCAGGATGCTGGAGGTGGACCAAGGCCAGCCTGGGAATGCAGCTGGGGTAGCTTTCCTATCCTTTTCTCATTCTCTACTCAACCTGAAAGTGCATCAAGGCTTGTGGTTTAGGCTCTGTTTATCTGCTTTCAACCAGAGAGTCAGAACTTCTCCCTCAAGGAAAGAAAGCTGAAGGCATTGAAACCGAAAGGAGCTGCCACAAGTCGCTGTGAACTGAAACCACAGGATTTCACACAGATAGACCCCATTCTTTCCTGCTCTCCCTTGGCCCTCACACCTCAAGTCACACTCATTCAGGGACAAAGCAGAGCCAGATGGTTTTCCAACTGGACTCACCAAGATGTCCAGACACCAAGCTTATGCTCTGTCTACTTGCAGACTTCCTAGATACCCCAAGAATTGGGTTTGGGCAGGCTGAACCCTGGGTTTGACATAGGTTTTTTTTTTTATTAATTTATTCATATCACATCTCATTTGTTATCCCATCCCTTGTATCCTCCCATTTTCCCCTTACTCCCTTCCCCTATCTCTGTGACTGAGGGGACCTCCTCCCCCTGTATATGCTCATAGGGTATCAAGTCTCTTTTGGTAGCCTGCTATCCTTCCTCTGAGTGCCACTAGGCCTCATCAAGGGGATGTGATCAAATATGGGGCACCAGAGTTCGCATAAAAGTCAGACCCCACTCTCTACTCAATGGTGGAGAATGTCCTGTCCATTGGCTAGATCTGTGTAGGGGTTCAAAGTTTACTGCTCATATTGACCTTGGCTGGTGTCATAGTTTGAGCAGAACCCCTGGGCCCAGATCCGTGCATCATAATGTTCTTCTTATAGGTTTCTAGGACCCTCTGGATCCTTCTATTTCCCCCTTCTCCCATGTTTCTCTCACCTAGAGTTCCAATGGGATGTCCTCCCCTCTGACCCACTTTCCTGGTAAGTGAAGACTTTCATGGGACAAAGCCCTTGGGCTAGTGTCTTGATATAAGTGAGTATATACCATTTAACTCTTTTTGCTTCTGGGTGAACTCACTCATTATGATAATTTCTAGTTCAATCCATTTTCCACAAATTTCAGGAATTCCTTGCTTTTAATAGCTGAGTAGTATTCCATAGTGTAACTGTACCACAGTTTCTCTTTATCCATTCTTCTACTGAGGGACACTTAGGCTGTTTCCATGTTCTGGCTAGTATGAATAAGGCAGCTATGAAAATGGTCCCTGTTGTGTGGTGGAGCATTTTCTGGGTATATTCCAAGGAGTGGAATAGCTGGGTCTTGAGGAAGCCCTATTTCCATTTTTCTGAGAAAGCACCAGATAGATTTCCAAAGCGGCTGTACTAGTTTGCATTCCCACCAGCAGTGAAGGAGTGTTCCTCTTTCTCCACATCCTTGCCAGCATGTGGTGTCATCTTCAACAAGTGGTGCTGGTCTAACTGGATGTCTACATGTAGAAAAATGGAATTAGACCATATTTGTCACCATGTACAAAACTGAAGTCCAAGTGGATTAAAGACATCAACATAAAACCAGAGACATTAAATCGGTTAGAGGAAAAAGTGGGGAAGAGCCTGGAACACATTGGCACTGGAGACAACTTTCTGAACAGAACACCAACAGCCCAGGCCTTAACGTCAACAATTAATAAATGGGACCTCATGAGCCTGAGAAGCTTCTGTAAGGCAGGAGACACTGTCAACAGAACAAAGCGACAGCCCACAGATTGGGAAAAGATCTTCACCAACCCTTCATCTGACAAAGGTCTAATATCCAAAATATATAAAGATCTCAAGAAATTAAACACCACCAAACCAAATAACCCAATGGGGAAAGGGGGCTCAGAACTAAACAAAGAATTATCAAGAGAAACACTTAAAGAAATGCTCAACCTCCTTAGTCATCAGAGAAATGCAAATCAAAACGACACTGAGATTCCATCTTACACCCATCAGAATGGCTAAGACATAGGTTTTTTGTTTTTTGTTTTTAATTCAGGGTAGAAGGCCCTGCACAGAGATACGGGAAAATTCCTAGGTTTCACACATAACTAGAAGGCCTCTGGGAGGGAAAGAAAATGCATGCATTTTGCCCTGCCTTGCCTCAAAAGTCTCTCTGCTCCCCTGAAAAGACTTAAAACCTAAGATTGACTCAAAGATGGTCATTTAACGGCTTGACCTGCACGTGATTACAGGAAATGATGGGAGCAGGCAATCTGACTTGGGGGAAACCAGTAGGTGAGTATGGGATGTGATTTGGAGGTCCTCATGGAATGGTTGCCTCAAAAACGTCCCTGCCATAGCCCTCCAGAGCCCCCAAATACCCACCAAAAAGAGGACAGAGCACAGAAGGCCTGCTGAGTGCATGGACTGGTTTCCCGTGAGCCCCATGAGTGAGAAAGAATAATTCTCTAAGGGTCAGCACTCCTTGTGGATAGATTCTTAATCACTGCCCTCCTTACCGGACTCTTCCATATGCTATGGGTGAGAGGGGGCCTGCAGGGAGGAAGTGCTTCCCACAACCCGTGTGTGTGTGTGTGTGTGTGTGTGTGTGTGTGTGTGTGTGTGTGTGTGTGTGTGTGCCACCTCAACTCACCACCTCATGAAGCACAGGTAGCAATGGCTCTGAAACTCAAGGACAAACCCCAGGCCCACTGCTGGAAAGGAATCCTACTCTCATCTCCCACCGCCTCTAGCTGCCCTTCTCTGCCCTTTCATGCTGTCTCTCCATAAAAGAACGGATGACCAAGATCGGCTGGGAAAGCCAGCCAGGGAGAAGAAGCCAAGCCCAGAAAGATAGAGAAACTCCTTGAACGTACCAGTGTCACAGCTGAAGACAGCCATGCTTCCTAAGTATTAGAGTAGTTGAAAATACCCCCGTACGCCCGTAAGATGGATGGCTGAGCAGTTCATATCAGGAGCGAGAAGACTGAGTCAGTATGAGCTCTCTAGAACTTTCCCTCCTTACTTCTCCAGTCTCCCCTCTACCACACCCTACCCCCTGTTTTTTTGAGATGGAGTCCCGTGCTGTAGCCCAGGCTAGTCCTGAGCTCAAGCTGACCGTCTTGCCTCAGTCTCCGAAGTCCTGGAAGTTACAGGCACACATCTCTACACCCAACGAAATTTCATATTTATAAGTGGGGTCTTTCTCTTGTAAAGATGAACTCTGGACAAAGGACATAAGAATACTTATTGAAGAAAATGGGTACAAATCAGAGGGCTACAGTTCAGGGGACTCTTGATTAATCTTAGACTGAATAAAAATGTTGTTAAGCTGTATTCAGTGGCCACAGTTTAGGCTGTGAATGAAGAAGCTGGCCCCATCTGCGTATTTTCAGTAGACGGAGAGAGAGAGAGAAAAAAAAAAGCTCCAGTGGGGCAGCTATTTCTTTTTGATTGTGACTCTTGTCATACTAACAGCAGCACAATTTATGATGCATTATGAGGAGAGAGAAATCCCACTGTAAGCTCCCATCTGACCCTGAGATAACGCGACTTAGCATGTGCGTAGGCATCATGTCACATTGCCACATAAAATATAGACACCTGTGCGATAGACCCTTCGCTGGGGTGGTTATAGGTTTCTCTCTAATTCGTTTTCAGTCAATGACTTCAGTGACATTTGGCTTTCTTTCTGGGGAGGAGATTTCCTGCCTCTTCCACAGCCTGCATGAGAACTGAGCCGGGAACAGTACATCTTCTGTGAAGTCCTCTCCATGGGAAGCCGAAGAAATAAATCTCCCTTCTCCCCACTGGCTCTGAAGGCAAGCCGAGGAGAGCAAGGGCTTGGGGGGAGGATTGACACTCAAGGGAAGAGGGGCAAGGGTCCTGAATGTGGGGAACAGTGAAAGAAGTCAATCTGGGGTCTGCTTCAGGGCATCGTGAGGGGCTAAACCACAGCCGGAAGAGCACAAGCCCCGCCATTAATAAACGTGTCACTCTTACCTGTCAGGCAGGCCCCTTTAGTGAGAGTCACCATGGTGTGAAACGACAGGGCTTATTTGCTTTAACTCCTTGCTTTACGGGCTGAGGCTGGAGAGAGCCAGCCGGCCAACTAGCCCCATGGAATCTACTCCACATGGCTGGCTACGCAGAAGGAGATGAGTACTGGGCTTATGCCTTGGTTACTTTCCTTGCTGCTGTGGCAAAATATTAGACAAGATGTGACTTAAGGTGGGAAGGGGTTAGTTTTGCTTGGGGTTCAGGGGATGCAGTCAATCATGTTGTCCCCATGGCAGCAGGAGTGTACGCTGACCGCTCACATCCCATTGACTGTCTGGAAGCCGAGAGAGATCGCTAAATGCTGGCTGTGCGCTCTACCTCTTTTTTGTTCAGCCCCGAACCCTAGCCCCGTGGATGCTGTTGTTTACTACTAGAGTGGGTCATCCTACCTCAATTAACCTAATCTGAAGTCTCCATCAGAGACGTGGCCCAAGCTTTGTCTCCCGTTTCAACCATCCCAGTCAGCGAGCCTCAGAGGCGGTCCTCAGGCAGGCAGAGTAAGACCCCCCAGTGAGGCATCTTTGAGATATTCCGCAGCATGGATATTAATAGCAAGGGTAGAAATAGGGTGTGGACCAATTGGCTGAGCCAATGGGTGTTCTTTGTGACCTAGGGCATGCCTTAGTGTTATGGTGTGCATGCAGAAGTCAGGGACGGCTTGCAGGACTCAGTTCTCTCCTTCCACCATGTGCATGTTGGGGGAACGACCTCATGACCTCATATCATCAAACCGGGGGCTAAGCACCTTTACTCATTGAGCCAAAACTCCTTGTCTTTCAAAGTCACTTTTCAAGAATCAAGCCTTGATTCTTCATTAAGTGGTGCCTACTCCCCAAATATTCTTGTCTCCTCCTTTTCCTTTTTACAGGAGTCCATACCACCTTTGTGCATAATGTTGTGTTTGCTTATTCATCACGTGACTTTCCCTGTTTGTATGTACAGTTCCTACATTCAGGAATCATGAATCTATTTCCAAGGGAAAGTCTCCAAAATATGTGGGACATAGTAGGTGCTCACTCAGTATTTACAGATTCAGGAGTGAATGACTGTGTTTGCTATGAGTCAGGCTATGCTGGGGCTTTCTCTAATCCTGGATGCAACTCCTCTGGGCAAGCTGTATCCTCAGCACGTCATATGTGAAAAAAGAAAAATCCAAGGCGTAATGAATTTAATGGTTGCTGGAGGCCATCTGGGCAGCTTGGGGGAGGGAGTCTCCTAAAGGTCACTGGCAAAGGCGCAAGGGGAGACTGGAAAGCTGTTGCTTCTTCACTCTCCCTCTCCTGTCCCCTCTGTGGTCAAGGTCTGGGCTTCCAGAAATTTCTTTGAAGGAGAAGCCTTACACTCTGTGGTTTTTGAGGCTCTCTCTGGCCTTGCTGTGGGTTTCTGCAACCTGAAGCTCCAAAAAGAAGCCTTTGCTAACTTCCTGAAGAAAGCTCCAGGAAGTCCTGTCCCCTGGCAAAAGCTGTTCACAGTAGGTGAGAAAAAGGGAAGTTTTCAGACCACCACACACTTGGAGGTTTCGTTTTCAGTGTTGTGTGGAGTTGACAAATTAAACCTGAGTTGGCTCTCTTCCCCACGTCCCTCCCACCCGGGGCCAGCTTCTCCCCTCCTCCTCCTCCTCTTCCTCCTCCTCCTCCTTCTCCTCCCCCTCTTCCCCTCCCCTTTTCCAGATTCCTGTGTTTTGGTTAACTTTATCCCCTCCTGTGTTACTGTTGTTGTACCACATATTAATGCCGGGCTTCTGTAGCCGACAGGAGTATGGTTGAGTTACAGTAACAAGCTACAAGCTGAGGGAAAGGGCTGCGGTTTCTGGCTGGTCCTGTCCCAGATATCCACACTCACATCTGGATAAGAGATCATGTGACAGCTCAAAAAGCCAGCAACGTAGCCTGGATGCCATAAAAAATGGGGTCTGTTAAATTAAAAAGGCTTTAACTACTGGCTCAGCTGGTTTGGGGGTCTTTCATTTTCTCCCCTCTTGTTCTCTCTCTCTCTCTCTCTCTCTCTCTCTCTCTCTCTCTCTCTCTCTCTCTCTCTCTCTCTCTCTTTCATTGCTGAGGAATGTGTTGAAAGATTTGTGATTGCTATATACTTAATTTAATATTGTGAACCCATCATATTGTGAATTTGTTTGCATGTTTTTCTGAAGTCTGGCCAGCTCTTCTCCATTTTCCTAAGTTAACAAAAGGCTTTGTCAGTTCTGGGATCAGGACTTGGTGTCCTGGTAATAAACACTCCAGAATAAAGTCTCCGCATTTCCCTACCCCTCCATCCTCCTGTAAAAAGCAGACTTCAGACTTCTGGCCAAAGCATGACTTTTTTTTTCTTACCATCTTTAAGGAAGATCCTGCCCAGTAACAGGTTTTAAAATAGTACCAGTTGATAGAAATGTCATTGTCCTTATTGGATAAAATCCAGAACAGATTGGAAAGAAAACATGTCTTGAGATGAAGGGATGTTGAACAGCAAAGTGCAGTCTAGCCTCAGCTCATGCAACTCAAAACAAACCAAAAAAAAAAAAAAAAAAAAAAAAAAACCTCTTATTTTCTTTTTCTTGCGCAAATAAAGCATTCTTGTGTGCCCACTGGATATATCATTCTCCCTGATTTACCACGATTGCAGAAACTCGGATTAAACAAGGTACCGGTTCCAAAACCAAAAAGTCTGTTTTCTCAAACTATCAAAGAGAGAGTGACCCCGGAAGGGAGTGCCTGATAGAAGACGACAGGCAAACAGTGCCTAGTTTCTTGTAAAAGAATAAACAGCCGATTAGGCAAAGCGCTCTCTCCCGGCATCATGGTGTCTGTTGGCCATAGTTCATTTTTCAATTTAGGCGAATGCAATAGGAACAATACAAGTAAAATCCTGCTAGCGTTGGCTCTCCTAAGCTATGTCACATCATCTTCTTTAAACACATGAACCAGTGAGGTCAGTATTTTCCCCCTCACTAGATGAGAGGCTACCTACAAGCCCTGTTCCTGTGTGTCTTTGCTCACTGTCTGGCCTTCCGGGGTGCAGAGGAGCGAGGGGAACTCAACACGACTTTTCGGTTTCAAGTTGGGGTGTCTGTTTACTTTTCTCCACATCCTGTGTCCCCTCACCTGGGCTGCACTCCATAACTACAAGTGTCACCTGTGTCTGCAGGGTCGCTATGACCTACCTATGACCATGGGGGGGGGGCGGTTCTGTGCCTCGTGCCAATGAGCACTTTGTGACTTTGACTCAAAGACTCTCGAGGATCTGTGCCCACAGTGCTGTCTACATCCCCTATACATGAACTCTCCCTGACTTTAGTCCATGGGATTTCTGCAATCTGTGCCCACAGTGCCTTCTATGACCCATGTCTATAGGCTCTTCTATGACTTCTATCTATAGGTCCTCTGTGATCTGTGTCTAGGCCTTCTGTGAGCCATGTCTATGGGCCCTCCATGAACTGTGTCTATGGACCTTCTCTGATCTGCGTCTGTGAACGCTCCATGACCCGTGTTCATTGGTCCTCTCTCTCTTTTGTCGATGGGCTGTATATGACCCGAGCATCTTGGTTCTCTGTAACCTGTGTCCAGAGCTTTCTGTGACCTGTGTCCTCAGAGTCTCCATGATTTGTGATTATAGATTCTCTAGGATGTGTATCCACAGGGTCTCGGGTCCCCCCTTTGGACCCCATCTACTGAGGCGTTGGGAATAAACCAGCTTGCCGATTGGCCGAATGCCTCCACTGACTCTGCGGGTGCTGTCAGGCTCAGAGGTGCTAGTTCTGGTCCCACAGTACTGCATCATCTTTGCAACAATCCTACCACTAACCTCAGACTTTCGTTGAAGGTATGCATGTCCTCCTCTATATTCTACTCTCATCTTCACCGAGGAGTTTAAGGCTGGTTGGCTAAACTGAGGAGATGCTACTGCAAAGCTCCATGCTTGTAGACTGATACAGTGAGTGTGTCCCATCCTCTCCTCCTGTAACCGAGTCTTGTGGGATGCAGTAAAACCCACCCCCTTACCTCAACTCAAGCTTGAGATGCCTTGTTCCACTGAAAAGCCAGGGGCTGTTCCAATCCACCCTTCCACAAGTCTCCTTGGTGATACATGATGTGATCAAAGTCTCTAGAAAGTAGAATCACTGTAGAATCAGTTACGTACTCATCATTTTATCAATCAAAACCACCTGCTCATCATCCCTTAAAAACGTAAGAGCACCCATGGTATGCCACAGACATAGAATGCAAATTGTATTTTATCCTGAACACCACCCAGTAGGTTCTTCGAACATGATATTCCAGAAATTTCTGAAGCATCAAGGAGGAATGGGTCAAGATCGACTAGTAATGTCCACCATGGATATAGAGGTAGAAGCGCATGTGATGTAAGCATATTCAGATGATCAGTGTTTGCCACCTCTGTGTCAGGTAACTGGGAAGCAGAACCACAGCCGGACCCCCTGGTAGCAAGCTTACCTTTGCTCCAGTTCTGTGGCTCTCTCTGTCAGAACTCTGTTTTCTCAAGAACCTCTGATCTTCGGCAACTGACTTGCCCTTCAGACACACCCCAGTGCTTATTTGATTATACCAAGGCCTAGCTCACCAGGCGGTGCCTGTTTTCATTATTTACAGTCAATATTGTATTTTCTGGGTTAGAAAATACAAATTAAATGGAAAGTTTTTCATCTACTTGCTTGGCATGTAAATCACAGCCCACGATGACTAGACAGTTCCCAAATTTAATTAAGAGGAAGGCTTGCTAAGCCAGGGATTGAAAAAAAAAAAAATCTTTCTCAACGGGCCTATCTTCCTGCCTTTTAATAAAAAAATAGACACATGTCAGAAAAGAGACTCTGCAGCCTTTTCATTGGGTTACAGCCAGATGTGTTTCTGTCCTTAGCTCTACTCATAAGATAGTAACTTGACACGCAGATTTCCCGGCATTCAACTTCTGGTGTCCTGGGCATGCGCTCTTCTGGGATCAGGTTTCCTGATGGCCCTCCCTGGCACCTGCAGCTCTTTATTTTTTTTATTTTTTATTTTTTAAATATGAATATTTTTTTTTCTTTTTTTTTTTTTTTTTTATTAATTTATTCTTGTTACATCTCAATGTTTATCCCATCCCTTGTATCCTCCCATTCCTCCCCCCCCCATTTTCCATTATTCCCCTCCCCTATGACTGTTCCTGAGGGGGATTACGTCCCCCTATATATTCTCATAGGGTATCAAGTCTCTTCTTGGCTACTTGCTGTCCTTCCTCTGAGTGCCACCAGGTCTCCCCCTCCAGGGGACATGGTCAAATGTGAGGCACCAGAGTATGTGAGAAAGTCGTATCACACTCTCCACTCAACTGTGGAGAATATTCTGACCATTGGCTAGATCTGGGAAGGGGTTTAAAGTTTACCTCCTGTATTGTCCTTGGCTGGTGCCTTAGTTTGAGCGGGACCCCTGGGCCCAAATCTGCCTATCATATTGTTCTACTTGTAGATTTCTAGGACCCTCTGGAACCTTTTATTTTGCTGTTCTCCCATGCGTCTCTCATTTAGAGTCCCAATAGGATGCCTTCCCCTCTGTCCCAGTTTCCTGGTAAGTGAAGGCTTTCGTGGGACATGCCCCTTGGGCTAGTATGCAGAAATGATCATAATGAGTGAGTTAACCCAGAAGCAGAAAGAATCAAATGGTATATACTCACTTATATCTGCAGCTCTTTATTGAATAGTGTGTATTTTCTACTTCCCCAGTTAGCAGCCGTGGGCAAATCACCTGCTCACACCCTTTGGGGCCAACGGGAAGGGACTAGACAGTAAGAGACAATACAGATATTCTGGAGTGTTCCCATAGAATCATGTCCTGACAGACTGAAAGCTAAACCAGAAGGAATCTAACCTTTCAAACACGCTGGCTTGGCAACACAACCCACCTGTTTGCCCCTGCAGTTTGCACGGCTGGGTGGAAAGCACAGCTCCTTGCCACTGCCTGAGTTTCAGGAACTAGACTTCCTTACCTGCTGCAGGGCCTCCTGGGATTTCCCCACCCCATCCCAGGTGAGGCCTTTCTCCGCTTCCCTTTCTCAAACACTGCGTTCTCCCTAGCTCATTTTCCCCAGCAGTGATTCTGGCATTGACCCCGGCAAGTCATAAGTCTTCTTTCACTTCAATTATTAAGCCCTCTGCCAGACAGAGGTTTATCTAAAACTAGACACAATCGGAACAATTGGGGGCCTATGCCCCAAAGTAGAGTGCTCCATTTGAACAATGTCTACTCAACAAACTAGTGGTTTTTGCTGAGCCCTGGTTCCACTGTCGATTTGTCGCAAGCCTCTAAATATGTCAAAAATCTTTTGGTTTCTTCTCTCTCGGTAGTGTTTTAAAACAACTTTGCTTTAAAGACTTGACATGGGCCTCTGAAGATAAGGAACACACAGCCAAACGTCTGTGCCTTTTCAACAACAATTCTTGGGGGAAGAGGAAGTGACAGGGGTGGGTCTGCTTTGGCTGTGATGTGATTTTCCTCAACATGCCATCAAGGATTTTTGCACACATGCTTGCACACATGCACGCAGCCACGCATACCACTGTCTTTAGCAGTGGCCTTTCTGTGAGAATGGTGCAGTAGCTAGCTTGAAGTGAGTACAGAGCCCATACAGTGAGAGCAGTAAAAACACGCACTTAAGACCAGGAAGATAACTTGGTAAAGGGCTTCCAGGCAATTGTGAAGGCACGTGTTCGGTCCCTAGAACCTGCTTTAACACATAAAAAAAAATCAGGCATGGTATCTTGTGCTTGTGATGCAGCTCTGGGAAGACAGAGACAGGAGGATCACTGAGATTCACTGGCCAGCAACCTAGCCTGCTTGGCAAGGTAGCGAGGGATGATATGAAAAGTTGTAGCTGCAGTGATGGCTCCGTGGTAAGAGCACTTGCTGTTCTTCCAGGGGACTTGAGGTTAGTTTATAGTTGCCTGTAACACCAGCTCCAAAAGACCTAACACTTTTTTTCTGGCCCCTGCATGTACCCTACAAATGTGGCACCTAGTTGCACACAAAGGATAATAATAAAATAAATATTAAAAAATAAAATAGCCAGGCAGTTGTAGCGCATGACTTTAATCTCAGCATCCGGGGAAGGCAGAGGCAGGTGGATCTCTGTGAGTTTGAAGCCAGCCTGGTCAACAAAGTGAGTCCAGGACAACCAGGGCTGTTAAACAGAGAAACACTGTCTCAAAAAGCAAAAACAAAACAAAACAAAAATTAATGAACAAAAGTACAAAAATGAACAGCTCTTGAAGATTGGTATCTAAGATTGTCCTCTGTTCTCTCTCTCTCTGTCTGTCTCTCTGTCTCTCTGTCTGTCTCTCTGTCTCTCTCTGTCTCTGTCTCTCTCTCTCTCTCTCTCTCTCTCTCTCTGTTTCTCTCTGTCTCTCTGTCTCTCTCTCTCCCTACCTTGTCACCTATCTGGGGTGGCTTCATATTGTAAGTTTTATTACATGTTGTAAGTGTGATAGCTTCCTAGAGGCCCCCTCCCAGCCACAGCCACATATTTCCTCCCAGCTTGCTTTCTCACAGTTCGTGGAGTAAAGAGGGAGCCCAAGGGCTGGCACCCTAGAAGTCTTATGCACTCGAGCGAAGGTGTGGGAACAATCCAGACATTCTTGGCTACAAGCAAATCATAGGCCCTTCCCACCCCCACAGGTGTGAACAGCAGGAAGCTGGGACCTGAGGTCGGCTGGCCACTGGCTATGCCTTCTCCCCTGCTCCCCAGAAGCAACACACAGGTGCTGCTAGCTGGGTTAGCACCCAGGCCCCTGGGCATCTCTTGGAACTTGCACATGTATTTGTTTTTGACCAGGATGTCTTTCTCTCTCTCTTTTTAAAATCTGCTATGGGCATTCTTCTCTACTGTATCTGACATGACATGAATAGAACCATTCCTTTCTTTATGGGGCCACTGTTCTCTCTGCACTTGCATATTTGTGGACCTGCTCATCAGCATCTGAGAACCGTGAGACACCGTAGCTCTGCTGGGCCAGCCAGGAGCCTCCTTCGGTGTGTGTTTTTCTATTTCACTGGATCCCATATCTAACATGCAAACAGCACTCATACAGAGTGAGTGAAGATGATGACTTACTTATTAAGTACTGATCACCTGTCTCAAGTAGAGATTCATTCTGGCTGCGTGTGGTCATGCATGTCTACAGTCCCAGCACTTGAGAGTCCCAGCCTCGGCTACTTACCAAGTTCAAGGCAGCCTGGACTGTATGAGACCCTGTCTAAAAACAAACAAACAAACAAACAACAAAATGTAAAATAAACAATTAAAGTTGAGATTTGTAATGTTTTTTTTGCTCTCCTACTGTCAAAATATACTGAAAATATTTCACCACTCAGAAAAATTTAAGTTACTATCTATATTAGTTAGTGTTCCCAGGTTTTGCTGCTATAACACACATACCCAAACTTGGTGAATTATAGCAACCAAGTCTACTTTCTTCCTATCCACCTTTGGCAGCAGGTCACCTGTGACTGGGCTGTGTATTCTCTCTGCTCCACGATCCACTAAGGACCTGCCTGAGGGACATGCCTTTCTGGTGTCAGGGGGGAAAGAGCTCTGCTGGGACAGGTGTTGATTCGACTCCTGGGGCTTTTGTGAGGCTCTGTCTCCCTTTACATGGCTCATAGGAGATGAGTAAGTGAAGCCTACTTGCTGGGATGGGAGCAGATCACTGGAGATAAAGCCTCAATGCAAGACAAAATCTAAAGGAAGGTCGTCATAAGTAGCCATGACTGTTGTCATTTCTGGCACACTGTATCTGTATTTTAGACATATATTCTTATTGTGACATTTTATTCATTCAATTTGTGAAGATTTCCGGTCACATAAAATCCACTTAGCCAATGTGGTTCACATGTCAAGCGAATCAGTCATAGAAAACATCCTTGTCAACAGAACTTTTTGACTAGGAGTTGGGGAGATATCTCAGGTTAGTGCTTGTCATACACGCATGAGGACATGGGTTTGGATCTCTGGAAGCCACATAAGTACATGTCTACAATCCTAACCTCAGAAAGCCAACATGGGAATCCACAGAGCAAGCTGCCTAGTCTGACCATATCTATGAGCTCTGGGTTCGATTGAGAAACCCTGCCTTAGTGAATAAAGTATAGAAGTGATTGGGGATGATTCTAGACATTGACTTCACTTCAGATCTACACACACAACACACACACACACACACACACACACACACACACACACACACACACAGTAAAACATATACACCTGCACAAACATGAAAAATGTAAAAAGAAAAAAGTGATCAATTTTCATCCAGTGTAGACGTGAATACATCCTATTGGGACTTTATGTGAGAGTAGTATGGAAGAATGGAGAAATAGAAGGATCCAGTGGGTCCTAGAAACCTACAAGAAGAACATCAGAATGGGTAGAACTGGGCCCAAGGGTTGTTCTCAAACTACTGCACCAACCATGGACAGACAATACATGTAGTAAAAAGCGAACCCCTACTCAGATGTAGCCTATGGACAGGACATTCTCCATACTTGAGTGGAGAGCGGGAACTGACTCTGACACAAACTCTGGTGCCCCATATTTGACCACGTCCCCTTGGTGGGGAGGCCTGGTAGCATTCAGAGAAAGGATAAGCAGGCTACCAATAGCCTTTAATCATATAGTGGGGGAGGAGGTCCTCCACGGTCACTGACACAGAGGAGGGGAATAGGGTGAAAGCAGGAGGGAGGGAGGGAGGAATGGGTAAATACAAGGGATGGGATAACAATTTAGATGTAATCTGGATAAATTAATTAAAAAATAAAATAAAAGAATTTCTACTAAAAAATTTTTTTTCATCCAGTGGCAGTCATTGGTGTATCCCAACAGTCTGCAACCTCTAGTTCAAGAGGTGGACAGATACACAGCCCAAGGCAAATATACCTTCTGTTAATTGGCTTCTGGTTCTTCTTCATGAATTCTTCCTATAGTTCTCATGGCTTTCCTGTTAAGAGATTCAGTGATTCCTTCTGGAAGCTATGCATTATTGAGTGTTGTCTCTGTTTGATATCCCGGACATTTTTTTTTAAGCCAAAGCCATTCCCAAGGTAAGAAATGTGCATTATGTGGCAATTAGAAAAATGGTAGCTGCGAAGGTGGAAGTGGAGGGCTGGAGGTGCTGAGCTCATAAGGATGCTAACAATCTAGATAACGATTCCTTCCTGGTTCATATCTAGGTATCCCTCTGGTATGTGTTTCGGTGTTCCTGGCACACACAGGCCTGTTGTGAGGTTTGTTTATGAGAGGATGAGGTCCAGGAGGTGAGGCAGCAGACAGAAGAAAGAAGGGCGATAGGGTGATGGAGATGCTAACAAGCAGCACCTTCCATTGGGAAAGCTGGCTAGTGAGAGGCTACAGCAACATCCTTGTTGAGGAGAGAAGAGACCCAGGCTGGGGTTGGGTAAAGAAAGAGAAGGTGAAGATCCATCTGGAGTAAAGGGTTAAGCATTACTGGAGAGCCTCTTGGACAGGAGCCCACTGAGGGTGAGCGTGCTGGTTCTGGTTTGGGGAAACATCACGTATATGGCGTAGCTAGCTGATTGCAGAGTTGCAGGAAATCATCAACTTTGTCTGCAGGTCTCCAGTATGATTAATGTATGCTTCATCTCTCTCTCTCTCTCTCTCTCTCTCTCTCTCTCTCTCTCTCTCTCTCTCTCTCTCTCTCTCATGAAGCCTTCATGGCTTATCCAAGAAGCAGAGCACAGCTCCTGTCTCTGCCCATACCACAGCATGCCCCCCACTCCCTTTTCTTCCTTTCTTCTTCACCTTTTCTCCTTTCCTCTCCTTTTCTTGCTCTCAGCTCCATCTTGTCCCTCCCTTACATTTCTACCTTCATCCTGCCTCATCTCTCTCTCTCTCTCTCTCTCTCTCTCTCTCTCTCTCTCTCTCTCTCTCTCTCTCTCTCTCTCTTTCTCTCTCTCGTATGTGTGTACATGTGTATGCAGATACACATGTGTGAAAGCCTGCATACAGAACATTGGATGATTTCTGTAACTTTTCTTCTTGTTTTGTTTTGTTTGAGACAAGGTATCTCACTGAACTTGAAACTCACTGATTCAGCTAGACCCATTGGCCACTGACCCTAGGGCTCCTTCTGTCTCCACCTTCTGCCTCTGAGATTTCAGGTGGATGGCGCTGCTGTTCTCTGCTTTTTAAGTGAGTGCTGGGGATCCAAACTCAGGTCCCCACAATCACACAACAAGCACCTCTCTGAGTTATCAGTACCAGGCACTTCTGCCCTTAGTTTCTCAGTGAAAAACTGACACAATTTAAAAGAAATTAACATACTACATATTATAAGAGCTCTTTATCTTGGGCAACATGCTTATTTGGGACATGAATTTAGCAATATCTTATCAGGCATGATGTGGTCTATCACAGAAGGGTTTACTGGGGTTCTTCACCAAATCTAATAATTGTAGCATGTCAGAACAGGAAGAAAGGTTATTTTGCAAGAAAGAACAAAGGCCAGAAATGGGAAAAGGTATGTCCAAAGTCCATAGGACCAACAATTTTGTATCTGATGCACTATTTCATTCATGTGGGGGATTTGGGATCTACGTGGAAGTTGGAATCCGGTGGTTCAGGAAAATACATAGCAACATGAAAGAAAAAAAAATGGGTACACATATGCAAATAGCAGTTAGGTAAATAAGGTCTGTGCCTTCATTTCATCTTCTTCTTTGGGGTGATTGATTGAATCTAGAAAGCTCTTAGCAGTTGATGGGTAGAACAAGCATATAAATGCAGGATTGTAGCTGACCATTGGTGAGCCTGAGCCTCTGAGCGGGGCTGTGCAGCAGCAGGTGTAAACATTGAAACAGCAGGCTATACTTACATATTTGCACACACACACACACACACATACACACACACTCACACATGCACACACACGCACGCACGCACGCACACTCACACCCGTAACAGAAATTATCAAAGAAAGAGCAGCTATCAATTTGAGAGAGGAGCACATGTGAAGGACTGGAGAGAATAAAGGAACGGGAGGGAATGATGTAATCATATTTTAATTTTAAATGTAAATAAATACATAATTAATACTAAACACATAATTTTAAATAATATCCTCACGGTGGCTGGCCCTGACCCTTTGCCGGTGTGTGCCCTGTGAAGGGCGTCCTCTGACCAGCTTCCTGTCCTTCTGTGTACCCCTGTCTCTCCCTGTTCCCTTAGCTGGTCCTGTTTTTATCTGCAGTGCTTATGCTTGTCCAAACTATTGTTCATTTGCTTAGTATTTTTCTCTTTACTGGAATGGGAGAGTCCCCCAAGGGCAGAGGGTTGACTTCTTTGTTTACTGGCCTTATATCCCCAGGCCCAGAACAAGCTATGTCCAAGAAGTCTCATCAGTTTCACAAGTGTTTGCTGATGGGGAGGGCAGTGCTAATAAAGACCACTTGAGGGGTGCAGTGTCAGGCTCAGCAGGAGATAAAATAGGAGGAGGAGGAGGAAGAGGAGGGGGACGGTTAGTATTAGGGTGGTGATGATGGCTTGGTTGATCCCCGGATTCTGAATTTGTGGCCCAAGTGGGTGATTCGAAGCCCACAGACACCTTGAGTATTGAAGGGCAGGAGACCTGAGAATCAGCAATGCACAGGAACAGGAAGGTACCTGGTAGGTGACATGGTTTGGTTTCTATGTATGCTGTTTCCTTGTGTCTGCAGCCCACAGACAGGAGCTGCCTGTCAGCAATGTCAAATTGTTTCCTTTTTCTGAGGAACACCCAGTGTCTGGTGACTAAGACTCAGTGCTGGACTGGGCTGGGAAGCTGGAATGATGTGGGTTGTGAGCACCTGGCCTAGTGCTCCCACTTCCCAATTGTGTCTACATGCACCGGGTCAGGGGAAGGACAGCATGGGGACCTAACCCTTGTGTCTTTCTGGCCCATGGACAAGTGAGGAGGAGGCAGCTCTCTGTGGCTCCTCCCCGCTCCCTTGCCTGTGCTCCCCTCTTCACTGGTTCTCGCAGAATTGCGATGTTGTGGTCAGATTAATGATATCTGCAATGTTCTTCTGCCTTGGAACAGTATGGCTCATCCTGGGATCTTTTCAGATTTTTTTTTTTTTAAGTCCCGGGCCAGTTGCCTTTCCTCTAATGGTGCTACCAGCCAAGTCATGTTCCATTGAGGTCATGGGAGATGGATAGTTTTACATAGGCATCTGCAAACGACAGCTCAAACCCTGTCCTCCAAGTAGGTGTTGACGGTTAGAACTCCAAGGCATCTGTTCCCAAGCCCAGCATCTGTTCCACACCTTTGAGGCCTGCAGAAAAAAAAACTTTGTCTCCTTTGAACTCGGTTTTTTTTTCTGGATCCTGTGGCTAGCTGAAGCCTTGGCACACTGCAGTGACAAGCTCAGGAGTAAGTAGCCTGTCACACCCCCAAATCACCCATCAACAGAGGACTTGTGAGGGACCACACACTGTTGTTTTCTTTTGTAGTACACCCCTGTTGGCCCAGCCTGCCTTCTGTTAGACCTAAGGTTGTGTTGTGTCCAGGGGAATTACTGTTAGTACAACCATGGCTTTGTCCCTGTTTTAGACAGAGGCCACAGAATAATTGTCCTCAAAGAAATGGGATAATTACGACCAAATCCTCCCCTTTCCTGCCTGTTCCTTCCTCTGCCTAGTGGAGAAGCGGAGCCTCAGACAAGCGGCAAGAAAGGTAAGTGTGGCAGCATGGGCTGTACACGGCTCATCACGGCACCCCCCTTCTCTGCACTACGGCTCCGTGGGAGGATAAGCCTTCCCTGGAGACTGCTTTCCAGGAGACTTTTAATGCGATCCCCATGTTAGAAGTAAGTGTGTATAGTTCATTGTTCTGGCCACACTGCCTCAAACGGATTTTACGTTTTCTGCATCGGGACGTTTGCAGGAACCCCTTGCTTAGCGCTCGCACTGTTGCCCCGGCATCATCTGTTGGATTCTTCCTGGTTTTCAAAGCCCCACGCTGTTGGTGATGCTCCTTCCAGGCCACCCGAAAGCTATGGCTAGGTTTTCAGGACACCCTTACTACTTGTCAGTAGACCTCTGAGAGGTGCTGCACCTCTGAGAAGATGGCCCTGCCCCTCTCATATACAAGCATACCCCATGTTTGAGCTTTCTTGGATCCCCTACAATGCACAAAACGTACTCCAGACCTTGGTTCCTACCAGCTTTCCCAAAGCAGCTGATTCCAGTTGCTTTGTGAAAACCCGCTCACCTCCTCTCCCACCCCCTTGCAATTTTATTCCAGTTCCTGGAATTTCATAATAATAGAGAAGGTTCCAGAAAGCTGACACCAGCCATTTCCTCTAAACAAACCCATGTTTTCACATGACACACCATGGGTCGCTCTGCAAAGGAAATACTGTATTTGGCTCCCATTGAACACACTCCAAGAAATAATAACAACGCTGAAACAACAATAGTTTATTTTGTGCTTACTGGCTAAAGGCACAGATCTCTTTACTCGATCCTCAGCCAAGCAGCGAGGATGGTGGATGTTTCTATCTCTTTGGCTTCACTGCTGAGTAAATGGAGATTCAAGGAAAACCAGCTTCTCAGCTGGGATGCGGAGTTGAGCTCCTCTCTCTGCTGCACCCAGGTCTGAGCCTTAGAGCTGACATACAGGCTTGGCCAAGTCTGGGTAACGCTGCCGTAGTTCAAGGACACACTGTGGAAAGGCACTCTGCGTGTGCACTGTGGGGAACAGGGTTTCAGGAGACTGCTAGCGTGCCCAGAAGCTTCACCCTCGAGGCTTGCTTGCCAGAGAGTAGTTAACAAGCCCTTATCCTCCAAATGACGTGACAGGGCCAAAGTGCTTCCAAGTCTAAGAATTTGGGGAAAGGAGAGAGGGAGACATCGACACTGGAGAAGAATGAGCTAGCAAGGGTAGACCATAAGGCTCCGTCCAGCTAAGAGAATGAGAGCAGGGCCTGCACGTCAGCAGTCTGCGAAGCTGCTGCCATCTCTGCAAGCTCCAATCTGCCTGCGGAAGGGTGCCTTGCCCTGAGGACAATGAACTTGATCTTTCATCATGGCCAGAGGAGGCCATCAGAGGAGTGGCACAGATCATGACCCTGGGGTGTTTATCACCCGGGCCATGTAGACCATTCAACAAGATGTTTCTTAAGGAAAATAAATAAATAAAACAACCAAAAACAAACAAACAAACGAACAAAAATTTTCCTGAATTTTGGTGGGCTCTGACCTGCAGTTTTCACTTCCAAAATAACTTGACTTTTCTAAAGCAGTAATTTCATTTTCATGATAATACTAAACCGAAGCCACATGATCTCTAATTGGAAGCAGGTCTTGGGCCGACGCATTGCCAAGAACCAGTAAGAAACATACTTATTCCACTAGTTTGCTGCAGGCGCTCAGCAGCTTTGAAGGCCTGAGCAGAACACAGTTTTTAAATAAAGCCGATCTCTAAGAGACAGAGGAAGGGTTAGAAATGAGAAAAGAGAGGAGGAGCTCTTTTTTTTTTTTTCTTTTTTTCTTTTTTTTAACCCAAAGGGAGGAAAAGAATGCTCTTTAGTTTTGTGTTTGGACTGTCCAGTCTATGCCTGACATCCTTTGGAAAGGGTTTAATTGGGACGCATCGCTTGCGCCTTCGGATCAGGGTTGCACTTGCGGCTGTTGATTTTCCCGGTGTCACGCTGGTACAGCCTTCTGTTTCCGCCAACACCGGCTTGGCTTGGGATGACTCCGCGAGGGAATTGGTGGCTTGCCCTCCGGGTTTCTTTCCTGCCCCCACTTAATTCATTCTATTCCCTGTGTCCCCAGGAGCGACACACAATGTTCTTCCACCACCGTAGCCACAGGGACGCTATTTTGATAAGTGTGTCCTCGAGGGAGGCAAGAGCACACGTTTGCCCTTCCTTCAGTTTTTAGAAAGCAGTGGAAATTGTCCCAAGGAAGGCCTCAGAAAATTCTGACATGAAGGAAATATTTGAATGACTTTTCAAAAAAGAAAATGAAACAAATTTCTTTCTGAAAACGGCATTATATAACACATGAAACACATCGGAACTTTCTGAAGGGAGCCAGAGCTGTTTGCAAAATGCAGCAGAAATGCAGTAATCACAGAGTGTTGGGGAGACGGTACCCTTCCCGCTGCCCTCAGCTTCCGGTGAAGCCGCCATTTTAAACAAGTTGGCTGGAGGGGACTTTGGCTTCTGCGGCTGTTAACATCCTCCTAAGTGCTGCCTAGAGATTTGTTGAATGCCAGCTTCTGGGCTGGATTACTCTCCTGGTGGCAATGTCCCTGGCTGTCCCTTCCTCGGCACTCACAGCCTTTTCAGCCAGAAGGGCCATCACTTGGGCTGTGGTAGAAGGACCTGGGCATGAAGGCATGATTTTTCTATACCCCACCCCAGTGTGTGTGTGTGTGTGTGTGTGTGTGTGTATACATGCATGTGTATATTTAAACACATATGGGTGTGCAGATGCATGTGTCCTTGTGGAGGTCAGAAGACAAAGTTGCACGTCTTTTTCAAGTTTCTTTTACCTTTTTAAAAACAGGAATCTCCCCAGCCTGGAGCTCCAAGGTAGACTTAGGCTGACTGGCCACTGAGTAAACCCTCCTGTCTCTGCCTCCTTTCCCTCCCCAGAACACACTCCCTGTCCCTTTCCCTCTCTCTTTCTGTCTCTCTCTCTTTCTCCCTCCCTCCCTCCCTTCTTCTCTTCTCTTCTCTTCTCTTCTCTTTGCTCCTCTCTCTTCTCTCCTCTTCCCCCCTCCTCCCTCTCTCCTCTCCTCCTTTTAGCATAGGCTTTGAGAATGAGCTTGGATCTTCCTGCTCCTAAAACAAGCATTGAGCCATATCCCTAAGCCTGGGCAAACAGTGGGCAAAGGAGGCAGGATGGAGCAATAATAAAAAGGGTAAGTGTTGGACAAAGAGCAAGTTCTAGATTTCAGCATTGCCTGTTGCCTGTTTCAAACTCCCCACAGCACCCACGTTCTGAAGGGGTAGCCCAGAGGTCAGGCTGAGGGAGGAAGTCTTCAGGGGAAATAGCTGGAGACACAGCCACAAACCTCTACATAGATGTGACTCAGCCACTTCCCAGAGCACAGATTTCAAATAACTATCACATTAGGGTCTTCCTTGTACTTTTGGCTACATTTTCCTACCATGGTCATCAAGGTTCTTAATTTAAGCCCTACTGTGTTGCACACCCACTGAAGTTTCCACTGAAGATGTGCAGGTGGGAAAGGTCCTTTGGGGACATCTGCTTTCTCCTCCTTTCCCCAGGGACCTCTGAGCTCTGCAGCCATAAGAAGCTGGAACATCTGGAGCATGTCAGCATGCATCCACAAATGCAGCTAGTCGTCTGGGTGTTTTGTCTATGTGGTGCCAAACATCTGGGTTGACATACAAAAAAACAAAAACAAAAACAGACTTACTAGATATTTTGGCATTGTGTAGACAGGAATCCATTTTTTTAATAGTTATTTCCCTACTCATCTGAGATTCTCAGCCAGCCGTCTAATTCAGTGGAGGAGAAAGGTGACAAAGGCTTTTCTTTTCCCCCTCCTCGGGTAGACTTTCTAATAAACCTGTGTTCATATAATCATTGCAAACCGGACAATTTTCTTTATTTCCCCTTGGGGTATCTACATGACATTAAATTATCATATTGATTGCTCTACTGTTTTTGAAGACATCCACACCATCATAAATCAGGGGTTTGACTACTTAGCCTTTTCTCTGAGAGATGAAATTGACCAAAATAATATGGTCTGCTGTTTTTAAAATGTTTCAAATTCATCTTAAAAGAACTGGAATTTTAATGCTTTTAGCAAGAGTTTATGGTGTGGTTCTTTTTAAAATCACACGCGCATGTGTGTGTGTGTGTGTGTGTGTGTGTGTGTGTGTGTGTGTGTGTGTGTGTGTGCCTGCGCATGCTGCCTGTGCTAAGTGCCTGCAGAGGCCAGAAGATGGTGTCAGATCCCTCAAAGCTGGAGTTACAGACAGTTGTGAGCACTCACCCAAGTGGATCCTCTGGAAGGAGTGCAATGGGCACTCCTGACTGCTGAGGCATCTCTCCAGGCCCCTAGGATCAATATAGAAAATTGCTTAGAAAAAAAAGGTTGAGTTGCTGCTGCATCTTTACAAATCCTTTCAAGGAAGATTGCAAGGTCCTGGATGTTGGATACAAATTCAAGAAAATCTAAGTAGTATTCTGTAGCATAAGGAGTTGATGGTTTTTCTTTACTAGGTTGTTTTACACTGTTCATCTTTTCTTTACTAGGTTGTTTTACACTGTTCATCTTTCTCTTGCGGGTTCTAGACTGTAAGAAAATTAAGACACAATAATTGGCCTAGTTTTTCAAATAGTAAGGAAAGCTGCTCCCTTCTAAATTCATTTGTTTTATGTGTTTGTATGTGGGTGAGTGTGCAAATGTTCACGTGGTACATATGTGTGCACAGGTCTGTACGCACCTTTGCTTGTTCATATGGAAGCCAGAGAACAACCTTCTGTGTCTTTCTTTGGGAAGACTGTCCTCCTAATTTCTCAGACAGAGTCTAGCATTAATCCTGAGCTTGCCCATCAGGATAGGCTGGCTGCCCAGTGAAATCCAGGAGGCCCAGCCATGTATACATTTTGAGCATTGGGATTATAACTGTGTACTTCCATGCTTAGCTCTTTAAGATTTGTTCTAAGGTGTGGATCCTCGTGTTTCTAGGGCTACTAAGCATGCTACGGACTGAACTACTTCTCACCTTCCACACTCCTGTCTTAAAGAAAGATTTTCACATAGCTCAGGCTGTCCTTGAACTTATTTGCCTAGCTGAGAATAAGCCTGAACTCTTGATCTTTTTGTCTACACTCTCAAGAGCTGGGATTAAATGTGTGTCACCATAAGGGCTTTCTGCATACCAGGCAAGCACTCTACCAACTAAGCTGCATTCTCACCCCTGTTGTTGTTGTTGTTGTTTGTGCATTGTGAACAGGAGAAAAATGACACATATGTAGAGGTCAGAAAACAACTTTCTGAAATTCTTCTTCCCTTCTAGGGATCAAAGTCAAGTCATCAGGCTTAGTAACAAGTTCCTTGACCATCTCACTTTCGACTAGCTCTTATGGTTCCCTTTTTTAAAAAAAAAAATGATTACTTTCTTATTTAATTTTCTTTTCTTTTTTTTTCAGGTTATTTAATTTTATATTGCTGACCAAAGCAATTATGGCAGAAAGCATTTGTCTGGAGGCTGGCTAGAGTTTCAGACAGTTAGTCTAAGAGCTTATATCTTATCAAAAAGTTAAAAGAGAAGCAGAGAAAAGAAGAGACTGGGTGTGCCACCGATTTTTGAAACCTCCAAGCCCAACCCAAGAAAGAATAAGCAGGCTACCAAGATGAGACTTGATAGCCTATGACCATATAGTGGGGGAGGAGGTCCCCCTCAGTCATAGACCTAGGGGAGGGGAATAGGGTGAAAGCGAGAGGGAGGAAGGAATGGGAGGATCCAAGTGATGGGATAACAACTGAGTTGTAATCTGAATAATTTAATTAAATAAAAAAATTTTAAAAGCCCAACCCAATGACAAACATTTCAGCAATGCCACACCTGTTGTCCTATTTGTTTTTGCACTGCTTTATTGGGTTCTTCTATCTCTATCTCCTTTCCAACCCCCCAATACTTGGTAGGAAAGAAGAAAGTTAGAGGGGAAGGCGGGTGTAGGTCTCTTTGACCTACTTCCTGCTGATTAGGATTTTCAGGTTCCTTGGGGGCAAGTCCAGTCTTCATTGTCAGGATATTTCCAACTTCTTCTGGTCAAACAGCAACATGTTCAACCAGCAGCTGCAGGAGGAAATAGCAGCCACCGTCTTCTTCAAAGTAGCCTTGTCCCTCTCTGGGATTTGGGATTTATACCCTCTCAAGAGTCCCCAGAATTAAACTATCTGCAGCTGGCAAAGACTGTGCCCTCCTGCCCCCGCTAGAGCATGAGACAGATCATAGTTAAATAGTTAGTTATGAGGATGTGTGGCCTTGTTGGAGTAGGCGTGGCCTTGTTGGAGGAAGTGCGTCGCTGTGGGGGAGGGGCTTGGGGTCTCAGACGTTCAAGCTCTGCCCAGTGTGGAACACAGTCTCCTTCTGCTGCCTGCAGATTAAGGTGTAGAACTCTCAGCTATCTCTCCAGTACCATGTTTGCCTGCACGCCCCCATGCATGCAATAATGACATGACAATGATGGACTAAACCTCTGAACTGTAAGCCAGGCCCAATGAAATGTTTTTATTTATAAGAGTTGCTATAGTCATGTGTGTCTTCACAGCAATAAAACCCTAACTAAGACAGGGTGGGTGGCTAGGCACTTTCTTGTCTCTTTTTTTGGATACTCTTAAGATTTTTAAGGAAAAGGGAGGAAATATTTAACATAGGGGTTAAATTTAAAAAATGAAGCTTTCAGGCAAGGCATTGGGGTGCTTGATGCTCTGTGAGATTTCATTTCTCACATGTAAGGCACCTTTTTGTCAATCTATCATTTCTGAAATAAATGATCCACAGTCTTTCAAGGCGAATGCATCCCAGACTTGGGTTGGGCTCATTTAAGTTGGAATCAGAAATGACTGACGGGTTGATGGAAGAGTTCTGCCAATAAATTACATACATCCTGTTCGTACAATTCCTAAAAATACCACTGGAGACTCCAGAGAAACTGGTAATGAGTGTGGATGGACAGAAGGAAAAAAAATTCAACCATAAAAACTAAGCAAATTTTTATCCACATTCCCCAAGCTGTCGTTAAAATTAATTTGTTTTCATACCAAAGTCAAATATGCCCGCGTGCGATTCATTGAATCCATTCAACAAAATGTTAATTTAAACTAGACTTTTGGTGTCGTGCAGACTCAGCACCACGGAGGATTTTGTGTGGTGTTTAATGGAAACCTAACGTAAGACCTTTCCATAGGGGTGGGCTGCAGAGAGCTCTGTGGAGAACAGCCTCAGAGAGAAGCAGAGAGAGAGATAATGGGATTCTAATTCCAAGCACACAGTGTGTGTGTGTGCTTCGGCTTTTCCATCCTGAAGGCAAGACCTACCATCCCTACCAACCTAGCTGCTTATTATCTCTAAGTTGGAAGTCACGTCCATGCAAGTGAACCAGGGACACTTTGCCCACAGGAAGCAACGTGGAGTCTTAGAGGCTCTTGTGTAGCACCTAGGAATATCCCCTTCTGCCTTCCTGATGGAAGCAACACGTTTGGTTGCAAAGGATAGTGTGCAGGAAGTGATCAAGGTGGCCAGGGTCTGCGCTGAAACTGGGAAGGCCATGCCTCAGCCGTCACTCTCCTGTCGCCGGGTTGGGTCTGGAAAAATTAAATAATTTGTTTAACCCGATCCCCTTTCCCTACCTTGAGGGAAAACTCCTATAAGCTCACTGTAAACACAAGTGTGCCATGTGGGACTTTCATCAATCTAGTACAAACCACAGCCTGACACCCACTGGGCAGGACCCCGATTTCCACACCAGCCTGTTCCTCTCACTTCCTGTCCAGAGGTGGCTCTTTGCACAGGGTGAATCTTGAAAGCAGTGAATTTATCCAAGTAGATCCCCGCCATTGCAAAAGCATTTTCTTGGCCTCAGAGACGGGGGTTTAGATTCTTAGGATAGGACTTGAGGAGATGCAAAGTTCATTAGGAAGCACTGAGTTCATGGGGGGTCATTCATGCATGATCCCCAGAGGTTACGCAGTACATGGATGGTATCCGTGAATTTAGCAATTATTTACTAGACACCTACTTTATGCAAGGTCTGAGCTAGATTCAGAGCTACCATCATGAGCAGGATGTGGTGTGTGTCTTGACCTACTGCTCTTTCTAGCATATACTCACCACTTTGGACTAAGAAAAAACAAAAACCTGTTTTTACCGCATTTTTTTCCTACTACAACCCAAAATAATGAAGACACTCCTATTTCCTCTCAGTTCATAAAACATTTATGTACATACATGGCTATATTTGTATATGACTAAACAAAACATTACCATGTTCCAAAAAGTTTCAGAATTCATAATTATGCTTATATAGTATGCCTTCTAGTATTTTCTGGTTGAAAAAAAAATGCTATGACCCTCTGCTTTTGAGGGTTGAATAGTTGTTTTATAGCTAAGCATTCCCTGAAGCTTAAGGGTGTGGCAATGTTGGAGGAATTATGATTTAATGAAGGTTCTTGAGGATTTGAAGGATTACCGTATGGAGAATGAGGCACCAGCTGCTCTTGTTTGCTTGAGGCACTGGGGACCAGGCTGGAGGAAGTAGACTTAATATGATGGCTGTGATTTAGTGGAGACAGAGAGGTTAGCTGCAAAGGTTGTCAGCAAACATGGACAAAGCTCCTTCCAGGGACAGTGCCTCGGATTTGAAGATGTGTGGGATGACAGGCCCCTCCGGGTGTTCAGCAAAGCTCTACTGGACTTGTGTGAAGAAAGTGATCAGGCTCATTGGAAAGTGGCCTCAGGAGCTTGGCTACAGGGCGGGGGGGAGGGCATAGTATACCCAATAGACATATTTTAGGTACTCAAATGTTCAGGGATTTGTGTCCTTCCATTTCAAGAGTACATTGGGGGATGCTTCTTGAAGCCCAGCTTTCTCAGGGAATCAGCAATGAGAGAAGGCCATACATCACCCACAGAAGCAGGCTGGCTCCTCAGAGCTCTTTGGAAAAAAATGGAGACACTGATTTGGAGAGGAACGGACTAAGAAGCCCTAACTAGTATTGCCATATAGTCAGGAAAGGGGTCACACAGAGGCATGGGGGCATCTATCTTGTGATTTGAAAAGAGACAAAAATTTCAACCAAGAGGTGGTTGAAATAGAGGTTTGCTCAAAGTAAGACAGGATCTTCTGAGGGATAAATACTGCTGAAGTTTCTAGTGGTTGGGCCCACTTTCTTACCAGTATTTTTTGAGTTCCCCAAGTGCCAGCCCAGGGGTGCTTTGCTCTTGAGAATCTTGTTTTTTATGACATTCGGCTCTGATTAAGAGACTGTGGAAGCTTCTCAGGGTTTTTCTGATTCAAAGCTCTCGTTTAAGGTTCCCAGATACCTGCAATGAAGGAAAAAGCATCCAACTAAATCTGAGGAGATGGCTCAGTTGCTAAGTGGTTGCCATGTGTCCTAGTTTGTTTCCTATTGATGTGATAAAATACTGACCAAAACCAACTTGGGGATAAAAGTCAGCTTAAAGTCTGTCCTGGAGCGAAGTCAAGACAGGAACTCAAGGCAGGAACCTGGGGGCAGGAACTGAAGCAGAGGCCAAGGAGAAACATGCTTTATTTGACACTTGAGGACCTCCTGCCCAGGAATGGCACGCACACAGTGGGCTGGACCCTCCATATCAAATCTCAACTTTAAAAAATGCTTTATAGACATGATCATAAGCCATCTGTCTGAGGAAACTCTTCAGTTGCCTCTTCCCAGGTGACTCTAAGGCTGTGTCCTGTTGACAGCTGGAGCTAACTATGATGCCAGGTAAGCATCCCATGTAAAAAGCAGAGTGTGGTAGTGTATCTGCTTGCCTTAGCATCCGAGAGGTAGAGTCTAGTGGATCCCTGGGGTTTACTGGGCCACCAGCTTAGTTGAATCAGTGGATTCAAGAGTCACTGAGAGACCTTGTCTCAAAAAATAAGGTAGACAATGACTGAAGACACAGAAGCTGACCTCTGGCAAGTACATGTATATATGTGCAGGTATATCCTCATGCACAGGGGCACACACAAGAACATATCCACATCTCTCTCTTTCTCTTTCTCTTTCTCTCTCTCTCTGTCTGTCTCTCTGTCTGTCTCTGTCTGTCTGTCTGTCTATCTGTCTGTCTGTCTGTCTCTCTCTCTCTTTCTCTTTCTCTCTCACCCTCTCTCTCTCTGTCTGTCTCTCTGTCTGTCTCTGTCTGTCTGTCTATCTGTCTGTCTGTCTGTCTGTCTGTCTGTCTGTCTCTCTCTCTCTCTCTCTCACACACACACACACACACACACACACACACAAGGTCCAGCAAGACTGATGCAGTGGGGACCCTAGAGAGGAGAGTTTTGACAGGTACCATGAGCCAAGAACCACCACAGTCAGGAACGCACAATATGTTACAGAACTGCACATGACTGGGAACCTGCTTTTCAGGATGTTTATCATTTACAGGCTGCTTAACCTGGCCAGTCATTGCCGAGCGTCTTACTGTTGCCAAAAGGTGATTCTCTATGCTAGCTGTCCACGCTGCACTCCTCTCTGATGTGCGTGGGAGTCTACAGTCACTCGTTGAGAGTCTGATTTCCTGACCACTGACCTCTCCTATCTATTCAAAGCCCTTCCCAGTGACTTCTTCTCTGCCCTGTCAAGTCCACATGCTAACTTGTTGCCTGTGGACCCATCCTGTCTTCATTCGCCATTTGGGGATGTCTTGCATGGTTCACCGGCACATGCTTAACTTGGGTACATGCTTAACTTTAGGCACATGCCTAATTCCTCTCATTTCTTGGCTTATGATCTTCATGTGGGCAGTGACCACCCATTCTGTTTTTTATGACCTCATTAGCCAAGTGGCAAAGCATGACTTCAGCTCATCTGGCATTGGCTGCAAGTGAGCAAGATCTCTCTTCATTAGTTTCATTATAACACAATCAGTGCTTAAGCTCATCGCTTCCATGAGTGGAGAAAGTCTTGTAGGTAAGATTGCTCAAAATGTTCTTGGTGAGTTCATATTTCACATGGGCTTTGAGCCACAAATGCTTTGACTTTTATTTATTAACATGCCTTTAATCCCAGCCCTTGGGAGGCAGAGGCAGGCGGGTCCCTGTAAGTTTAAGGCCAGCCTGGTCTACAGAGTGAGTTCCAGGACAGCCAGAGCTGATACACAGAGAACCCTGTCTTGAACAACCAAAGAAGCAAGAACAAAAAAATTGACATAGCTTTTACAGCATGTCAAGAGCTGGCTATTTGGGTCCATTAGCCTTGTGATTAAGGCACATACTACTTCTTGTTGTTTGTTTATTATAGCCCTTTGGAAGGTCACTTGGTGCCTTTCTTTTTTCTTTTTTTTATCATTTACACTCTGAGGCTAGCAAAGGTCCATGTAGAACCATAAGTTTTCTTTTGGTTTTGGAATTGTCTGGTAGGAGCCACATCTCTTTGGCTTCTCTGGCAAGACTTCTAGATTTTTCCCCAAGTCCACTTTTACTAGCAGCTCTCTTAGCTCATTGGTTTGCTCTTGCTTTCTTCACCATGAGGCATTTTTAAGGAGCATGGTCTGAAGTCTTCCCCTCTGGAGTTCTTCCAGAGGGAGAATGGAGAACAGACTTTCAGAAAGTTCTCAGGAGAAATATTTTGTCTTGGAGGGCAGTCTCGTGCATAGACGTGTGGTTTGGTATTCTGGGCACCACAGAATCAAGTGAGTTTGAGTAAAACTTTTTTTTTTAAGTCAACATTTTTCAAATATCTTTTTAATTAGCATACACAGATCTAGGTTTTATTAGGCATTTTCATGCCCTGATGGAGATGGTTGGGCAGCTGATGTTTCGTTTGGACATTCAAACCCTGGCATTTGTTTTGAAGCTCATTAGTCCTGACTTTCCTGGGATCATAAATGCACTGACTTTATCCTGTTGGTAGTCAAATTTCATGCCATTTCTAAAGGTTTATTAAATGCAAAGCTTGAGAAACCAAGTAGGTTAAATCTTCCAAGGTCTTTTATATTTTGGTTTTATAGAAAGAACATTTTCCAGATGACAAGAAATGGAATGACTCTTAGGGACAGATCTAAGTCAGAGCAATGGAAGTGCCAAGTCAGCTTGGAGTGAGAGCATATTTACTAACCCTTCCAAAGAGTCAAAACAATGAGACTTGACAAAGCAAATATTAGTAACTACAGAATACATACAATATGGCATGCTAGTAGGAGCATCAATGAATGTAAGCCCAGTACAAGATGTGGTCCTGGTCTCCAAGCAACAGCATATTAATGGAGGGAAATGCCATTTGAGCTGTGTTTTTTAGAATGCACCTCTGGTTTAAGAACATTGACTTCCTCCATAAGAAATTGGTAGTTAGCCGGGCGTGGTGGCGCACGCCTTTAATCCCAGCACTCGGGAGGCAGAGGCAGGTGGATCGCTGTGAGTTCGAGGCCAGCCTGGTCTACAAAGCGAGTCCATGATGGCCAAGGCTACACAGAGAAACCCTGTCTCAAAAAACCAAAAAAAAAAAAAAAAAAAAAAAAAGAAATTGGTAGTTGTTTAATCAAAGGTATATGAAAAGCTGTGTCTTCCTTAAACCAAGTCTAGTCATTCTTTACTGTGCGTCTGATTGTTATGTGAGTGGGTGTTTGGCCTGCATGTTTATCTGTATACCACATGTATGCCCAATGCTGGAGGAGGCCAGAAGGCGTTGGGTCCCCAGAACTGGAGTTACAGATGGTTGTGAGCCACCTCATGGCCTGGTAATCAAACCCTGGTCCCCTGTAAGAGTCATCAGTGCTCTTAATTGCTGAGCCATCTCTCCAGTTGAAATGTCCATTTTGGGGGGTATAATACATTCCCTATAGATAATCATACTATGGCATACCATTTAAATGTATATGGCTCATTCCATAGAATATGACTTTTTGTTAGTTCCTAAACTATTTGTGTTAAGCTCCCATAAGTGGGAAGGAGCAACCACAAAGAGCCCGTGGCTTCCTTACTTTGTCCTTTGTAATTCTGTGGCTAATTTATAGATGTTGATACTGTCCTTTCCCCATGTTCCTAATTTAAAAAAAAATTTTTTTTTGTCACCTTAGCTATCTCCTTATCCCTCTTTGGGATACTCAATTTTGGCCTTCATTCTCCCACGCTTCACTCTCTTCTTCTGTTTTTCATTGTTTTCCCCTCTTTGCTTTCTGGGTTGCCTTGCTTGGCTCGTTACATCTTTAGGGGATGGAAGAATGAGAACAGGGCAAATTAACCCAGCTGGGTTGTACCATGGCTTCCTGGAGGTGATGGATAAAGTGCCTGGAATTTCCAAAACAAAAGCAATCATGCTGATGATGTGCCTGGAAGTTTATTGGCCTCTCTGGACCTGGTTACACTTTGGGACTCTGTCTTTGGGGAATAGCCTACAGGGTGTCCCACATTCCTCTCCTGTAGCTGGTTGGCTGTAGGATGCTGGTTGATTATGAATCTTCTAGATGCCAAGAGTTTCCTTCTGTGGTTGTTGTTAGGCATCCAGCATCCAGGAAGAAATGCTTACATCCATTTAGCTTAATTGCCTTCCATTCCCTGTACCTGTTGGCTGTCTGATGAGGTGCATAAACACTCGGCACCAATTTCCTCCTATCTGAATGGATTCTTTCCAAATCCTTCTAATAGGACTCTGACTCCACAGCTTGTGTTTTTCTGGTTGGAATCTGGGCTTGTTATGGGGAAAGGCAGCCCACCCCAGGTTGACTGGTATCGATTATGTTTCTTTATAGCTGAGGAAGCTATTCTACAAAGCAAATTTAAAATCGTACATGGAAGCTCATTGTAGTGACATTACCTTATGTATCTGAGCAGATTCGAGCATGTGGGGGCGGTGGTGGAGAGACGGGGGTGGGGGGGGGAGGTTGCCTTCAATGATTACATACCCAGAATGAGTCCAAAATAGAGGTAACAGTTTTTTTCTTGTTGGTTTCTGATTGCTTTCACTTTTCACTTTTCCACTTAGGTGATTTAGGTTTCTTAAGAATATTTTGGGCTCTGTTATTTTCTTTTATGAGCCAATTCTAGGACCTTGAGGATGGCTGTTTGAGTTGAATTAGGGACAAAGGCATATTTAATTCTTGTTCCTTACATCTTTTCTCCTCCTCCATGTTCTAAAAAGCATGGCTTTTGAACAGTGAATGACACTGACTCCATGCCTTATGCAAGTAAACCTAGACTTGGAGACAGGCATTAGCTGATGCTTAAGGTAACACAGTTGGTTAGTAAGAACTTGAAGCTGCATGTCTACTCCCTGAGATCCACAGGCCATTGCTCTGGGGAAAGTGTATTGGCTTCCCTGCTTTCTTTTGCCTCCAAATCTCCCTTAACACTTAGTAAATATTTATTGTCCATGCCCGGTGCCATTTAGTTCAAGCTGAGAGCAGATTTAATATAGATATGCTGCCAACCATCCCTTAACCTCTAACCACCTTTGTGAGAGTTTAACCCAACACACACACACACACACACACACACACACACACACACACACACACACACACACACCAATCTCTCCATCTTTTCATGCTTAAGACCTTAGGAGACTGCCCCTGTCAATAATAAGAGCATCAATTCCCAAATAGCTTGAGCATCAATCAGAGGCCATCGAGTGCCCTGGAGTTCATTAAATATGACCAGGAGCTGCTAGATTTGTGGGGATATTTACAGTGGGCCCGGTACTGTGTTAGGCACACTATAAAGCACACATAGAATTGCAATCTCTGAGGCAGGTGCTGCCTTCCAGGTTCCAGATGAGGAAACGAAGCTCAGAGGGACTTCATGGCAAGTGGCAGAGCTGCAGTGGGAGGCAGTTTCTCCTTCCACAACTTGCACTGTAGACTTTGACACTCATCTGCTGCACAGCCATTTGGAGGCAAGACATCCCTTAAACCACCAGGCCCTGCCCCCATTTATTGTATAAAGCACTTACCATAGAACTATATTGAGGAAGGTGTGGGGGTGTTGCTGCCTGATAAAGCATCTTTTTAAAAAATCATTTTAATTCCAGTTTGTGAAGCAAAATATTGCTGGATTTGTTCATGAAATTCTGAAATGTTAAGGCAGGAAGGCAGTTTGTGAGCTTGAGACCAACCCGGGGAAAACAAGAAAATAAATAATACTTCCTCTACCATGTAATAAAGTCATGGGACTCATTACCCTGAGAGACTGTGCAGACAGGAAATGTAAATGTATTTAAATGAGTTTGGACAAATTTATGAATGACAGAGCCATAAAAGGTGTCTAACAGAAGCAAGGGTATATGAGGTGTGACCATAAGGCAATAAAAAATTTTAAGCAAATATCAGAACTTGTATATTCAAATAAATGAATATATTTTTCTTTCAGAGTAGTTGCCTTAGGAGAATACTAATATTTGCTCATTTTAATATGAATTACTTGTTGAGAAAAATGGAGCCCGTAGAAGCTGAAGCTACCCAGTGTACATAAATTGAACCCTGTAGTGTGGCTTGAGTCTGAATGTCCCCCACAGGCTCATGTGTGTGGACACTGAGTCCCCAGTTGGTGGCACTGTGTTGAGGGGTTGTGGTACTTATTAAACAGGAGGCCTAGCTCTTGGTATAGACTCCTGGAGTGGGTGCGCCTTTGCTTCCGTGTCACCTGGCCACTGCGATACGACCAGGTGTCTCACACTCACTCCTCCAAGATGGGCTGAAGTTCCCTGAAATGGTGAAGCGAAATAAAGCCTTACCTCCTTGAGTTGCTCTGCTTGGGTGTTTGACCACAGTGAGAAGAGAAGAAGACCCTGCTTCCTGCCACACATGGGTGGTTTGGGGGTTCGAGTCCCTAGGCCCCCTGATGTCTAGTTACTGTTCTTTTGTCTTCCCTGTGTGGTTTTCCCCTACAGATTCTTTCCTTCTATTACTGGTTCTTTTGTCCAAGCCTAGAATTTTGTGGCAAATCTTCATCTTTTGTGAAGGAGTATCTGAAGCCATCTAAAGTGATTCAGGTTTTAGGGTGAGGACTAAAATGTGTGCCCAATCTAGATATTAATAGTATTGGTTTAAGGGGCTGGGAGATGGCTCAGTTGATAAGGGTCTCGCTCTGCTCTGCAAGCGCGAGAGTCTGAGTTTGTACCAAACACCTCATCTAAAACAATTCTGGGCCTGGTGGTTCCTACCTGTAATCTCAGTGCTAGGGAGACAGAGGCACGTAGATCCCTGAGGCTCTCTGCCCGGCCAGCCTGGCCTACTTGGTGAATAATAGACCAACGACAGATTCTGTCTAAAAACACAAACTATCCCAACAACATAAAAACTTGGATGGCATCTGAGGAACGGTACCTAATTACACATACACACACACACACACACACACAAACACACCACATGTGCTAGTGAGCCTGTACCCATGCATACACTTGTACATACATGGGAACACACACACACACACACACACACACACACACACACACACACACACACACACATTCAACATGCTGTGTCCTCAAAAACCCAAGTAGCTCTTTATTAAAGAAGAGGCAGCCATGGCATGTTTGTTTGCCACTATTGGCCACCTTCACTGTCCTTGAGGGATAGATATGTAAGTCCCCTGCACTTAAAAAAAAATGTTCCATAAGCTCTGATTGAGTTATGCCTCTCAGTGTTTTCATTTCAGTTAGCTGCTGTGATTGTAAACACTCTGACAAACACAGAGAGGTGTTTAGCCTACATCTCCAGGTGACAATCCATCCCTGAGGGAAGTCAGGGCTGGACCTGAAGCAGAGGCCACAGAAGAGTGCTGCTTACTGACTCGCTCTCCGGTCCGATCCCAGCTCTTGCTCAGCTAGCTTTCTTACACAGCCCGGCCCCAATTGCCGCCCAGAATATGCCTCCTATATCAATCTATGAACCAAGACAGTCTCCTAGATGCAAACACGGGTCAGTCTGCTTGAGACAGTTTTTCAGCTGAGGTTTTTTTCTCAGGTGACTCCAGGGTATGTCAAATGGGCAGGAAGAACTAACCAGGACTCTGTGGTATCACGTTTTCCCACTGCAGACATTGAAGGCACAGCCAGAGGAAGTCACTTAAAGCCAGAGGCAGCTGAGCAGGGAAGAAGCTCACTTAGGGAAAGGAAGATCTCTTGGCGGGAATATTTGCAGGTTTCTCAAAGGCCTACAGGAGAAATCAACGATATTTTCAATAATGAAAAATGAGGCTAAAGACTTGACAATGGAGGGTTAAAATGTAGGCACGGATAGCAGGGCTCCGCTTCAACACCACTGACCCCCTCACCCTGCCTCCAAATATTGGGGAATAGTCTTTTGTTGCCAGTGAAAAGACAAGAGAATTCTAGAGCTCCCTGGCAAGACAGATTCAAAGGTTGTGACTCCCTCAGAGGTAGGCGAGTCAGGCTCTGGCGCTGGATCTTGTCAAGGTCTGACCATAAAAAGCAAGCAGCCAGGGGCGTGTTCACTCGTGTTCACTCATGCCCTGCCACTCAGATTCTTTTTGATCAGCAAACATCCTTTTCACTCGGACTTCTAAGAAGGAGAACGGGGTACCGTGTGAGTGAGCAGGGACACATGGAAGGAGGGGTCACCCTTGGAGAAGCCTTAGAGTCTGCGAAGCATGCTGGGTGACTTTTGCTTCCGCTGGAAACACTGCTTTCACAGATGGATTTACAGCATCGAACCAAAGCTAACAAAGAAAAGACAAACATGTCACTGAAAGTAACATGCTGACATGTGTTGATGTCTTGGCCAAAATTCATAACATAACCCAGAAGGAACACTAGAGGCGCCTGGCCATGGATCTTGGATGAGGGTATATTTCTGGGGGAATTCTGGAATTCCAAGAAATGTCCAGGCAATGGAAATGGAAAACAGTAGCTTTATGCCTTATGAATGAAGCTGTTTTTAAAAATTAATCTTTGTTCTGGGACTTTGAAGGAAATGCCGATGGGAGAGAAGTGGGAGAAAGCGCTTATCGGATGTGGTGGAATCCTTGGATAGAGTCAGTAAGGAGGAGACACCCCTATGCATGATGATATACACATGTATTCTGAATATACACAGGTGTCTACAACACACATGTATTCTGAATGTACGCAGGTGTCTACAACACACATGTATTCTGAATGTACGCAGGTGTCTACAACACACATGTATTCTGAATGTACGCAGGTGTCTACAACACACCTTTTCTTTGGAGATGTGGTCGGCTCTGCAGTTTGGTGAATAAGGACACGTGGTACACAGTGCTTGGTGTAGCCACATATATGTACGGGCTCTCCCTCTCTCTCCCTCCCCTCCCCCCGTCCCTCCCTCTGCACCTCCGTCCCCTCCTCCCCTCTCCCTCTCTCTCCCTCCCCTCCCCCCGTCCCTCCCTCTGCACCTCCGTCCCCTCCTCCCCTCTCCCTCTCTCTCCAGGCCACAGAATATGTGTGAGGTTGTTTTTTTGTTTTGTTTTTGTTTTTTAACTAAGAGAAGGGAGGAGATGGATGAAGTGAAGTTGCCAACTGTAGGAAACTGGCCCCCTGAAACATCTACAATGCCACTTCATCCTTGGCTCCAACCCAAGCTCACAAACTGTGTGTACTTTGCGGAGACACAAAGTTAAAGGGGACCCCTGAATGAATATACTTTTTTGGAGGCAGAATTTCTCTCTGTCCTGGGACTCACCAACTAGGCCAGGCCAGTTGGCTAGTGGGGAGCTGGGATTCTCCTGTCTCTGCCTCCCCAGGGCTGGGACCACAAGCACAAACCACCAAGCACATCTGTCTTAAAAATATCAGTTCTAGGACTCAACCTCATGTTACTTATAAAGCAGGCAATTTTCTGACAGATTTCTCCCAGCTCTGTGAAAACGGCCCCCCCCCTTTTTTTTTTTTTGAGTCAGCTTTGTTAGGAATAGGAGCATATGACAAGCTGACAAGCCAGAGGAAAGAGTTTCCAGGCAGAAGACACCCTCCGAGGCTGTGTCCGTCACTCCTGCAGGCCTGCTGCAGAACTCACAGTGGAATCTCTGGAGCATCTGTCACTTCCTGGCCTTGTTCCCATCATTTAAGTTATGCTAAAGGAAATTGAAAAATGGGACTTGTCCTATGGATCCACTTATGTGACCTTTTTGTAGTGTGAAAATGGCAGCATCTGGCCCCCTTTAAGTCCCTGTGGCTTTGAGGGAAAGGGGCATTTGCCAGCAAGAAGGCTTGTTTTTCAACCGTCTGTTCTGATTTCATCTTTTCATTGAACAGGAACAATTTTCAGTTATTCTCCAGACCAGCCCCATGGAAAGTGACTTGGACACCGAGAGGGGAATTAAGGTATGAGGTTTAAGGGACTTGTCCCAGCTGCTTCATAATGCTTGTCCTTCAAAGAAGATGGACTCCAGGGTGGTCCTGGAATGGAACGGAAGGCGGTAAGTTGCTGTCCTCTGGGCGGTGTAGCATGACACTAAATCCTGTAGCAAACATGAGATGGTGCAGCATAGCACTGAGTTATATCTTTAAATGTATATTTTTATTATTTAAGAATTTCATACGTATACACAATGTATTTTGATCACATCCACCTACTGTTCCTCCCAACACTTCCCCAACACCCCTCAGATCTACCTCTCAACTTTATGTGTTTTTTTTTTTTTTCAGCCCACTGATTCCTGTGTGGGGATGGGTGTGTGGTCATCCAGCAGAGAATGGGCCTCTGGTGGAGGCCACACTCTCACAAAAACCAAACTGACTGTTCCTCTACCGATAGCTGCCAACTCTCAAAAATCTGAACAGAGCCAAAGTACGGCCCAGCTACACATTCCTGGGCATAGACCCACAGAATGTGTATCGTATTACAGAGAAGCTTGCTTGTGTGAGTTCATCCACGTGCTCAGTTCACAATAGCCAGGAAACGGAGTCAACCTAGGTGTCCGTCAACTGAGTAATGGATAATGAAAACACGCTCCATACACACAATGGAATTTTATTCATCTGTAAAGAAAAACGAGACTCAAAGGTGAGTGGGTGGAACTGGAAACAATCATACTGAGCGAGTAAAGGAAGCTCATGAGATGGTGGATTCCCAGGTTGGCAAGGCAGCCCAGCAGGTAAAGTGTCTGTGGTGTGTTGGGGTGAACTGAGTTCCATCCCAGATCGCACAGTGGAAGGAGAGAACCAATTGCAGCACACAAACGTGTGCTGTACCGTGGACAGCCCCACCCATGTGCCCCAAAAAATAACAATAAAAATGTAAGTGAGTCCCAATCCTGCATCAGGTCATGTAACTGAACATGGGGCTTACAAAGCAGCCCCAAGAGTAAGAGGGCTCTAAGCATGAGGTGACCAGAAATTAATTTAACAATCACCTGTGATGAATCTACAGTGTTTCACTCACATTGCGTTTTGTGCTATGACTTGGTTCTTAACACACAGCATACTGACTTTGCATTGTACATGCCTTGGCAACATGCATCTCAACAAACATTGCTTGAAACGCCTACACTCTAACTCAAAGCTGTTGTGTGTCATGTATGGGACTGTTTCTATGGCACAGGCAAGCTTTTACTCCTAAAGAGACTTGGCAGAATAATTTATAAAACAGAGACTCTTCATGTTTTCTTGCTATTATTCTCCATTGTGTAAATATTAAATTAATATATCTTTCTATTGTGTTGTGTTCAACAAAGAAGCATATCCTTCCCATTAGTATAAAAATAAGCTAGACTTATCAATAAATGGTGAGATAATGTTCATACCAAGAATTGTTTTAAAATAAAATTTTCTTGTGCTTTGTTAGCGATATGTGAAGACACATATGTCATTTGTGTGCACTGATCCTGCGCATCCCAGTGCATTAGCTAGCTATCCCCTTGCCTCCAGCAAGAGAGGACCCCAGGATTCTACCACAGAGTCAAGATGTACTCAATAGGAAGACCTGGTGAATGGTGAGAGTTTAGGGCTGGCTGGAGTGTGTATGGGGAAAACAGGGCTGGCTAATGTAACATGTTGGCCTTACCCATGTGAAGAAGTTTTCTTTCTTCCAAAGAGACCACATGGTTCTAGATTTGTCTGAACACCTAGGACTAGCCTGTGTGGAAAAATTCTCTTTTCATGACTAGTTTAACTTCTCGGTTACCCAGTGTAGCAGGAATTGTGCTCTTCCATAGCCCACTTTCTTTGAAGCCCGTGTCCTTATCAAGAAGAGATTTTTGGGAATGATCAAAACAAGGATGTTTTTGTGTTTTGTTTTTAGTGTGTGTGTGTGTGTGTGTGTGTGTGTGTGTGTGTGTGTTTCATATGTGCCACAGCATACATGTGGAGGTCAGAGGACGACTCTGCGGAGGAACTTCGTCGTCTTTTCACTATTACGTTGACCTGTTGAACTCAGGTCATCATGATTGCATGGGCATCTCTCCAGCCCAGAGTCCCGTTATACAAAACTCCCAGAACCCAAAGACCTCATCGTTGATAAAGTGTCTCGAGGTCCTCCTACAGGAAGTGTTGAGGATGGTAAGGCAGGTATGGATTGTGTATTGCAGAAGGAGGAGTCTCCTCTCCTGCAATGTTAATATATATCTACCTCAAATTTAGTTAACTTGTCAGTCACTCTTCCTACCACTGATAGCAGCAACTGAAGACAGGAAAGAGCTATGGTGGCTCCCAGTTCAGAGGACACAGTCCACTATGGCAGAAAGGGCATGGTGGCTGGAGTGAGCAGAACACCCTAGTCTGTGCCAATTGGACCTTGGAGTGAGGGTGCTAATCCAGATGCAGAGGCCAGAACAGGAATCAGAACTTAGGCCTATAACCACGAGAAGCCCACCATGTCTGACATACCTCTACCAGTTGTGACTTATGACTCTTGATTCATGGGAGTTAGAAAGGTTCTACAGCCTACCCAAATAGTATTACCAACTGCAACCCAAGCACTGAAGCGTGTGTGTGTGTGTGTGTGTGTGTGTGTGTGTGTGTGTGTGTGTGTCGTGGGGACATTCCACATTAAAATCAGAACAGTCATCTTCCTACAGGAAACCATCTACTTCCTAAGACTCCCAAAGCATCTTCCTTTTAAAAGTTCATTACCTGCCTTTCCAGGCCACACTGGAGTCCTCTTGGCTGGGGAAATATCTCTCAGGAAAGAAACACAGGTTGTGTGCTGTTGGGACTTCTATATGGAGGGTGTGGCTCCCGGAGGTTCACGTTGGCCTTAGGGTGGAATGGGGTCCCAGGCCCTCGTGCTTGCAGGCATGGTACACTGGTGACACATTTGCCAACACACACAGTTATTCTGTCCCCTTAATTAGAAACGCCACAGAAAGCCTCCACTACTTGTCAACAAAAACACATTTGTACCAAGACCTTAAAACACACACACACATAAATTGCCAATTATTCCCCATTCATAGACTCTGGCAAGAGGAGAGGGGAGCTGTTTGCTTTCCCTTAGGCCAAATTAAGACTCTCCTTTCATGGCAACTTATTTGTGGGAGTAATTTTCCACCTCATTTAATTAGGCTAATTGATTCGGCAGCCTTGTCAAGGGACAACACAGTGTTGGATGCTTGGGGGCAAACTCCTCCTGTTCTCCTTGGACTAGCTTTGAGCAATGGCCACATTAATTTTCCTGTTTTCTAACTGGGATCGGCCTTTTTTAACCTTGTGTGTCTGGCTTTGGAGCACATGAGTAAGTATATGCAGAGAGCCGCTCATTTATTAAATTCTTTGAAATGAACTGGGTGTTGAGCCCAGCGGGTGACTCTATTACAGTGAGAGTGAGCTGAAATACCCAGACAGAAGACAGTGAGCGAGTCCAGAAAATTCCACCAAAGCAAGCATTGCTATTCTGCAGTGCAGCAGTTCTCAGCCTGTGGGTCTCGACCTCTTTGGGGGACACATATCAGATATCTTGCATATCAGACATTTACACTTTGATTCATAACAGTAGCACAATTACAGTTACGAAGAAGCAATGAGATAATTTTATAGTTGGCGCTCACCACAACATGAGGATCTGCATTAAAGGAGGGTCCTAGCATTAGGAAGGTTGAGAGCCTGTGCAGTTGTTTAGATTTTCCAGGCAAAATTCAGAGGCCATGTTCTGAGGCACACAGTTTGTGGATTATTATGGCTGACAGGAAAACTGCATAAGGAGTGGGTACAGACTGAGCAACCCTGATCTAAAAATCTGAAACCTGGAATACTCCAACATCTGAAATTTCTCTCTAGTGCTGGCATGACAACAGGAGGAATAGAACATTCCACAACAGGGAATCCAGCTCCATGCACAAAAGGATTAAATTACTGGATAAAATTATCTCCAGCTGATGGGTTTGGTGGTGCAAGCCTATATAATCCCAGTCACCCCAGGGGGCTAAGTCAGGAAGACTGCAAGTTCAAGGTCAGCCTGGGAAACACAAAGAGAGGTGAGAGGACAAAGCTCAGTAGTAAAGTGCTTGCCTACCATGTGTGAAGACCTAGGTTTAATCACTAAAAAACACAAACTCTCCACCAATGTGTATGAGGTGCGTTTAGACTCAGGTCTCATTCCCAAGGTTCAGTATCCACAGATATCCGTAGGTAAATATTCCAAGATTGGAAATGAGTCCCAGAACTCCTCGCTCCAAGCACTTCAGAGAGAATTCCCTTAACCGACACAGGTATTGCTCAACTGAAAGATGGATGCTCTTTCCTGAGTTCTGGCTCCTTTTCTGGTTCATAATGCTGTGTGGGGTGCTAAGGCTGGCGGAATGTCTCCTGCGTGCACAGAAGGAAACAATAGGGTGTCAGTGGCCATAAGGCCACTGCTCTTGAACATGGATTTATTTATTAATGATTGCATGTGATTGTCACCCCATATACAGATGGAGAAGTGGAGGCATATAGTTTAAAAGGGAAACAGACTTAAAATCTCATAAGGAGGGCTCACAGGGCTGGGACTCTAGACTCTATTCTGCACCACCAGTCTAGGAAAAACTTTCAGCACAGAAAGATGATAACAGATGTGCTGGTTAGTTTTTTGTTAACTTGAAATAAGCTAGAGTCAACTAAAAGAGGGAACCTTGAGTGGGAAAAAAAATGCTTTTATCAGGTTGCCTATAGGCAAGTCCGTAGGGGCATTTTCTTGATTAAGGATTGATGTGGGAGGCCCGGCCCACTGTCCGCAACACCGTTGCTGGGCTTCTGTGGTATACAAAAAGGCAAGTTGAGTGAGCCATAGAAAGCAGGTCTGTGAGCAACGTTCAACCACGGCCTGCACTTCAGGTCCTGCCTCCAGGTTCCTCCCTTGACTTCCCTCAACGATGGGAGTATAAGCCAACCTCTCTCCTCCCCAGGTTACTTTTGATTAGAGTGTTGTATCACGGTGACAAAAAGGCAACTAAGATGCCATGCTTCTGAGAACAGGAGAGGGTGATTTTGAGAGAAAGTCTTATGTTCTGCTTCTGTCTGGCCAATCAATTGACTTCCTCTTGGTAAACAAGTCATAAAGGCAAAACCATGTAGACAGAAGTTGTGAACTTTTAAATAAAAAGCTGGATATTAAATGTCTTAGGCTCTGTGTCTGCACATGACCATATGTTGCAGTTACTGGGTTTTGCTTTGTAGCACCAAGACAGCTATAGATGGTATGCAAACAAGTGAATGTGGCTGTGTGCCAATAAATCTTTATTTGCAAAAACAGGCTACCCTGTGGTATACTGCTATTCTTTTTATTTGTTTGTTCATTTTGTTTTGCTTTGTTCTTAGATATTTGTATTGGTTTAAGTCATTGCAAAACAGCCTGAAACAGTCAAAAACAAAACAGAACTAGCAATGCTATTTTCTTTATAATCTAATGCAGTGGTTCTTAACCTGTAGGTCGCCACCCTTCTGGGCATCAAATGACCTTCTCACAGGGTCACCTAAGACCATTGGAAAACACAACAATTTACAGTGTGATTCATAGCAGGAGCAAAATTACATTTATGAAGTATCATTGAAAATAATTTTATGTTAGGGGGTCATCACAACGTGAAGAGTTATCTTACAGGGTTTCAGCGTTAAAAAAGTTGAGAATCACTGCTCTAACGCATGTGTGCTTTTCTCTCTGAGGTCCTGGTAGAGGTTTGAATGAAAGCTCATAGGGAGTAGCATTATTAGTGGCACTATTGTGGCCTTGTTGGAGGGTGTTGGAGGAGGTGTGTCACTGAGGACTGGCCTTTGAGGGCTCAGAAGCTCAAGCTAGGCCCAGTGGCTCACCTTCACTTCTACTGCCTGCGGATCAAGATGCAGAGCGTTCAGCTCTTTCTCCAGCACCATGTCTGCCTGCACGCTGCCATGCTTTCCGCCATGATGATAATAAACTAAACCTCTGAACTGTAGGCCAGCCCCAATGAAATGTTTTCCTTTATAAGGTCATGCTATGCCCTTTTCATAGCAATAGAAACTCTAAGACAGGCCCTTTTTTCTTTTACTGTTTGATTCTTTTTTTTTTTTTTTTTAACTGTTTGATTCTTACAGGTGAAAATTTACTATATTGAATGAACCTTAATTTGTCATCTTTTAAGTGGTCAGCCAGACCACCAAGGATCATAACAAATGATAGATGAGAGGCAATATGATGTCCATAAACAACTTGGCTGTTTATTGGTTTGTTGTTGTTGTTTTTAAAGCAGCTAGGCCTCTGGGACATTACAGGAGCCTGAATAGCATAGTGTATGCTGTTGTTATGGATCCATGGTAGATGTGCCCCCTCTTTCCATGGGGCCAGGAAAAAAGAACTGGGGAGATCTTGTCTGGAGCAAGAGTGGGGTCCAGTTGTGTCCAACCCGAGAAATCTCATCTCAAGAGCAGAAGGAGTGAGGACCACCCCCTCCTCTGCCCTTTCACCTTTGCCCCCATCAGCGGAGGTCATGTAGTCTCAGCCAGGTTGAACCTCCCCTCTCTTCATAAAGTTATGTCCAGCAAGCACGTGGAGTGTCTCTTCATGCAAATGAGGCATTCCCAGCACCTTAGACCCAGCCAACGATGTACACCCACCCTGAAAGCCTCTACGTTCTCCCCAAAGGTTTAAATAGGCTTTGTCCTCCCTCCCCCCAATTAAATGAGCTGGTCAATGAAGCCTGCTCTTGACCAATGAGTCTGCTCTTGATGAACTCACCTGCTGCCTGAGGCCGCCTCCTGCTTCCATCTGTCCGCCTTTAGGAACGCTCTTATTAATACTTCCCTGTCCCCATTAAGTTTGCGTTTAAAGGGAGGCTCTTGGAGCCAAGTAAAATACATGGAGCCCTATATGCGAGGGTCAGGCAGCTGCCATGCAAAGAGGGGAAGTGGGAGGAGGGCTTGGGGATGTTCACTGGGCGACAGACAACCCTTCCTAGACAAACTGCTCTAGCTCAGCCAACAGTTTAGTTAAAATCATATATAAGGGACAAAGTAATCCAGACATCCATAAGCCCAAGACATAGCAATAGAACACAGTCTGTATGACACTGTAAAGGAATTCAATGAAGATGGGATGTCAATATATGAAAAAAAAAGAAACCTCATTTCTTAATGGTGACATTTGGTCACCAGGTTTGAAAACCTAGACCTATGCTGTGAAGTCACAGAAAGAACTCTGGGTACAAATGGCATAGCCTGCCTAGATATTATTGTGGGGAATGGATCTTGTTATGTCATGAGATCTAGAGTCAGGCTAGGTACAGCAACTTAGAGTTGGGCCCATGATCTTGCTAGCAACCAAAGCAGCTTGAGAGAAAAGAGGAGACAAGTGAATCCACCGGGTGGGAGACAAATGAGAAATGTAACCTATTCTCCCAGAAGCCCCTGGGCTGGCAGGGCCCTCTCTAAACTGAGCTCCATATCAACAAGTTAGGGCTGCCACCTGGCCGTGTAGATAATGAACTAAGTCTACAGCTGTGACAAGCCGAAGTAATGATGTCTAGAAGGGGTTGAACCCTCAGAGAAGATGGATACCTGGCATCTACCTCGACACAAGCGAGGAGAGGGCATGTGGAGACAGACTGCATCACACTGTCCCCTTGGCCAGGTAACTTAAGTTCCAAGGTCATGGATGGGAAGTTGGAAAGAAAAGAACTTTTCCATGAACATGGAACTGGAGCTCATTGTAAAGAATACGGGGAACAGAGGAACCCCCGAGAATGTGAGGTCCTGAGTGAATGCGTTGGTATGGGTATGGCCATGTCAAGGGCCCCAGAACCTCAGAGCAGAGTCATCCCAGGCAATCCTAGTGGGAATGTTGACAGGGTGTGCGTAAGATATTTGCCATAGCCCCTCCCTGCAGGATGTTTTTGACTTGAAGAGTGCTTCGTATAGAGACTGCTCCTTACCAAGATTAACTAAACCTGCTTCCTCCATCCAGCTTCATCCTGTAAACTCAGTCTTCTTGTTTATCTGTATGTAATAATCCCACCTCCTCGTCCTGTCTGCAACACCCTGCTTCCCTGTTCAGCTCTGTAATAGATACGCTGAGCATCAGACCATAGACCTAACCCAATCCCAGCTTTCTGTCCTTGTGTCTAGCCATCTGTCTTTTCCTCAGTCCCTCCCTCCCTCAGGCCTGTCCCTGGAGCAGTGATGGACAAAGCAAAGAACACAGACACTCATTCACCTGACACACCCACCCACACACATGGTCTCCATAGGGGCATTACTGTTCTCCAAAGTGGAGGCAACTGATTGAAGAGGTAACAAGAAGCCACTATGGTCTGAGGCCTTCCAAAATGCGACAGTCTCCAACAACCTAAGCAACCTATGTAAAGTCTGTTTTGTGGCATCCAACTTGTATGGGTCAAGGGTTGGAGGAATAATTAGTAAAGAAATATCTAAAATGGTCTCCTAAGGAGGAACTATAAAGAAAAATGTTTTGACTTGGGGCGGGGGAATAGAGATAATAAAGCTTTTTCAAATAAAAATTCTGGACAAAGCTTTTCCATTTTCCTAGACATGTATAAATTCTTCTCCCAATGACTCACACAAGAGAACCAGATTTATAGGCAACCCCTGCGTTAGGTGGAGATCTGCCACCGCTTTCAGGCTTCCCTGGAGGTCTTGGACCCAGCAAAGGATCTGACACAAACACTCATCTTGCCTGTTTTTTTTCCACGCTGCTTAAATGTTATATAGACTTGGGCTGAGAGGGACAGCCTCCAAGCTACAGCTCCCCAAAATCCACACTCCTTGCCTGCGAGCAATGTCCAAGGTCCAACATTTTTATGACCTAGCCTTGAACAAATATGGCTAAGTCTGGGATTTGATGGGAAGAATTTATTCCACACAAATAAAAATGCAGAATGAGTTCTCAGAATATAGAAAAAAAAAAAACCTACGTGAAAATTCCAGCACATGAACACTACATTCCAGCCGCAGCGTGATGCCGTCTTTCTTCCTGCTTTGCAAGGTTATAGCTAGTTAGGGAGGATTAACCAGCCACACTGTTTCCAAGGAGGAATTGCTGCCCATAGGAAGACTTGTTCCTCATTAGGTTCCACAGGCAACAGGATTAGCATAGTAGGTCCATCTCATATCTCCCCTAACTCTACACCCAGCCTGATGTGTTCATAGTACAGTGTGTGTGTTTATGTATATGTCCATATACATATACATATGGAGAGGGGGGGAGAGAGGGAGAGAGAAGTGTGTGTGTGTGTGTGTGTGTGTGTGTGTGTGTGTGTGTGTGTGTGTGTGTGTAAGCCAGAGGACAACTTCAGCTATCATGTCTCAGGAATTGTCCACCTTGTTTTTTGAGACAGCATGTCTCACTCTGTTGAAACACACAAAGTAGGGTTTGGTGGCCTCTAGGAAGCCCCAGGGATGCTGCTATGCCTCTTGCGACTCGGGTCCCCATGTGCACTGCTACCCCCAGCTTCTTTTACTTGGGTTCTAGGGATTGAACTCAGATCACCATGCTTGCAAGACAAGCGCTTTACTGATAGAGACATCTCCCCAATCTCAGGAACATCATGTTCAGAGTACCAGTTGCTCTGTGCTACATCATGACAAAAAAAAAAAAAAAAGAAAAAAAGAAAAGAAAAAAAAAAAAGAACCTCAGCAGCACAGGAAATAGTTCAAAGACTCCGTGAGTGGGGCTGGAGAGATGGGTCTGTGGTTAAGAGCACTAGTTTCTCTTCTGAAGGATCCAGGATTCATTCCTAATACCCACATGGTAGCATCTGCGACTTCAGTTCCAGGTCATCTGAAAGCGTCTTCAGAACCCTGTGGGCCTGGGCTAAAGAGCAAAGAAGAATGGATAGAGGTAGGGAAAAAGGCAGAGAAGGAGGGAGGAAGGGAGGGAGGGAGGGAGTGGAAGGAGGGGGGGGGTCAGACACAGACTCTGTTTCTGGCCAGTGACTCTACCACCCGTTCTTATTTTCTTAACAAAACTAGGATTTGTGGTCATTGGTATAATTATATAAAATGATTCATATCAGCAGACTAACCTGAGGCTGAGAGCAATCTTATGGCCCAGTTCTAGTCAGTGGGTATAAACAGAGGTTGGGATACAAACCAAAGCTGCAAAAAGGGTAAGCACCTTAATATATTTAACAATTTGTTTAAAAAAATTCTGTGTGGGGAGACAAAAATCTCATGAAAAGGGTAGGTGGGATTACATGAAATTTCAAAGCTCTTGCTCAGAAAAAAAAAAAAAATCAACTGGAGTAAATGGTCAACCTGTAGAGTTGAGTGAAATCTTTTTCATCTTTATTTCAGCCAAGGGATTGATACTGTCATAAATAATGAAATACAAAAGTTAAACACCAGTAAAACAAAGTTGCCAATAAAAAGCCACAAATGGCCAATAAAAACTTTCAAAAGTATTCAACATCAGGGCAATGCAAATTGAAACTCTTTTGAGAACCTCTCACCCTAGTCATAATGGCTACCATCAAGAAGACAAATTGGCAACAGATGCTCTTGAGGATGAGGCGCAAGGGGAACTTTTATTCACTGTTGCTGGGGGTATAAACTGAGGTAGCATATTATGGCTTTGCATGTACGATTTCCTAAAAAATAAAAACAAAACAAAACAAAACAAAAAACCCCTAAAACCATAGCCACCATATGAGCCAGTTGTACCACCCCTTGGTTACACAACCAAAGGACTCCACATTCTACTGAAGACACACTTGCACACTCATGTTCACTATTGCTCTACACACAGCAGCAAGAAAATGGGACCCCCCCTAGACACCCATCATAAGATGCACAGATAATGACAATGTGGCACTCTCACACAATGGAACTTTCTATCAACAAGGACAAAAGAATGAAAAAATTCAAGAAAAATAAATGGAAACAGTATTGTGAGTGAGGTAACCGACACTCAGAAAGACAACACGGCCTGTTTGTTCTGCAGCCAGGAGCCTAGTATCTAAATCTTAATCACGTGTGTTTAAATGGGAGGAAGTGTGGGTAGAAAGGGGCCCAATGACAAGAAAAGAAAGGCTTTGGGGGAGGGGAGTAGGGAAGGGAAAGGGTCCATGTGAGATGACGGTGGAAGTGGGGAGACTGGGAGTGGAGGGGAACAGCGGACATTGGGATGGAGCGGAGAGAGGGACATGAGGGAGAGGTGAGGCAGGTCGGGGGACTCAACCAAAACTATATGTGTGTGAAGATTCCCTGAGGAAATCTGTTTCCCTGTATGCTAGTTAAAAACCAAATATTTAAAAAACAAAAGACAGGCGAAGACATTTCACCCAGAATCTATAAAGCAAGAGCAAGTACAGGAGGCCTTTGCTCAACAACCATGAACCATTCGGAAAATGCAAATCAAAGTCACACAAAGCTATTACTAACCACCAATCAAAAGGACTAAAAGAATAAGCAAAAAACGGTGACTTAAATTCTGGAGAGGACATGAAGAAACTGCGTCACTCATATCTCTTTTTCTTTCTTTTGGTTTTTCAAGACAGGTTTCTCTGTGTAGCTCTGGCTCTCTTGGGCTCACTTTGTAGACCAGGCTGGCCTCAAACTCAGAGATCCATCTGCCTCTGTCTCCCTAGTGCTGGGACCAAAAGTGTGTGCACCACTGCCTGGCTTGATTACTCGTATCTTGATGGCCAGAAGGCAGAATGATACAGCCACAGGAGTCTGGCAGCATAAAACTAAGTGTGCAACTACCAACTATTACCCCAGCCACTAGCCAAGCTTTGGGCCATCAATGCCAGGAAAAGAAACACTTAGGTTAAGGAGAGGCTGGGGCACAGCGTGAGAACCTGTTGGTGTGCACCCTGTCGACATCCCGGCTGTGGTCCTGTACCACATAGTTGCTGTCACTGGAGGAACCTAGGTAAAGGAGACAGTATTTTGCTTACTTGTCTGTAAATCTATAATTCTCTCAAAGTGAAATGTGTGGTTTGAGGGGCAGGAGAGATGGCTCCACAGTAAAGAGCACACGCTGAAGTCTATGCCCAGCACCCACATCAGGTGGCACACAACTGCCCAGTACTCCATCTCCAGGATACACAAGACATTTCTGGATACCTGCATACACACAAAGACACACACACATACACACACACCTGTAAATACACTCATTCACATACATAATACAAACATACACACATATACTTACACACTCAAACACACACACACACACACACACACACACACACACACACGTACAGTATTTAATTTGGAAAGGGGAGTTTTGGAGAGGAATATACATTTAACCTACATCATCTCTTTCCCATCCCATTCCTTTGCCCAGGGACGATTTTCCTATTTACCCATGCAGAATATTTTATGATTGTGCAATCCTCAACAAGCACGTGCGTCTGAGAATCCCTCCATGCTTTCAGTGTGCACGGATGTTACTGTGGCTGGGACACCTTGTCACATGAGGACAGTAGAATCAATTGTCCCGTGAGCTGTTTTAATCTTTCAGCTATTTTCCTATTTGAGTCAAGTCCTTTTATCTTTGTACACTTAATTGGACTTTTACAATATATTAAGGAAATTAGCTTTTAGGATAAAAAAATTGCATTTTTCCCAGCTTGTCTGTAATTTTACCACTGTTTTGTAGGAACTCCCCCCCCCCCACACACACACAAAGAAAACAAAATTTTAAAACTTGTCAAATGTACTTATCCCTCTCTCCTCTTTTTTTTATTTTTTTTTTTTATTCTGTGTTTTGTGTTTTGTCTCACATTTAGAAAAATGCCTCTAAAATTACATTCGGCAAGTTCTCCGCGTTGGCTGGAATCACAGCTCTGTGGCAGAACACAAGCCCTAGGTGAGGTCCCCACCGTCTACCTCCCATGGAGGAGCCGGTTCACCTGCATTCTTTATGTTAACACCCCTGCTATGGGGTTTTGTTCCTTCTGGTCACACGATGGTGTTCCTATTGGCATCAAACTCAGGGAGAGGTGAGGGCAGCGGGCAGTTGGTCCGTTTTGAAAAAGCTGTGTCCAGACCCCATAGTGAACCTCTGCTTACACCCACTGGCTAGAGCTGGGCCTAGGGCTGCTCTCAGCTTCAGGGTAGTCTGTGTTGGTGTGAATGATTTTAGGTAATTACACCAGTGACCACAAATCCACAGTAGAGGATGGTAGGGTCTGTGCTTGACCTTTCATGGCAGGCACACAGAATGACTTTCCATGCTCCCTGTCTGTAAACGTGTAGACCTGACTTCCGGCGTTGACTGTTGGTATCAGTTGGTGGGAGCCTGAGTCAGCCCTTTCTTTTTCCTCCCTCTCTTTCTCTTTCTTTCCTTCTTCCTTCCTTCTTGCCTTCCCTTGCCACCTTGTTGGGACAGGAGCTTGTTATGTAGCACAGGCTAGCCTCAAGCATCTGATCCTCCTGCTTAGCTTTCTAAGCAATGGGATTTCTGGCCGGCACCACGACACGACACCTATCTTTCTAAGCTGTTTTATAATAGCTTTTTCCTCTTATATGCTTTTAGAGCTTTTTCTTTATTGTTTTTAAGTATGGAAACATCTCCCGTGCCTAGGGAAATTCCTTCCCCTGAGTCGGCCCTTCTTCCCCAACTGCCTTCTCCCTCTGCAGTTGCTCTGCTAAGGTCTCGGTGGGTGTATGATGGGGTGGTTGGGTCCCCAGTGTCTCTTGACTTTTCCACCACGGGTTCCATTTTTTTTTTTTTTTTTTTTTTTTTTTTTTTTTGCTTCATTGCCCCAAACTGTTGAAATGTTTGTTCAGTTATAATTTTCTTGCCACTCCCTTAGTCTCAGGCTACATTGTGCTAACCCTTATGAGTGTTTTGTTGTTTTTTAAAGTACTTTTTTTTTTTTAATTTCTAAAACAAAAACTTGTGCTCTGTGCCTGTGCCTCTTTGCTTGTTTTTGTTTGCTTTTTACGTAATGTTCTGCTCTCCGTTTCGCGACACACTGTCCTCTTAAAGCTGTGTACAGCCTGTCTACTTTTAAAGATCTCATTTGTGTTAGCTGAATTACAACTGGTCCCTTCCTCTGAGGCTCATCTTTTTGAATTATGTTTTCCTTTCTAAGGGAGCAGAGCTGCAGCGTTCCCTGGCTTTTGGAAGGCCTCTCTCAGGAACAGAAGGACAGGCTGCTACTCTGAGTAGGCGGGTAGGCAGCGGGACTCCTCACCAAGTACATGATCACGGAGCCGCAGAAGGAGGTAGGCTTCCGGTCGGTCGGGCTTACCATCTTTCCATGTATTCTACACCTGGGGAGAGAGAAACGGATAGTTTTCTCTAAGAATCTAATTGAGGTGATAGTTAGAGTTGCCGAAAGATGTACTTTGATACAAATCCAAATTCAACCACCACCTGGATCCATCTATGCCTGGGCAAGTGTCAGATTATACGGCAAAAGCTGCCGGCGACCTCAGGAGCTACTGGAAGCGGAGCAGCTCACTGCCTCAGCAGCTTAGGACAGATTTTAAACATAATGGATAGGCCGATGATTGCTGAAGGAGTCTCAGCCGAACAGAGCGACATTGCTCATAATTGGAAACATCGCATGGCAGCTTGCAGCCTGTAGTATGCAGCGAACTGTCTAAATCAGAGTAATGTATATTTATTTCCCTTTATCAAGTTTTGGGATTGCTGTTAAAAATGTAACTTTGTTTATTATTTTCGAAATATACAAAGACTAATGTTGTGTAAATGGACCATTACTCTGATAGCAGATGTGTGTTTCTCTGCGTGTGCAAGACATGGTTATGTAAGACCCTGTAATGTCAGTTGGGCCCCAGCTTGTCACTGTTATATTGGGTGCTCAGCTCTGATATAAGTGCTATGAGAAAAAAGTCAGGTTATTTTTATTTATCTATATTTTTTATTATAGTGTGTGTGTGTGTGTGTGTGTGTGTGTGTGTGTGTGTGTGTGTGTGTCAGTGGTGGAGGTGTGGGGGAAGTCAGGTGTGGTAACACACACCTTTAATCCCAGCACTTGGGAGGCAGAGGCAGGGGGATCTCTGTGAGTTCAAGGACAGCTTGATCTACAAAGTGAGTGCAGGACAGCCAGGTCTATAAGAGAAACCATGTCTTGAAAAACCGAAAGACAAAAATAAGTCAGAGGGACCCAGTAGCAGGACACAGGATCTTGACTCTTAAAAGTATGTAGTGGGAGAGGAGGCTGTGCACACGTGTGTCACAGTGCACATGTGGAGGTCAGAGGACAACTTTCGAGAGTTGGTTCCCTCTTTCTACCATGTGTGTCCTGGGGGTTGAATTTCAGGCAAACACTCTTACCCTACTAAACTTTCTTGCTTCCTAGCCCAACAATTGTAGCCTGGTCAGCAAAGTCAGTGTGGAGCTGCAGACACTACACAGAAAAGCCCTGTCTTGGGAAATAGAAACAAACAAACAAACAGAACGTAAATTTGCAACTTCTTTTCATAAAAATGGAATCCCAGAGTGAATGGAAGAGGAGAAACAGGTGGGGAACGCTCCAGAAAGAGGCCCACAGACAGTTGCTGAAGTCTTCTTGAACACAGAGTAGGAGGGTGTGTGTGTGTATGTGTGTGTGTGTGTGTGTGTGTGTGTGTGTGTGTGTGTGTGTGTGTGTGCACGCACACTCATATATATCTGATTTATTCAGTAACATGGCACCACTCCAGTCTGTGAAGTCTGTGGAGTAAGAGTGTCCTGTGAGTTACGGGTTGCTTTCTTTACATAGTAACTCTTTACACATTTATTATGCTCTGTGTTATTCTATATATAATATATATACATATATTATGTTCATACATTGTACTTTGTTGATATCTGTACCCCTCTGTTTCCCTTCTCCGACTGACTCCCTTCCCTGTCCCCAAATAATCCCTCCTACCCCTCACTTTCTTGGGATAGCTCAGGTTACTGAAATGGCTTTATGTTATCCATAGCTTTGAGCCTGGGCCCTCCAGATCCTGACCTGCTGCCCATTCCTTTCTGTCTCAAAACCCATGAGTCACATCCTCCATTATCTTTACCTTTCTCATATCAAGTCAGGAAACTCTCCTCACATAGCCCTCGCCTCATTGTCCCAGGACGATCATTACTAGACTTCCCTTGATTGGTATTCTTCGTAAAGTCTCGGCTATCCTGCCGGCTATTACTTATAGTCATCTTGCTAAACCTTTCTAAAATGACCATTCAATGCTCATTGGGAACAGAACCAATGGTTGGGGTTGTCTGAAAACAATTACTCTACCGTGTTCTCCTCTGTTTCTCCTTGGCCCATTCTCTCAGAACTCTTTCAGTTTCTCCCCTGATTTACAAGGCATGAGCACAGCTGCTCTTCTTCAGTCTGTGAGGTCAGAGACTCACTGGATTTTGTTGCAATGGGTTAATTCAATGCATATTCGTTGACATTTATTGTGCCCTATTCTCCACTGCCAGACTACACAGTTTGCTTCTTTGCAAGAGACCTCGTAAATCCATCCTGCTGTTGTGACAAATGCCCTGGGCCCGTGTCAGGAAGCTTCCCAAAGAGAAACGAACATGGACAGAGATCAGAGTATGTAGGCCGGTGAAGGCTGCCGAAGATTTATCTTAACTCCAAATGTCAGGAAGGAAATCTAACTGGGCAGAGTGTCTTTGAGGGCTACCATAAACCAGAAGTAGGTGTGCTGAATGCAGATCTGAGAGCGTTTCAGAGAAATCGCATAAACGAGTGTTTATTTTTAATCTCCCTTACAAGGGTCATCTTAATTAAAGTCTTAAGAGACAGGGAGTTGGTGGGGTTTATTGGCCTAACATCTGACCTAGTGTGTCTTCAGTTTCTTGTCAGGGCCATGGAATTCTTCAAGCTCTGAGATTTTGGTTTTCCTGACATTGTTGAAAACAGGCCTTTCGTTGCAAGTGGAAATTAAGGAGAGTGGTTCCAGATATCTCGAGTAGCCAAAAGTAGAGGAGCAGTTTGTGAGCACAGACCCCTCCCTCTGATGAGGGGACACCTCTTTTAGATGACAGGAGGGTCAAGGTACCCCGTGGAATGAAGGAGCTCTCCAGGGAAGGAAGTGAATTCCTCGAAACACAGCCTGTCTGAATGCATCCTGTTTTCTGGTCCAAATTGTCTCAACTGCAACCAGGTCGGCAACCCTGCCTAGCGTAAGCATTTTCACTTTGTCCATCACTGAACTAGGTTGAAAAATCACCTAAGGGAGAAAGCACTAGAAATGATGGAAAAGCATCCTGTCAAAGTTTGGCTCAAACTTCCTGATCCTGTAGTTTTGTCTTGAATTCCAACCTTTGGAGGCTCAGCATGGCTTTTCCCCCTTCTTCTTGGTGAACCACAACATCCTACTTGTGATGAAAGAGCTTTAAGGGAGACTTCTTGGCCATCCAATCACTGTGAGAAAACAACGTTTTGATGAGATAAGTGTAAATGAATCAGAAACACATGGGGTAGACTTTACCTCAAGTACACGCGGTTTTGAAGGGAAAAGAAGAAAAGGCTTAGACGGGTCACACGCGGGCTTTTGCTGATCCTTTCCTGAGTGTAAAATAGGTTTGGGCGAGTCATCAACTGCCAACACCAGAAGCATGTGATTGGTCCTGTGTGCATTATGGTCGCTGATGTGACTCTGGTTATTGGTTATGTAGGGGGGCACTGGAAATCTAGGAGTTCTTTAGCATTTTTAATGCTGGTGGCTCAGACCACCCCTTTGAAGTGAACTGCCCAGGAGTGTGAAGGATGAGCATCAAGACTGCACTCGGACACTTGATCTACTGCAGAAGGAGGCTTTGGCTTTCCAATTGTGTGAGAAGAAAATTGTAGGACGGCTTGTGGATTGCCTAAGATGGCATTGGTTTTAGACATTATGGGAGATTCTTCAACTCTATCATGACCCATCTTTTACGATGCAGGAACCCCCAGCAACTCTCAAAGTATATGTGGGAGGAAGAGGTCATTTAAAATAAGAGGGGCCATTCATGAGGCATCGAGCAGTGTGCTGGTAGATGAATGCTATCCAGTGCCTCTCCAACCCACCCTCATCCTCCTGATGCCTTGTTGCATTGCGAACCTGAAGCAGTCTCCATAGGCTCCATGTGTGAACACTTAGTCCTTCATGGGTGGTGGGGTTTTCTGCAAGGCTGTGGAATCTGAAGGAGGCAGGGTCCCTCTCTAGAGGAAGGTGGGTCATTGGGAGAGATGGTTAAACTCTTACAGATAAGCTCTTCTTCCTGTCTGCTCTGCTTCCTGACCATGAACGTGCTGTGACCAACTCCTGCATCCTCTTGCTGCCACACTTTTCCCACCACGCTGGACCGCATTCCTTATAAACTGTGAGCCAAAATAGATACTCCCATTCTCAAATTGATTTTGTTGGGTAATTTTTTTCTCAGCCACAAGACAAGGAACAAATACACATACCGGAGGGGGGGGGGGGCTGAAGAGAGCACTGTCTGCTCTTCCAGAGGTCCTGAGTTCAAGTCCCGGCAACCACATGGTGGATTACAAACACCTGTAATGTGATCTGATGCTCTCTTCTGGCCTGCAGGTGCATGTGCAGGCAGAGCACTGTATTCGTTATAATAAATAAATAAACCTTAAAAAAATACACATACAGTCTTTTAACCCACATGAAACTAAGCTCTTACTTGAGTTGTCTTTCCACACGGAAGATGTTCATCAAAGGCCAGTTCTCCTAATCATATTCTAGCCCGAAGTTGTCCAACATGTAAGTCACCAATTGCATATGGCCACTGAGCACTTGAAATAAACTTTGTCTGAACTAAAACTTGCTACAAATATAAAATACCTAGTATGAAAAGCAAATGAAAATTACCTCAGTAATAACTTACAGTAATTACATGTTGAAATGATATATCTTAAGTAGAGGGTATAATGCAAAATACAGCCTCTATGTGAAGTTTGATCTTTTTGCTTTTGTGTGTGTGTGTGTGTGTGTGTGTGTGTGTGTGTGTGTGTGTGTGTATTTATTAGAAAATTAAAAATCACATACATGGCTTGTATTATGTTCTGGACTCAATGTTCCCAGGTATTTTGGTGACATTATTATTTGTTTTAGTTACTTTTCAAAACTTACCAGACAAGAATTCAGGGTATTTATTATAATATAAGGATATATATCTTTATTATGTAAAGAGGGCTTATCTAAGCCTTCCGTAGGCTTATAATCCCAGAGTCGATCGTGGCAGAGACAGCATGGCGGCAGGACCTTGAGACAGTTGGCTTCACCATATCCCCAGTTAAAAAGCCAAAGAAATTGAATGCTGGTACTCAGAAGATCCCTACGGTTTTATGCAATCTAACGCAGCAGCTCAGGGAAAGATGCCACCAGCCACGCATGTGTTAGAGTGTGTCTTTCCACCTCAGCACAATCTAGATATGCCCTCACAGACTTTCCAAGAGGCTAACCCAATAAAGATACTCCCTCTGCTGTGCCCAGTGGCTTGGCTCACAGGTTATTCTGCCATAAATCATATCAAGTTGACAACACCATCCACTACGCTAGTCTAACAAACTCTTTTCTAAGATTTAAATTTCCCTTATGTGGCTTTAACTTGCCCCTCTTGTCTGCATTACAACACTCAAATGCACACATGGGCGGCTGCCACCTCTCATGTTGACCTACTTTGGTGTGAAGTCTTCGCTTGCCCACCCCTTGCCAGCAGATTTTGTATAGGTTATTGAGAAATTAAGTGCTTGCTACCATTTCCAATTACTATCAAAATGCGCTTTCTTTTCTGACTTCCCAGTCTGAATGTCAAGCTGGCACACTCCATTTTTCACCTGACACCCATGAGATAGGTATCCAAGAGAGGCCACAAGGATTTGCCATCTCAGTAGATGATAGATAGCCACAGAGTTCGCGAAGGCAGATATGACTGGAGCCTTTGTCCTGTTGGATGTATAGCAAACAAACTCATGTCTCTGATGTCCACAGTATCACTTAGTGGCTGGACCCCCACTTAGTGGAGGTCAAAGGAGAAACCTCTACAAGCATCGGGAGCAACTTGTGTTGTTTTGAGAGGGAAAGTTCGTGATTTGAATCAAATAGTGGCTCCTAGTCCAATCTGTGGGAACAGATAGGAATGTTGAGGGAAGGAGAAGGGAGAGATGTAAGGGCTGGAGACTCGCTGATAAAGTAGAGGAAGGGAGAGTGGTAGATGGTCATGAAGGAACACCCAAGACGGTAAGAGGAAAATCAGGAGTGGGCAGCCAGTTAGCAGGCTGTTGAATTTACAGCAGGGAGCAGTTCTGTGTGTCCCTGTAAAGAAGATGAAACACGAGGTTGCCTGGATGCTGATTGGTTGGGAAGTGGACAGCATGGAAGTGGAATGACACATACATTTGATAAAGATAGTATTACTTTTAAGTAAAGAAAGCAGGATGTGGATCACGTGAGATGCTTTTTATGGATGGGCCTGGTATGGTTTTTTTTTTTTTTCCTGCTTTCTGTGACAAAATCAATATAAGGAAAGGAAAGGGGTTCTTTTGGCTCACAGTCTAAGAGAGTGTAGTCCATCCCCTGGCTATGGGAATTTGAGGTGGCTAGGCACACTGTAGTCAAGAAGCAGAGAGAGAGAAATGAGTGCTGGTACTGGGCTGGCTTTCTCCTTTCTTCTTTCTAGTCAATCTGGAACCTCAGCCCATAGGAGTCCGTCACTCATAGGGTGGGTCTTCAGTTCAGGCTCTCTAGAAACTCCTTTACACATGGCTGTACTTTCCTTTCTATTAATTTGGTAAAACTCTCTAGCCAAAAAACAACTTAGGGGAAGAAAAGCTTTATTCTATTTTACACTTGCAGGTCATAGGACATCACTGAAGGGTGTTTTGGTGGAAAATCAATCAGGAGATTAAAGAAGAAACTGTGGAGGAGTGATGGTCCCACTAACAGGCTTATGTTTAGCTAGCTTTTCTATATATCCCAGGACCACCCATGGTAGAATAAACCTTTTGTACAGTTGATGATTAAGACAATCCCCTCACAGACACATTCAAAGGCCCATCTCCTATGGGTAATACCTCGACTGAGACTCCAGACTGTGTCAAGTTGAGAGTTAAAGCTGCCTATGACACACACTCAAAGATATGTCTACGAGGTGATTCTGAATCTAGTCAAGTTGACATCCAAAATTAACCATCACAATGGACATGGACAGAATTACATTTACTAATGGGAATAAGCTGGAAATAAATGGAGAGATGGATGGTACATGGATCCACACCCATCCTTTCTCTACTGTCAAAGATTTTAATATCTCCTCATAGAGCCACAGTTCTGTGGCTCTTCCATATTGCAATAGTCTTTAGAAGAGGTGTGTGGATGCCTTCAAGCCAAAGGAGAGACTTTTTGTTCTTCTTTTGCCTGGGACATTCTTATGGCCTCTGCAGAAAGATGCTTGCTGGGGTTATCCAGGACTGAGTGGGAACAGCTTTGGTCCGATAAAGGCAGCCTCCAAAAGTTGGCTCAAAACCAGCCGGCTTCCCTTTGAACACGATATAAATGCTACCGTGGACCTCAGAGGTTAATCCATTACAACAAGGCAATTAAACTCAGGGACCGTTTGTAAGTTTTTTTTTTTTTTAAATGCAGCTAGTAATAACCAACTTAGAAAGCTCCATGATGGATTTCTGTAATTTCCTTCAAGTTCACGGTGCTGCATCTGGTGACCCAAGGCAGGATAGTGTGACCGACTGCCTGGTGGCGTCAGAAGTGTGAGGGGGCGATTACTTTTTATTAAACAAGGTATTTCTGAAGTCTTGGGCTCCCCTTCTTCCCTCTTCTTTCTTCAGAAGGTCATCTGCCAGTTGGTAATACATTTAACTCTTTAAGACCAACAACCTCATGTTAACAGGAAGGATCTTCTTATGGCTTGGTCCTGATTGGGCTGTAACTGGGATTCTCCACTTGGAAACTGGACTGTTTCTTCTTGTGCTGCTCTCTTGCCTTGGCTTGGTTTGTTTGGCTTACCTAATGCCACTGGAGAATTTTGTGTAGACTATTGAGATTCTTAGTAGTCCTTCCCATCATTAACAGTGTTTTGCCCCAGAGAAAGAGTAGAAAAGGGTGGAGAAGGTGAGAAACCCTCAGATCCTAATTTACTGTTCTTAAGTGTTGTTTCTTGCTCATCATTTTAAAAAGAGGTGTGTGTGTGTGTGTGTGTGTGTGTGTGTGTGTGTGTGTGTGTGTGTGAATGTATGCATGATCAAGTGTGTATCCATGTGGAGGCCAGAAAACAACCTGCTCTCTGTGTTGTTCCTCAGGAGCCACCAGTTTCATTGGTTGGTTGGTCTGTTGGTTGGTTGGTTGGTTGGTTGGTTTTGGTGCTTAGATGTTCTCACTTTGTCTGGACCTTGTGAAACATGCAAGGCTGGCTAGTGAGCCCCAGGGATTCGTGCATTTGTTTTTCCCTCATGATGAGATTACAGGTCTAGCCCACCCTAAACACCCAGCTTTTCTACATGGGTTCTCGGATTGAGGTCATACTTCTGCAGCCAGCATTTTACTGACTGAACCATCTCTCCAGCCTGCCCTGCTCTTCTTTCGAGCTCCTGTACCATGTAGTCATCCTGCAGAGTTCACGTCATAGAAAGTTCCAGCACCCACTCTCCATGGGTGCTGTGTGAGGTTCCAGGGCCGACCTGAGTTTGTACCACGTGGCCCTGCCCCCTGGGAACCAAGGCCTGATCTGTTTCAGTGGAAAGTGAGATGAGGTTGCTGACACAGTCATTTTGGGAGATTTCCTTCTCTGTACCAGATTGCCCTGTCTCATTAATGACAGGCTCAATTTCCATCCTGCTCCCGGATGGGTCTTGCAAGAGATCCAAGAGGAACGCTTCCTTCCAGCACTGAATGTTTCTGCAGACAGTTGCCGTTTGCCAACTCAGGAGCATAATGAAGTTAATTTTGAGATTTGGGAAGAAAGCAAACAAAAATACCCTGGTGATCCAGAGAGCAACCACAACTCTCTGAGCCATTTCTTTAATAGGCAAATTAGCTCATTAAGTCATTCACACTGCCCCATTTTCCACCAAAGACTCAAGAGCCAATTGTCTCAGCCAAAGGACTGTGGTTTCAGATTTGTAATCAGCAAGCTGAGTTCGAGTCTGTCCTGAGCTCTGCTCTGGTCTCGACCTGAAGGACCGAGCATTCGTCCCAGCTACTTCATGGAGATGCTGGGGAATAAGGTGGGTGAGTAATGAAAAATGAATGAAGAGAACTTTAGTAGAGTGTAAAATACCACACACATACACACACAGTGTATTTCAGAAGCAGATGTTAACACGAGGTAAAAGTCTTAAGTCCAGGAGGACTTTTTTCTGCAGAGTTTCTCATTTCTTCTTTGTATCTCAGCAATAAGCAGCCAGAGAGAAGGAAAGGCCATTATTAGGTTGTGGGCTGACAAAGTAGTGGGGAGGTACCAACTCTGACATTTTTTAGCAACTCAGGGCTCTGATTTGGCTACCCCCTCTCCCCCGGCTCTCTAGCCTACTCTTGAGCAAGGATCGACCCAAGTGTGCCTTTGGCTTGCTAAGATGTCCTTTATTAACTTGAAGCACAACTTGCAGGATTGGATCCTAACTCATAAGCAGATGCTCCAGGACCCTGTTTAGGTCCTTTAAGAGTAGGAGTCTAGAGAGAGCTGGGGTGTCAAGAGCCACACTCTATTGCTTGTGTGTTTTTCTATGAAAAGCACTGTTTTGTATGCACCAGGAACTGGCAAGGCTCACTTGGCTGTGTTTTGTGAAATGTGCAGTAGATGTTTCCTATTTGAAATTTACAATGGCATACACATATTAATCACTCGTCCGTTCGTATATTTACATTTTCTTTCAAAATCTCTACTCTTGAATGGCTGAGGTAGCTCAGTGAGTCAAGGCATTTTCTACCAACCTTGATGGCCTGAGTCAGATTCCTGGAACCCACATGATGAAAGGAGGGAATGGATTCCTGAAAGTTGCCCTCTGACTTCCATGTATGTGAGTACCATGGCATGTGTACAGAAACACAAAATTAGCAAATAAAATATCCTTTTTTTTTTCTTATTTCTTGCTGTTTTCCAGCTGGTAAATGTTCAATAATCGGTCATGCACCTATATCTTTGATGATAACAATTTCTCAAAGAGTGGCCCATTAAAGATTGATCTTTGAGAGAGTCACTTACCGTGTTTATTAGAAATACACAATCCAGGCTGGTGAGTGGTTAAGTGGGTAGAGGTACTTGCAGGCAAGCCTGATGACCCAACTTCAATCCCCAGACCTTGCAAAGGTAACTGATCCCAGAAAAAGCTGACTCCTGAGAGTTGTCCATCGATCCCACATGCATCACACTGTAGCATGAATGCCTGTACCTCCCTTAGGCAAACAAGCAACCACTAATTGATCAACCAATCAATCATCAATATCAATTAATCAACCAATCAGTTAATTTCAATCAATCAATAAATCAATCAAGACAATCTCACAACCCTACCTTTTAAGGCTATCAAATAAATCTCTTCAAAGCTTGGTCCTGGAACCCTCATTACCAACAAACTCTGCAAGAAGGTGTGAGACACACTCAAGTTGGATTTCTTTCTTGAATGACCTTCCATAGCAGTTTGGGAATTTCTATTGCTGTTTCTCACATCTTAAGCAACTCTGGGCTAGCACCCTTGATTTGGTTTTAGACAGCAAGACCAATGTTTACTAAGCCTACACTCATCTTCAGCTCTTGTAGACACTAGCCAATATGTATTTCAGTCTTCTTGGCCCAAAGATCATTCCTCCCTATGGAGCAGGAGGTGAGGAGATCTGCTTTTGTTATACCACCCTTCAAGGTGCTCAGCATCCAAAGCAGCCCCAGGCCTCTCTCTGATGCTGCAGTTGGTCAATCCCACCACAGAAGTCTTCACTTGATTCTTGCACCAGCACTGACAAATGGTAGATCAGAGTAGCCATCTGCCCTGGGGTCTTTAAGATCCTCCCAGTTTTAGCTCTGAAATCTCCAAATCCTGGAAGTCTCCTTGGCCTCCGAATAGTTGATCATCCTAATAGGAAGACTAATGACCTTGACATTTTTCTTCTGAACAAATCAAACTTGCAATTTGGAGGTTGATTTAATATCCATATTTCTTCGGTCTGCCTTTGGATTGTATTTGCTGGAGATCAAATCTAGGTCTTTGTACGTGCTTGACATGTACCACTGGGTCATAGCCACAGCGTGTACCTATCCTTTACAAATTCAGTCACGAGCTTCTTGTTTATTTGCTGCATTGTATTTTGCATAAAGGAGGGGGAACTGTCCATTGACCTCCTCTGAGTTCTCAGGACTCCCAAGTTAAGCATCCGCAGATGGAGTCCGAGCCATTCCAGACTCCAGCTCTGCTTCGGTCTCCTGCCTTTCTTCCGGAAAAGAACAGTGATCTGGTTTTCTTCAGCTATTCAGGAGGCTTGCCCCAGGAGTGTCTTAGAATATTTTGCATCATTCGCTTAGTCAGAAGAAGTGCTTATGTGCCTAGGACTAATCTTCAGATAGGCACAGGAGCCAAATCTCAAGATAGTTTGTGTTCCTACTGATGTTGAACAGTGGCACCCCACACTCACAAGAATGTAGAATGCCTCTCTACCTCTATCCATCCTGCGTCTTTTGTCAAAATTTCCTTCCTTGCTGCAGCCCTCTGATATAGATATTTCTAATATTCTTTGGGGAAGCACCTGACATCAGAGGAGTGCTGTATGGAGGCAAGAGAGGAGTAGATTTTTTTTTTTAATTTTAAAACCTTTTGCCTAACTAATTTTATTTCTTACTTAAAAGTTTTCATTTTTTTAGAGATTATTTTGTTCCCAGGTTATTTTTTTTTGTTTGTATGTATGTGTCTATACATGGGTACACGCACATGCGTGTGGGTACCTATGGAGGCCAAAAAGGGTGTAAGACCTCCTGGAGCTGGTTCCTCTGGCTTAAAGAGGGGATTCTTGATAGCTGCCTTATCTTTGGTGAGAGCGTGCACATTAACAGCAGCTGGGACATTGTATTGTTTGTCTCCTCCTTGGCTTCCAATGGATAATAATAAAGTTCACAAAACTTACTTCAGTTCAAACCGGCTGTTAGAGTTTAAACATGAGTTGCCTCCCATAGTTCCACGTTCTGAGTGTTCGGCTCCCTGATGGCTGCACCATCTTAGGAGGTGGGGCTTCCCTGGAGGAGGTGGAACACTGGAAGATTGCCGTGGAAGGTTCTACCTGCTCTTCAGCCCTTTCTTTTCTCTCTCTCTCTCTCTCTCTCTCTCTCTCTCTCTCTCTCTCTCTCTCTCTCTCTCTCTCTCACTCTCTCTCTCTGCTTATTGTTCACTGTGAAGTTAGTAGGCCCTGCCACATGCCACCATCATCTTCTTCCTCACAGTGCTTCCTGCAGATCAATGCAGCCCAGGACAACGGACTGAGAGCTCAAGAACTAAAACAAATATCTACTTTTTAAAGCTGCTAGCCTAAAAGAGATATAAGGCCTAATAGTTGCCTTATTCCTTTTTTTTTTTTTTTTTTTTCCAATCCTGGGCCTCTCTAGAGATAGAAACTTTGAAGCCATTGTGCTTCGCCTTCAAATTATTACATTTGCCGGATGCTCTGCTCTGGGGTGTCCCATCATGTCTGGGCGGTGTTGTAGGAGAAAGTGCAGGAAACACCTGGCAGCCAGCCTGCTTGGCACACTGTACTTCTAAATAAGGCACATGGCACAGCATGCTCCTGAAGTCAGAACACTGAGTCCTGGAGCCACGTGAGTAGCTGGCAGCTGGCCTGGGTGTGGACCAGTCTGCATTCTCCAAATCTCCTGTAATGTGCTTCTTCTGTATAGAGTCCCTGATGGTGTGGGCGCCCTCTATCAATGCAGCGGTAACATCATAGTGAGTAGGATTCATGTGCCATAAAGCAGACACTGTCTCTGGCTTGATTTCCCGCCACACCTTTACTGACCCACAGGCACTGCTGTCTTTTTGAAGGACACCCCAGTAACCACAGCAGTGTTGTTCATGCTAGCTGCTGGCTATAGCCTTTTCTGCCCATCTTTCCCATCCGTTCCTTCATTTATGTGCTCTCCACCAGCATTTCCTAGTCCCCTGTTCTCATCCCAGAGGCAATTGGCCTAAATCATGCATACATCACAAGGATCATATTTTTCTTCTATAAAACCTAGACTAAAACTGTGCATCTTAAGCCTTTTCTCCATGAGCCCACATCATTTTTATTCTTACCACCATAATGTGAAGAGAGAGAATGTCCTGTCCATTGGCTAAATCTGAATAGTACTAGGGGAGGGGAATAGGGTGAAAGTGGGAGGGAGGGAGGGATGGGAGGATACAAATGATGAGATGGCAATTGAGTTGTAATCTGAATAAATTAATAAAATTATCTTTAAAAAAAGGAACTGTGTGTGGCACACTTACACTATGGAATACTATTCAGCTATTAAAAACAAGGAAATCCTGAAATTTGCAGGCAAATAGATGGAACCAGAAATGATCATTCTGAGTTAATCTAGGCCCAGAAGGCTGTCAATAGTTGATGGGAATTCTTTGCTTAGGGGCAGGACCCCATGGAATGTCCCTCCATCTATGTCGGCATGTCAACTGACACTGCAGCCGCATCAGTTTTGTTTATGCAGCCATTTCTAGAGAAGCCTATTTCCCCAGCAGACTTCTGGGTATTCTGGCTCATACAGTCTTTCTGCCCCTTCTTCATTGTTGTTCCCTGAGCCATAAATAATGGAGCTGTGATGTATATACACATATATTATGGAAGAGCATCTGGGAGAGACTGGAGGGAGGAAGTGATATAATCCCATTTCAATTAAAAACGTATTTTTAAAAAATCCCTTCATGCCAAGTGAATAGAAAATTGTCTTTTCATATGCAGGGAGCTTCTGACTGTGTTTGTATGTTTGTGTGTGTGTGTGTGTGTGTGTGTGTGTGTGTGTGTTCCTGTGTAAATGTGAATAGGCCAAGTATGTGCCAGGGCAAGAATGTGGAGGGCAGCAGAAACTCTCGCATGTCAGTCCTTACCTCTCCCGCTGTTTGAGACAGGGTCTCTTGCTTTGCCGCAGTGTGCCCCCAGGTTAGCTGGCTTGTGCATTTCTGGAAATCCCCCTGCCTCTGCTTCCCATTTCATCACAGTGGCACTGGAATCAAGATTTTGCTGCTGGGCCCTGTTTTACGTGGGCTCTGGGGATTCAACTCTCAGGCATGTGTGGTGCACACTTTTACCCACCGAGCTCTCTCCCCAGAGCCTCTTTGACTTTTGAATCAAACATAGAAGCAGGGACATGACCAGCTAAGAAGCTGAGGGTCAGAGCTACCATGCTACCTCACGGGCATATTTCCCTCCGCCCCCAGATACACAAAATGGTAGTGGTTGTTAGTTGCAGAATCTTTTGAAATAAGAGTCGAAAATTCCTGATGAGAAGTCCATGGGGGCGTGTCATCCCGTGACTTGCCAGTGTCTCACACAAACCTGACTCCTGACTGTTTATTTGAATGACAAATGGTAAGTGACACCCTTAAATCTCAAAGAGAAACTCAATCGAACACTTAGTTTTGTTTTGTTTTGTTTTTTGGACATCTCCCTATGAAAACATGTCTAAGCTCAGACGTGAATGTATCAGTCACACAGAACCACACCAAGCAAGCTCGGATCTCAAAACTTTTTCTTATTTAAAGATCTTTTGGTCTGGGCTCTTCATCTTATAAACACTTCTGATGTCTCAGCCAAACATTGTCAGCTTCGAAAGAGAGCGCGCGATACTGGTGTAGAGCAGTATCATTGGCTTAAGATGGAGCCAATGGAACTGAAGTAGAAATGTACCCACCCAGGAGCTAGAGAGATGGCTCACCGGTCACGAGCACTCTCTGCTCTTGCAGAGGACCTGAGTGTAACTGTCTGCACCTATGTGGTGGCTCAGACCTTTGTGTCACCCCAGCTCCAAAGGTCTAACGCCTGTAGCATCTGAGGGTATCCTCACACCATGCATACCCACGTGCAGATACACACAATTAAAATTACATCTTTAAAACATACCCATCTTCTGCTTCCTCTCAAATAACACCAAATCAGACACAAAGCCGGTATCAGTAGAAAAAAAATAGCCTGCGGAGCACTTAAATTCACATTTTATTTTGATTTTGAACTGAATGTGTATACTATATGCATTATTGGATATTTTTCAAAATTAAAATAAGTTTAAAAAAGGAGCTGACATTGAAATCTTGAGATAATCTACACACACACACACACACACACACACACACACACACACACACACACTTTAGATTAGTCAGATCCTCATAAAAATGTCTAGCTGGAGGCTCCAGAATTTGAGTGACGTGGCGAGTCTTGGAAATAGTAAGCGTTAGAGAGCTGAAAGCCTTGGCGTCATTTAACCTGGAGAAGACAAGGATCCCGTTGATTTAATAATGGCCTCCCACTTATGGAGTCACTAGGCAGAGGACCGTGCCCAGCTGGTTTTCATTTCTAGTGAAGACAGGGGGTGGGGTGGGGGGATGCAGAGGACTGAGAGGCTAGAATTGCACCCAGGGAGATGAGGGTGAGAGACGGAGCAGGCCCTGCTTGATAGGGTTGCAAAGCTGCAGAGAGCAAGGAAAGAGAACGTAAAAGTTGCCTTCTTCTGGAATTTTTAAATCAAGGCGATCTGCTGCATCAACTCACTCAGAAGAATGGTTTTCTCACCTGTGTGCTAGCCAGCAGAGGGAAGGCAGAGAGCAGGGACTAGGCAGGCCAAGTCCCTCTGAGTGTCATGATTCTGTGAGGCCAGCAGATAGTCTGTGGCAGGGTGGCAGCAGCCTCTGCTTGCTGGAGTAAGCTGACACTTCCCGTTCCTTCCCACTCAGATGGCTCCGGAGTCATTTAGGATCTTTCTAAGTGCCACCTTGAAACAGGAAAGACATTTTAAACAAACCCTCCAGCGGATGAGCGGGCAGAGAAGGTGTATGCAGTGTTCAGAAGACAAGGTCACTGGACACTCTTCTTAGGGCCATGGGGAGTTATTAGTCCAGCAGGAAGTTTAGCTCTCTTCCAACTCTAACTAGGAAGCCTTGGACAGTAACACCCGTCTCCTTATAAAACAGACTTTAGACAAAGATGCTAAGTCTTTTCGACTTCTTGATGATCAGGTATCCTAACCTTTCACTTGGTTTTCTTTATCTTCAGTTCTTTTAAGCTTTTTTTTTTTTTTTTTTTTTTTTTTTTTTCAGTTGAAAACAAATATATAAAGTATGATAACTGGGTCTTGCAGGATGCTGAGAGACAAGTCAATCTCGTTGTTGTTTAAACACACACACACACACACACACACACACAAGTCTAGTGCTTTGTGGCCCCCCTCCCCCAACAAAGGGCTACTCTGCCCAGTGTCTGTTTTAAATATATTTCTTTAGGTGATGAAACATCCCGGAGAACAGAGCTGTATGTAAAGAGATTTGTGTGGAAAGGGGAATTTTAAAAGATTCTTCTTCTTCTTTTTTTTCTTCATCTGAGCATTCCTTCAAGCAGCCCAACTTCCTACTTCAAAGGGTCTGAGGTCCACCTAAGGGAGGCTCTGCCTCTCCCCAGCCTTGGTTTCCACACCATGATTTTTCTGGAAACGTCGTCTTCCCATGCCCTAGGTTTGCATCACGCACGGTGGCCGCTGCCGATTATTGATCTGGGGACACTGGGATGCCACTGAAAATCAGGAGGGTATTTTGAGCCCTGGAATCCGGGCTCGGCCACATGTTTGGATTAGCAACCAGTTAAACCTTGCTAAGGCAATATTTTTCTATGCAGTTAGTTTTTATACTAAACAAGGTTTGTAGTAATTGGATGCCTTACTTGAGCAAAAACTGTTTACCAGAAAATAAATCACTCCTGGCACCGAGGAAACACAAGGCGGAGGGTTCACCAGCGTAGTCCATCCCTCCTTTCTCATAAACTTAGCCCCAGACATGTGTGTGCTCATCTAGGGTGACTTATGCTTTGAATTGTGGTCTCTTTATTTCCATGCCCATTATAATGCTTACCTAAACATTTCCCTCTGTTTAGTTGCGGTGCTTCTGGTAATGACTTCTACTTGGCTGCTGGGAAGTATCTGCTAGCCTTTAGCAAGCCTTATGGGAAGGGGGGGGGGGGACAAGGAAAGAGGGGATAAAATCACAGAAGGGAAGCACTGGCCAAAAAAAAAAAAAAAAAAAAAAACTTGCTTTCTTATGTCTGAAATAGGTGGACACTTGAAAAATT